>NC_081268.1:7637500-8345000 GCF_030490865.1 Poecile atricapillus | reverse complement strand
TGTGGGGGAGCAATGAGGAAGATCTTTATTTGGTCCAACCAATGGCACTTGAGAGTACAAAGGTTCTTCTACCCCAAGGATCCAGTGGGACACGATGCCCATTTGAAAAAAGGTGCCCTCTCCCCTGTGAACGAGCCCCAGCAGCAGCAGGTCAGCACCATCCACCCCTCCCTTCTCCAAAGGAGGGGTCGTGGTCCTGTCCTCTGGAAGAGCAGGATTACAGGGGTGGAAAGAGTTCACAGAGAGTTGCTCCCAGCAAAGCCCAAGTCAAGCTGATGCTGAGATAAGCCTGTTCCTTGACCCCACCGTGCAGGCCCTGTCAGTGGGAACCCAGCAGGGAATGCTGCAGAGTACCCACCCTATCCCCCATAACCCAAACTAGCCAGAGCACTATTTCCTATTATGTCTCCATAACCTAATCTGACCCCCTCTAGGGTCTCCAGATTAATATCAGGGAAACCTCACAAGTCCAATCACCCAATTACAGGGAGGAAAGGTTTATCCTATCTAAACAGCACAAAATGTAACCTAGACCCAGCTGTCCCTCACTTCTAAGAGCCAGATCTCAATCCCTGGCAAGCTGAACAAACTGGGAAGGGGTCATAGGGGAGATGGGGAGAGTCTCTCTTGTATCATATGAAACCTTCAGGAGGAGCAGACATTTTAATTGGTAAATCCCCAGACTCAGGTTTAATCCCTCTCCATTTTTACTGAACTTCCCTCACACTGGAGCAACATGGGGAATAGATGACAGGCCCCACCTTGAGCCACTGCCCAACAAGAGGAGGCCCCATCACTTTGGTGAGCAGAGGATGGTGGCTCTCAGGGCACACAGTGTACCCAGCCCAGCCAGGACAGGCAGAGGGGAAGGGTTGATGCCACCACATGCCACTGAACAGGGAGATGCCTGAGGAATGGTGAGGGTTAGAGCAGAGTTAGAGCTGGCAGGACAGAGCAGGCACCAGACACGATCACAGCTCAGGACAACAGCAACACACCCAGAGCACCTCCTGTGCTGGGGCTGAGAGGTTTCAAACAGGACAGAATAGGCTGTCCCAAGGCAGTCTTTGTGCCTCTTTGGATCTCTTTTCTATCCTTATTTCCTTCCAGAGAAGCATGGAGGGACCCTGGCTAACTTTTTGGATTGTATTTCAGCCACCTGACAACACTGAACGCATGGGAAACCTCAGCTGAAGCCAGAGGGCTGGAAAGCAGATTCCCCATCCCATTCAGGATATCATCCCAGGCTTTGGCTAGAATGAGAGCAATATGCAAAATCTCCAGGAATATCCTACCCTGGCAGAGGATCTCAGTCTGGGCGTCACTCAGAGCCCATCCAAAGGGAAGACCCAGATTCTTTGCTCAGTGAGAATGCCCAAGTTTCCTCCCAAAGCAGGTTGTGTTGCATCCACAGATGCCCCAGAGCCTGTATTTTCCACATAGCTCAGGGCTGCATTGCCAAGCACCAGCTTTGCAAACACAGACTGAGCTTCCCTCCAAATTCCAGCCACAATTTATTGATTAAAAAAGCCTGTCTAGTCAATAAAGGCTCCTATGAGAAAGTTCCACTGCTCTGCACTCACATGCCGTGATCCGTCTGGCTCTGTGAGCAGCCTTGGCTTTTGATGCTTTCTGACAAGATGGATTTGTGGCCTTGACTTTTCCAGATCAGGAGAAACTTAATCCTAGAGGATAAAATTACAGACTAGTAAAAAAGCTCCATGACTGGCCTCATTAACTGCCATGTAAGAAGTTCAGAGGCTTCTTAGCTAGAAGGCAGCATCTACAGCTTTCCTTGAGGGAGAGGCAGCTCTGAGCAGACAGCACAAAGCCCTTGGCAAACACGGTGCTCCTGAAGTGCATGACACACTCGTGGCACCAGCCAGGCTGCTCCATCCTCTGCAGACAGCAGGAAAAGGGCAGACGGTCCCAGGTCTCCACCTATAAAGTGATTTGGGAGAAAGCAAAGATAATGCCCAGTTCTGGCCAAAAGGTGTCTGGGCAGATAAAAATAAAAAACCCTGGAACAACCATATGGAAATGTGAATTAATGAAATTTTTCAGCAACTGACTCAACCTTAATTGAGAGTTGAGAACACCCTCCACCTCCCTTCTGCTTTCCAGGATACAAAAATGACACTGGTAGGTGGAAATAACTACAGCTGTCCCAGGGAGAGAGAAATCCGAGCTTCAGAGTGAGGGTAATGGCCAAAATTAAGCACTTGCTTGGTGCTATTACACAACACATCCCAGGAAGCAGCTTCCAAAAACCTGACCTTCACTTCAAAGGCTTCTTTTTGAATCATCTTTCCTACTGCTAGCAAGTGAAGTGGATTCAGCACTCAAGAAGGGCAGTCTGGGTGTTGAAAACATCTTCACCCATGTGTTAGCTGCCCAAGAGGCAGGGGCAATGTTCTTGTATTTACCCAGCTCCTGGCTGGACCTCAAGCTCCTACAGCTTCCTACAGGCAGTGTCAACTCCTCCTGCTGCTCTGTGTGGTGCCCAGTTTGTCAGTGAGCACTCTTAAAGATGATTTTAAGGCTTATAATGGGAGTGCAACGTGGTTGCATGGAGATTGCAGTGACTCCTTTCTGACAGGAACAGTATTTGCTCAGGCCAGACAGTCTTTTCTCCTCTTCTCCCAGGTTTTCTCAGGGCAGTAGCAGCACAGCTTGCACACAAGAGGGTGTCTGGAAGACCTGGTTGCCATAGCTATATCCATACATCCCCAGCCATCCAGACACGTCACAACTGTGAAGTTATAAATAAGACACCCCCAAGCCTCAATTCAGAGCCCAACTTGCAAGTGTACAAAACACCCAGCCTTGTGAGTTGTCCTCTTTCTTTTATAGACCCAGTGCTGTGCACAGGCTCCTCTGCAGAGCAGCTCTGCTCCAGCACAGTCTGCAATGCTGGCATGGTGATGTGCTCAGCTTTCATAGAACCATACTCTCCACTCCTGCACATCTTCCTGTCCTGTCTGTGGTGCAGACACCCTCCCAGGTTACCTGCTGGCTCTGCTCCACACCAGAGCTGTGGAGAGAGGGCAGAAGGCTCTGAGCTGCCAGACTCTGCATTCTCCTGCTCTGGGCTCTCCACCAGGCTCACTCAGCAGGCTGTGCTCCTGTTCTCCTTTCTCTGAGGATTACAAGCTCTGGATCAGGGCTATTTCTGATGAGCATGGTCACTGTCCTGGCAAAAAGACCCCAGAGCAGCCAGGATGCCACGACATCATCAGAGTTAAAGCCTGGGAGTCTCTGCTGAGATCTGACCTGTCCTGCTTGGACACAGCATCCCAAACCGAGCACTGCACAGAAGCAGGTGAGCTGTTCACCTGTTTGTGGTACACTCTGTTCAGCCAGTGCCCCACAACATCCCCAGCTACCCCAATTCAGCTGTCAGCACACACCGAGCCGCAAAGCACCACAGAAAAGGGGTAAAACCACAGCGTGGGAGCCAACACAGAGCAGGACAGAATATGAAGGGCTGGGAGAGGGGCAGAGCCCCCTAATCCTTCTGTGATTTGCTATCAGCAGCACAGAGCCAGCACTGCACTGGGACAACACCTCATTCACAGTTGTTGTCACCCTCAACCATGGGGACAGTGAGTGATGCTTTGTTTCTCTGCACCTCCACAGTTCCACCCACGCTGGTACTGAAGCACAGGCAGGAAGAGGTGGGTTCATGCTCCAGGACACAGCTCTTGCATGTGCTGTGCTCAGGTCCTGGGCTGCTCACCCCAGTGCTGGTGAAGGACTGGGAGCAGTGGACTGGCTCAGTGGCCAGCCTGAGGGTGCTGAGGGAGGAGTGGCCACAGGACAGGGCACAAAACTGGGGGATCCAGTACCTGTCTCTGCCCTCACAGGTGAATACTGCCCTGTGCTGAGGCTCTCATGCTGAGATTAATTCACAGCTCGTGTGACCTCAGGAAAGGCCTTATCTCTTTTTTTTGTCCCCTCCATTTGCAGATTAAGGGAGAGTCCATTCCTCTGTCAGAGTGTGCAAGGTCTGATTTATCACCAGCAAAGTTCTCTGAGATACCCTCAAACCACCCCTCCCCAGCCTCCTCACCGTGCCCTGTGCAGGCACATGGCAGCCCCCCAAGCCCCCAAAGATGAGTGTTCAAAGACCCAGCAGCAACAGAGATGTGGGCACAAGGGGAAGAAAACTGCACCAGGGAGAGAACTTTGAGAAAGGAACTGAGAACATCACAGCAGAAACACAGCCACCACCCCAGGAGCAACACAGCCCAACCCACAAACCCCAATCCATCACAAAGCTAAGCCCAGTCCTTCCTCCTCCCCCAGACATCCCCCAAAATGTTCTAAAAACACATTCAAAGTGGTTTTTCACTTCTAAACCTTTCATTACACAAACTCACAGCAGCCTCCCCAAATGCAGGTGGGTCTGACGTCCCAGGTGGCCCCCAGAGAAGGTCCAGGTGATGTTAAACCAGGCCTGTTCCCTCCTGAGGATTTCACCCTTCAGCTTTCAGACAAGGTCTCCCAGCTTAGCTCCCCAGCTCCCAACCCTAAAAGCAGGGCAAGGATCCTTCTGTTTTCCAGCACAGGCTGGAAGATGCTGCACTCCCCATGCAGGGCTGGCTCAGGCAAGGGGGGCTCAGCTGGTCCAGGGGACCTCCTCAAGGAGAAGTGGTGATTGCCCAGGTGCCAAGTTTGGCAGATGCAGGGACACAGCCCAGCTCAGAGAATGGAGACATGAAAAGCACTTTGCACCCCAGACATGTTATCCCCTCATCCCTCCCCCTCATCCCCTTCGGAGCTTCTTAACTTCAGAAACCTCCCTCCAGAGGAGTGTTGGAGTGACAGAAAACATTTTCCAAGCCTAATATCAGTTCCAGATGTTCACAGCCATTTCAGTTTGTACCTCACCCTGTAAAACACATTTCTCCCTCTCCCTCTCTCAAGTGCAGCGCCTGCTTGGTCCATGACATAATGTGCTGGCGGCTCGGCCGCGCGCGCACACACACACACACACACACACACACACACACACACACACACACACACGCTCGCGCCCTCTCCGAGAGCCCCATGTTCAAACAAAGAGCATCACTCAACTACAAAGCCCTCGCACACATGGAGTTATGAGTAATTTCCACAAGTTTTAATAAACAGTTTGGGATGTAATTGCTCTCCGTCTTCCCGGCTGGCTCCCGAGCGCGGAGCCGCTCGCTCCCCGCGCGCTGGTGTTGAAAGCGTGGTTTGTTTCACGCGCAAGTTCACCTCCTCTCTGCCTCAGATGGGCCAAGGGCTGTGTTTTCCTAAGCACCAGTAACAAGCCTCTTTAAAAAAACCTCATAGAGCCGAGGGTGACCGACCCTGCAGGCTCCTGGCTCCCTTCGCCCTGTGCTGCAGCATCCCTGTGTCATGGGGAGCCCAGCAGGGAGCAGACGGGACCCACACTAGACCAGTCTCCAAACTCCCTCCTCTGCCCCAAGAGGAAGAGGGATAAATATCCTCTGGCTCAAGGGAATGGTTACATCTGGCAGAACAAGGTGGAGGCCAAGGGGTTTTGCAAGGGTGAGAGACTGGAGGCTTTTGAGGGGCAGGAGGAAAACAGAAGGCAGGTGAGGCTGGGACCAGGTACCACCTAGTTTGCCACAGGAATGAAGAAGAGGTTGTCAGAGCTCTAGCCCCAGGAATCCCAATAAGAAATGGCTACAACCTCAATACAGCAAACAAAACCACCATCCAAGTACAAATAACCCACTCATTTAAACTCAAGAGTTCCAAGGGATGAATGGCAGCATCCTCAAGAGCCCTATAATCTTGCCAGATCTTCCAGCCCAGAGTTGGCTTGCTCTGCAAATACCTGCGATGTACCTCCAAGCAATGGGAACAACCTGCTCCTCCCTGCCAGCAGCTGGGAGACTGATCTGCCCATATCCATCAAAAGCCATCCAAATTTCATATCCCACACTCCCCTCCCAAAGATTTCCCCCTCTGGGGCTGTGTTATTGTTTTTGTGGATGCTGTTCAGATGGGAGGAGCTGTGGTGCAGCAGGATGGGTGGGTGATGGTGGCCAGGGGATATCCAGGGCAGGATTTTTGGCTGTAGAGAGCTGTAGCAGTCAGCACCTCTGCAAACCTACACAAGGTATTTACAGGAATCAAGTCATCTGGCATTAGAGGCCTGTAGGGTAAGAAAGGAATGAAGGCAGGAATGTTGCTTGGTTATAAACAACACAGAAAAAAAAAAGGGAGAGATTTAGGGTTGGCTTTTCTCTTTAATTGTTAATAGGGTCATTCTGTCCCAAACAGTCCCTCAGAGCAGGCAGAGGGGAGGGAAGCTCCCCACAATGAATTCAATTGCCTGTCAAACACATGGCAGTCATAAAAGGAAAATAATAATAATAATCTGTATTTCCTACTCTGGCTGCCAGGCAAAGATCCAGCCACTTCAAAGGAGAAACCCCAGTTTCCCTGGTCTGGCCTCACCTGACTGATGTGTGAACAATCTGGAATCCCCATCCAAAACAAAGCCCCTCCTTTGGTGGTTTGTTTTCTTTCTCCATCACTGCAAGGTGCCCCTCCAAGATAAAGAACAAACCTTCTTCCATGCCGTGAAACCAGAGATGCAACCCAGGGTCCACGGCCCATCAGGTAACTTTGGGAGGGGATGTTGGCAAGATGTAGGAGAAAAGTCCCATGGGATGGGACTGGTGTATGAGCCAGAGACCTCCTGCAGGTGTCCTGTTTGTGGAGACCCCTGCTCCTTCTTGCAGTGGTCTCCACAAGCAGCTGGACCCCCCCAGGATGTGGGGATCTGGCTCTCTGCAGCAGAGACAGGCCAGCTCTTGTAGCACAGGATTTTTGGATATGGTGGCATCTATGCTGCAGAAGCAGAATAGATGGGCTTGAGGTGAACAGAGAGGGTGGAAACTTCCCTGTGGCTGTGAGGTCTAAATGATCTTCCTGAGCCTGTCTTCCCACCAGGGAAACACAGCTAAACATCTTGCCAGTGTGCCGTGGGAGCCCATGCACATCTGCATGTGGACTGTGAGGTTCTGCACTCCAAAACCAGCCCTGTCCCAGGTAAATCTCTGCTTTGGTCAACAATCCAGCTGCCCCTGACTGCTCTTGTGAGCTTCTTTAAGAAAACTGCATCCAAAATCCTCAAGCAAAAAGCAGTAGGTTCTGCCTGGTTTTCCCTGCAGCACTGCCATCGCTCAGGGTCTCAAGTCCTGTTTTCTGAAATCCATCATTGACTCACCCAAATCAAGTCCCATCCTTCACAGTGCTCTGCTTTTTCCAGCAGCTCCTGAAGCATGGATTGAGTTGCTGACAAAGCCTTTTTAAGGTGTAGAGCACTTAGTACAAGCCTGAGAACTGAACTCCAACCCAGAGAAGTTTCAGGTTCTCTTGGAGAAATTTTGTGCTCTTTAAATGATCCCCCTAAATATTGCAGGTTTTGAGTTCCTTTGATAGCTGTGCAAGACAACTGAAAATGTCCTTTCAAAGGTGGATCACTGGTCACTGTGATTCTCTCCCAGATCTGCCCTAAACCAGAACAGTCACTCACTGGGACAGACCAGGAAAGCCCTTGAGCTGTTGAGGGATGACCTTCCCTCTACAACCACCATCCTGTGACATTTCAGACTGATCCGATCAACACTCACTTCAGAAACTCCAACTCACAGCTCTCCTGCCCAAAAAATGGCAAATAATTTCCTTCTGACTCACTGTGTTTTCACAATTCCCCTTCCCCTCAAATAGCCATGCCTGCAGGAGACTCCAGAAACTTCTCCCAAATGGAGTGTGTTTGATACCTCATGTAACACCTTGGCTCTACCATTCTCCACCGAAGCAGCTGCTCCCAGCCAGGCAGGGCACAGGAGGCATCACCAGGACCCCTCTGCAGCGCAAGGAGGTTGTCCTCCCTCACACCCACCTGTGTAAAGGTCTGTGTCCGTGTACTCATCCACCTTCTTGTGCTGCAGGACGTAGTCTGACACCTTGGTCCCGATGGCAGGCTGCACGTCCAGCCACTCCAGAGACACCACGGTGCTGGAGGGCTCCACGTTGGGGGAGAGCCGCAGGCTGGGTGGGAGACAGAAGGAAAACAAGACATGAGCTCCCTTTCTGGGGAGGAATCCACATCTCTAAGCAGCACCACGACCCCTAGAAAGGCCCATATTCACACATGTGGGTGTGCCCACAAAGCCCCAAGGACAGAGGTCACAGGGGCAGAGCGGGATTGTGAGCATCACACGACTTCCAGCTGAAGTTCAGCTGAGTCCAGCCTATTGCAATGGATGCCCTTGGGAGCATTCCCCTGCTCCTGGAGAAGGCAAGCTCATGCAACCCCAAATATCTCATCTAAAGGGGTCTCCATTGTCTGGGAGAGTTGCTGAACTTCAGCAAGGTAAGCAAGGACCAACACCCCAGGAGGAAATCAGGAGAGGATCCAGGTTCTAGAAACCCAGCAGGGCTGAGTCCACAGGAGGGGAGGGTCAGGTCAGCATCGCCAGGGAACAAAGGTGAGGAAGGGAGAGAAGGGGAGAAGCAGTGTGAATTCACCCATCTGCAAACCTCTGAGGGGTGTGGGCAAGAGCCAGAGCAGGGCAGCTGTGCAGGAACTCCTGCCCAGAGCAGGAACTACGTGGGCTGGGATGAAGGCAGAGGAGCTCTGTGCTCCTGGCTGTGCTAATGCAGAGGCGTCCACTCCCTCTGCTCCGGGGTAGATGACAACACCAAGAACAGGGCTACGGAGAGTCTGGCTCCAAACACACAGCATGTTTGCTGGACTCGAGATGGGAAATGAATCCCCTCTGAGGATATTGGCTCACTAAGAAGGTGTTCTGCTCCTTGTGGCTCGCTGGAGCCAGTCTTCCTGCTTTCTCAGCTAATTCCCCATCAGTTTGCTCCTGATTTGCTCTTGCTCTGACAAGCCACAATGAATTGCACTGTAATTCCATTTCTTTCAACATTTGAAATCCCATTCTACAAGTCCTGCTAATCAGGTGATGAAAATCTATAAGGAAACCTTCCAGGGCCACAGCCAGAGCCAGGATATCCTAAAGGCATCAGTCACACAATGAGGAGGGCTGGACTGCAGCCCCCAGGCCCAAGGGTGCAGAAGGAGGTGCCCATGGGCTGAGCCCCTGGGAAATGGGGTGGTTCTGGTGGCTGTGACCCACAGGAAAGGGGCTGGTGATCCATAGAGGGCTCACAGGGATACGTACACAGGCGGAGGGAGAGGGCTGCAGTTCGGGAGTCCGTTCTCATCGAAGGCGTTGAGGTCGCACCTGCACCAGTCTTCGATAACATCACCTTTCCCAGAGCACCAGTATGAGCTCATCAGGGCTCCCTTGAAGGCCTGATGTGAGAACAAAAAGCGTGAACATGTGTGCTAAAGACTCGGTGAAATCTGGCCAGCGGCTGGGCTGTGGGGTTGAGCAGAGCCCTGGGATCAGGAAATACAGCATGGGCTGGGGGAGTGTGTCCTCCCCAGCTCTGCCATGGCCTCTCTGCTCAGCCCTGGGCCTGGCCCTTCACCTCCCTGGGTTTAACTCCCATGTATTGAGCGATGCTGGTTCATCCCTGAATGCTTCTGGAGTGGGGATGGGGATCTCCTGTGGGGGAGGACTGAGCTGCCTGAAGCAGTACAAAGGTAAATCCCTCTGTGACAGCGAGCAGAATACACACAATACCTGCACACTGCTGCTGTGTACAGTGAAACTCTTCCACTCCTCCCTGTGCCCTTCTGCCCAGCTCTTTCTGTCCCCCTGAGAATAAAGTAATGCCTTCCCAACAACACAGACCCCTTCCATCCTTCTCACAGGTTTGTTATTCACACCAAGCGCCCTCCTGCAAGCAAACTCCTGCTCTATCCACTTGTCTAAGGAACACTCACAAGCAAAACAACAGTATCTGGAAGGAAAAAAATAAAACCTGGAAAATACTTGCAGGATGTCCCCAGGAGCCACCCTGACTGCTCCTAATAATACCAATGAATCCCTGGAATAATAACTGTGGTCACAATTGGCAAAGCCCTCTGGGTGTAGCCCCTCAGTGTCCCTGCTGTGCTCATCCCTCAGCTCAGGGCTCTCAGTGTCAGTCCCACACCACAGGATGGGGCATCCCTCACTTCATACCCTGCTGTAGTTTGGACCAGATGGATTTATGGTGGTTTCTCCCACTACCCTTCACCTGTAATCAAACTTCCAGCTTCAAAAACATCTCTCCTTCACACACACAGAGCCAGCATCCAACCCAATGCTGCAAAACCACAACGCCCATCTGGAATAATCAACACCAAAACACCAGCCACTAGAACAAAGCCCTGTAATGCTTTTGACCTTTCAGCTGGCACATTTGGGAGCTGAAACACCTCCACAGGTCCTCATCCACATGGAGCAGCCTTACTTGTGGTAACACTGCTCCTCCCATGAAAAGGTGCCTGCGGAAGCCTGGCCCTGGTGGTATGGCCTGTGCTGCAGGGGTACGCCTAGAAATAAAGCTGTGCCCTTTCAGAAGGACAGGGACAGCTCAGGCTGCAGCACTGAGCAGAAAACTCTAGGAAAAGCGCCATCCCAGGGAGGTTTCTGAAAGGAGGAGGTATAAATAGAGCCTGACGTCAGGGCTCCCATTGTCCAGGGTTTTGTCGCTCTCCCCAAACACCCCCAGCACCTTTAACAAGGCGCCTCAAGGCTCTTGCGTCTGCAAAATTTTCTGCTTCCAGGCATTTACAAAATGGGACTGTTCCAGATGGAAAAAATGGGAAAAAACATCCCAAAAAACCCAAGGAAGGAACGAATGCGTGAAAGAAAGAAAATGTGGCATTATTTTGCCCTGTTCTTTAGAAAGTAATTGAAGTGCTGGGCTGGAAAGGGCATCCAAAGTAATTGGAGAGAGGGATGAAGAGAGGAGTTTGTCTGACACCCAGATAAATGGATGCAGACACACGTCTGCAGAGAGAGAGCAGGGTCTGTGCAGGAAAGGAACAGCAAAGGAGGTGTGCAGATGGATGGGGAAGCATGTGCTCTCCCTGGGAAGCAAGATAAATTTGTACCTGGCTGAGAGTACCTGTGTGCACAGACAGGTGCTGTGAGCAAAGACAGATGTGGGTGATGCCAGGAAGAGCTGCACTGTCACACTGATGCCACTGCTCCACTGTCCCCCAGCCCCTCCCTGTCCCCTAACCCAGCTCCTCCCTGCACATCTTCGATTTAGAGGAGAAACCCCACCCTTTCCATCCATGCCCTTCAGTAAATCCAGTAGTCAATTCCTTGTTTTATTTTTTCCTGCTGTTAAGCACAAGCCGGATGAGCAACCCCCTGTGCTCTGCCTGCCCAGCCTCACATAGGTTTTAATTAGATCCTTCAGGCTGTCATCTGCCTTGTGTCACCCTTCACACAAACCAGGTTAGGGGAGGGATGCTGCTCTCCTCACACACCTCCAACCCCTAACTGGGTTACAGGAGCACAGCCGCCTGTGCCAGCTCCTGCCTCCGTCCTGACTCTTGCCAGGGCCAGCCTGGGAGAGCCAGGCAGCCAGAGCTTGTCCCTGCCTTGTCCCTGCCTTGTCCCTGCCTTGTCCCTGCCTTGTCCCTCTGTGCTAGGCACTGGTGAGGCCACGCCTTGGGTGTTGTGTCCAGTTCTGGGCCACTCATGACAAGAGTCAGAGAAGGGAACAGAGCTGGGGAAGGGGCTGGAGAGTGAGCCCTGTGAGGAGTGCCTGAGGGAGCTCAGCCTGGAGAAAAGGAGGCTCAGGGGGAATTTCTGGCTCTGCACAACTCCCTGACACGAGGGGACAGCCAGGGGTGTCGGGCTCTTCTCCCAGGGAACAGGGACAGGAGGAGAGGGAACAGCCTCAGGCTGGGCCAGGGGAGGCTCAGGGTGGACATCAGGAGGAATTTCTTCACTGAAAGGGTGGCCAGGCATTGGAAGGGGCTGTTCAGGTAGGTGGTGGAGTCCCCATCCCTGGAGGTGTTGAAGAAACAACTGAAATGAGGCACAAATTAATGCTGTGGTGTGACAAGGGGGTGATTGGTAAAAGGATGGACTCAGTATTGGAGGTCTATTGCAACCTAAATGATTCTGTGATTCTACGACTTCTCTTTCTTTCCTGTGGAATTTCGAGACATTTGACTTCTGGGATTTTCCCATTGGTGCTGGGGAGTGTGTGTTGAGGGGTGGGGAAGCATCAAGAGCAAATTGATGTGGAGCAGAAATGGGCAAGATCACACAGAGGGGAATGGCAGCTGCCCCAACAAGGAGCTCAGTGGCAAAGGAGGACCAAGCGTGATGGACAAGGGTGCAGTGAAGGGGCTGAGATCCATCCCAAGAGAAGCTGCAGCCTTTGGGAGAGCTTCAGGTGGGAATGAATGCACCTTCCTGATGTCTGGTGGCTGAGAACCACCTTTCCCTCCTGCCTTGGGCTGGGCTCTCCACATCCCCTGTCCTTCCCTGCCATGCTCAGAAGCGTGCAGCGAGTGCTCTCCTCCCTGCCAGGAGACAGCACCTACACAAGCCCATCTCAAACATGGCCACTTCCATTTTGGATGCTTCATCCATGGATGCTTCCATGTTTTCACAGGCCCAAGAGGGTCTGGAATCATGAAGGGCTTCCAGGAGCGATTGATCTGCTGGGAATGGCAGTGGCCCCCAACACACTGTGCTTGCCAACCACTCCCCAGGACCCCAACACCCCTCTGTGCCCTAAGGCAATTTTATCTCTCATTTTAAAGTATCCAAATTGTATTGTTTCCCTGTGAGTCAGCCCATTTAGTTTATGTCCTTCGGTGCCAGAGGGGAAATTTATGAGATGAGAAACTGGCTCGAAACGTTTATTTTCTAGATGACGAGTCATGCCATTAGATATATAGCTTTATGAATCATAGGAACAGCATCTAATTTGCTCTTAAAGGTATAATAGGTCTGATTCCCCACACCCATGCACACACATATATTGGATTGATAGTTCCCCCCTAGGATGGCTAGTTCATTTGTTTTGACACAAGCAAGACTTACAGGACCATAAAGTCCCATCTTACCATAAGCTAAGCCTATTCATAAAAAAAATATTAGGGAAACAAACGATCAGCTAAGCACATTTGTCCTACACTCGATTGCATATGGATCTTTCTCCTGTTGTTATTTGTGCTCAGGGGGAGGCCATTTGGCCCCATTTTATAGCTGAGACACTCTGTAACAGAATTGAGAAGAACACTTCCTTTGTCCTCTGTTAGACCTGGCTGATGGAGGGAGAAGCATTAAGTTATTTCTGACTGTGGGTTTTCTGTTGACATCCCAGGAGAGGAAAGTGATAGGACATGAAGGAACCCTTCAGATCAGCATTTGCAGGACTCAGCACACACCACAGGGCTGGTGTTTGCAGATGGGATACTGGAAAGGGCACGTGTTGGGTGCTTATCTGTGAATATCTGGTCTTCTCCATGTCTAACAGTGATGTGAAAATCTGGCTCAATGGGTCTAGGATGCACATCCCTGTTTCTGGAAAAATTAAAAAGGAAATACAGGGAGATAAAAAACCAACCACGGGTGAACAGGTAGGCTGGACAGAGATGTGCTGCAGATAAAGGAGATGATCTGGAAGCTGGAACTTGGGTACATTTTGGATTTTGCACTGATTTCCCACTCTCTGTTTGCTTTTTTTTTTGCTTTCACAGCCTGAACAGATGCCATGATGGCAGCATGGCTGGAGGAAAAGCCTTCCATGCCCTTCCAGCAACACTGAGTGCTGTTCACAGGAGACAAATGCCACTCCTTAGTCTAGACACCTCTGGAAGGAGGGATGAAAAGCAAAAAAGGAGAGGAAGGCTAAGGTTTCCCAGGCCAGAGACTCTTTCCAGGATCATGCTGTTCGTGTCCAAAAGGCTGCTCCAGGTTCACAGCAAAGGAAGGTGAAGTTTTGCTGTTGGCAGCTGATCTCATCCTGTGTTGTTCACACCCTCCCTGCCTCCGGCTGCCTCTCCCCTGGGAGCAGCATCACCAGCACTTCATCCTGGAAAGGGACATCAGTGATCTGCTGGAAAGGTCAGGGTGCTGGAAGGGACCCAAGGTGGGCAGCATCCTGGTTTCTGTTGTTTACAGGATCGGAGGGAGTGGCAGAGGACACTGTAAAACCTGGCAGCAGGGGAAATCAAATCCCTGTGCTCTGCAGCAGCCCTGTCCTGGGGAGCCTCAGCACAAAGCTCCCCATTACAGCCCACCCCAGGCGTGACAGTGCAGCCATTCTTCCCCTGGAAACACCAGCTGGATGTGGGCTGGAGCTGCAGCACGATGCTCAGGGGCCACAGGAGGAGGAGAAGGGCCAATGAGCAGGTATTAAAACAAGGCAACAACAAATAAAAAGAAGCACACCCCACATCAACACAAAAAACTCACCTCAACCACAAAAAACACTGTCCTGGTTGGCCCAGGCTCCCTGTCAGCTTTGGCAGTGGGAAAATAAATCCCTGGCTCCGTCTCCCCAAGCCCTCAGGGGCTGCTCTGGGGAAGCTGTGTGTCTGCAGGGAGGGCTGTTGTCCTCCAGCAGCTCTGCCATCAGTGCTGGAATGGGGTCAAGCTGAGCCCATGGCCTTGGGGACACCTTTCACCCTGGCTAGAGACACCTGGGGACACTGGCCAGTGGTGGCCATGCTCTGCTCTGCAGGAGATGGCTCCTCAGCAAGGAGTGGGGAGAAAAGATGGGGAATTTTGCTCCAACCTCAGCTGTCATCTGAGCTGGTGACCCCCAGCATGTGAAGAAGCTGTCTCCAAGGGCCCTGCCAGGGTCCCATCCATGCTCTGGGCTCCTGCTGAGGCCAGCAGGACCAGCAGCACGGGGATGTGCCCCCCAGCAAGCCCCCACACCATGGGCTGGGCCATGTGTGCTGCCAGGAGGCCATGGCTGCAGCAAATGCTGAGATTACTCAATTTTCCAATTAAAGCTAGGTCCTAGGGGTCTCCTAAAAATCCAGGCTCCACATCCATTTGTCTCCTTAAATACACACAGCAGGAGTTTGAGTCCATTTCCCAGTAGGAGCGAGATTGATCTCTCCTGCCTCCCTTCTCCACACCCCCCTCACGACACCACCCTCTAAGCATTTCTGCAGCTGGCTGAGCTGCTCCACAGAAGCTTGTTTCAGGGTTTTTTGGAGGAAAAATGAACAGACCACAAACAGGAGGGACCACACTGCCCAACATACCTTGCCTTTTCTCCCCTCCACTGGCCACGGCTGCCCCGTGGCTACGGACACGCACACGTGGGAGGGGATGGGGGCAGCAGGGCATTCCCTGCCCTCCTGTAAGGGACAAGGACATTTGCAGATCATGCAGACCTGTGCTCCCACTCTCAGTCTGTGCCTCTGGGTGCACTCCAGGGCTGTGCTGGGCAGCAAGAAGGTGATGCTCACCCCATGGAGAGAGGGCTGGCAGAAGTTGCTTAAGGTGGAGGAGGAAAATCACCATAACCTGAGAGGACTCTAACTGGGGTGAGGAGCAGCTCTTCTCTTTGAGTCCAGGATGTCCCCTAGAGGGAAAGCACCTGGGGTCACCACATCTCTCTTCTCTCCCACCACAAACACTCAACAGCATCCAGCCCTTGAGGCATTGAGAGCTTTTTGCCAGCAGAAAGCCCCAGCACAGAAAGAAGCTCTTTGTTGTTGGGCCTGGCCAGCCACTGACACTGCAGCTCGCAGTGGAGACTGTCCTCCAGCTTCATGTGGAGGGACCACTTTGGTGTCTGCAGCACTGCAGAGCACAGAGGAAGCAGAAGAGAGAGGCTGGCATCGACCAAAATTGATGCAGGATCCACAGAGCTCCAGAGAAGTCCCTGGAAGGTGACAGACAAGGTCACAGCTTCTCTGTCTCTACACCTTTTGAGCTCCCAGTGTGAGCACTCAGACTGGGGAGCACTGGAGCTGCAACAGCAGTGATCCTATAAAATATTTGGATTAGCTGGATCTTACCAGGTGGCTGGGGCTGGTGCAGAGGGGACCCCAGCACTGCCTCTACCCCAGCAAGAAATCCTTCCTGTCCAACCTGCCACCCACAGCCACACCAGTTGTGACAGCTACAGAAAAGACATTCATTCAAAAAAGCCCTTCAAAAACTGCCTGAACCTCCAAAAACACCTCCTTCACCCTGGCAAGGCAGCACTGCCACAGTCCCCAGCCAGGCTGCAGTGACCAGTGATGGTGAGAATTCTTTGACCAACACTATTAAACCACAGGGAGAAACAAAGAAACTCCTAGCAGGACCCAATCCACAGTTCTCACTGCATACAAGAAGGAAAAGAGGGGCCTGATCCTTTTCCTGATACTGAGATTGTTTCTCCCTGCTCCATGCTGGAGCTGGACTGTGAGGAGAGGTCACAAAGAGATGAGAGTTTCCTTGAGGACATTTCCTCTGGACAAATGCTCCCTGGACAGCAAAAGGAAAAACTCCTGGAGCCTTTTACGTTTCAGGCCCTTGCTTCAAAGCAAGAAGAAAACAGCAGTTCCCACTGACATGGAAATAAAGTGTTTTCTAACTCATTTCACGTGGGCAAAGTAATATATTTTCACCTCATCTCCTGCTTGGAAATGGTCAGTTTTAGCTGAAATCAAACATGCACACAAATAAATATCACAAATCAGCCCACAGCAGACACCCAGCACAGAAACTAAAACCCCAGCATTTAAGAGTCTGGCAAGGTCATCAGCAACCGAGAACACGGCCTTGGACCAGGCTGTAGCTGTAAATTTTAAAAAGTGCATAACTCGCTGCACTAAGGCAGATGAAAAGACAAACCTATTAAAAAAATACACATACTGAAGAGGGTAAAATGTCTTTACCTGTGTTTTGCTGCTCAGCTGATACAGGAAAACTTTCAGCCAGGTTTATAGAAGTCAATATCCACCTTGTTAATGACCTTGTTATCTGTCTGTACAGCATTGTCTTTGTGGACACATATGCAAAGAGAACCGTGTTTACAATTATTGTTTTTTTAACACTACAAGAGAATTGGGATGTGTCTGCAGTTCCTCTAAGGTCAGCACTTGATGTATGGATTGAGAATCATCTGCATGAAGGGAGAGAAGCAGGCAATGGAGCACTCAAGACTGGAGAAGCTGGACTTGGCTCAGCCCAGGCAAGTGAAAATCTTATTTATGGCACATGAGAACATTACTCTGCCATGCCTGAGACACCCCCAGCCTCCTGTTTGGTGCTGGAAATGGGTATTTCATCATCCAGGTGATACATGAGATGCTCCTGGTGGAGTATCTGTGGGATACAGACCCACACACCCTGTGGGAGCCTCTCAATTCACAGATTGGTCACAGTTTAAACTTGGTGGTGTTCTGGCACTCTGCTGGGTCTTGGCAGACATGCTGATGTCCCACTGGTGGTGGCAGCTCCTTACCACCCCTAAATCCCTTTCCCTTTCATGGTAACCCGCCCTGCTCACAGGGAAGGCGAGGGAAAGACGATGCCCCTGCCCTCCATGATCATCCATCGTGCTCCAGCTCACGATGCCACAAGAGGATGAGGACACACGTTCACACAGGCAGCACTAACCCCACACCAAAACATCCTCTCCAGGAGAGGGACATGGCCCCCATAAGCTCCACTTCCTCCAGAGAGGCAGCCACAGCTCTGCTCAGCCCAGGCTCCCGTGTGGAGAACCAAGGTTTGTGCCGAGGTGGCACCACCACCATCACAGCAAGTGGTGGATTTCAGCCTTCAGGAACCAGGATTTGTCCCTGCTTGTGGTGCCAAGGACAGCAAGAGAAGGAGAGGGAGAGGGAGAGAATAAAAAATCCTGCAGGAGAGAGGCTGGTGGAGAGAAGGGGGAGAAACCAGCTGGGGTGAAGGGATGGAGGGAGAAGGACAGCCCATCAGAAGTGAGCAAGAAGGGGGAAGTGATGGAGCTGATGCAACACAAGGGGTTCATGGTGAGGGAATGGGAATGACTAGGAAAGAGAAGGAGGGGCAGGGAAGGCAGAAAACACTCCCTGTGTCCTGCTGGAGCAAGGATGTGGGATGGTTTGGGGTTGTAGGGAGGAAGGGGATGAGAGGGCCTGCTCTCAAGAGAAGCCAACAGCAAAAGCAACCTGTCCCAGCTAAGGAGGGGGTGGTAAGACAAGGCAGCATGATCCCACCTGCTGCCCAGCCCAGGACCTTGCACTGTGGATGGCACATTGACCTGTCCTGGCATGTGCTGCTCACTGCCAGCTCCCTTAGTGCCTGCCCTGGCAGCATCCCCCACCCTGCAGCTGCCCAGATCCCTGGCCCTGTCACCTCTTACCCCAGCCCTGCCCCTGGACAGCTCCCTGGGGTGAGGGGGGAGCAGACTCACACAGCACCCTCACACAGGGACAGGCTCCCAGGGGATGCCCCTCCACCCCTGGGTGAGCAGGTGCAAGGTGGAAGAAGAAGAGGAGGAGATGCAGGCAGCACAGCCCCAGGGAGTATTGCTGGGGTGTCTCTGGTTTGGTTGCTTTGTTGGGGTTTTGTTTGTTTGCTGGTTTTCCCAGCGCCTCAGCAGAAAGCACAATGCAGGCTGAGCTCCAGCTGCAGCTGATGGGGCCAGCCCTCGCTGGAGCCAGGGGAGCAGGGAAGGGAGGGAAGGAGGGAGGAAGGGAGGCTGCTGGTGGAACAGACTACAGCTCCCCAGGACAAAGAGGCGCCCTGAGTGAGCCCAGCAGCATCAGCAGGACTGGGGGGACAGGTGAGGAGGAGGAGGAGAAGGAGGAGGAGGAAGAAGGGGGCAGTTTGCAGCCAGGCCCAGAGGGGCAGGGTGGCATTGCCACCTGGTCACAGGGCGATGCAGGGGACCTGGTGGCGAGCAGAGTCCGTGGAGATCCTTCAGATCCTGCTGGTCTCTTCTGCTACACCCTCCTCGCTGGCTAACCCACCTCCTGTGTCCCTGAGGGAATGTCTTCTTGCAGATTGCTGCTGGGAAGCACATCTTGCTTGCCTGCAGGAATCCAGCTTTCCCAGTGCTCTCCCTGTACCTGCAGTGCCTCATCCCAGCCCTGCCCTGGGCGTGCTGATAACAGCAGGTCAACCTCTATACAAGAACTGCCCAGTGGGAAGAGAAGGCATGGGTGGGGAAAGAATGAAGGAAGAAAACATCGTGGGAGATAGGGAGTTTGAGAAAAAGATCCAGAAAGAGAGGCAAACTGAGGTGTGGAAGTCAGGCATGGCTTCATGCAAGGACCAAGAGGGTTGATAGATGGGAGAGCAGGAAGCAGATCAAGAGGGAGGCAGGGAGTGAGAGTCCCCAGAGACAGCACCCAGAAACTTGGGTACCAGGAGAAGCATGAGCACTCCTCCCCATGGATGTGGGAAGGGAATGAAGCATCACTCCTGGTGGTCACACCCTCACGTGCCAGGATTGTTTCCTGACCTGCAGCCCTCTGCATCCCACCCACAGCTGCTGCACGCTGGCTCACTCCAGACGTCCTAATCAAGTACAGGCTCAGTGCTAATAAGTGACTTTAAGTAGGTCTGTCATTTCTGGACTTGAGATTGGGGTCAGAGGGCTGCGGAGCGGAGGTGGGAGTGGCAGTGAACCGAGAAAGTGGGAACTCAATCTCCACAGGATTAACACTGAAGCTCTTGCAGGAGCCCAGCCCCGGGGATCAGTGACCTCCAGCCTGGCTGGTCCCTCCTGGAGTAACAGTGACCTCCTGTGGCTGTGGGACTGTCCCAAGGGGATGGTTCTTCCCTCCCTCTGCGCCTTTGCAAAGCCACACTGCAGCCCTGGAGGCCTCTGGCCACCCCTCAGACAGGTGTGTCCGAGATCTTGGAGCCAGACTGAGCTGGGGCTTGGCTCCTGAGACCTCTCCACAGGACACATCCTGCACACCAGCATGGACACTGGGAATGACTGTGGCTTTGGCTGCTTATGGCATTGCCTTGAACCTATTGAAGGCAGGGAGGTGCAGGTCTGAGAGGGCTGTGTGTGGTGGGCAGCA
The DNA here is from genome assembly GCF_030490865.1 of Poecile atricapillus. NCBI lineage: Eukaryota > Metazoa > Chordata > Aves > Passeriformes > Paridae > Poecile > Poecile atricapillus. Next base: position 8,325,064 of record NC_081268.1, on the reverse strand, counting down.
GAACCTGCCAGCTCCATCACTGGCACCATCCCACAGCACTGGAAAACACCCCCTGGCTCCAGGGGCTGCGGAGGGGATCTGAGAGGGGACAGAGCAAGGTCACAGAGGTGGGGCTGGCCCGTCACAGGCTCACTCACCTCCCTGGTGTCGTTGTCCTGGATCAGAGCGTACAGAGGCACCACCCTGTTGATCTCCAGCAGAACCGGGGTCGGGCTGAGCTGCTCCTTGCCGGGCCGGCGGCACAGGTGGCAGGTGGACGGGCAGCGCCCCTTCTCCTCGCAGTGAATCTCCACCCCTGAGATGAGGTGGTCATCTGACAGCATCTGTGCTGTCAGCAGGCCTGACAGGTACGTGATGAAGGGCATGGATTTCAGCTCCTTCTTGTTCCCAAGCTCAGTTGTTTCTGGGTTAGGGAGAGGGAAGAAACCAGAGTGTTAAACAAATCTCAGCAAGGTCTGTTCCCAAAGCAAACTGGGTAAATGCAGCTGCTGAAGGTGCAGGCCAGGTGGGAGCAGGAAAAAAGAAAGGTCAAGGAGAGGAGAAAAACAGGACTTGCAGGTCACTGCTTGGAATTGTGAGCTTTTAGACAAGCACATCTAAACTGACAAAACTGATTGTTCTTCTCTTTTCTAACTCATGTTCTTCTTTTTTGTAACTTGCATATCCACTTTCTGTGCTCCAAAATGGAACAAAATCACCTCAGTATATCTTCCCTGCCAAAGAGAAACATCCCAAAGGGACCAAAAGGAGCTGAATGCCCTTTAGCCCTACCCTAACACCAGCCCCCTCTAGTCCTCGTGGTGTTCAGGTCACTCTTGTGGGTGACACATTATCCAGGGCACTGAAATGGATCCAAAGAGGCTGCAAAAGGACTGCTTGGAGGGATGGAGCCCCTTGGCAGTGAGGAAAAGCAGGTATGAGGACAAACTCTCTGCATGGAGAATAGATGGAGGCATTACCAAAGCCAAATTGCCAACACTGCTTTCAGGAAACATTCAGGCCTTTGAAACCCACTGGGAAACCGCCTGGTGGTCTTGAGCACGAGGCAATAAACCCGGAGAAACTTTACTTTGTTCTGGGTTCATCCAAACACTTGCTGAGGCCAAGGGAAGTTTCACACTTAAGCAAAGGAGACACAACTGAATTGTCTGTCCTGTACACTTCCATTTAAATTCTTTGTCTGTAGCTGGGCTGACCCAAGAAGGCCCAGCTTTCATAACCTGGTGACAGACCTACAGAAGAAAAGGCTTTCTCCATCTAATGGCTGTTGCCTCTAGCAACAAATTCCCAGCCCCGAGAAGGAGCGGAAGAGGAGCAAGGGTTGTCTCAACACACTGGGCTTGCAGTGACATGCAGCTGATCTGGCACGGCACAAGCCATTTGGAAATACAAGTAAACAGCGTTCATTCATGACTCCCAGAGCCCTCGAGGGTAGGGACAGCCCTTCCCTGCTGTCTGGCTGTCAGGGAACACTTCTGTGCACAAGATCAAAACTGTCATGGGGAGAACGAGCAAATTCCAACCAACCCCTGTTTTAGTGGAATAGAAGGGGAGCAGTTGCTAAGATAAATTAAAACAAGGCTGTAGGGAGATGTTTCAACATCTAGGGAGACACTGGAGTGCACAGACATTGGAAACAGGAGGTGGAGCTGCTTCTTGGAGAGATTATTTTCTAGAAGATCAGCTCCAGGCAACTTCAAGTCTCATAAGGGAAAGCCATGAAGCCTTGAAATACAGGGTGGCAGAGAAAGAAGAAATTTATAGGGGGATACCATGAGCCTCTTCTCACTTGTGAATAACATCTAACATCACTACTAAAGTACATGTAGAAGAGAAAGGTGATAATTAAACTTCTGGGCTGCAAAGCCTCTTCACCAGAGCTGAAGCAGCTTTAGAGATCCTTCATGGAGAAGGAAGCTTTGGAGCCATGCTTTAAGGGGGGGACATGAACATAGGGCTGAAAAGACAGTGAAATCAGTTATCTCATGACTGGCAACAGGATATCAAACCTTCCTTCTGAATTATTTGCTTTATAGCTAAGAATTATAGATCACTATAATCCAACCAGCGGGAGCAAAGCCATTTCAGGAGCAGCAGTGCTCAGGTGGAGCTGCACAGGGGAAGGCACAGGGTTCTGAAAATGAGGTCAGGTAGAAAACTGTGAGCTCCCCTTCCCCAGCATCCAGGGGCTCAGTGACAGATTAACCACAAAGCTGGGTGACTCATGGCAGACCTGTGAGCAGAGCAGACTTCATGGCTGAGGTGGAATTGGCTGTCTGCAGTTAATCCTCTTTAGAACAGATCCCAGCTGCACTGGGGAAAAGGATTCCTTTGCAGACTGGCAAGGATCCATGGTGCTCCCTTAAACGTACGAGGTACCAGGGCTCTGGGTATGACTCCAAAGGAAGAAAATGAAGTAGGGAATGATTTAACAGAGGGAAACTGGCTTCATTGTGAAATTGCCACCTGTCATCCAGACAAACATTTAGATGTCATCAGCACTGGGTAGCAATTCCTGGTAGCTTTTGTGGGGTGGGTTTGGGGTGCTTACATACAGCCCTAACAAAATAATCCCCCTGTTTCTGCTACTGGAACATATCTGGGAGCAGCAGCAGCAGCACACCCTGCTGCTCCTCCAGAGCCAGAGAGAGGCAGTGAGGAGGAGATGCTCCTCATCTACTTGCTTAGGTGCTTCCTCCCTAGAAAGTTGGAGGTTTCCTTGCTGGATGCAGTACTTCCCTCTCATCCCACCCAGATGCCCCACCCACCACTCAGGGCATCTCACAGGGGGAATTTTCAGACCTGAGAGATATTTTCCCTCCAGAACATATTCCTGCACCTGCGGTTGCAGCTATAGCCAGGGAAGATGGGATTGGGGTCCCTCACTTTCCCCCTGCCTTACATCAGACAAGAGTTTTGGTTTGCTCATCAGCTCCCTGCATACAAAGAAAGGGCTCAGCAGTAAACTGGAGAAGACCCACAAGTTCTTGTAGGCTCAGCCTGGCTTTTATTACCTATACAGAACAGGGAAACCTCTCAGGACACTCCTGCAAAGCCACTGCTTCACTCCTGGGGAAGGGCTTTGAAGGTGACTGCTGCCAGGATGTTCCCGAGGTCCTTTCTGGGAAGAGGAGGAGACTCAGCTGCAGCAGTGAGGATATGAGGATCCCTTATCAGCCCCTGAATCTGAACATGCTGTCACTAACACTGCTGGCAACCCAGCTGAACCCTGGCAACATCTGCTTGGGAGCAGAGAGCCTTGGATGCAGTTGGGTGCATCACGGCAATTTGTGGGAATTATTTGTCTGAAATATGGATTTAAACAAAAAACAAAAAAACAAAAAAAACAAAAAAAAACCAACAACACCACAAAACAAATAAAATAACAGCCTTGTGCCAGGCATCAGGCCTTGTGTAAGAAAGGGAGAATGAACAGCACAGGGTGTGCAGAGGAACTGTTTGCCTGCTGGGGTGCATGGCTGCGTTTCTGGGCTCCACCAGGATTTTACAATCCCACAGCACGAGGTGTGTGCCTGCACAAAGGGGTCCCTGCTCAGGATGCAGCAGTTGCTGATGTGGGAAAATGCTTCCAGCATTACCAGCAGCACCTCCTGGTGCCTGGACATGAGGGAGCAGGGTAACACCACTACTACAACAAAAACAACAGTGTAATGCCTAATTTGCACTGTAAAATCTGTACTGAGAGCTCCCAGGAGGAGGTGGGTTTCCTAGTGGCCCAGCATTTCATACAACACCTCTTCCAAAAGATCCCCAAGTCATCCCAAAACTGGGAATCATTCCACTTGCCACAAAAATGCAGCCATATCAGGGGTAGGATGTGATATCTCCTGAAGAGCAGAAATGCTTGGAACAAGGACAGGACAAGGCTCCCCAGCTGGAGTTGTAGAGGGAAAAGTGGGAACAGACCCAGGTAGGGATTCCTACAGGCTCAGCAGGTTAACCCCACCAACACCAACAGGCTGCTCAGCTGGGCTTGATTTAGGACCTCGGGTTTGCATTTTATGCAAGGAAGAGAGAATTCTGCTCCACCTTCTGCATACTCCACCCTTCACTGGACAGACCTAGTGCCACCACAGGCAGGACACTGGGGACTTGTGGCCAGGACACATCCAGGACACAGGCTGCCTGTATATCACCCGGTGGAATAATATCCTTTTTGCTGGCAAATCCATCCAAAGGGAGTTAGAAAGGAAATCAATAGATGTGTTTGCCTGGGAATTTCTCCTGCACTGAGATATTGACAGTGCAGTGGCCACCAGGTCTGTGAAGAGCTTGGACAGATTTAATGCTGCCCACTGTTAGTGATGGGCAAACACTGCTGGGGATGCGAGGAAGGCGTGGGCAGTGTCCAGGGGAGTCAGTCTGGCACATCCATCCATGTGTGTGGGAGGGACAGGACAGGACAAGAGGGATTACTGCTGAGGAACCGCTACTTTTGGGACATGAATCCCACGTGGGAATGCCCTTCCCTGGGAGAAGGCGTGCGCTCAGCGCGGCCGGGGGGCTGCAGGATGCGAGCGCGGAGCTGAGGATGGGCAGTGCGGGATGCGCCCGCCGGACCCTCCCCGCAGCGGGGCCGGCCCGGAGGGGCAGTTGTGGCCGTGTCGGTCCGTGGGGCCCTGCTGCCCTCTCGTGGCACCGCGGCAGGACGGCGCTGGGATCCCGGGATGCGCCACATCGTCTTGGGATACAGGATATCATCTTGGGATACAGGACATCATCCCGGGATGCAGGACATCATCCCAGAGTACAGCACATCATCCCAGAGTACAGCACATCATCCCGGGATACAGCACATCATCCTGAGATACAGGACATCATCCTGAGATACAGGACATCATCCCGGGATACAGGACATCATCTCGGGATACAGGACATCATCCTGAGATACAGGACATCATCCCGGGATACAGGACATCATCCCAGGGTACAGCACATCATCCTGAGATACTGCACATCATCCTGAGATACTGCACATCATCCTGAGATACAGCACATCATCCTGGGATACTGCACATCATCCTGGGATACAGGACATCATCCCGGGATACAGCACATCATCCCAGGGTACAGCACATCATCCCAGGATGCAGCACACCATCCCGGGATACTGCACATCACCCTGAGTATTGCACATCCCACTGCCCTCACCCTACAGCCCCTCTGTGCCACCCGCGGGGTCTCATCCTTCCGTCATCATCCCAGCCTCGGGGAGGGGAGTGTGGTAACATCCCCTGGCTGTCGGTGCTTGATAAACTCCAAAACACTTTGGCCCCACAAGGGTGGCTCCATGACCCCCCACATCCCCCCCTCCATGGCAGCTGGCTCCCTCTCTCCTCCAACACACCCACACATCCCTTTCCATGGGATGGCTGAGACCTTCCCAACCCTGCCAGCTGGATGTCCTGCCAGCATGGGGCAGCCCCTGGGACACACCACCTTGTCCATGGGTCAGGGTGACAGAGTCCCGGGCTGCACAACCTTCCCATCCTTCCTTGTCATGTAGGGTCCCCACACTCACACATGATGGGTAATATCATCAGCTTGTCATTGTCACCTCTAATTAAATCCAGAGAGTCCTTTGTTTTCTCCCCAGGATGCATTGGAGGATTATTTCCTATTTCTACCATTGTTTTTTTCCCTCACACTGTTCATTTTCAGGTGCGGGTGGCCTCACAAGATCTGCCAGACCACCCTGGTTTCAGTGTTTACATCCATTTTTCTTCCCCATATATCAGGGACTGAAAGAGCATTTCCCTGGTGAGGCCAGGAACTTGGAGTGAACCCTGTGTCCCCTCCCTGGGCACAGCAACACCCCCAGGGAGCCACTGGGGCTTGGACTTTAAATCTCACTCGTTTTCTTCTGCAACCCTGGCCAGGCTTTTCATCTGCTCTTGCTGCCTCTGAGTGCATCCACCGCCCACACTGCTGATCCCTGCTGCTCCAGGGATGTAGATCCCTTCCCAATGAACCATTATTCTAAACAAAGTGGAAAAACCATCAAGAGCAGAAGGTGGCAAGACTTGCTGCATTATGCAAGTGCTTCCTTCAGTGCAGGTCGGTGGCGGCTGGAGCAGGTGAGCAGTGGAAAAGCGCTGCAGGCAGGGAGGCCTCATGGAGGGATTTTGGGAAATGGTTAAACTGAGGACTTGCCTCTTCCCCAGGCAGTGAATTCCTCCGAGCCTGAGTCTCCAGAGCTGGAGAGCTGCGTGTTGGTCCTGGGCTGACCACGAGATGCTGCCTGTGGCACCGGAGCCGTGGCACCAGTGGTGTGTGAAGGACACGGTTCCCTTGGCTTCCCCCTGACCTTCCTCAGCTTGCTGTGCAGCCCCACAGGGTCACAGCAGAAGGGGTCTCTCTGCCATCTCTAAAGCAGGTTCATCCAAGCAAAAATGGGGCTGGTGTCCCTGATTGAAATAAACTGGCGATGGTGATAGTGGCTTCAGGAATCACGGGGCAGAGCCCAGCCATAGGCCAGTGGCCAAATCCCTGCCTCTGGCTGCCACTGCCAGCCTGCAGCGTCTGCTCACAGCTGCAGCTCTACCCAAAAATAGCCCTTTTTGTCCTGGAGCCCACAGGATGCTCCAATGCACCCTCTGAAACGAGAAACACACGTTTCAGTCGGTGATGCTAAACCCATCAAACACTCAGGAACCTGCTGGGAGAAGGGGAGGGGAAAGAAAAAGGGGAAAGAGGGGGAAATGGGAAGGGAATGGAAAAGGAAAAGGGAAGGGAAATGAGAAGGGAATGCAAGGCAAGGTAAGGGAAATGAAAGAGGAAGGGAAAAGAGGAGAATAGAGAAAGGAGAAGGGAATGAGGAAAGGGAAGGTGGAAGAGAAGGGAAGGGGCTGATCCTGCAGCAGCACTGCCTGATCAGGGAAAGGGCAGAGAACAACCCGTGTGTGCCTAAAGGACACATAACAACACGATTAAAAAAAAGCAAGCTAAAAAAAAAAAAAATCCCAAACACAAAAAAAAAAATAAATAAAAAACGCAAAGATGGTCCTTCTTCCCCTTTGTTACTTTCAACCTTTATTTTCTCAACGAGCCGCAGCACAAGCCCGGCAGACCGAGGTCCATCCCGCGGTCCATCCCCACCCCCCGTGTCGGTGTCGCGGTCCCCCCGGTGTCCCCCCCAGGCCAGGCCAGGCCAGCCACGGAACCCGGACTACATCTCCCGGCAGGCCCCGCGGCCACGCTCACGTGACGCGCGGCGCGCGGCGCACGCCGGGAGCGGCGCGGCCCGGAGCGGCGGCAGGTGAGGAGCGCGCGCGCGGGGCCGCGGCGGCGGCGCCCCCTGCAGGGCGGGGCGAGCACGGCGGGACCCCCGGGCGGGCGGCGTGAGGGGACGGGACGGGATGGATGGACGGGACGGGATGGATGGACGGGAGGGAAGAGAAGGGGATGGGATGGGATGAAGGGAATGGAAGGGGGCGATCGGGCCGCGCCCCGCAGGGTGGGCGCTCCCCGCCGCGGGTCCGCCTGGCTTCGTCCCCCCGGGCAGGAGCGCGGCGGCCGGGGCTGAGGGGGCTCGGAGCGGGCCCCGCTGCCATTGACCCCGCGGGCAGACGGAGCCTGGGCGGGTGCTTTGTGCGGCCAGGCACCAGCACGGGGCACTCCATGGCTGCCCCATCCCCGCAGTGCCCAGGGCCGGGCTGGACGGGGCTGCCAGCAGCCTGGGCCTGCGGAACGTGTTGAATTAGGTCATCGTTAAGGTCCTTCCAACCCAAACCCTTGGATTTTTCAGTGAAACCCCTCCATACGCAGGGGTTGTCCTGCCGGTTGTGTTGTTGTGACAACTCCTGTCAGCGGCGCTTATTTTGCAGCATTACCCTATTATTTCCCCTCGTTAATGACACGAGCTCTGAATTACAAGTGAAGCCTCTGCTCTCACCGCAGACACTCACTAAAAACTACCGGGTGACAAGAGAAACCACGGCAGGAAATTTCTTCTGAATGTAAGGAAACAAAACTCGCATAATTCACGGTTTTATGGCTTGATCCTCTCTGTAATACCCTGCTCTGCGTCAGAGGAACTGCCCCGGGAGGGACCGACACGCAAGAACAACTCGCTGTTAAGGAAACTTCCATGGAGGCACAGCCGAGTGTGAGAGGGAGATAAAATGAAAAAATAACGTCCCATTACTGAGGGCATGCTGACATTCCAATAAAGGGGGTTATGTATGAAAAGAATGTCATACAAATCAGCTCTCAAAAAGCCCAACCTGACTTAAAATCCCATCCACAGTTGTTCTTTAATGAAAATACTTGTTTTAAAGGTAGCTTTTAATGTAAGTCTCAGTACTTGGTGCCTGTGCTGCTCCCTCATCCTTCCCTAAGCGAGTCTTTTGACGTGTTTCCAAGGAAAGTAAGAATAATGAACCTGGTATCCTGTGTTTCATTTTTTAAAATCATTTTAAATCACAGATTTTTTTCCTCCCTCAGAGGAAGGTTTCTGTTCTCCATGGCAGTGCCCAGGTTTCTGCTTCTCCAGGGCCAGGGCTGTGATACTCAACCTGCCACCGTGGAGCTGATCCCAGCATGGTGCCTGGGGATTCTGTCACACCACTGAATCCCTTCATGAAATACGTCCTTTAAAGGACTCTGAACTGCAGATGACAAATTACAATTAGGGGGCTTTTTTTCTATGCTGTATGAGCATAAAGAACTTTTCTTCCTTGCGGTTGTTTTTCTGCCCAGGAACACGCAACAAACTGAAATACACGGAATGTTTCCCAAAGAGGAAGGAGGCAGACCCAGCAGGGAAGTGAGAATGCTGTGTGCAAGCAGCCATTTCTCAGCAAGAGCTGTGTGTTCACATCCCTCTGCCACTCTCTCTTTATTTCAAAGACTAACTACTTCCTTCTCCTCCTCCTCTTCCCTAGAAGAAAGGTTTTCTTCCCTATTTTTTAGTGGCTAAGCAGTACAATAGCAAAGGATTTGAAAACCCAGTCTAGTGAATAATAACTTAATGATGTGAGCCCTGTTCTGTTCCTTTTGAATGGATGGCTGCTTTGGCAGGAGAGCTGCTGGGATCTGCTCCCTGCTGGGAGGGATGTGAGGGTGGAGAAACCTGGATTGAAGCTGAACAGCAACCAGAGTGGTGTAAAACTGAACCAGGGGACGAGAACGAGGTCAACGCTGCGAGATTGTGAAACGAGGAGAAATTAAATGCAGTTAAGCTGAGTTCAGGAGCTAATAGTGAACACTGGGAGTCTGTTTGGAGTTGTCTGTTAACTCCATTACTGCTAATACCTGCCTGAGCTGTGTTTAATTGGCATGAAGCATGCTGCAGCATGGCAGAGGTTACTGAGATACACTGGCATCAAATCTTCTCTGTGTTTTCAGCGTGCACAGTCACCCCCAGAACGAGTGGAAGCTGACAGAACATTCCTGCTACTTTCACTTCCTGGCAAATGTATGAAACCTTGAAAATGTGTTTTGGCTCTCTAGCAAAGCAGAGTGAACCAAGCACATTTATTTTGTTGGTATCTGATGTCACATCTGAATGCAGGTCTCCAGAGGTGATCTATTAATGTCCTAAAGCATTGCACCATCTGGTTCCTCCTTTGATGCACAACATTTTGAATGCCTGGTTTAATCTCCCTGGGTTTCAGTAAATTATGTAAACTCAGAGTCTTGGCAGCAGGAGATGGGCACCATGAGGAGATGATTCAGTCATCAGTATCTACTGGGCTTCCATATTGGTGCCATTACACTTATTTCAGCTCTACTTTACAAATTTTGCAAGTGAATAATTCATCGCACTGGGAGCTGCAAGTTAGTTTTGAAAATTTCCCACCCTGAGATTAGCTATGACTAATCCATCCTTCCCAACGTGGAAAAGCTAACTGGGTTTCTTTTTCTGCAGGGTTAGGCGATAAGTCAGAAATAAATTGCATGTATACATAACTGCTGGTGGTGACATAAATCACATTTCCCTTTTTTTCTTCCAGGACAGAATCAGAGCACCTTGGAATAGATGTGAGCACAAGGCACTGCGCCGGGTAAAGCTGCCTTGGAGCACCATGGCTGCCGCCCCTTATCTCAACTCGGACGCGCTGCGAGAGGTCCTGGAGTGCCCCATCTGCATGGAGTCCTTCACCGAGGAGCACCTGAGGCCCAAACTCCTGCACTGTGGGCACACCATCTGCAAGCAGTGCCTGGAGAAGCTCCTGGCCAACAGCATCAATGGCATCCGGTGCCCCTTCTGCAGCAAGATCACGCGGATCACCAGCTTGGCTCAGCTCACTGACAACCTCACCGTGCTGAAGATCATCGACACGGCCGGCCTGGGGGAGGTGGTGGGACTTCTCATGTGCAAGGTCTGCGGGAGGAGGCTGCCAAGAAACTTTTGCAAGAGCTGTAGCTTGGTTCTGTGTGAGCCCTGCAAGGAGGCTTCACACATGCCCCCAGGTCACAGAGTCATTGCTATCAAAGAGGCTGCTGAGGAGCGTAGGAGGGAATTTGGGACGAGGCTTGCCAGGCTTCGGGAGCTCATGGGTGATCTTCAGAAGAGGAAAGCTGCCCTGGAGGATGTTTCAAGAGACCTGCAATCCAGATACAAAGCGGTTCTGCAGGAGTACAGCAAAGAGGAGCGCAAGATCCAGGAGGAACTGGCCAGGTCACGCAAGTTTTTCACCACCTCTTTGTCTGAAGTGGAGAAGATAAATAACCAGGTGATGGAGGAGCAAGCTTACCTGCTGAACTTAGCAGAAGTGCAGATAATGTCTCGCTGTGACTATTTCCTTGCCAAAATAAAGCAGGGGGATATAGCTCTCCTGGAGGAGGCAGCGGATGAGGAAGAACCAGAGCTGACAAACAGTCTCCCGAGGGAGCTGACTCTCCAAGAGGTGGAACTCCTGAAGGTGAGCCACGTGGGACCACTGCAGATCGGGCAGGTGGTGAAGAAACCCCGGACTGTTAACGTGGAGGAATCTCTCGTGGAAAGTGCAGCATCCTCCTCTGTACCGTTTAGAGAGCCTGACCTGGTGCAAGAGGAGCCCAGCTGCACCCCCCACTCCTCACCAGCCAAGCCAAGGATGCCTGAAGCAGCCACGAGCATCCAGCAGTGTTACTTCATCAAGAAGATGGGCTCCAAGGGCAGTCTGCCAGGGATGTTCAACCTCCCCGTCAGCCTGCACGTCACCAGCCAAGGCGAGGTGCTCGTGGCAGACCGGGGCAACTTCCGAATCCAGGTTTTTACCCGCAAGGGCTTCCTGAAGGAGATCCGCCGCAGCCCCAGCGGCATCGACAGCTTCGTGCTGAGTTTCCTTGGAGCAGACTTGCCCAACTTGACCCCCCTCTCTGTCACCATGAACTGCCACGGGCTGATCGGTGTGACGGACAGCTACGACAACTCTGTCAAGGTGTACACCATGGACGGCCACTGCGTGGCGTGTCACCGGAGCCAGCTGAGCAAGCCCTGGGGCATCGCCGCGCTGCCCTCGGGCCAGTTCGTCGTCACCGACGTGGAAGGGGGGAAGCTCTGGTGCTTCACCGTGGACCGTGGCGTGGGTGTGGTGAAGTACAGCTGCCTGTGCAGCGCCGTGCGCCCCAAGTTTGTCACCTGCGACGCTGAAGGGACCATTTACTTCACTCAGGGGCTGGGGCTCAACCTGGAGAACCGGCAGTACGAGCACCACTTGGAAGGAGGCTTCTCCATCGGCTCCGTTGGCCCAGATGGGCAGCTGGGACGCCAGATCAGCCATTTCTTCTCCGAGAATGAGGATTTCAGGTGCATTGCTGGGATGTGCGTTGATTCCAGGGGAGATCTGATCGTTGCTGACAGCAGTCGTAAGGAAATCCTGCATTTTCCTAAAGGAGGAGGCTACAACATCTTAATCCGGGAGGGACTCACCTGCCCGGTGGGTATTGCCATTACTCCCAAAGGGCAGCTGCTGGTGCTGGACTGTTGGGATCATTGCATTAAGATCTACAGTTACCACCTGAGAAGATACTCCACCCCTTAAAGGCTTGGTTGCAAGCAAAGCCTGTCTTGGCAGTGGAGATTCTTGCAACCTCCTTGAAATCCAACGGGAACCAGTGTCAAGCCTTCAGGAAGATCGTGCCATAACTGAAGGGGATTTGGCATAGAGGTCATCATGTTCTGTGTTTAGAAACAAAATAGCTTTTGTGGTGGTGGTCTGCTTTTTCTTCTTGTTTTTTTTATATAAAATCCATACAAATAAGAACAAGCGTAATGGAAAGGATCCATCCTTTGCAGTCTTGGTTCTTGTGACTGATCACTCCATAAACCTCTTCACCTCCTTATGCCACATCTCCTACACTTCCAGCTTCAACCATTGTGTCTTTCTTTGTGCCATAAACACTGACTAACTCTAAAAAACTCTAAATCACCCTTCCCTTAGAGAACTAGCAGAGGCAATCCTGTGGTACTTGCAAGGAACTGGGTAGCAGTTGTCTGGGCAACTCCTGGAGAGAGCAATTTGTGCTTGCAGCACTGCATAAAACGAAATGGCCTCTTCAACCGCGCCGAGATGAAGCTTTGCTTCCACCCTGACGAGGCAGGGCTGTCTCTCCCATTTTTCTGGTGTTCAGGAGATTGCCCTGTCGTGCCATTTGTGAATTGTGTCTGTTCCATGTGAAGTGAGTACTGTGCAATCGTGGGAGACCAACCTGAGCCAGAAAATTGCCCTCTTTATTCCTGATTTGTAAGAATGCAGGGGTTTTATTACTAATCAGAGTTTTGCTAGATAGAAGGGGATAAAAAGGGAGGGAGGGGGCTGGAGAAAGAAAAAAAAAAAAGAGGGGAAATCTAGGGTTGGTATTTACTGTTGTTTTATTATTAAATGTATCCTGGAAACTGTCTATGGAAGGTCTATCAGGTATCTAAAACTTCCTGGGGAAGGGGGAAGAACTAGGGGAATAAGAATGGGAGATTGTAGGAAATGAGATTAAATGCAATGTATTGTATGTTCACTACTTCACTACTCTGCATTCCAGAGCACTGCATTTAGCAATAGATTTCCACTTATCTGCACCTCCTCTGTGCAAGTTACTCACTCCTGAGATAGGGATGGGCAGGAGGGGGACTATGTCACTTCTATTTTTTTAAGACTTGGAAGCACATCCACTGGTGAGTTTTTTTTTTTCCCTTGCACAGCAAAACACTACATTCCTGAGATTTATTTTTTTTTTGGTAATTCTTTTTTCCACGACACCAGCAGGCACCAGAATTGCTGCTCATCGTGGCTTTGGGCCAAATGAAGCACAAAACTGCAGCTGTGTGAACCAAGGCCCCCACAGTGCTGCTCTCCTGGCTGATAAATGTGTACCTCAGTGTGGTGCTGCTCGCCCAGAATAGTTTATTGAAGGAAAGATGCATTTAAATAGGGCACAGTGGTAGCATGTTAATCTGCCACAGATAATAGTTACACTGCAGTGCATTTATTTGTTGCCATCAACAACGTAGTTGCAAATTTGGGGCCACGACAGACAATATAAAAGCTGATTTTATGGTGGCTGCCGTGCTCCAGCAAATTGTTTGCTACTTGTCCTACAACATGTTTGCAACAGGTGATTTTTTTATTTTTTTTTTAAGCCCATCTACTTTTCCCTGCTGAAACAGAAAAGAGAAACAGGTTGGTGAGCTGTTGCTGCTCTAGCTGGATGTTTGGCAGTTAAAGGGATTGCAGAAAAAGCGCTGGAAGCAGATTTTGGTGGGATTTGGGTTTTTTTTTGCCCTCTCTTTCTTGTGCTCAGCCAGTGCTGAAGGAATGAACACGCAAACACAGCTGTGTGATGGAGCTTCCATCAGGGCAGCTTCCAATTTTTCCTGCTATAATGTGCTGGGAAAAGCTTGTGGAGAAGGGAGCTAAAGGCATGAGGTGGTTGATGGTGCTGAGGCACCCAGGGGACTCAGCTCCCCTTCCCTCCCCTCCCCTGCTGTGCTTGCCAAGGCTACAGACTTCTACATCTCTATTCACATTCTCTGCTTCTCTTTTCTGGGTGGGAGGGGGCAGTTGCCCAAGGCATGTGACAGCAATTCGAGGAGCCTTTCTCATCCTGAATGTGTGTTTTGGGGAGGTGGTGATGATTACTGGGCTGTGCTACAGTTCATGACATTGTAACTGAAGGCATTTTTCTTATTTTATGACAATGGCAGTTCCTCCCCTTCTGGTTTCTTTTAAACATTTCTCCTGCTTCCAAGAACTGCTCCACACAGGAGGCTACCGTGGACCTGAATAATTAAAGCAATATTATCTATGATAATATGTACCTCTGTAATTTTCTGTTCCCGTGGATTTTATTTTTTTTTTTAATTTTTTTTTTTTTTTTGCAATAAACAGCACAACTGCTAGCAATAACATTTCCTGGAGTGCTTGAAATAATAATTAAAAAAAAAAAAAAAAGGAAAAATTTCAAAGCTGGTCCAGTAAACTGAGCAGTTGGTTACTCCAGCCTGTTCCTGGTTACAGAGTTCAAACAAAGCGTCTGTCATCTGTTTCTCACTCAGAGAGTTAAGAAAAGTAACACCACCCTGCACTGGTGGGCCAGGACAGTGCAGTGTTGGGACTCTGTCTTGCCTGCAACTCTTCCAGTCTGGAGTTTCAGGGAGAAAAGGTAAAAAGAAAACCTTCTGTCCCTCACCCAGGGTCTGCACATCCCCTGACAAAACTCAACTGTGAGATGATGTTACAGAGCTTTTCTTGCTGTGGTGCTCCCACACAATGTCATGATCATCTGCCAAACGAGGTGAAATGGAGTAATTAAGGATTATGTTGAAATAGTTTGGCTCCTGCTCTGTATCTGGAGGAAGAGCTTGTCTGGTCATACGTATGTGTTTGGTTTTTAAAGATTGTGTAATAAAGGAGAAATTGATCCAATTAAAAGTGCATTGCAAATGGCTCATTTTCTTATTAAAACACTTCATCTTCTCCCCTCCATGGCAGATTGGATTTTACAGCCAGTGGGGATTGAATTGGGAATGTAGAGGCTACGAGACCCTTTTTATGTGTCAGGCTGTCGAGGATAAATCTGATCTTGGCAGAGTTGTGGAACTTTCCTGACACTTCCCTACCCACCTTATAAACCAATGCTGTGGTTTTGTACCCTATGACACTGCCTCAAGGGCAGTATCTTCCTTGTCTCCTGATGTTTCAGAAGTCTGATTTCAGTTCAGTGGCTCTGGGAGCTCAGCAGGACATGGGAGCCTGGCTGAAAACTCCATCCCCTGGCTCATCCCTGCTCTGCCAGTGGGGACCTGTGGTGCAGCCAGGACACACCAGGTGCCATGGGCTCACCTAGAAGACCTCAGCCTTTGGTGCACTTACACTGTGAGGGTACAAAACACCTGGGTTTCCTCCGTAGTTCCCCCTCCTTGGAGACCAGCTTGGGCTGTTCTGATGTTGCACCATGGTTAAATTATTTTTAGATCAAAACTCTGCCATGGCAGCTGAGCTGGTGAGGGAGCCTGGTGTGACTGAGGGTGCGGCTGTGAAGGTGCCTTGACCCCAGCTGGGGTGGTGCCAGTGGAGCTGCCAGATGGCTCCTGGATGGTCAGCAGGGACATTTCCTCAGCAGAAACACCCACAGCACATGCAGGTTCTCCCCTTCTCCAGCCACCTGCCTGGTCTGGGTGAAGGATTTCATCACTTGGGCTCATCTCAGCCCTTTAAACAGGTTGGAATTTCTGGTTTATCAAACATCCTCCAACCCTTGCAGAACAGCTGCTGTGTGGTGCTGTTGGACCTACCCTGGAGCTTTATCACAAGTTTAGATTTCTTAGAGTAGAACAGCTGAGCCATGGACATTGTTCCAGGCAAAACCAGGAGCCAGGGAATGAAGGCATGAAGAGGAGAGCCTGTTCCTCATCAAAAGGGGTAGAGTTACAAAAGTAAAAATAAAGCCAGATGCTTTGAGTTGTTCCTATTGTATAGCTTAAGTGATTTTTCTGGGTCATTACTCAATGCGAGGATTTAAAGTTATTTCATTTTGCACAACTAATTGCTTGACTTGCCTGGCAATTCTGGATTACAATGAGCAGTGCATAAGGTCATTTAGCAGACTTACTCACAGCACATGTTTTAGTCTAAACTAAATTTCATGGCAAGCAGCTAGATTGTTTTTACCTCCTCCGAACAAAATGTTGAAATCTGAGGGTTTGAAATAATGACATAAAGCAAGCAATTAAGAGTGTTAAAAGAGTGTTCAAAAGGTAATAGAGTGGTTGTACATAGGGACAGATCTCAAAAACAGGGAAATTCGATGTGTTCTACTTCTGACCAAGCACATATAAAGGAAACCCATTATGTCCTTTAACTGCTGAAAAAGTAGCTTTACAGCTTTCTTAATGCACCTGATTGCATCTAGGAAAGGAAAACTAAACATTCCTGCAGACTAGTTCAATCTTAATTGTATTAATGGCAGTATCAGACCTGAAGGGAGACAAATGCAGCCTTGAAAGGACAGGAGGGAGCCTCAAAAGAATATGGACTGCTATTTTAGCAGAGCCCCAGGCTCTATCCGTAATTTTATGAAGGATATTTATGAAGATCTGTGAAAACTGGTGAGTTCACAGGAAAGCATGAAAGCCGTCACCTCGTACAGGTAAATGCAGTTCATGGAGTGTGGTCTGAGAGAAAAGAAACAAGTACTGGGGAGGGCAAGGAGCAGAAAGGCTTGGAGAATGTGACAGGACCTGCCAGAACACAGCCCCTCCAAGGAATATTCCTATAAATGATCGATCACTGAGAGGGAACATGAACATTGTTCCCATCTGCAGCAGCCACAGGCTGAGCTTGCTGAGCACTCAGCGTGGCAAGGGAACCTCAGCCAAGGAAACTCTATCTAGAGATCATAGGAAATTCAGTAAAAACAATCATTTCCCTCACTGCAGACCTCAAGTAACCTCCCAGCTGGGCAGTGAAACCCTCTGGATCTCCCCACCCAGGCACAGACATCCTGAGCCCATCAGCATCCCTTCCTGCTTCCCAGCTGGGCTCCTCCAGTGGGAGTAAGCAAACTGGAACAGCTCTTGCAGAAATCTCACCAAGGCTATCAGGTTTTGCAATCAGAGCAGCTCTTCCCCTTCCCTAAGCAAGCTCTCCTCCTCACCAGCCAGAACGAGGAGCCACAGAGCAACCAGCTCTCTGCTGAACTTTTATCAGTGAAAGAAGTGGTTACCAGCAGGGAGATTTGCTGGATGGAGGGATCATTCTCTTCCCTGATGTAGAGTTTTGGAGTCTCTGAGGTGGGGTGATCCCAGCCTCCACTGCAGTTTATTATTACGGCACTGTGTGGTGAGGAGTAGCCCAGTTTGGGTCAGCTGTCCCAACACCTCATACACCCCAACCTAGTGACTGTGGGGACAGAACAGAGACAGGGAGGAAGTGTGGATGCCATGAGGGCACTGCTCAGCAGCAGCCAGCACTCTGGGGTGTTATCCACACTTGTTTCTCCAGAAATCCACAGCACCACCGTGACAAAGCCAGTTCCCTCCATCCTGCCAGGCCCAGCACATTCCTGCACACAGCAGGAGCTGGCTGGGGACATCACATTTGTCCCAGCTGCCAAATGAAGGTCCTCACACAACTGCTACCAACTTAATGAGGCACCGTCAGCGTTAAATGCTGGCTCCACCGAGGAAGAAAACCGATGTGGGCTCCCATGGCACAGATCAATGGCTGGGTCGATCTCAAGGTCCCTGCTTGGAGGCCACTCGATGTGTTAAAGCATTGCTTGGCTGCACAGAGCCACAGCAAGCAGCCCAAAAAATGGGCTTTTAATCACTCTGCATGAAGTAAAATTGGAGTTTGCTTTGGTGTGCTCACGGACTGAGGCTGTGAGGGAGCCTGGGGGATGCTCCCGTGCCTGCCCTGAGGAGCGCAGTGCTCAGTGTGCCACAGCCGTGCCACCGTGCCCGTCTGGCTGTCCCTGTGGGATTCTGCAAGCCCTTAGGGACGAGGGCAGGCTGCTCTGTCACCTCACTTCCCCCCACACAGTCCTCATCCACCCGCAGGAGGAAGGGAACGCTGGTCACTGCTGCAGGCAGAGCAGGCTGCCCGCTCCGTGCTGTCCCTGGCCAGAGGTGGATCCCCTTCCCTGCCCTTGGCAGAGCTCTGCAGAGCCTGACCCGTGGCACAGGCTCTGGGACAGCTCCAGCCCCGGCACAGAGCCAGCGCCTGCCCTGGCACCAGCGGCATCAGCTTCTCCTCAAAACCATGTTTTCAATTAGGGCTCGATGCACAGATTGTGCCTTTATTGTTGGAGGCCTCCTCCTGAGGCCCGGCGATTGATTTATGAAGTTGATTAAAATATTAAAATAATTTTGTGTGGTGCTGCAAACACCCTGTAATGCACATTTTTCTCTGAGTTGCTGCCGTTACAATTAGCTTGAGACTCTCCTCTCTCTCCCCTCTTGTGACCTGTTTTGTCCACTAACAAATTACAGTTATTCTGGCCCTACTTTTATATTTATTAGAGCTGATGCATATGTGTTCTCACTGAGCAGTTCAGAATGGGCTGATGAGCAGCGGGGAGCCTGGCAGGCCAGAGCTGTTCTGAGTGGAGAAGGCATCCAGAACTGTCTAGCTGGAGCTATTTATTCTGATCTGCCTTATGTTGCTGGCAAAATGAGGGTAAATCAGCAGACAAGTTGGGAATAAAATCCATCTACCATGAACAGCGAGCTCTTTCTCTTGGCTAACTGGGATTTCCCTGGGACAGAGCCCTGGGTTTCCCATGACACTTTGTCCACAAGCTGATCTCCCCAAGGGTCCTGACCATCCTCAATGTCCTTCCAAGTGCATTTTCTGGCCATCAAAGAGCTGAATACAACACTGGTCACCTCTGCATTGCCCACAGCCCCAAAGTTTGACCTCACTGACCCCACCAAAGCCACAGATGGAGCCATGCACAAAACACAAGGTCAGGGCCAGCACCTGGTGCCCAAACACTGCACAAACAGGACTGAAAGGTTTATGTCCAGGTATTACATCCCCCTCAGGGGATCCCTGGAGTACCATAAGTGCTTTGGTGCTTCAAAGGACACTCTGAATGCCCCAAAAATGCCAGGGCAGCCAGGCACAGCTCCGGGAGTGGGGGCAGGACCCGGGTGGGGAGTGAGGGATCCACCTCGGCCAGCTGCATACCGTGGACTAAAAGGAAATTATTCTGTCCCTGAGCACTGCTTTGCCTTCAGGCCCTGTGCCACTGTGGGGCTTTGTGGCTGAGCCCTGAGCCACCACTGCCCTGGTATGGGGAGGTGGGAGTGAAGGGATGGGAGATGTTTCATCACCAGATCAAGCACTGTTCATGTCCCCTCTGGCCCCAGCATCGTGGAACAGCAGCAATGCTTGTGCCAGGCCTGGACTGCAGCAGCTGCCTCTCGTTCCCATCTCTCATTCTCCTGAGAAATCCTTGTCTGGGTTTGGTTTGGTCCCAGGTGATGGTGCTGGGACCATGGGGCACTCGAGGTCTGACATGTTTGCCCCTGGAGTGCAGGGAGTGCTCCCGAGTGATTAATAACATCGTGAGTACATAAACAACCCACCTCCACGTGCCTCCTCCTGCTAAACAGGGGCATTGCTATGGCAAACTTCATTTATCACTATTTAAAACCCAAACAAACGAGCACAGGGTGTTATAAATACGCTTACAAGACGAGCTGTGCTGGGAAAACGGAGAAGAAAATGAGCCAAGAGCAAGGGAGGCGGCGTGTGGGAGAACACCTCCTTCTGTCGGGTTCCAGGGAGCGAGGCTGCTCTTGGCAGTGCCACCAGAGCAGGATTCAAGTGCCCTGATGGCCTCTGTCACCATCAGCCCTAAGGTGGGCTCTGTGATACACCACAGATGTTTTTTAAATAGAAAAAATATCAGATCCAGGGCATATCCCCAACTCCCTGGAGGAGAGAGATGAATTGGCAAATGGAAGGCTACAGCGATAAGGCAGTTTTTATAAACATAACCTAATTGTATTACTTCAAAGTCCTGAAGTTTATTGCCCTGTTTAATGATGTGTCTCGTTATTTATGGTGTAGCACAATGAGTCTGCTATTGATTTAATGCACTTCCTTAAAGACTGTCATTGTCACAAGCAATAAAACAAAGCCATTCTGAGACAGCTCATTTATGTCACATTTCCATCAGCTGACCCCGGGCACTCGAGGGCCACCGTGGGGACAGGGGTCACCCTGAGCAAGGATGGAGCCAGAGTGTGGAAGCTGAAGGGCAGGAGCAGGCAGGGTGGCTCAGGGATGCTGCCACTGGGCAGCCAGTTTGGGACAAGGCTCTGCCAACCAGCAGGGGGATGGTGCACGCATGGGAAAGAGGGTGATGGATGCAAACCAGCACACAACACCTGATGTTTGTGCCCCTGCCCGTTCCCGTCGCCCTCCTCACCTTTCTGGTACTGGAGCCAGAGCTGCTGCTGGACCTTCTTGCTGGGGAAGTGGATGGTGCAGCTGAACTCGGAGCCGTACAGCGCCTCCGCGATGTAGTGGGAGCCAAACTGCTGGATGAAGGAGAGCAGCTCCTCCCGGCTGCTGTCCTTGTTCAGGATCTTCAGGATGTTTGCAAAGCCTGTGGGAGGGAGGCAGGGGGTGGGCAGGGCAGCCAGGCAGGGGAAGGAGCCCCAGAGTTTCCCTGCTCAGCTCATACAAGGACCCACATGGTTGCAGTTCCTCCTCTTGCCTCCACCTGATCCTTTGGAATCCACAACCTGTTATTACCTTGTCCTGTGGCTCTGACTTCCTTCTCTGATTCCTCTCCCTAAGAGGTTTCTCAGATAATTTTACAAGGATGTGCATGTGAACACGTGCACACACACACACACACACACAAACTCCATCCTTCCCAGCTCATCTGCTCTTCAGGCTGCTGGCACATCATTAACACCCTCCCCAGAGGATGTGCTTGGCCTTTGCTTGGCTGAATCCACAACCAGAGATGTTCCATCCCTAGTGCAGACACCCAGCACAACTGGTAACTATTTTTAGGAAAGCTGGAGACAGCCCAGAGGGACACACAGGGTTGGGCTGGTGGCAGCTCCGTGGGTGTGCAAAGGTCAAGGCATCACTTGGGCAACATCCATGCAGACAGCAGGGACCTCTGGCATGGGACAAGGACATGGACCCCGCTGCTCTGTGGAGGTGAAATATCCTGGAGATGCTGGTGACTTCACAGCACTTCAGCATCACTTAGAGCTGGCTGAGAGCACCGATTTGGTTCAGTGGTGGAACGGAAAACATACTGCAAGAAATATACGTCATAACTGTCACCAAAATGAGATTATCTGGCTGGTTGGATGGTTGGTTTATTGAAAGAGAAGGCTGTTTTAATAAAAAACCCAGAAGAATTCATTTTGAGCTGAACCCACGTATTTTTTTGCAGCTCTGAGCAGGTTATTTCATTTTGGGGCTGTGCAGCCTGTTAGCGCTAAATCTTTTTTTCTTTCTCTCTCCATTTAAAAAACTCGTTGATTTTTAAATAAAAAGTGCTATTTTGAAACGAAAAGGCAAAACATTTCAGGTCGCAACAAAATGTTTCAGCATTTCTGAAACAAAATGTGTAGCTATAAAAACGTGGCAGTGAAATGTTTTGACATTTGCAGGATCCTCCCACCCACCCCTTCTTCATCTGTGACTCCCTGTTTTATATGACCTGCTTTTCCAAGCGCTTTGGTTCTTCTGAAACCACTTTTTTTTTTTTTGGACTGGTTTTTGTAGCTATACATATACACAGCCACCCCACAACAAATCCTTCCTGCTAGCTGCTTACTGGATTCCTCCTGCCTTTGACCTCATCTCTTGCTGCACAAACTCCCTGCCTCAGTTTCCCCCCTGTGAAAAAAGGAGGCGAATCTCCCTGCCTGCCTCTGCAGGAGGTGGGAAATGTCAGTGGGATGCTTGGGGCAGAAAACCACCACCCAGCCATGCAGACACATGATTCCCTGCCCCTGGAATCCCTCACCTGCAGAGAGTGTGATGGAGCTGAGCTTCACCCTGTAGAGGTTGCTCCTGACCCGCCAGTGCTGCACCATGGGGTACCCCATGGCCTCGTTGTACTTGATGTCCCCTGCAAAGAAAAAGCAGGTGGGTGACTGGGGAATGTTTAATGCCCCCACCTTGCTCTGTGCTGCAGGGGTGAGGAATGGGGTGGTGGAAGGGCTGGAAACTCCCAGTGGTGCTGTGGGGTCCCTGGAGTGCTGGCAGGACCAGCACTGGGGTGGCTGTGACTGCCAGGAGCTCACAGGGATGGAGATGCTGCTGGGCTGGACTCCCACATGCCTCAGAGTATTTCTGCCCCAGGCACGTAGGAAGGATGGCACAAAGGGGGTGATGATGCCCCTCAGGAACCACACTGGGACCCAGAAGAGGTTTTTCCTCCTGTGCTCTCCCCTGGGACACTGGAGCTGGGGGCAGCTCGTACCTGTGAGGAGCTGGAGATCAGGAAGGGGCTCTGAGAGGACACCACGGCACTGCTCCTCCACGGGCAGTGGGATCACCAGGAGGCCATCAGCCAGCTGGGGGAAGTCCTTGATGAAGTTATTCTCCCTGCAGAGAGAAAAAGACAACTGCAAAGCAACGATGCAGGGCACGGCCGGGCAGCGGGGCTGGGCAGCCCTGGTGGCACAGGGACAGGAGGCTCAGGAGGGCTGGGGGACACCTGCTCCAGAGGGAGCCCTGCCAGGGGATGGGGTCTGCAGCCTCTCTACCAGCCAGCCCTGGCTGTGCAGCCCTCTGAGGTGATGCCTAATGAGCTCCCCAGGGAGTGCAGCTCCATTAGTGCTCCAGAAATAAGGAACTGCTCTCAGCCTGGGGACCCGGCCACTGGGTTTGGCCCAGATTTTCAAAGTGGGCCCCTGGAGAGGAAAGATAAATCGCTGCTACACACCAAAGCTGCCCCTTTCCACACCTGCAGCATCTTCACAGATGGACAGTGGCCAAGCTCTGCTGGGGCTCCCCAGGCAGCATCGTCACCAGCAGAGTTTTCACCGCCCCCAGTGACTCGCTCTCCAAAAGGCAGGAAAAAGTAAATTCTACAGACAGACACAAAAAAACCCCGCTCTCGTGTACAGCTCACAGTGCAATATTACCACACATGCAGGATCTTTTCTAACCTTGGCAGGTATAACATTGTATAATAGGCCCCTAATGAATTGTTTCTAGAACAACGGTGCCAGGGAAATGATTTGAAATGGTGAACAGACAGGTCTCTGGGAGACGAGCCTCCCCCGGTAAGCGAAATGCCTCGCGCCTGCGCCAGGGAAACAGGAGGGGGCATTTTAAATATTGATCTTAGAGCCAAAATATAGGCCAGGAGGCTTCACACCCTCCGGGTGTGGAGACAAAAGGGCAGCAGAGCAGAAGAAAGGGAGGTTCCTGCAAAATCAGGTCAGCCCCAGGAGCTTGGGGGAGGTTCAGACTGGCACCGCCTGCCCCAGCTGCATTTTTTGTAATTCTTTTTCCTTTAAACAGCTGCTGATTTCACTCACCCTCCCTGGTTTTACCCCCTGTAGCCTGTCCCTGGGGGGATGATCTGTCATCCTGTGGTCCTCTCACAACTGGGGACACCCATGCCACCTCCAGGAGTCCCAGCACAGCAAGATGCTGATTTCAGGGAACACTTCCCTGGGATACTCCCATTGCTCTGGGCCCAGATGTGCCCAGGGTGAGCAGGAAGCCATAGCCCTGTGAAGCAGCCTGGGGATGTTCCCAGCCCCAAGGCAGGAGGGGAGCACAGGGAGGAGCCTCTGAAGGTAGGGACACAGTGAGTGGGGCACAGGAAGTGTTCAGGGCCAGACTGGATGGGGCTTTAAGCAATATGGTCTAGGGGAAGGTTGAAACAAGATGATCTTTAAGGTCCCTTCCAACCCAAAGCATTCCATGATTCCCTGGCTGCACAGGCAGCCTGCCTCACACTGCAATCCCATTTCAGAGCCACCAGCACCTGCCTGCATCTCAGGAGCCTGCCTTTCTGCACTGCCTCAGTGCAAAAAAGGAAAAGTGCTTTATTTTTCTGAGGGGAAAAGCCTCTCACTCACAGCGTGCTCGCAGATCTCCGATTGATCCCGCTGGGCACGGGATCCCCATGGCGGAGTGTTCTGCTGCTCTGAGCCCTTTGCTGTCACAGCAATTCCAAATGGGGAACTGCAATTACTGCTGGAGCCGTGTGGGTGGTGGGAACTGGGGCTGCAGAATAAGGCAAGTCAGTAGGGAACAGGGGAAGAAGCATGTTGGTGTCTCTGCCGCTCTGCCTCAGCAGAAAAGGGAAAACACCAGCGCTGCCAAATCCCAAAGCCGGGGAGAAGCGTGATGCTGCACTGGGAAAGAGGGATACAGCTGCACTGAGCCTGCCTGACATCCTGGAGCATGGAACTGTCCCTTTCCTGACAGGTCAGCTCCCCATCCTGCCCCAGGATGAGCACCAGGGTCACTGCCTGCCCAGCCCCATACCCCACCTCTGAGGAGGGGATTCCCAGGAGGAAGCTGCTGGAACCTCCCAAGTGCTGTCCCACATGAGAAGATGGGCCTGGTACGCCCCAAGTGACACAAAGAGATGACAAGAGAGGTGCCAGAAGCTCATGTGAGGCACAGCACAGTCCCTCTGCAGAATCCTGAGTGCCTGCAGGGGCAGGATGGTGATGGGGACATGCCAGGCAGGGCACACTGCTGCTGGGGTGAGCCCAGGGCACAGCATCCTATGGGCTGGCAGCTGGCAGAGGCCTGCAGCTCCTCTTCCACAGGGCCTTCCTAATAACCTGGGGCTTGCATGCACTGTGGAGGCACAGAAAACTGTTCCTGCCAGACGTTTTTGCTCTCTGGAAGCTGTGATCAAAGCCATTGGGCTCTGTGCAAGGGAGAGGGACACAGATGAAGGGAGGGATGTGACAGCATCCCTGGGCACGTGCTGCCACACGTGCCAGCAGCACCTCTGCACGGCTGCAGGGCCAGCTGTGGGGTTCACAGGGTTATTAATCATCAAGGTGGGATGCAGATAAACCTGCCTGCCCCACAACATCCTCCTGTGTCTCTTGTTCTGCCCCCGGCATCTCCCCGGTGGAGCAGCTGCCCAGGGCTCGCTGGAGCCGTGAGCACGCAGCTCTCTCCTGCTCCACGCACACAGAATCCACTCCCTGGCACAGCGCTCTCCTGCTGGGGATCTGAGCATCTCCCCAGGCATTTTGCAGATACTGAGTCATTACAGGAGGAAATGCAGTTTCTCCCAGCAGCATCTGACCCAGAGCACGTGCCTGCCTTGGAGGGAAGTGACTCCATATAAATGAGCCTGATGCTGGGAAAGGTCAAATGGCCAAAGGCTTTAGTGAGCTCCGGTACTGGCAGGGTGGGATGAGGAGGAAGGCAGCTGCCTGGACAAAACTGAGCTCAAAATCCTGGCTTTGATGGACACTTGGTGTATCCTGGGCCGTGTCCTGCAATGCACCCACTGCCTGGGGTGACACAGACACCGACAGCAGCTCCCACAGCCTGGGCTGCTGCTGGGGTGACAGCAATTAGCAGATGTTCAGGTACCAGGAGCAGGGCTCAGGCAGCAAGAGCAGCTGTTCTGCTGTCCTCCTGGAACCAGATGCACAAACCAGCTGTGGTTTTGGGGACTGTGACCTTTAATGACACGGCCAAGGTCGCGCAGCAGAGCCGAGGTGCAGCGCTGGCAGCAGCTCACACAGCCCGTGGGAAGCCTCCAGAAAGGACAAAATGGGGTTTGGGGGGAGCAGGAGAGCCCAGTGCAGGCTCTGGGGAAGGGCTGGAGTGCTGTGGAGAATTGGCCCATTGGCTGCTGGATTCTGCTGGCCCTGGGGCACCATGTCTCCCTGCTGAGATGCTCAAAACCAAGCTGGCACTGGGATTTTGGCCTGCAGCAGGGAAAGATCAGCTGGTGGTTGACATGCACTTCATTTTCCAGTTAGCAACACTGCTGGGTGAAGGAGCAGCTTCTCCTCTTTAGCTCGGTCAGCTGTGGCTTCCTCCCTGGGCACTCTGCTCCCACAGGACATGGCCTTGAGGATGGACTGTGCAAACCAACCCCTCCTTTCAGCTGGAAAACTCCCACTGCACATTCCAAACATCAGCTGACATGGGGCTTCCTGCCTCCACCCAACACCCACAGCGGATGCACACCCTGCACCACAGCACCTGGGCAAGTACATTCATGAAGGGGCAAATATATAAATATTATATATAAAATGACCTCACAAGTGATTAGCTCATGCCCTGAAGCGTGAGATTTAATTACCCTTATCTGAGCCAGCACAGCTACAAATGTTAATCACATTATCATCCAGCAGCTTATGTTCAGCAAAGTGACTACGCCAGGGCCGCCCTTTCTGCTATGCAAGTCTGAGAGGACGCCTGCTCTGGCAAAGAATTAGTTATTAATCTCACTTTTTTCTGTCCCACAATGGCTTGGGGAGAACATGATGGATTTGAGGTTATTTAGTGCCAGCTTTTCACCCAAATTTCCCTTGGAGGAGCTGCCTGCTGGGGTGGCTGCAAGATCAGCCGGACATGGAGATGTTGAGAAATAGCTTCCTTTGAGCTTGTCATCACCAAAAAAAGAAAAAAAAAATTTCTCTGGAGTCACTGGGAAACAGAAAAGAGGGTGTCCTGTTGCCACAGCCACTTAGGAGAAGGTAAGCACACTGTAAATCTCCCCCAGCATGTCTCCATGACCTCAAGCACTGGTGAATTATAAAGGTTTAATACAAACCCTGTGAAGCAGCAGTTACTTACTCCAAATTTACTGAGCATTAATTTCAGCGAGGCCCCACTCCTGTGGAACAAGGCACGATAAAAGAGGAGAGACCAGTCAGGTTTTGCCAGGTTCTGGAGCCCCTTCAGTGGCCCAGCTCTCAGCCTTAAGCACTGTTTGCAATGAAATGTGCTTGGGTCAGGCTGCAGGGAGAAAGGAGAGCACCAAGAGCATCCCCAGAGCAGCCCCTGACACTGGAGACAGGACCTGTCCCTGTGCTGCTCGTCCATGTCCCCAGCCTATCCCACCTCAGTGCCAGCAATAAACAGCCTGACAATATCCAATAGCTGCCTTACCCCCGGGCTCAGGGAGAATTAGCATTTAAATCGAGGTGTTTCAGGAGGTAAATCACACCAGACAGACAGACAGACCTCCTGGAGCAGCCCATGGAGCTCCTGCCCACCAGGCTGCGGCCACTGTGAGGTGACCTGGGTGCAGTGTCCCTTGTGGGAATCATTTGTCCAAGCTGAGAGCTGGAGCAGGCTGGACACATCGTGATTCCAGCTCTGAGCTGAGCCAAGGCTGTGGATCCTCTCCCACAGGATGTTTGGGTGCTGTTTGCAATCCTTTCCCAAGCGCTGCTCCAGCAGTTCCACGCCTGGCGCTTTCCTTGGCATTGTTTGGAACGAGGCAACAAAACTCCCACTGACTCCAGAGGAGCCAGGACTACCCACTGGGGCTTCCCAAGGAGGCTGGTGCCTGACTTGCACCCAGTTCCTCTGGGATTTGGGCACAGATCCTGCAGCCAGTGGCTTCTCCGTGCACCAGCAGCCCCAGTTTTCCAGGGAAACCCACACCCCAGCTGCAGTGCCCTGGGAAGCACAAGCACAGCCTTTTAATATTAATATTTGCCTTTCCAATGTAAATTCAGACCCAGCTCTCCACTCAGCACACACATCCATTCTCTTTAAGAATTTGAGATCTTAAACATTTCTCTTTTTTTTTTCCCCTCTCCTAAGCTTCATTGTTAACCTTTAAGATGAAGATAAGGCGTAAAGGTTTGGAAAGGAATCAGGAGGGACCTTGGAAATGAGCCAGGAGCAGTGTTAATACTGGGCTGCACATCATATCTCTTTGGTTCTTCTCTCCCCCCAGGGTGACTCGGACTGCTCTTGACTACCACCATGGTATTACAAACTCTAATGAGGTTTGGAAAATAAGAAACCCACTGCGGCGTGGGAGAAACTAATAGAAATTGTTTTGTCTTCTCTCTATTAGTCATTAGAAGCAGAAGAAAAACAGCCACAGGGAATGGCAGGGCTGCAAATACCACCACACATTTCATATGCTGGCACTCCAACAGTGTCATTTCAGCGCAGTTATTGCTCCCACTTCCCCTCCACAACAGATCTCCCGTAAACCAGTGTGGGCTCCAGCTGTGCCAGCATCCCTGTGCCACCATCCCGAGCCCAGGGTGGCCCCAGTGCCCGGCCAAGGTGCCCATGCAGGGTGTTTGGCTGGCCCATGGCTCCACCAGCACAGGCCATGGCCAACCTGGTGTCCCCAAGGGACAGGGATGGGCAGGGGATGCTCCCACAAGCAGCAGCGCTGTCAGGCAGCCAGGGCACAGCTGGGATTTGTGAGTGCAGCTGCAGAGCTGCATTTCTGTGCATGAAGGTAATTACAGAACCACAAAACTATGCACAGGGTGAGGTAACTGCACCTGCAGTGACCTCACCCCTGCCACCCTCCCAGGAGCTGCGGTGCCAGGAGCCAAGCCCCAGTCTGGGCTCAGTGAGACACCTGGAGCACTTTGTCCTCCCAGCCCCACTGGTGACGAGTGGCAGTGCTGCCACACCTTCCCACGGGCACAGCTGGCAGCATTCCCTGGGAAGCTGGGGCCAGACAAGCTGTTCTCCCTGTGCTGGGCTCCTTCTGCCCGTGCTGGGGGAGAAATGAACCAGCACAAATGCCCCGAGCTTCCATCTCCAGGGAATTGGTGACGAGGGCAGTGGAGCATGGGACACTCCTCCTGCAGCCCAGGCAGGGGCAGAGCACGACTGCAAGAGCATCGCTGGGGCACAGGGAGGGTGAGGGATACTGGGCCTGTCCCCTCAGAAAAGCTCCAGCTTTCCTCTGCACAGAGCCACCAGCACCCAAATCAGGTCACGCTGCCCAGGAACCGGGTGCAGAGGAAGATTTAGGGGATCTGGATGATGCCACAGGGGACAGGAGGGCTCCCAGCATAGCTTGTCCACCACTTGTGGGACACTGGGTACAACTGATGGGGCCCCCAAGCCCAAACCCAGCACTTGCTTTCAGGTTCATGCAGTCACGAGCTACACTGCAACAGGCAGAGCAGCAAATCCTCCACCTCTGGAGAGAACACTTGGCATGGGAAGGAGGAAGACAAGATTTTCTGCTGCACTGAGGACTGCATCCAGCCCTGCTGTTACCTCAGAAGCAGGTATGGCTCGACAGCTGGCATAGCTGTGGAGTGCTCAGATGTCCCTGTGCTGGTGACTGTTCCTGACTGCATTGCCTGGGGCAAGGATTCTCATTGCTAAGTCAATGTCAAGCTGATTTAGTCCTTGGATGGGGAATCTCCATCAACCAGTGCTTGCACTAGCAAGAAAGAGCAGTGACAGGCTGCTGAATGTCAGCCCTGTCCCTGGAGGTGGCACTGAAGGGGCCCCATGGTGTGAGCAGCACAAACCCACAGCCCAGCTAATGGGGACCAGCACAGAGTCCATACAGCGATGGAAAAATGCTGCTATCGCATCCTAAAGTCGTGTGATCACAATTTACTGCCTCAAACCCTCCTGGCTCAGTCTCCTCTTGCTTTTCAGCTGAACATAACCCCTGCTTTCATGTGTCCTGAGTGGGTACAGAGCTGCCATGGCCCAGGAGCAGCTGCAGCTTCTGTGAGATGAGGAAGAAGCAGCAATTCCTCTCTGCAAGGCTATAAAGCCAATAAAGACCCCCTGGGATGAAAGGTACTCCATAAATCTGAGCTGTTATTATAAAACCAATCTCCACCACATCTCTTAATAATGCAGATTAACTGTGCAGTAACACCACTATAATTAATATCATAAAAGTCAGAGATGGGAAAGGCCAGCAGGCCATCCCATGAACTGCTCCCCACAGCACAGGGAAAGGGGAAAACTCCTGGGTGCCACAGGAACTTGGGACAGTGAAGGCTTGGCAGTGCTGGGCACCAAGAAGGGAGCGGTGACAAACAGGGGGTGGCACATGGATCACCACAGCTCTGCCAAACCCGGGAGGGGAGCAGAGCCCAGCTCTTGGTTCTGCAAGTACCCAGTGCCAACCCCTCATCCCTCCTCTCCTGTCCATACAATCATGGAATTATTTAGGTTGGAGAAGACCTTAAAGACCAATGAGTCAAACCATTAATACAGCACTGCCAAGACACTGAACCATGTCCCCAGCTGTGACATCCTTTTGAATCCCTCCAAGGACGGCATAACTTCACCACTGACCTGAGCAGTCTGTGCCAGGGTTTGACACCGCTTTTGGTGAAGAAATTTTTCAAATATCTAGTATAAACATCACCTGGGGCAACCTGAGGCTGTTTTATCTTGTCCTATTGCTTGTCACCCAGGAGAACAGACTAACCCCTCAGTGTGTCCCTTTGAACCTCCTTTTCTCCAGGCTAAACACCCCCAGCTTCCTCAGCTGCTCCTCATGGACTTGTGCTCCAGAACCTTCCCCAGTTCCATTCCCTTCTCTGGACACACTTCAACACCTCACTGTCCTTCTTTTTGTGAGGGGCCCAGCACTGAGCCCAGGATTTGAGGTGCCTTTCAGCAGTACAGAGGGACAATCACTGCTGACCACACTATTGCTGGTACAAGCCAAGATGCCACTGGTCATCTGAGTCACCTGGGCACACTGCTGGCCTCTCTCCCAAATCCTTGTGGGTGTCACCACCAACTTTTCACAAGGTGGACTCAGAATAGCTCAGGGAACCTCCTGCCAGCTGTGTGGGATCAGAGGAATGAGTGTGGACTGACCATGGCAGGGCAGGCTGTTTGCAGGAAGAGCCCGTGTCCCTGCCCACCTTCCCAAGGAAAGAGGATTCCCCCAGACCCAGAGGCAGGAGACACAACCCTGCCAACTGACACAGGCACCTCAGCAGCATTCCCAGACTCAGATCCTGCCCAGGGACCAGCACTGCTCCTCACACACCCACACCAAGCCCCGCAGCACGCTCCCTTCCTCCCCATCCCTGTCCCACCTTCCTCCCTCTGCACGTGCAGGGCGCTGGCGCCGCTCCCTGCCACGCTGGTGGGCCTGGCAGGAGAGAGCGCGTGGCAGCTCCGTGTGTGCTGCGGGATCAGCTGTGGGAATGCAAATCTGCGCTTCCCCCGCCGCAGCAGCCGCTAACAAGATAATGAATATTTTCATCGGCTGCGGAGAATACAAACATCTGCGCAGGCAGCGGCGCTGCTGGGGCTGGGGGAGCAGGAACGGCTCCCTGGCATCCCTCACCGCAGGGGCAGCAGCTCCACTGCCAGGGACAGGAATGTTCTGGTCCCTGAGGCAGGAAAAGCCCGTGGCTGACATTCCAGCAGCTCCAGTGGGTGCTGGCAGCGTCAGGGCCTTGGCTCTGGGCTGTGCTGGTGT
Organism: Poecile atricapillus; assembly: GCF_030490865.1. Taxonomy (NCBI): domain Eukaryota; kingdom Metazoa; phylum Chordata; class Aves; order Passeriformes; family Paridae; genus Poecile; species Poecile atricapillus. The sequence continues at coordinate 8,293,720 of NC_081268.1, read as the reverse complement.
CTGAAAGAGCCTGCCACCCTCTGCCATGGCAGGGACACCTTCCACTGTCCCAGGCTGCTCCAAACCCTGTCCAGCCTGGCCTTGGGCACTGCCAGGGATCCAGAGGCAGCCACAGCTGCTCTGGGCACCTGTGCCAGGGCCTCCCCACCCTCTGATTGAGCAGCTTCTTCCTCATCTAAATCTCACGATCGTGGATGTACAATTGGTTTTGGGCTCTGCTGCAGGGGCAGCTTCCACAGTGGCAGCTTCCACAGTGGCCATCCCTCTTCCTCCTCCTCCCTGGGACTGAGGCACATGCTGGGAGCAGTGGGGTTCTCACAGGCAATGGCCAAACAGCAGAGTGACTGTGTGAGGTTATCCTGCTACCTGCACAGGCAGGAATGAAATGGGGCAGCTCAGAGGTGCATGGAGAGCTGGGATGGGGCAGCAGGAGCAGGAGGTGGCTGCGATGGCCATGTCCATGTTCACCAAGGATGTGACAGCCCTTTTCCTAAATCCTCCCTGCACCTGGTGCAGAACCAGTCTGAGAACCTCTAGTATTTGAACAATCTCCATTCCAAAACATCTCTTTTCCACCCTGCATTGTCTGATACAACACCTGCTTTTGTTTTTGTAGAATAAAAAATTCTCCCAACCTGCTTCAGAAGCACGTGGCTGCAGACTGGGAAACACCAGGTCAAAGCCACAATCTGTCATCCTTTTTTGGTGGGATGGGAACTTTGCAATGGAATGGGATCCAACAGTGACCTAACTGATGGAATGCTGTGCTAACTTCATTAGCGTAATTTCATATACACTGGATTGAAATAAACCTCGCTGCTGAGCCTGGCCAGTGAAGATGTGCTCAGAATACAGTGTGTGTCTGTGGGCTGTGAAAATCCATACATCCCACAGAAGATCCCACCTCCACAGAGCTGCTAAACTCCTAACAACCCCTTAGCTGCTACTCAGGACCACGGCATGAGGCGTTAGCCTGCCTTGGAAAGACATCATTGCTTCCAACTGGAGTGTCTGAGGCTTCAAAGTTGTGAACAGGTAATAGAACTGCAGCAACAAACAATAAAAAGATGAATGAAATGGAAGGCAGCCACTGGAAAATAGATCCATCCATTATCCTGGCCTGAAGGGTAATAGGTAAACAAGGCACTGGTGCACTGGCTGGCGCTGGGCTCTCCAGCACGGGAATAATAAACAGCACAATTATAACTCCTGTGCTCAGAGGTTTCAGAGAAAGGGAGAGAAATAGAGGGGGAGAAATGGCATTAATTTAACCACTTACAGACATGACACTCGTGCTGCTGTGGGGGAAGAAGGATGTCCCTGCCAGGGCTGGCCTGTGAGCTCCAGCCTCTCACCAGATGTGATGCTGCACCCAGCTGAGCCCCCAGCACAGTCCCTGGCAGCACCCATGGGTGGGAGAGCTCCAGGTGAACGATGGATGGGTGGAGATGTTTCCCAAAACAGCTCTGGCACTGCCAGCTCACCCTGCTGCCACTGTGCTGCTTTATTAAGGGATGAGAAGCATCGAGGGGAAGAAGAGACATTCAAAATGAACTGGCCAAACTCCCCACCAATATCATGACAATTCCCCACATCATCTCAGTGGCCTGACAGCATGAACAGAGCTGTGTGGAGGTAGAGCCTACTGGAAGCAGCTGGGGCAGTGCCCATCCCTCCCTGCAGCACCCCTGACACCTGGGGCACCATCTCCAGCCTCCTCCCTTCCCTTCCCCAAGGCTGGAAAGAAGCAGCAGCCCTGTTTTTTAAGTGGGAATGAGGGGAACAGCATCCTCCAGGGGCTGAGTTGCGGAGGGAAAGGTGATTCCAATTTGCAGGATGGTGCTTGGCACGGCACAGCAGTCCTGGACCTGTCGCCCTGAAAACTCAGCTTCTGAGCTTGCTGACATGGTTTTCTAAAGACTTTCCCAGGACAGTAACTATAAACATAGATATGTGTACATTCTTTCTGTTACATGTCTTGTGATGGGCATCTCTCATGGCCAGTGCAGTGAGAAAGTGTTATCCTGACCATCCAATCCCTGGCTGTGGTCAGGAGCCTATAAATCCTGGGAGGAAAAATAAACTTTCTGTTCTTTTCACCACTCCTCGACCTGTGTCTGTGTGATCTATTCATCTTCAGCGGCAACATGGACCCTCCAAAGCCATCCTCCCTGGATATGGAGAAGGGAGCACCAACATGAATGCTCTCCCTGCCTCCAGCCACCAAACCATTCTGGCTCCTTGTCTGCCCTTAAAACTCAAAACTTAGCTCAAAACTCCCTGGGCTCGCTGCATCTCTGCTGGGAGGAATCAGATGGGGGCTCTGTGGGTGCTGCTGTGTCCTGGGGCTTTGCCAAGCTGGAGCAAGAGCCAGGGTGAGAGTCAGAGGTAGGGATGGGAAGGGACTCTGGTGAGGACAGAGCTGCTCCCAGCTGCCATGCATTGCCCTGACATCCCATTTGCCATGCAGCAATAATCCAGCAAATAAAGCTGGCTCCACGGGCAGTATTTTGGGATTTCTCCATATTAATGGCATAAAAGCAACAGTCTGAAACTGCAAACAGCTTTTAAACAAAAATATCTATTCCCTCATGGCAAAGAGGCAGCACAAAAACAGATAAAGAATGAAGAAACAACCCACTTGGAAAATAATTCCTGAGTGATTTGGGAACGGCGCAGAGTTCAGGCTCTGCCCCACCGTGAGGCAACGGGGGGAAAATCGCTCTAATCTAGTCTTTAGTGAGCTGCAGCCATTGCTGAGCCTCTCAGCTAGACCAGGAGGTGTGACTGGAATAGATCAGCTCCAATCCCATCCACTTATTAACCTCACAGAGCATTTTGCCGAGGGGAACAACCTGTTTTAAGGAAAGGAAAGGGGTGCCCAGAAGAAGATGGCTCTAAATGTGCTTTTGGGTCAGCACTGGAAGGACCAAGGGAAGCTTCTGGTGAGTGATGGAACATCAGTCCCCTCCCAAAGTGCCCCCGAGGGACTGCACTGGAGGAGTGCTTTGATTTAAATCCTTGCAATAAGGCAGCAGCAGCAGGGATGCTGTGGTGGAGGAGCAGGAACCTTGATGCTGGCATGTCCAACAGAGCAGTCAAGCACCTCAACCTCCACAGAAGTAATTAGTGGCTATTAAGCCACCTCAGTGCAGAAGCAGCTGCCCACAGAGCTCCTAACTCCTGATGGCTGGAGCAGAGCTGCAGGGATGCTGTGGTGCTCACATCCTGCTGGGCTGTGGCTTCATTGTCCCTGGTGGATGGGGAAAAGGGTCCTTGGCAGCAGCACAAAGGGCCATGTGAGCAGGGACAGGCTCTAGGCAGCACCACGAGGTGTTCCATCAGTGCTGGGGCGTGTGTGGAGCACGTGTGGAGCACACAGCAGGAACCAGTCTGGCTGCTGCCCAGCCCTGCTGGGGCACTGGTCTCAGCAGCCAGTATCTGCTTCCTCCACCCATCCCCTGGGTGTTACCATCTCCTCAGTCACACAGATGAAATCTTTGGATAAATGCCTGAGCCCCTGGATAAAATGACACCTATTAAAGGGGAAACACAAAATCTGAAGCAGCACTGACTGCAGCCACACGTTGGTCTGAGGTCTGAGACCCCGCCAAGCTGTGCTACATCTTCACACCCATCTGTGCTCTGCATCCTGAAGGTGCCCACAGCACATCCCCAGCCCTGCCAGCTGCTCAGATACCATCAAGCCATCATTGCTACACCTGATACATCCCACTGATGTGCTGAGCATGGCCAGGGGGCTGCCAAGAGGACGGAGCAGGCTCTCATCAGTGATGCCCAGCAATGGCACCAGGAAGAGGCAATGCGCAGAGACTGCTGCACAGAGAGTTCTCTCTGAACATGAGAAAGAACTTCACTGTCCTGTCACCAAGCACTGGAACAGACTGCCCAGAGAGGGTGTGGTGGATCGTTCTGCAGCCACCAGAAGGGCAGAGACTCCAATTAATGAGTGCTCCAGCCCCTTAGGTGGCAGAGAGACCTCCCTGACCCCCAGGGAATGGAAACCCTGCAGTAACTGATAAGTGTTACCCAGGCCAGGGTGTGCAAGGCAGCTTTTCCCAGCACAGAGGCTCCCTCCCAACCCCATGCTGACATGCCTGGCAGATTGAGAATATCCTATTTATTAAAGACACTGAAGATACGGCGACATGGGAAGCAGACACCATTCAAAAGATTGTCACATCTGCATAGCTAAAGGATCCCAGCAGTCATAAGTCTCTCTAAAATACTCAGCCCCTTGTTCTGATAGCAGGTTCTTGCTCCTACTTCGCAGAAACAGGCTTTTAATCCCTAGTATTAGGCAGCTTCCTGCTATGTTTCAAATGCACCAAATTAAGGGCTTCTCTAACAGCTGGTGTCTTAATGCTCAGAGAGGTTCTTGAATATCTATGAAAATCAGAGGCAAATTACATCTTTTAGTTAATAATTTCTTCTCCATTAACCTCCTTCTCTTCCCTTGTTAAGAGATGATGTAATGGTGCTTCTACACCGTAACCTGCTGACACCCCTGGCAGCCTGGCCGTGGGGGAGGACGCTGCACGCAGGGAACTGAGCCTTTCTCATCACTGCCTGGTGCTTCTGGAGCCTACACTCAGCTGGGAAAGGGCAGCTGTGCTGACCTTCCAGGCTGCTGGAAGCATTTCTGGAGCAAGATGTGCTGCCTCCCTCCGGGCTCCGAGCTCTGCGGAGCCACTTCATCGCACGCTACAGCCACGTGGGCAGCTTTGCAGGCTGCTCCTGTTTCAGACCTGCTTTCTCCTGCCCCTCACTGCTGTTACTGGGACAGAAGAGACTGAAACCCCTGTGTGACAGCAGGCTGTGCAAAGAATTTGGCTGTCACTGCACAGCTCCTCACTGGGAAAAGCTTCTCCTCACTGCACACCCCGGCCAGCACAGCAGCCCTGGTGCCAGCCCTGGGAAGGAGGACTACCAGCCCTTTTTTAACCACAAAACTGTCAGGCAGAGCCCCAGGGGGTTCTTCTTGGCCCCCAGAAGATGCCATCCCAACACCTCAGGTGTTTTTTCCCAAGGGCAACCACAGCAGGAACTGCTCCAGGTCCAGCTCAGGACTGCCCACACCTGCCATCCTCGGGATGCCTCAGAGGGGAAGACTTGCAGAAGCCACGTGCCCCAGGACAAACCAGCCCCACAGACAATCTTTGTGTGCTTGCCAGATGGAATTCAGCCCTGAGAACTGGGGTTTTGCTACCTGGAAACAACAAAGCATCCTTAGACCCACCAGCTCCTGGAAAACTTTATCTCTGCAGCCCTGGCTCTGCTCTGATGGACCCACTGACAATTATAATGTGAGGCAGAGAAAGCAAAGAGGAGTCTACTGGGAAAATTGCCTTTGTGACCTGTCAGTTCTCACTTCCAGCAAAAGCTGCAGCTCTGCTGGCTGTGGCTTTCCCAGCACCTCTGTGCTGATGCAGCTTGTAATGCCTCTCCCATCAAGAGAGCAGAAGGCCAGAGCTCAGCTCGAATCCACAGCCAGGGAAGTTTTGCTCAGGTGGGCAAAAACACCTGGAAAAAACTCTGTGGGCAGCAGGGATGAGGAGCCACAGCTCCAGCTGAAATCAGAGGCAGCAATGTTCAGTTGGTACCTGAACAGGAAAGAAAGAGGTGCTGGGCAGGGAAGAGCTGTGTCTGGGTGGGATGTGGGCTGGATCCTCTCCTGACTGTGATTAGTGCTTCAAAACTCACAGAGCCACCCTGGCTTCCACCTGATCAAAATACAGCTGCATTCAGAAGACCTGAATAAAAATAACTAAATAACTCACTTGCCAGCCCTGAATTCAGCAAGCTCTCCTCTGTGAGCCCTGCAAGGTGAAGCATTTACCTTCAGCTCATTTACATTATTTACCACGCTACACCCACAGCTCCTCCCAGCGCTGTAATGGGGGCACTGAACACAACCAGCTGGCACAGGCTGAAAACACAGCAAAGGAAATGCTCTTTACACTACACACAATCAAATGGCCCCTTGTTACAGGATATCATGGAGATGGAAGACATCAGTGTTCAGACAGAAACGAGGCAACACCCCTGAGAAAGGTCCAGGGAGCAGAGCTGGATGTGTCTCATCTGACAAGACACACTCTGTGCTGCTGCCAGAGGGAAGGACGAGCAGGAAAGCCATGGATGCTTCTTGTCCTCTTTCTCTCCTCCCCTCATGAGCAAATCAGAGATGTTGGCTCTCAGTCCCATCTCAGCACTCTGATATTCCCAAATCTAGGAGCAGAACCAGGACATACCTGAAAGTCATCTGGAACACCTGTCCTTGGTTGACGTGCTGGCTCCTGTTGTTGTAGCCATGCAGCATCTCCCCAAAAAGGGTGTCATTGAACTTGGCATCCGACTTCAGGCACTTGGGGCCCTCGCAGATGTCAGACAGCATCAGGCAGGACTTCCCATCTGGGGCCAGCTTGTACTCCTCCACACACCTGTGGGGCACACAGGCCATGGGAAATGAGCCAGGCACAGAGCACCCCACCCCACCAGCCTCTGCCGAGCCCAGCCAAGCACCACCAACTCCTGCAGCAGTTGTTGGGACACTTGAAGGGTCACAGAGCACAAATCCCCTGCCCTGGCTGGGTTGGGTCACCAGTGAACGGGGGTTTGGCTCCCCACTCCCCTCCCTCCTGTAGCAGCAGGGCCCATCTGCCTGCAGTGAGGGTGGGTTTGGAGCACCCTGGTCTGAGGGAAGGTGCCCCTGCCTATGGCAGGGGGTGGAATAAGAGGAGTTTTCAGGTCCCTTCCAACCTAAACCATTCCATGCTGAGCTGTCCCCATGCTGGGGAGCAGAGCTGAGCCCACGGTGTGTCTGCTGCTCAGGTACAAACATTCCCCAGGCCACAGCAAAGCAAAAACAAGCTCCTGATCCTTCTTCCACCTAGAAATACCCTCCTGCAAGGAAGGAGCTCCAGCCTGGCTGCTCCTCTGCTCTTTGATCCCACTTTCAAGCCCATTCTTGGTAAGATTCACATGCTCATCTCCAACCCTTCAGGAAGGGAAACTGAGGCAGGCAGCAGGGATGTGATTTAACTACAGACACTGGAGAACAGGGTGGAATATTTTGTAAATGTGCCATCCTGTGTCTCCTCCTCTTCCACCAGTCTTTTTCTCAGCTCCCACCTTACTGGGAAACCTCTGTTCTCTCCCTGCTCCTTCCTCCCTGTAACACCAACCCCAAATACCAAACTCTACCCAGGCTTGCTTCCCTCTCCCCTTCCTCTACTGCATTTTACTGCAAGCAGAACTCCCACCTGTCTGTCACACTCTTCCTTGCCTGTTCACAAAGTGCAGCTCAGCCTTGGAAAAGGATTATGAAAAAAAGATGGGAAAAAAACAAAAAAAAAACAAACAAACAAAGGGAAAGAGTCTCTGTCCTTGAGGATGCAAGGCTGAAATACAGATTCATGTGGGTGTGGAGACCATGGAATGTCCCAAGGTTTTCTAGACCCTCCCCACAAAGGATGCTGGTGCCACATGAACTTCCAACCCCTTCTGCAGGCATGGAGCAGAAAACGTTTTCTGTTTTGGTGACTCAGTCACTCTGCGCTGCTAAATAATAATAAATAAAGGTAGTGGGGGAAAAAAAAAACAACAAACCAGCAAAAATGGGATAAATAAAGGAGAAGCTGGCACTCTTCCTTTCCACACTTCCCAGGGACCAGCCAGCAGTCAGAGCTGTGTGAGGTCTTTGCTGCACCTGCAGGCATTGGGACTTGACGGATGCTCCTCGGAGTTACTGCTAGGAATTCACTCCCCTTCTTGCTTGTGGGCATTTTCTTTCCAAAAAGGCTTTTTCCCCTTTTCTTCATCCTAATCTGTCACACTGGGACATGGAGTTGGTTGCTGAGTGTGCCTGAGAGTGTGAAGCAGCCGTGGGGCTGGGGCAGGCGATGGATGGCTGCAGCTGTGCAGAATAAAGCCAGATAATCACTGAGCTCCTTTTAGAGCACGCTGCAGCCAGGGAGATTTTCCTGAGAGAAAAATGCTAAATTGTGTAGGATTATAAGATCCTGGCCAAAATCAGGGATGAGAATCTATTTTGAAGGGAGGTGCAGGGGAGGGAGAAAAAAAAAAAAAAAAAAAAAGACTAAATTTTAAAAGTAGTATTTTTTAAACAAATCCTACACCTTCCCCTCCAACACACAATGTACAATTTTTGGGTCCCTTCACAGTGAGTCACAGATCAAGCTGTACAGTCACACAGTGGGGGAGAGGAGGAAGGTAGATCTGCTCACGCTGCTCCTCACACATCCCTCAGGAAAGGCAGGTGTCTCCATTCCCTGCTGGAAGCTCCAGCAGCACAGCTCCAGGCTGGCTCGGGATGGGCGGCAGGGATGGAGATGAGGAAGGGGGTGATCACTGAGTGTGGTTCTATTAGGAACAGCGAGGAAAATGACACAGAGTCTCTAAGGAGTTGATCAGGAGAATTTTCTCCTAGTTATTGCTTCAGGTCTTTTTTATAGACCGATATGTGAAAAGTACAGAAAGGAAACTCTTATTGGTTAGCAAACTACTACATCACCATCATTGGTCAGTGGGGCACACCACCCCTCGACCTTCTCCTGCAAAGAAAACAAGGAACAGACAAACAGCACTTGCAAGGCTGTTTTCTGTCTCTGAGGATTGTTTTAATTCTTCCTCATGATTTTCCCAGGCCACTTTCTCAGGCGAGACTGAGAAGGTTATGTGGCCTGTAATTAACACAGGCACCGTGCTTCTCTGTTTCACAGTTAGCATCCATAGCTGAGGAGCCTTGCAGGGCTCTGCTAGGGTGGACTCACCCACAGAACATGAAGATGGTGCTGGAGGAGGGGTCGTGGGGCAGAGGGAGGGTCTGCTGCAGGCAGAGCTGCTCACAGCCGCCGTTGAAGCCATCGGAGCAGTCGATCCCTTTGGAGAAGTCGTAGCAGCCGGTGCCGTCCTTCATGGGCCGCAGGTCCTCGGGGCACTGCAGCGAGACAGGACACACCGAGAGGTCACCTGGGCTCCCCCACCCTGCAGCTCCTGGCCCAGAGCTGCTGCTGCTGAGCTCCTTTCCCATCTGGAGGAGATGAGTTTGTCCCCAGTGAGGGATGGGGCAGCCCTGCGTCACCTCGCCCTTGGGAAAGGGGCAAGGATTTGGTCTGCTGCCAATGCCTCCCTCCTCATCCTCCCTCTGGAAGAGGGTGAAATCCTCGGGGCAGCAAAACTACACAGCAACAAAGCCTCAAGCCAGTGTGGGGCAAAACACTGGGGCAAAACACGACAACCCTCTGTGTTTGCTCCCTGTTCCTCCAAAATGCAGAAAAATCCAGTGCAACCCAGGAATAAACATCTGGGAGCAACTCAGAGAATCATTTCAGTGCTCGGGAATGACCTAGAAATGCATCTCAAGCCACGCCAGGCAGGTCAGCAAGCACGGCCTTGGCATCAGCCAGGATGGCATCTCAGGCTCCTCAGTTTTCCACAGCTGAGGGAACCGTGGCTCTAATTTCTAATTCCAGTTCCCCAGCTTGTTCTCTTTGCCCCAAAAGAGAAAAGCCAGCAGGCAGCAAATGTCATGGATAAATTGTCACCCAGATTAAAGCACACTTCCACTTTTGTTATTTATCCCTTTTCACCAAACAGACATGCACACAAACAACAACAAAAAGGCCAGTCCTTGAAAAAATAAATTAATCTTGTCTGGGAGCAGCTCACAATTAAAAATGCATTATGGAATTTCTTGAAGATGAGTTAGACTGGAGATGGCACAGGTAGTGATGAAGGCAGGTTATAGATGGCCTCTGTCAAGCAGAAGAAAGGTTATAAAACTGCTATACTTCGTGCTTAAAAAACAAAATCAATTTTCCATGTGAGCAAAATGCTGTACATATTAATAAAAGTTCAGGAGACCCTGGACCTTATGCTCACTGACACCAGCAGGGTCCTGATGGGAGATGGGCTGCTGAGCCTCGCTCTTGGCTGCTTAAGAAGAAAACAGGGACAGGAGAACGGGGCTTTAGGGGGTCCTGGCCCACCCTGAGCTATCACAGAATCCTAGAATGTTTGGGTTGGAAGAGACCTCTCAAGACCATCCAGTTCCAGCCCCACTGCCATGGGGACACCTTCCACCATCCCAGGCTGCTCCAAGCACCCTCCAACCTGGCCTTGGACACTGCCAGGGATCCAGGGGCAGCCACAGCTGCTCTGGGCACCCTGTGCCAGGGCCTGCCCACCCTCCCAGGGAAGAATTTCATCTTAACAACAAATCTACACCTCCCTTCCTTTGGTTTAGAACCATCACACTTGTCCTACCCTGCTATAACTTTTGTCCCCATTTTTCTCTTCACCTCCAAGAAACCCTGTGCCACTTCCCTACAGCAGCAGCACCAAAACTGCTTCTGCCCTGCCTGCAGCAACTGGGATTGACCTCTGTTCCAGTCATCCCTCAGATTCCCCACTGCCCCCTGTGCCCTGAGAGCTGAAGTTTGCAAACCTCAGCACCATCCTTGGGGACAGCGGGTAAGGCCAGAAGGGAAGGCACGAGGCTTTTCCATCCAAAGGATCTTGGCAGCAGAGGGCTCTGGAACAGGATGCTGTCCATCCCTGCAGAGCAGGCAGGGTCCCAAAGACACAGCTCTGGAATTAGCAGCAGGAAGCAGCAGAAGACTTGGGAGCAGGAGGATTTCCAGATGCATGCACAGAATGATGGAGGAGGAGAGGACACTGAGGACAATCTGTGCTTTTCACTGCCCCAGAGCTGTCTGGGGAACAGCACCAGGATGAGAGCTGCAGATCCAGCTCTTATCTCCCGTGCTCTCCTCCTCGTCTGCCAGCCCTGCTGCTGGAGCAGAGCTGTGCAAACTGGCAGAGAGGATCTCCCTGGAGGACACGGGGAGGTCTGGCTGCAAACAGCATCTCTGCTCCACGGCACCGCCTCTCTGCTGCTCCCCCCACCTCCACACGGATGGGCAGCCAGGGCTCTGCTCTCCAGAGGTCCTGAGGGATCTTCCAGGGTGCTGAAGGCAACTGGATGGGACTGCAAGGCAGCAGGAGCTGCAGGAGCACAGCCAGAGGATCAGTCACAGCTTTTCGGAGCTGTCACTTGGAATTCTTGCCTTGGCACAGATCCATGTGCTGAGCTCAGCACCTTCTCCAGCCCTCAGAGGAAGAAGATGGTTCTTTCCCTGTGACTGGGTTAGTGGGTCAGCAAAGCCCTCCCTCCCTTCGTCCTACTCTGCTTGAGGCCACCCTTGGGATATTCCTCCAGTTTTGGCTCTTAACCACCATGAAACGTGTTTCCTTTCAGTTCATAATTATGCATCCTAATACTCATTAATTACAGCAGGCAAATAGCTCAGCACAGCATTTGCAAAAGAAAGCGCTCCTGTCTCTCCACATCCATCCCTGCTCAGAGCAGAGCCAACTCTGCAGTAGCTGCAGGAGCTCTCCAGGGACAGAAAGCTTTGGGAGCCAACGTGAAAACACAGGATGTGTCCCTGCTCAGGAGAGCCAGGGGGATCAGCAAACCTGGCAATTGGTACTGGCCAGGCAACACCTCTTCACGGAGGGTTTTGCAGGGATGAACAGGTGGATGAGGCAATTGCTGAGCACAATGAATCACAGGATGGTTTGGGTTGGAGGGGACCTTAAAAATCAGCTCAACTCCCCTGCCATGGGCAGGGATGTCTCCCACTATCCCAGGTTGCTCCAAGCCCTGTCCAACCTGGCCTTGGATGCTTCCTGGGACAACCACAGCTTCTCTGGGCTTATAAATCTTTATAACATACCTCCCTGCCCCTGGAGGAGAGGATTTCCCACCAATAGATCAGAGTGGGGGAAAACTGAAGTCCATTTGAGTGCAGCTATGTTCTTGCCCACAGGAGTCAGAGATGACCATGGAAAAACAAAAGAAAACAAACCAGTTTGTGCTAATCCTGACTCCCTGATGGGTCAGCCTGGGCTTTGGGATGGGTTTGGAAAGCCAGCACTCACCCTGTGTTCGCTGGGCTTTTATAAAGGAGCAGATTGGTTCTTGCTGACATTGATTTGCCTGCCTTGGGCAGCAGAGAACCAATGATTGTGGAGAGCTTTAATCAATGCCCCATCAATTTAGGGGCAGTTCAATTTGCGATCTGCCTTGGCAGTGACACAGGACGGGGGGCTCTGTTGGAAAATGATTATAAAATCAATAAGGAACTCGGTCAATAACTCTGTCTGGGCAAGCAGAGGTGGCACATCCCATCCTGGTGGGAGGAAAGCTGGTGCCCCAGCAGGTCCTGGTCAAACACCTCTGCACACCCCTCATCCACACACAGCATGGATTGATTTAGCCACAGAAGCAGAGGGATCCCACTCACTGTTACCCAGTGATTCAAAAGAAAAATCTGTTTGTGGTTTGCCATGTTAGACTCACGTTGCATGTGTTCACCTCCAATTCCCAGCCCATCCTTTATCCATGGATCTCACCAGGAAATATAGCTCAGAGCTTGGGAAGATGGTCTGGTGATTAATCCATGCTGTGGAGAGGGAAAGGAGATGTAGGGGGAGACTCCAGCTCACGGTCTGCTCAAAATCCAAGGAGAAGAATTTACCATACAAATACAATTCCACGGTCTTGCAAATCCACTCCATCTATGCAGAAGTGAACTGATTTCTCTGTGCCGACAGACAACCCTGAAAATTGCCCTTGGCATTGGAAAAGAAAACTTTATTTTCTTGTTGTGTGTTAGCACTGATAACACAGGTCCTGAAGGCTAAACATGACCCTCAGCTGCAATGCTCTGACCCTGCTGCTGCCAAGGGGTCTGAGGAGAAGGAACCACCAGCAGCTCCACAGGGTTTGGCTGATGGCACAGTTGGATGCCAGCCCATCCCCTCCCATCCCAGAGAACACAGGTCCTTATTCCTGTGATTGCAGTCAGCAAATGAATTTTGAGTACGCACAGGGAATGGATGTGCTGAATAGGAAGTGCTATTTTTATCTGTTGTTTTGCAAAACAGGCTTTTTTCGCTTTTAGATGACATCTCCAAGGTGACACGGAGTGGCAGATTTGGCAGGGCCTGCTGCCACATGCCCACAGCCACCCCTGGGAACGCACCAGATCCAGCCTCACCCACTCCCAGGGGCTGTGCTTTGGTACCAAATGGGATGGCTGAGCCCACTGCTGCCACCCCAGCACAGCGTGTGGCACCGTGTGGGCTCCTGCCACCAGGGCTGGCACAGCTCCTCTGCCACCACCCCCAGCAGCATCCCCAGCACGGCCGGAGCAAACACAGCGGGAGGAGGATCACCTTCAGGGGTGACACAAACACACAACAGAACCTGTGCAAGGTTGTGCCTTAGGAAAATGAACACCTGGACAAGTCCCTGCCCATGTAAAGTAAAAAAGGAGCCTTTGCTCACTTTCTCATTTGCAAAGCTCATTAGCAGTGAGATGGGCGAGGGGTCACTGGAAGGCAAATCATTACTGACATGGATCCCCCAGATGGGAGCACATCCACTCTCCTCCGTCTGAGCCGCCTGCCAGAGCTGCTCAGCTCAGCTCCTCTCCTCCATTATTAAGTTTAGAAAACCAGAATACTTAATAAAGTGTTTCTGTAGAGAATAAACTGCTCTTTTTGTTATTCCACTCTGTTTTCTCAACAACAGCAGAGATCTAGTCAGAGATTTCTGCGTCAGGTGCTGGAGGTGATGCTCTGGGTACAGACGAGTCTGAATCCCCCCAGCTCTTAAACCCACAGAGGGCAGCTGCCACCAAACCCCGCTCCCAGTGCTGCTCCAGCTCTCTCATGCCTGGATGCCTCCAGAAGGGAGCCCCAGAACCCCAAGCTGCATCCCTAGCACTGCTGGGCTGAGGCAGCACAATCAGCTGGCAGAGCAGCGAGGACCAGAGGCCCTAATGACCCCCCTTTGTGCCGAGGCATCCTCCCTCCTCACCGAGGAACCTCCTCAGCGTGACACAAAAGCATTAATCCGAGGCACTGCTGAGGTACAAGCGAGTGCCAACATTTTAATGAGCTCCTGTCTGTGCACTGGCATGTATTTATTTGCTTGTTGGAGCTCAGAAACGATACAAATGCAGTAAACCCCTCTGTGTCCATATTTATATATATATATGTATATACTGGACAATTCTAGCTTATTCTGCCTTCATTTTCTTGACCCAAAAGGCCTCTGGTGAGCAAAGCTGCTCAGCAGCAGGACAGAGCCTGGCTGTATGCAGCTCAATCTGTGTGTGTGAGATTTATCCCTCCTCTCCCAATATTTTGATAAAACAGGGCCAAAATGCTGTTTGCTAAAGTGCTCTCTGGAGCCTCCTCAGGGCAGGGATGTCCTCACCAACCCCAGCTGTGGCAGAGCCCTTCCTGACACCCTGCTGAGGAAGGGGAACATCCTTCCCAAAGGGGAACATTACAACTGTTTTCTGAAATAACAGTCATTATCTTCCCACTCTTTTTCCCCCTGCTTCCTTTTCCCTTTAAAGATCATCAATCATTATTTTAGCCTCAGAAAATCAAACCCATCTGTCTTGCAGGCTCCCAAGAACATACTGCTTGTGCTTCTCAGCCTGGTCCCTGTGTGAAAGTGGGATGGCGAGGAGATGGAAGCTGAGGAGATGAGGCATCCCCTGCTCACCCCTGGCCACCACTCCAGGGAACCCTCTCGGGACAGTCACTCTGTGCATGCCTGCACCTCAGTTCCAAGAGTGAGGGATTTGTTTCAAGCAGCTGGTGGGATGCCTTGCACACTGAAAGAAGTGTTCCTGGAGCAAGGAAATCTGCTTCCCTTCCAGAAGTCACCAACCGCCCATTTTGGGGTGTGCTGCTATCTCCTGACTGTCAGGGCATCTTCAGCTGCAGCAGCAGCTGGCAACTCCAAAAACCTTTGGGAAAACAGAAATTCAACCCCTGTCCCACCTGACTCACCCATCAGGGTGCAGCCCAGCCACAACACCACACCAAACCCCATGTGCCAAACCAATCCCCAAAGCCAGCTGTGACCACAGCACACAAACCCTCCCAGTCTGGTGAGGAGCAGAGGGGCACCAGCCAAGCCCTCAAGGAACGCTGTTGAGAAAAACACTGCTGGAGAAAACAGGGCTTTTATCATCCAAACCACTCCTTCCCTGTGCAGGAGGAGCCCTCCAGCTCACCTTGCTGCATCCTGAGCTATTCCACTTGCTTTTAACCCAGCTTTTAAGGCCACGAGGTGTAAACCCCCCCTGAAAGCAAAGGCAGATGTATGGTTTGCTCCCACCCACCACCAACTCTGACCCCAGCAGCTTTTGCCACCCTTTCCTCCTCAAATCCCATTTTCAGCACGGGTATTTACCTGGATTAATGAGATAAACTCCCACACCACGGGTTCCTTGGAGGGGGGCTTGCTGTTGAGCTCAGGGAGCTTCTGCTTCCAACCACAATGTGCAAAAGGAGTCAGCTGCTGCTCCAGGGAGGCAGTGAGACTTTAAAGGGATTAGGAGAGACTGGTTTCCTCATCTCCCTCCCTGGTGTGTGCATCTCTCCCATAATTAGCTAGGTGCCTCTCAAGGCAGGGACGGGTAAGTTTTTATTTTTCAATGAACAATTGTCTGTCAGAAAAATGCAGATTTGATGAAGCTTAAGTGCTTTGTGGGATTCCATCAATTACATCTCAAAACTCATCGGGAAATTAGGAGAGCATTTAATTTTGACAAGGTTGAAATGTTTTGGTTTCCATCGCCTAATTTTGTTTTTATTTCAGGCTGTACACTGGGATAAAGTAATATAAAACAAATCTCCAGATGATAGTGGTGGAATTAAACATTTCCCTCTCCTTTATAGAAAGGAAATGTTTTGAACCAAAGTATTTTTGAATTTTCATGTATGCAAGGAATTTCTGCACAGCATTTTAGTTTGGGCTGAAACTCCCAAACACCCCATTTCCCCCCAGGAAAATAAGTTCTCAGCATCACCCACAGAATTTCAAAGCATGTCTCCATGGTCTCTAACCACCTCTGGGTAACTTGTGCTGGAAGGAGGAGACGAAAGCAGTAGCCACTGCCCTGCTCCTCCATTTCTAATCCCATTTCTCCCCAAAATGGTTATACTCCTAAATTAATCCATTTCTCTGCCACACTCTGCAGCAGTGAGGAGCAGCCCATCATCCTGAGGTGGGGGAGAGCAAGGGAAGGATTAGCCCCAGACAAGCTGTGCTAAGGCTTGTGTGGACCATGCCAAATTTCTCCTCCTGTGTCTTTAGGACCCTCTTTAGGCTGGGACCAACCCCACAGCAGTGTCACTGCTGGCCACAGCTTCGTTAGGTGACTCTGGTAGATGTTCTCCCTCCTGCATCCTGCTGTGCCAGACAAATTCCCTCCTTCGTGGTGGGCTGACCCCTGCCATCGCAGGGAGAAACAGCTCAGATCATCCTTGTAGGCAAACTGCACTTTTGTCTTGGTCAGACTAGAAATTAATCTCTGCCAGAGGGACCTGAGCCTGTGAGAGGGGAGCCAGTGAGGATGAGCAGGATTCCATGTCTGTACAGAACAGCAGCACCCGGTGCCCAGGCTGGGCAAGGCTCTCCCAGCCCTTCCCAAGGTGGGATGGCTCCTGGAGCACAGCCCTTCTACATCTACCTGCAACATCCCGGGCTCCTGTAGCAATCTCATGTGACTCAAAGAACCAAGGCACCAACATCTGCAGGCACCCAGCTGCTGCAGAAGCACCAGACCACACCACCTGCCCCCCTACTGCAGTCCAGCCTCTCACACATTAAACAAACAAGGGTTAATTCTCATAATTCTTGGCCCAGGACTCTGAGCTGCCTTCCTCACCCCCAGTGAAGCAGCTCATGCCCTTCTGCTTCTCCAGGTGTTTCTCACAGTGAGGAGACCCCATCCTGGGAGGCACGTGGGGCTCAGACACCTGTACCTGCTGCTGCCTCCTCCCACAGTGATGCTGAGGATGCCCAACGTGCACTGGAAGAGAACAGAGCCCCTCCTTGCCCAGCTCATGTGCTAAGACCAAAGCTCCCCTTCCTTTGGGGATAAAACCTCACCCCTCTTATTTTCAATAAGGCTGCAATCCTGCCTTTCCAGGCTCAAAAATCCACCTGGTCATGGGGCAGTACATGGAAGCAACACCGCCTTCTCCTCAGGCAGGTGAGAGGACTGGCACCAGGGAGCGAAACCAATCTGAGAGACAGCTGGAGAAACCTGAATTTAAGCCATGGTGCAGGTGTTTCCTTCAGTCTCTCAGGGCCAATTCACAGGTTTTCATCTCAAATTATAAATCACCAGCACATGAGGGTTAAGCATTTTCCCTCCTTCAGCATCCTCCCTCCAGGCTGTGCAGCTACCACTGTGCCAGTAGAAAAGATCAGTAATATTTCCTTTATAAGATAGTCTGAATTATTCCTCTAGAACACTTTCTCTTGGTTTGCTGTGATCGCTACAAGATGGTACGAAACACACACTGGACTCAACGTGCAGAGTCACTGGATTCACAGAAATTCACTGGGATTTTTTTTTTTTCTTGGGAAATTCCTACAGCTTGACCAGATCCATTGGCAGTTCTAGAGTGCAACAAGAAAAAGCAGCATGGAAGCAGGTTTTCTGGAGCTTGGGGGCTTTTTGGTTGGTTAAGGGCTCAAACACAAGGCTCCAGTTAGCGATGCCAAGGTTGCAGCAGATAATTCTTAAAACTACCTGAATAAAAAAAGGCCTCCGATAAGAAAAGAACTGCAGAAACCCTTTATGCACTCATGCCATCTACTGGGTACACATAAAACTAACAGAAAACCATGAGGTGAGGGGGGAAAAAGGGATCCCATGGGAAGTGGGGGATGGCAGGTGGGAAGCTGCCACCCCTGAAGGTGGGAACCCTGCTGGAGAGGCTTTAGGGCCTTCAGGTGATGCCTAAAAAGTCGGATTTTAACTGAGCAAAGCGATGCCCTCTTTGCTCTTCACCATCAGCCCAAGGAGACACAGCCAGACTCCAGCACGAGCTGCAAACAATCCACCCTCAACTTTTTAACCAAAACCCTTTAAGTCCAAACAATTAGGTAATGGTAATGGCAGAGCCACTAAAAACCTAGAGATAAATGCATCCCAATCCCTGCAGAATTACTGGAAGCCGTATTAAGGGCATGAAGGAACTGGTAACAGATGATGATTTTATATAAAAGGAATAAGAAATCTTTGAGATTTGTGCTGCTCCCCGGTTGAGCTGCTTGGCTCCAGCTCTGTGGTGTATTAATTGCTTACAAGGCTGCATGTATATTTTATGCTCAGTACCTGCCTGGAACATTTGTTGGATTTAGCCTTGATTGATGAACCACTGATTATATACTTCTGTGGTCCTCAGCAAATTAATAAACTGTTGACTGGTAGAGATTAACAACATGTCATGATTTGTGAATCTGTGTTCAGAGTAAAGCTGGAGCAAACCTAGTGCTAAAATTAGTAGGCAAATGCTCCCTGAACTCTATAAAAAGGGGATAGCTTAATTAAATTACATCCCGATATTGCCCACAGCACTTACCAAATTGGCAAATTGAGTTCACAGCAGTTCAGCTTCAAAACTAACGGACATCCCTGAAAATTTGCAGCACATGACCCCATCCCTTCTTGCACTGGAAACCCAGCTCACACCCAGCAGGCTCCAGCAGGAGTGGGATGAGGAGTGGCAGCACAGGGATGGGTGAGCAAAGTACCAGAATGTCTCAAACTGGGCCTGTGAGAGCTCTGAGACTCCACTCCCAGCCCCTCTGATCCCACTCAGCACCATGAGCACCACCCAGGCTGGGGGCAGTGCTGCCAGCCCACCCTTTAGGCTTTTCCCTGGACAATGGCCATGGAACACACTCAGGAATTTGGGGTCAGCTCCTTCCACACCTCTCCTCTGCCACGGACCGACAATGGGTGATGAGAATAAAACTTTGCACAGGGTTGGGGGAGCTGGGAAGCAGCATGGGCTGGTGTCAGTCCAAAGGGAAGCAGGGAGACAAGACGGGGATGCCGTGGCTGTCCCCACACTCCCCCTGGGCAGCTCAGCTCTGCTGTCCTCAGGCTGGGACTGGGGAGCTTCACCCCAAAACTGGGAGCTGTGGAGAGGGACAGAGCAGCCTCGTGCTCCTGCACTGGGGAGAAAAAGGGGTGAAGAGCACAGTGGGGAGAGACTGTGTCCTGTCCCCAGGGGATGCACGGCCCCAGAGCCTGGTGTGACGTGTAGGATGGGGGTTCCTGTGGTCCCTGAGTGTCACCTCTCACCCACAGCTCTCCTGGGGGATGGGTTGTCCCCCAGGAGAAAGCTCCTGCTGCTCCTCCCTTCTCCCCTCACTGTACACGGTCCATTCTGTTCACACACAGCCTCAGGCAGGCACTACAGAAGCTGGGGGATATTTTCCCCAAGTGACACGGTTTTCCTTTTCTGCCTCTCCACATGCCAGCACTAGGCCTGTAATTTATTGACAATTTCTATCTTAATATAGCCTGACTTTAAAAAGAGGCATCACTTCCCAGAGGCGTGAGGTGATCAGAACCCTGATTGCTTCTGACAGTGCCTGGGAAAGCACGTTGGCCTTCAGAGCAAAACAGCACCCCAAAAAAGGGGGGAAACCCCCCAAAAGAGTAGAAAGGCATCTGCTCCCTGGAAAAGGGGACAAAGAAAAAAAAAAAAAAAATGGCAATGGGGAAAAAAAAGAGGAAGGGGAGAGGAGCAGCAAGGGGGAGATGGCACCAGGCATTGCTGGTGACACATCAGACTGTCGTGCTAAATGGCCTTAACAAGCAACCTGAGAAGGGGATAATGAAAACGCCTCCCCCCGGGACAGCACGGCTCCAGCCTGACCTTTCCCAGCTGCCGTGTACAAACATCTTCAATAAATAAAGAGACACTTATCTCCTGTCTCTGCTGAGAGGGAGGGACGTGGCGAGGGGGCCCTGCCTGCAGTGAGATGAGGGTTTTCAGGGGTTTAGGGGTGGTGAATGTGTGGTTGAGGGGCTGGTGGAGCAGGTGGCAGCTCTGGATCCCCTCGGGGGTCACCATGGTTTCTTGGCGGGCAGGGGCTTCAACAACAGACAAAAAGGGATGCTCTGGGTTTGTCCCACTTCCCAAGGCTCTGCCCTGTGTCTCTGCACGTCATTACAGATTCACACAGGCTCCTCACGCAGGGATGGGATGACTTTGATGTCAAGGTGAGATGGGTTAGAGCTGGGCTGAGCTCTGCTGCTCCCACCTGGGAGCACAGCAAAACCCAGCAGGGAACACCTCCAGGGAACTGTTCACAGCCGGGCTGGACCAGGCTCTGGGTAGCCAGGTCTAGTGAAAGGTGCTCCTGCCCAAGGCAGGGAGTTAGGACAAGATGACCTTTAAGGTCCTTTCCAATTCAAATCCTTCTAGCATTCTATCATTCAGATGCCAAAAACTGCCCTAAACTAATGGTCTGAGGTCTAGAAGATCTTCTGGATTCTGCAAAAGCTGGGACTCAGTAGGTTGTTTGGCAAGACATGAGCATGATCAGAAGCAAATCAAGACTCTGAGGGTGTCAGAGATGCCCAGAGGTGGATAAGCTGGAGGGATGCTTCATCTTCTGCACTGGGAAGCGCAAAGGAGGAGAAAAATCGAGGCAGCCTCACACCCCTGCTTCTTGACAAGCAGGAAAATGACCACCAGCCTCAAGCATATTTTTCTTCTGCTCATCTGAGCACCTGAGCTGCTTCCCTGGAGTCCTTAAGGCATTTGTGATTTGCCATGAAGGACCCAGGACTGGGGGAAGTCCAGCTCCAGCACACACATCCCCTCAGCCACAGGAAGGAGGAGCAGGTCACATCTCCCTCTGGATTGTCCTCACAGCAGAGGCCAACCCCAGTATGGACCCCAGAGCCCCAGTGTGGACTCCACAGCCCCAGTATGGACCCCAGAGCCCCAGTATGGACCCCAGAGCCCCAGTGTGGAATCCACAGCCCCAGTATGGACCCCAGAGCCCCAGTATGGACCCCACAGCCCCAGTATGGACCCCAGAGCCCCAGTATGGACCCCAGAGCCCCAGTGTGGAATCCACAGCCCCAGTATGGAGCCCAGAGCCCCAGTATGGACCCCAGAGCCCCAGTGTGGACTCCACAGCCCCAGTATGGACCCTACAGCCCCAGTATGGACCCCAGAGCCCCAGTATGGACCCCAGAGCCCCAGTATGGAGCCCAGAGCCCCAGTGTGGACTCCACAGCCCCAGTATGGACCCCAGAGCCCCAGTATGGACCCAAGAGCCCCAGTATGGACCCCAGAGCCCCAGCACGTACCACACAGCCCGTGGAGTCCACCTTGCGATCCGAAACACATTTGAAGTTGCGGGTGCAGCCGCCGTTGTTGCGGGAGCAGTCCCGGACAGGCCCAAAGGAGGAGAGCAAGTCATTGATGGTTTCGAAGTAGGTGGACAGCATCGCTTCTTCCCTTGGAGAGAAAAGGCACTGTTAGGGCTGGCAGGGAGCTGGCAGAGCACAGGCAATCCACAGAGAGCGGCTCTGGCAAAATCCCTGCATCCTGATTAATGGTACTGAGCCAAAGGAAGCTTCCCGAGGAAATGAGGCCTTTGTGATTATGCTATACATGCTATACAATAAATCTGCTGCATAACTCTGGCATCCTTCATAGAATCAACCAGTCATGGGGTTTCAAAGATACCATCCACCAAGTTTTTGCATACTGGAAATCAGGAGATGCTTTGTTAGTAGCCTGGATCTGGGTGTGAATCCAACCCTACACTAGACAACAGCAAATCCAGAGCCATGAAACTCATCCACAGAGCCATAAAACTCTTCCTGGGTGTTTCACAGCTGGGCCAAGCCTCCCTCAGCATCCACACCCCATCCATCACCATCACCCATATCCACCCCAGGGGCACTTCCAAAGCTGGAAGAACACATGGAACTTGTCTTCGTGCTGGCTGGGATGTGGATGTGGAGCAGATAATGCAGGGATGGATGCAGGCACAGCCCTGCTGCGCTGCTCCAGCCCATGATGGGCAAAGCCCCAGGCATTGCTGTGCTGTGACACCCCTCAAACAAGAAACATGAGCACCTGGAATAATTCCAGGGCCATGTGAAGCCTTGGGAAGCTCCCAGCCCTGCCTCTCGAGGCTGCACACGCAGCAGATTTCGCCTGTGACAAAGCATTCAGGCGCTCTGCCTTCTGCTGGGTTCCTGCAAAAGGAACACAGATGCTTGTCAAGAGCTTCAAGCATCTCCAAGATATTTTTCATCTTCAAAGCACAGTTTATATGTTAACCAACACCCACAACCCATCCTGGGCACCAGAAGCCATCACCCTCGTATTGACAGGAGAGAGACAGAGCGATCAGAGAGAGAGGAAGGTCACAGAACAAGACACTGATAGTGACAGACTTGACCTCCACAGGTTGTTTATTAGATCTCTACACACAGGAGGCTGCAAATAAACCCTGACCCCTCTGACCTCAATACCCCTGAGGCAATGCTGGGAGTCACAGCACGGTTCATTCTCCTTGAGCCTCTGTCCTGCCATCAGCACAATGACCCAATGGCCAGCGCCAGTGTCCCTTTTTTGGGGGGTTTAATGTGAAAACAATCTGCTTGGCTGTGAAACAGCAGTACAGGAATATTCATCAGCCCTGGAGGGCCACGGCAGAGCTGCCTGGAAGCAGCCCTGCATTCTCTATCAGCAGAGGGCCCCTGAGCTCACACGCCACCATCACACTCACGCACACAGCCCTGCCAACACCGAGCGCTCAACAAAACCGTGAGTCAGGCATTAAAAAAGAATAGAATGCAACTGGCACCAAAATGATGAGATTTTAAAAATAAATCAATTGCTGAGCTGTTTAGGGTTTTGGGTTTTTTTTAACATTTTCTCCCTCTAAATTTGCTTTAAGGTATAACCAAGCTTTCCCCTGCAAACTCAAGGGCTAGAAACTCCTCAGAGACCAAACCCAAATAAAGCCTTATGCAGTATTGACATCATGATTTTTTAGATTCTGGATTTCAAGGGAAATCACAGGATTCCAGAAGCTGGGACTTTCAACAAGGAAAACACCATTAAAAGCAGTGAGAAATAGTAAATTGGCACATGCCCATGGGCTGGGGTGGATGAGTTATCCCAGCACTGGGGCAGCTCCGTGCTCACCGTGGTGCCCCACATAGCAAATTCGTCTCTGTGCTGCCCGCTCTCACCCCAATTAATGCTTCCCAATTAACTTTTCACTCGTAGCAATCAAGCTCCTGATATTCTCCCTTTCTTGGCCCACCTCCTAGATTTTCCAGCATATTTGGAGACGAATCTCCCTCTGTCCTTTCTTGGTCATGTTTCAAATATCTTTACAGGCCGTTTTCTATTGGCACTCTGTTCCCACCAGGATCTGCAGCTCCTCTCAAATGAGGGAGTGAGAAAGGCAGGATATATTGGATCAGGGCACATATTTCTGCTGGAGAGATGGGGGGAGGAAGGGGATATTATTTACTAACTAAAACCACTGTTTATTAATGTGGGGAGAATTATTTTAAGAAAGCCAAAACCAACAAACCGTGACAGCTCCTCCACCACCCACCCCAAAAGCTCAGCCCCATCTGGTCCTCCCAGGGGGTTTCTCATTGTGGGTGGACAGCAAGGAGAACCATGCTCCCATCCTCCCTCCTGGCTTTTCCATTGAGCTGCCAAACAACCCACATCCCTGGAAGGAGAAGGTGAGGAGCTACAGCTGCTTTGGGTGGTGGAGAGAAGATCCTGGGGCTGGATCCTTGCACAGGATCACTCCAGAGAGACAGAATTCTGCCAGGAGACATCGGCTCATCCCACATGGCACCAGGCTGGGGATGGCAAGGGCAGCTTGTCATGCTTTAATTAAAACTTGGAAGCACAAACCAACCTCCTGCCCTGGGCAGGGCTGAGGATGGGAACGGGAAACTCGCTCTCCAAAGCTTGGCATAATGGATGACCCCTGCCAAAGCCCAGGAAGGGCTGGCGAGCTGGAATGAGCCATTAAATGTGTTAAAATATTAACCTCACTGGAGGCCTGGGCAGCAGAGCTGCAGGGAAGTGTTGAAGTGTCGCCTGTGAGAGGAGAGGGGTGAGGGCAGATGCTCGGCCATCGTTCCATTAGAGGAGCTTCACCTCAGCACAGAGCTCTGACGGGGGTGGCAGCTCATGAGAGGCTGATGTGATGCTCAGAGCAAGCTGGGAGCAAACCTCACTTTCATCTGCCTCAGGAGGGGCTGGAGGAGCCCAGCTCAGTGCAGGCAGGAGCTGCTGAGCCCCTGGCACCGCCAGCCTCGGCGGCTCCTTTGAATTTTGGGAGTGAAGAGCAGTCATTAATTACCTGCCTTCTGTGGCGACACGTGGCACGGAGCAGATGACTTTCCACCAACACAGCTCTGGCAGTGACCCCTGCCTGTCCTTCCCTGCCCACTGCAGGGGGCTCCTGCTCTTACATTCCAGAGCCAGCCCTGGAGGGAACACCGTGCCAACAAGGCAGGGCAGCATCTGCCACCCCTGCAGGGACCCCACTGGGGACAGCCATCCCCACCATGGCCTGGGTGCCAGATCAGACCAGCTCTGATGGATGAATCACTTTCCCTGCAGTAACAAGCTGCCTGCAAAAGAGCAGCTCTTGTTCTCTATCTCTCTGTGTTGGATTTCAGTGACTAAGCCCCAGATCTGTTCTGACAGGGAGGGATGGAGAAGGACAGGCTCCGTGTCCCGAGCACATCGAAGAGCCCAGGGAAGCTGCTGGTGGCCCTGGCTGCACCCAGGTGCCAAAACCACAGGGAGCAGGCAGGGCTCAGCACCTGGTGTGCTGGGAGGATGGGGCAATCCTCACTGATCTACAGCCAGCTCTTGTCAAAAGGGGCATTCTGGAGAGAGCGACCCAATTTCTGGTGCCAGATCCTCTCCACAAGCCCATGAGCATCTATGAACACACACACACATTTACACACACACCTTTAACTCTCCAGCTCTCCCAAAGACACCTGCAGACACCCAAATGATAGTTGTAAATGAAGCACACTCCCCTCTCTGCCAGGACCCTCTGAACACACACCCAGCATCAGTAAAATCCAATTTCTATCAATATCTCATGGCAAAAATGTCCAGTATGGTGCAGGACAGCAGGGCTCCCACAGTGCAGACCATAGCACCCATCCTCACACAGCCACATTCCACCTCCCAGCACCTGAACTCACCTGGATTCCCTCAAAAAACACTGTTCTCCACCCTCCCCCTTTGTTCCAGGTCTCATTAATGAAGAAGATTCACTGACAAATACTGCTGGGGGTTATTTATTCATGAAATACCAACACCAAGCTATTCTCAAAGCTTCCAAAGCACTCATCCCAGAATAAGCTCCAGAGCTTTGCAGTGGCTCTACTCTCCAGCTCATCCTGGAGGGGATTAGTGGGTGTTATCCAACTCTGCTGCCCCTTTTTATTGCCTGCTAATGGTTAAAGACTTCAGTGCCTTACAAAGTTCACCATCCATGAGAAAAATAAAAGAATGCGAGCTGGAGACTAAGCCAGTGCCATCTGCTCCCTGAGCTGGGTTTGGAGAGGGATCAGGGTGGGAACTTGAGGTTCGGGAGTTTAGTCTAGAGACAGGGCCCATTGGCAGCACAGGCTGTGATGCTGTGTCACCTTCAGCTTCACCCAGAACCGCCCAGCACAGCCCAGCCCAGCCAGGACGGCTCATGGCCAGCACCTTGTGCTGCTTCCCGCTTCTGTTGAACAGGGAACTTCAGAGCTGCTGCACTGGAAAACCAGGACAGAGCAATTTACACCCAGATTCTGCATTTTTCAGCCCAGCTGCTGCTCATCTGAGCAATTCTGAGCAGCTGTCCCACGATGCCCTGGAAAATTCATCACAGGAATGGGCACGAAGAGTGAGCGACACACGGATCCCAGCTGAAGGTCTACTGCAAACTCATAATCACATTCTTTTTATAATTCTATATAACTAATAAAACACCAAGCAGCAGCTGCAAAGCCCAGCTTCAGAAGCAAAGAATTGATGAGCACAAGGGACTGGGACCTTGGCTGCAAGCAGAGCCTTCGGGACCCCTTGGTGCCACCACCTGCAGCCCCTGCACCACACTCAGCACGTGGCATTGCCACCCCCAGCAAAGGCAGAGCCACCCCTTCCCCAGGGCAGTCCCCTCCCAGGACCCCCTGTGTGTCACAAACATTCATTTTTGCTCCCATCTTCCGTGCACTGGGGGGGATGATTTTCTTCACATCTAAGACAGGCAGCCCAGGCAACGAGAGAAGAGGATGGAAAGAGCTCACTGCTGCTGGATGGCCAACTGAAGATGTTTTCCAAGTTATTTTTAGTTCTTTTAGCACTTCCCACACTCACACTACAATTCCAGCTGGGTCTGCTGCACTACAGTCTCAGCTGGTCTGTACTGAGAGCCATCCAGTTAAACACACAAATTACAATGAACATGCAATAAATGATCACCTGAGAAAAGTGGTCTCCAATTTAAACGCAACAGAATATGGTGGGGTTTTTTCAGGGATTTCAAGCCTTTCAATTTTTATTCTGCCTTCAGCAAAAGACCATTCTCTCTACAGCCCTTTCCTGCATCCCTACAACATTTAATCATGGATCACAGAATGGATTGGGTTGGAAGGGATCTTAGAGCTCACCTCATTCCACCCCTGCCATGGCAGGGACACCTTCCCCTATCCCAGGCTGCTCCCAGCCCTGTCCAGCCTGGCCTTGGGCACTTCCAGGGATCCAGGGGCAGCCCCAGCTGCTCTGGGCACCCTGTGCCAGGGCCTCACTGCCCTGCCAGGGAAGGATTTCTTCCTGATATCCATACCTGCAGAGAATGCAGCAACCATCTCCTACAGCACTGAGCCATGAACCAAGCAAGTCCATTCACACACTGACCAAGCTGGAATGTTCTGGAAAAGTTCATGTCCATCCTCAGCACTGAAGGAGCTCATGAGGTGGTGGCATCTTCTCACCTGGGGACTTCACAGCCTGAAACTTTGGCATGCTGGAACTCCTGTCTTTAACCAGGTGTCCCAGTGCTGTGCCTGCATCAGATTTATTATTTTATCTAGTAAAAAAGTGATTTTCTGCCCAGTACACCGACAACCACTTTTCAGCCACTGTAATAGTGCTGGAAGGTTTGAAGAAAAACCACTGTTCAGGTCCTCAGCTGGGAGAAATCATCCTCACTTGAGTGACACTGGAGAAGGCATTTCAACGGTGCTGTGCTGACATTCCACAGCTGATGAGCCGCTGGCTATAAATTTTCCGGGTAGTCTCGCTTCTTGTGGCAATACTATAATAAACACTTGCAAAAACGCTCTCCCAAAAACCTTGAGGTTGAAAGTGTGAAAAATTCCCCACCAAGCATCAATAATTTGCTGGAGATTCAATAAAACCACCCCTCTGCTGGAGCGTTTTGAAGCTCACTTCTGCAAGCAGAAGGGCCAGGAATTTAATTACAGCAAAGCAAAGCGAAAACAAACACACTGGGATAAAAGTGAGCAGGGAAAGCGCATCCCAAGGGATGCTGGGGTTCACAAGGACCCTGCACCTCACTGCAGCCCCATCAGAGCCAGCATAGCTCTGCCATGTGAAGGACCAGGGTATCACAGAGGAATTAAACAAGATAGTTTTAATTCTGAGTGTTTTTCCTGTTCCAGGGAAGGTTGTGGCTGCAGTTTCAACCCTGCACGAGCCAAAGGAAATGCAGGAGGTGCTGGCTCAGTCTCCCAGGCAACGTCGGTGCTGGAAGGCTTAAGAAAAGGCACATGAGCCTTAAGAGGGATGGCAAAGCACGGTCAGGAAGCTGGGAATTACATGTGCTAGTACCTGCTGTGGTCTGTAATCCATCCCAAATACAGCAGGATGCACTTCCAGTGTGCTGGATGCTCCTGTGTGCCAGGAACCTCGGCAGCAAAATGTGGGATGGGATGGGATGGGATGGGATGGGATGGGATGGGATGGGATGGGATGGGATGGGATGGGATGGGATGGGATGGGATGGGATGGGATGGGATGGGATGGGATGGGATGGGATGGGATGGGATGGGATGGGACTGGACAGGGGTTTGGAGCACAGCAGGTGCCCTCAGTGGGACAGAAATCCCACAGCAAGCACCTGGGGATGCCAGCCAGGAGGAAACCCAGCACTGCCAAGCATTGTGTCCCCCCAGGGACACACCAAGGTCCACCAGGCATGCCGAGAACAGAGCCAGCACACTGGCCTGGGCACACAGCAAAAGCGCAAAGCATGAAATTATAACAATTGTGAGGTCACATACTCAAAATATAAGGAAATTAGGAATTAAGGTTTCTAGGACAACCTTAATGCTGTCTCCAGTAATTTTGCCTTTGGTGAGGGTGTTGACTCCAAGACCACATCCAGGACCCATCACTCCCCAAATGCCAAAGGTGATGGTGTCAGGCTGCAGCCAGGAGCCCTGGGATGTCTGAAACCATCCAGAGCTCAGTTTAGGCACCCCAAAACCCACCCCTGGGTGCCTACAAACATCCACAGCTTCTCAGCCCTCCTGCAAACAGCAGCTCTCTCTGTGGCTTCTCAGTTTGTTGTTTCTCTTCCCTGGAGGACACATAGCTCCTACTTTATTGTACTTTATCCAGGCACTGTTCTGCATGCACAATTACTTAGCTCCTCGTGGCTTGCTTATGCTTTACTCAACACCAAGAAGCAGCAGTATTTCACAACAAATAAAGTGATTAAGTTCCCAATCTCCCTGTTATCATCCCCATTTTACAGACAGGGAGCCAAGGCACAAGCACAGTGATGTAAAAAACATCCACTCCGTTACGTGCACCAAATCTGAGACATTTAGATGTGATTTTTTGAGAGTGCTTAGCATTAAATGACACTTTCCCTGCTCAAAGTACAGCTCTCATTGACTTCAGTTGAAGTTTTTACAGCTTCACATTAATGCAGATCATTCCCAGAGCAGGTTCATCAGCTGTGCTGAGCGAGGCAAAGGTGAAAAAGTAGGATATGATCATGCCATTAAAGATGATTCCATAATGCATATGCACAGAGGGGCTCCTGAAGGCTGCACAGCAAACCGACCCTGGCACTTCCCAGCTCTGGAGTTCTGCAAACTCGATAACATTTCCTAAAGAGGAGCTGTTGGGGGTTTTATTCTGGGCAGGGAGGAAGGTTCAGCCTGGGGAAAGAGGACATTTTCCAGCAGCAGCTGCAGGATTCAGCATCATTCCACCTTTGGTGGGCAAAACTCTCCCTGGGGTAAAATCCCCTGGGCAGGCTCATCCTGACTGCTCCCTGCCCTCTCACTGCTGTCCCAGGATATCCCATTCCTCTCCCCCATTCTCCCATCTCCCCACCAGCCCCAAAGTCGGTGTTTTTGGCAGCTGCTGTCTCTGTGCTCGGGGACAGACGATTGCTGCTGGCTCTCACAGCTAAATCCAAACAAGGCTTCACGCTGTGTGCAGCAATTCAAGTTTTTCAAAAGCATTTTGGAGCTGGACAAATTAAGGCAGTTCTCTGCCTCTAAAAGAGGGACCCTCCACAAAATGCCTGCCTCAGTCCTCTGCAACAGTGTGGCCTGGTGGGAGAAACAAATCTTAGAAAAAAAGCGGAGACAGAAGGCCTGAGATCTCTCTGCCCTAAATTGTTACAGGTTGGAAACATCATGAGATGGGTCAGGCCAACCCAGCACCAGGCAGTGATTGCAGCCCTGCCTAGGCTGGCTCAAATACAACATGGATTCACATGGATTCCACGTGCCATGGCAAAAAAAAATGTCATTAATGGCAAAATTGCCATTAAACTCAGTGCTGTGAGGAGCTCTGGGCATCTCCTCGCCACCTCAGCTGTATCCAGTCCCAGAGTGGGAGGTCACATGTTGGAGAGGGCAGGAGAATCCAGCCACCCTCCCCTGTCTCTGCCCTTCCAAGCCATCAGCAAACCAAGATTTCAGGTTCCAGCTCGTTCAGCATTCCCAAGGCATGAGCTAAAGGATTTTCCCATTTAAACCAGATAGAAATTCCAGCCCAAACAGGAGCTTGGCTGTGCCAATTTCCATCTCTCCACCCTATTTCCAGTGCTGAGAAACTGAGAATTTGCTTGCTGGGGAGGCCAGGAAGATGAGAGAGGAGGTGGAAGGACCCCAGATCCATCCCCTGCTCCTGGGCCCCACAGCTGCACCGTCCCCCAGCCCCACGGAAGCAGAGATGAAGCAGAGATGTCCTACACTGCCCCATGGGACAGATCCAGGGTGGGGCTTTGGTCATCCCAAGCATTTTGCAGTGGCAAGTGGAAAATGCCAGCTTGGGACTCAGACTTCAGCCTCTTCTTAGGCATGAATGACTCACTGGGGTTTTCCTTCCCTTTGATGCCTTTCTGGGGTATTTTGGACAAGTTTCTTGTCCTAGTGGTCTCTTCTGGATCTGATTCTGGATCAGTTCATGGGGGTCACGAGGAAAAGTTGGATTTTGCAAGGAAGCTGGGAGAGGGAGGGGCCACAGCCCAGATCCAACCCCTCTCATTGCCCATCGACCAGGGGGGTTTCCAATACACACATAAAGTGCCAAGATGTGGTGCTGATAAGCACTTCAGAAACTCTGATAGGATCAGATTAGATAAACAGGAAACAGCCAGGGCTGCTGGATCAGATATCCATGTCCTGATTTTTCACAGATGTTCCAATCGATCTGCTGGGAGCAGACAGCACCGAGCTCCTCAGAAACTGGGTGCCAGGGACCAGCCATCTCCACACAGACAGGAATGGGTGTTGGGAATGCAGATCCCTATGGAATGCTGGCTGCAGGATCTCCACACACAGGAATGGGTGTTGGGAATGCAGATCCCTATGGAATGCTGGCTGCAGGATCTCCACACAGACAGGAATGGGTGTTGGGAATGCAGATCCCTATGGAATGCTGGCTGCAGCATCTCCACACAGACAGGAATGGGTGTTGGGAATGCAGATCCCTGTGGAATGCTGGCTGCAGGATCTCCACACACAGGAATGGGTGTTGGGAATGCAGATCCCTGTGGAATGCTGGCTGCAGCATCTCCACACACAGGAATGGGTGTTGGGAATGCAGATCCCTATGGAATGCTGGCTGCAGGATCTCCACACACAGGAATGGGTGTTGGGAATGCAGATCCCTATGGAATGCTGGCTGCAGGATCTCCACACACAGGAATGGGTGTTGGGAATGCAGATCCCTGTGGAATGCTGGCTGCAGCATCTCCACAGACAGGAATGGGTGTTGGGAATGCAGATCCCTATGGAATGCTGGCTGCAGCATCTCCACAGACACAGGAATGGGTGTTGGGAATGCAGATCCCTATGGAATGCTGGCTGCAGGATCTCCACACACAGGAATGGGTGTTGGGAATGCAGATCCCTGTGGAATGCTGGCTGCAGGATCTCCACACAGACAGGAATGGGTGTTGGGAATGCAGATCCCTGTGGAATGCTGGCTGCAGCATCTCCACACAGACAGGAATGGGTGTTGGGAATGCAGATCCCTATGGAATGCTGGCTGCAGGATCTCCACACACAGGAATGGGTGTTGGGAATGCAGATCCCTGTGGAATGCTGGCTGCAGGCAGGACAGCCCTGCAGGAACCAGCTCTCAGCACCACAGCTCAGCAGCCTCGTGCAGCCCCAGGAGCAGCACCAAGTTCTGCCATAAAGCTCCATCCAGATGAACCCCATGAGACTCCCACGCACCTGGGTGACCTTCAGCAACCCCTCTGCATCCCAGGGGTCACCAGATCCCAGCCTCTGTGGCTTCCAGCCATGGCATGGGGTGAGAAAGGAGCCCACGTCAGAGGACTGCGCACAGCTGCACAAAGAGAGGAGTGAGAGCCTGCAGGAAGCAAAATCGGAGCTTTTTTTGGGAAACAAACCTGTCAGCTGTATTATAGAAAGCATCACACACCTGGGTCAGTTACTAGGGATACATTTATGCATATGCATCCATATATGCATAGCTCTGCTGCTATATATAGCACCTTCCATCAGCAACACTCACTGGCTCAAAGAAAGCCAGATGAATGTCCACAGACAGAGGAACTGAGGCACAACTAGATTATTTACAGCTCATTTCCAGAAGTACTCTTTGAAGTTAGAATCCAATTAATTTTATACCTGGTGAGAGATTTGCATTGGGTTTTCCATTCTGGGCAGTTTTTTCAAAAGGGCTTGGCTCTTACCTAGGCACCCGGAGCAGACTGTGTTTTCCAAGGTGCTCAGCATCCAGGAGCAGCTCCATGGAGCACAGGTGGATTTGTCACAAGGGCAGCACTCTGCTCTGGAAGCCACTGGTCACTGAGACCTTCTGAGGACACCACCTCCATGGCTCTGCTCTCCAGAGGTGAGGAGCAACCTCATCTGCTGCTGCTTTTGGTAGGCACCCATCCCACCCTTGCCTGGAGATGTTGGCACCTCAGAGCAAAGAATTTCCTACGCTGGAGAAAAAGAGGGATCTGTGCTGGTTTGGATCCCTGAGCAAGCTCAGTGCAGGATCAGAGACAGCACAGCTGGCTCAGGGGAGGTGATGGGCATTGGTGGCTGGGGAAGGTCAGCACCACCCTGGGCAGTAGGCACATCTCATAAAATCACTCTGGTCATTACCCAAAACTGCTCCCACACTGCCAGGAGGGTTCCTCTTCTACCTCCCCTGCAAAGCTGTGCCACTCTGGCTGTGGGCCCTGCCTGGACAGAGCTCAAAGCAGCCACACACAGATCCCACCCCACAAACTCCTCGGGGCTGTTTCGCCCTGCACTGGTGGCACCCCTTCAAGCCTCTTCAGCGAGCCTTTCCTGATCTGTAGTGCCATGAATATCCCATCAGAGACACATCCCACATCCCACCCCAGCACAAACAAGGAGCCCACAGCCTGGGAAGCTCTGATCCAGGCAATGGCTGCAAAGCATCACCTTTGGACTTCTGAGGAAGAGACGGGGCTCCAAACACACATGAAAGCCCCAGGGGCCAACATTTCCCAAACAAACAGCTCCCACCACGGGTGCTGCAGCATTGCCTGCCTGTAATGAGCTGACCCCCAGGCTCCCTCCTGGCTCTGCAGCTCGTGGGGTAATTGCTGCACATTTTTAGCCTTGCCTGCAGCCATATCATACAGCAAAGGCTGCCAAGTGGTGTCCAGGGCCAGGTGTGTTCAGGAAAAAAGAATAATCAGCATCTAAAAAAAAAGGAAGAGGGAAAAAATAAAAAAAAATAAAAAAAAAAAAAAAGAAGAAGAAAAATCTGACGCTAAACTCTGTTGTATTTTGTTTGTTTTTTGGGTTTGTTTTTTTTTTATGAACCAAATTGGCTGCCATCGAAGCAAATGGCAGATGAAGAAAACATTGACTTTCTGCTTGGGTCAATAAACAAGATAAATTGAGTGGGGAGTTGGACGTGGAACAGGGAACAGCATCATTTGCCTGAGGAGGAGAGAGGGTTAAAGGCAGAGAGGCTGAAGCAGGGCATGTTTGTACCTCATGTAAGGGTGTTTCACCTGGGAGCTCAGCACTGGCAGGCAGAAACTGTGCTGGCTCTGCCAAGGCTTGGAACTGTGCCATGGGACTGGGTCTGATGTGTTTGAAACAGACGATCCCAGACCCAAACCCTGAGATGAGGTGACAGGGGATTGTATTCCTGAGCATCTGCTGTGCCAGGGGTTTGTCCAGAACGGGTGCACAGCCTGTGCAGGGCTGAGACCTGACTGCTGCTGCTCCTGGAGTGCCAACCCAACCCTGCCCCAGATCTGAGAGCCCAAGCATGGGATTCAGCTCATCTATAGATACACTTAGGACTGGTTGCTTTGGGCTCCTCCAAACTCACAGGGAGAAATTGGCTCATTTGTGGATGATCCCCCTGCCTTAAGGCAGTGAAAAAGAGCTGATCCATGCCCTGAGCCTCACAGACCAGATCTCCAGTGGTTAGAGAAGGCAGCCTTGAGGATTGGATCAGACACAGAGCTAGAGGTGCTCTAAACTACTCCTGAGCACAATCAAATCAGCCCCAGCCTAGAGCCCCTGGAACTGCTTGTACTGGGTGCTAGGGAGAGGCCCTTCCTGAGGAGGAGTAAGGCCTTGAGATCACCCACAGCACTGGACAGGTAAAACACCACCTGGGAGAGCCATCAAAGGCCTGCATGATGGCAGAGGTGGCAAGGAATGCATCAGGAACCCAGTCCCACAGGCAATGATGGGAGCTGCAGGCAGGTGTGCATGAGATGAGAACATTCCTCCCCTCAGGCCAGCCAGATCTCAGCCATCAGGTTTGTTTCAGCCACCACAGTGTGGTGGTGAAGGATATTAGGTTTGAACCACAATTCACAGCGGTGTAGGACATGGTCGTCACCATTGCTGCCTGATTAGATCTGTCAGAATCCATCAGCAGGAGCTTTGCCCAGGAACCCTCTCTCCAGCTGCACATTTAGCAACAGGAGATTGATGACAGGAGATTAAAAGAAGAAAGGGTAACAAAGAAAGACAAGAGCAGCGTTTGCACACGGCAGGACCACCCTCCTTCTCCTGCGCATCATACTTCACTCACCAGCCTTAGTTCTGTGTCTGTCTTAATTAAGAAGACTAAATGGAAAAGCCTCCATGCTAATCTAAGGTCTGCCTCGAGGGGCTGAGGAGGATGCCCAAAATGTAATTTGCTTCCTTTAAAAGACATTAGAAACAGCCACAGAGACACATGGCCTTCCACGGTCCCACCACAAACCCTGCAAACCACCGGGGAGCAATGGGTGAAGATCTGATGGATGCCAGGAGCATCCCTCAGAGCCTCCAGGTAGAGAGGGGAGCTCTGAACATCAGGGGGGGCTCTCAGAGTGGGCAGGGAGCAAGGGAGGGCTGCTCCCTTCCCCAGTATCAGGATGAACCCCACTCCTCATCAGTGGGGGATCCCTCAGCCTGACTCGCTTCACACCGCAGTTGAGGAGAGGTGAGGATTACCCAGAGCCTCGCCCAAAATACAAACCAAAACTTCCCTTTGATTACACACACAAGGGCCAAAGCATTGATTTTCAGCCAATAAGCAGCAGCAGAAGCAAAATCTGCTAATGGGACCCTTGGAAAAGGAGTCACGCTGGAGGTTTGTGAGGGCAGAGCTCACTGGAGAGGCAAACCTGGGGATCTCTGAGCAGGAAAACAGACAGTGGTTGTATTTTTAACCTTT
This sequence comes from Poecile atricapillus, assembly GCF_030490865.1. Taxonomy (NCBI): domain Eukaryota; kingdom Metazoa; phylum Chordata; class Aves; order Passeriformes; family Paridae; genus Poecile; species Poecile atricapillus. The sequence continues at coordinate 8,258,548 of NC_081268.1, read as the reverse complement.
CATCCAAACAGGCTTCTCCAGACATATTAGTGAAAAGTGGGGATCACAGCAAAGACTGAGCTTTACATTTTTCTCCAAGTTTTAATCCGGATGGAAGGAGCAGTGCAGAGCTGGAACACTGCCCGGTCACTGGCCTGAGGGCAAGGAATTTGCTTTCAGCATTTGGACTAATTCATATTAGAAGATTCTCATTTGACTTCAGCAATATTCACCTCCATCTATCCAAAACCAAACTGGGTGTAAAGAAATGCAAATGGCATCAAAACTCCTGAGGGCCTGCCCTGCCACAGGAGAGCATTCCCAGGAATAAAGCTCTGAGCAGGAGCTGGCATTTTGGGATCGCCTTCAGACTCAGAGGGTGAAATACTGACTGTGGGCAGGCTGCAGGATGTGCCACTGCTCCAACCTCCTCATCTGTAAAATGGGGACAGCAGCAGCTACCTGCCTCCCACTGTGCCACACAGTTAATTAATGTTCCTTTGAGTTGCGAAGATTAAAAGCGGCGTAAAACCACAAAATAGCGGTTTATTATTATTATGAATGAAGCCTCCACTCTTTCCATCAGTGCCCCTTAAAGCAGTGCTGCTGCAGACACCGTGAATTGCTCCCAGCAGTTCCACCACTGCTGGCATTCGCAGGGGTTTGACTGCAGACTTCCAAGTAAAAGCTTTGAAGGTGTTGGGGAAGAAGAAAGAGAGAGGGAACAAACAGAAATTTCCACCCCATTTTGTGCTTCACGCTTGCACGTGATGCTCCCACAATGCTCTCACCACCCTCCCAGGGGCTGGAACAAAACAAACCACAGACAACAGCATCTCTTCACCTCCTGTCTTTGCCCACACAGGCTGCCATATCCTGGCATGGGGGATGTCAGAACAGGTCGTTCTGCGAGGGCACAGAAACACCAAACTGCGATCACACGGCTGCTTTAGGAAGAGTATAAGATACTGTCTCTATTTTTAACAGGTGGGAGAGGTTTAGCACAAGAAGTAAACCAGGGGCAGAGCAATGTGGCCTAATTATGGAGGGGCACGGACAGGCTCCTTGTTCCAGTTGTTCCAGATGTTGGCACCACCCAAATCATGTCCTGTCCTCCCAGGGGCACTGGAGGGAGGGGCCACAGGAGCCCTCCTCACTCATCCCCTCACCCTGGGGGCTCTCTGGCCCCTACAAACCCTCCTTTTCCCTTATCCAATGCCATAAGCATCAAACCTGGAGGAGCAGCTGCCCAGTTCCCATCACAGCCCTTGAGACAATCCCCAGTCCCTGTCCCAGCCCCATTCTCAGTCCCTGTCCTGCCACAGATGGTTTTGACTTGGTAAAACCAGATTAACACACAGGAGAAGGAAGTTCAGATCCTGGCTCAAGCACTTCAGGCAAGTCTCCTTTTTCCACCTACTCTTCCTGCATTATTTAACAGAGGACCAGCGTTATTTCCTTGGCTGCCCCTTGCACAACTGCATCCCCCTGAAGTAGAACCCCCTCCTTTGATGCCTCTGCAGGCATTCTGCTCTCCAGACCCTGCAGCCAGTCCCTCCATGCCCTGGCACTGCAATCCTGACCTGGCAGAGCTTGTGGCTCTCCATCCATCTCCCCCAGCCCTGCCATTCAGCCTCTCCAGACCCTTCCAGCACGCCTGGCTGAAGGGCTGAGATGCCTGCAGCACACGGTGGCCGTGCTCCTCCCGACAGGCACCTTTCATGTTTAATTCAGAGGCTGGTTTAGTTAATCTATTTTTTAATAATTCATCCCTTCCATCTTAATTTTGGTAGTTGTTGAAAATCCCTAATAAAACATTTAGGGGCTCTTTTACTGGAGCAATGGCATGATTTACTTGATGAAATCCAGTCTTTGATGTCCTATCTTAATTCCCTCCCTCCCACCGTGCCTCAATCCTGTTTATCACTGTGCCGGAGGTAAGAGGTTCTTGTCGAGTTTTGTAGCACTTGAGACGCTTGGTCAGCGTTAATAATTCAGCTGCCCTGCACAGCTTAGACAAATCTTGTAGCAAAACAGCCTCTTCCTTTTGTTAACAGCTCCCTCTGCCACCACAGAGCCGGGCATGGGCTGGGATGCAGAGCAGAAGGACCAGGCTGAGCATCCTGACCTGGCAGAAGCACCAGGAAAACTTCACAGGTGCCAACTGCATTGTTGGGAGAATATACACCCTTTTACAAGGCTTGTATTTCATCCTCTACAGCCCGAATGGGGAAACATGCTGGGTTTTTGCATCTGTAATTGGGGAAGAACAGATGGTGGAGGCACAGTTGGAAGTAATACGGCCATTAAAATAATCTATACGGCTTGTAATTCCCCCTCATGTGGAGACAGAGGAGGGCTTGCCTCTGCCCCAGTGCCCACCCAGGCTGCAGGAAGGGTGGGCACAGGTTTGGGGTTCTTTCTGTTGTTGGGATATTTTGGTGGATTTTGATGGTTTTTGCTATTTCCCTTCACCTGGGATGCTCCTTGGAGCGATTTGAGGAGGCAACAGCTGAACCAGAGCTGCTTCCACTGGGTAGTTTTTAACTCCCATGTGCCATGTGGGGCACATTTGCTGCCCATATCACCCACTTAAAGCAGCTTCTAGCTTCATACATGCCTTAGTGATAGAAAAAGAGCAGCAGGAAGCTCCAAGCACTTCAGAGAGATCACGGCATCTCTGCAGTTAAATTTCAAATGGGGATGATGTGAGAAAGAATTATGGAAAAACCCTTCTGTTGATTCATGAAAATGGAAACCTCTCAGGAGAACACTCAGGCTTTGCCATCCCCTCTGTCACCTACAGGTCCTGAGAGTGAGAAAACGTAAAATCAGAGTAGGAAAGTTGCCCCAAAAAGCCCAAATGTGCAGCCAATATATGGAAATTTATTGTTCAGCATGATGTAGGTCATGGTTTCAGAGACCTCTATGCCCTCCAAACACCCCAACCACCACTTTGCTTGGTACCTCTTGATGGATGAAGGTTTTCCTCTAGGATTTGATTACTGCTTTGTAGCAAATTGGTTTTTTTACACACAGTCATACTATGGGAAAGGTCCTACTTCAATACAAAATTGAGAAAATGGATGAAATCTCAAAAAAAAAAAATCACACTGGAAGGTGTAATCCCTTCCCACTCAGACCCAGAGGCATCCACATCCTGACTGATGGAGGGGAGAAGGAAAGGGAATTGCAGCAGCAACCCCTGGCCCTGAACCCAAGCACCCCAGATCCCTTGGGCACCCTGCTTCCCCTACAAAACCTCCCCAGGCAGGACAGAATTATTTTCTCAGGTAGAAACCTCTCTGTTGGACTTAAAATCTTCCTTCCTCGCAGAAGCAAATCCAAATCCAACCTCTCCAAATTTTTACTCTGAGCCCGGAGCACGAGGGAGCCAGCAGGATGTTACCTTGGCAGCTGGCTTTGCTTTATGGAACTGTAAATATATTTTTTTAATGGGCTGGCGGCAAGAAAGATGCGTTCCCAGGCTCAACAACATCCAAAATTAACTGTGATTCATTTCAGAACGGGCAAAGGGGTGGAGGAAGGGGGAACGTGAGCCTGAAACCTGCAGAATATAAAAGCCTTGAAAGAAATTGCCAAAAAATCCCCTGCATCGCTGCCTTCTGGCTCTGGAAAAGAGATTAAAAACCTGAGCAGCATCAGGCTGAAGCAGACGTCACCGAGGCCACCCCAGGCCATGCTCATGCTCAAATAAGACTTTTCCTCCTTGTTACTTTCCTGGAGACAAAGCAGCCTTGGCAGCAGAAAGCTCTGCCCCTCTCCTGGCACACCTAAACCGAGGAGGTGCTGCTGTGTCCAGGGATTCCAGCTCTGCAGGGCCCTTGGGGATTTCTGAGGGACCCTGATTTCCACACCAGCACCTCACCCTTCTCCTTGTGCCAGAGCATTTCTCCTCACGTGCCTTCCTTAGCCCCGGTGCCTCTCTCTGACACCTAATTTGAGTGACCCTTTAGTGACTAATTTAATTACCCCGGCCCACAAACTGACAGACAGCTGTTAAAAATGGTTATTGCATTATTAATACGCTCCAGTAATTTCCCATTAAAACTATACTGTTAATAATTTTTTCCCCCTGTATTTCTTCCCTCTTAATTAGTCTATTTAAAACTTTGAAGGAATATTCTCTTTATGGTAAATGGGAGCGTCGAGCAAATTACATTTTTGATTGAATACTTCTGTGATAGGCCAGCAAATAAGACCGTTGAGTTGTTAATTATTGTCAGAGTTTCACACGATGCCTGCTAATGAGGCAGTCAATCTTCTCTGCCATTACTGGAATATTAATGGAAGCCTTTGGTATCGATTTTGTCACCAGGAAAGGTGAGAACTCCTCCTACCTGTGGGGCTCCAGGGAGGGCAGGGGGATCTGCACTGGGAGGGGACACTGAAGGGAGCAGAGCCCTTGGGATGGGGTGAGACAGGAGGGTTTGAAGCTGGTGGAAGCTCTGGAAGCTCTTGGATGTGCCCATGGCAGCTTGTACAGCTCATGGAGCCAGTGGGGGGTGGGCACATTCCCACAGGGATCAATCCCACCCACCCACAGGCACACCCAGGCAGGACAGGTGACAGAGGGGTGACACTTCCTGCTGGTCCCTGTCCCCTCCCTCCCTGTCTACTTCTCAATTTTGAAGAATATCAGATTCACCCCTTATCTTTCTGTGGTAAGACAACTTTTATCTTCTTTTTTTTTTCCCTTTTTTTAAGGAAAGGGAAATACCTGATCTGTCTGGACTGCAGCAGATAACTTGATAGAGTACGCACAGAAGTTATGAGTAAAGCAACCACGGATAAGGATCGACATGAAACCACGAGGTGGCCCAGAGACTGTACAAAAACAGCCTTTGAGTTGTGCTGGGAGATGTGACAGGGAGCTTTTTGTTCCATTTCTCCAGCCCTTTGGGCCCTGATCCTGTTTGATTTTCACACTGATGTTCTCACTGGAGAATGGAGGAGTTTGGCAGCAGAGTCTGTCTGTGTCAAAGTCACAGGAATTCTTTTCCCCACCAGGCTCCCAGAGCAGGAGCAGCATGGGGCAGTGCCCAGTGCCATCCCCAGTGCTAAAACCATCTCCCTACTAACAGCATCTTGGCCAAGCCACAGGAAATCCCACCAAAAAGAGATTTTGTCACGGGATAACTGTGACTGGGCGAGGGAACCCACCCCAGAGCCGTTCGTGTCTGTGACCCATGCTCTGCCTGTCCCATTAAGTCCATCCCCCTGGGCGGGCAGGGATCTACAATTCCCTGAGCTCCCTGGTGGATATGTGCCATTGAAAGATGCCACATGTGCTCTGCTCCTGCACTCAAAGCAAGGCTGAGCAGCACAGAGCCTGCTCGCCTGGGCTGTGGGGGCTGTCGTGTGGCACAGCCCACCCACCAGCCCTCCTCTGCCTTCACCCTGAGCTCATCCACCTGAGAAATGGGAGCCTGACTTTGCCTATGCAGCACCAAGTCCAAGCAGAGCCCTGGATTTCCTAAATAGGTCACCCAGAACTTGCTGTTGGGTTTTATTTCTGTAGCTTTGCTCTGAGGAAGCGCCTGTGCGAGTGCTTGACCCAGAGACCTGCAGGACTGATGCTGAATGCAGACAAAGTGCTGGCACTGCAAACCAGCTCAGCTCCCCCTGAACTGCTCCAGCCTTCCCAGCCCAAACCTCTCCCAGCCCTGCTCCCACTGGGAAAGCCAGGACAGACAGGATGAACCTTACAAAACCCATCATCCATTATAGCAGGTGACACACCGACCCAGGCCGTGCTGTCACAGCTGCTGCCAGAGGCCAGAGCTCAGGGACCTCACTCCAGCTACTCCAGGTGCACAGCCAAACCCACATCCTCCCCAAAAATGAGATTGTCTGGGGCTGTTCTGACCTGGTGATTCAGGGAAAGATGTGTGTGTAGGAGCTGGAGGTTGCAGTATCAATGGGAAGGCTCCCACCTCTCTGTAGTCCCTGTCACCCACAGCTGGGATGACACCAAGAGACAGGCACAGATGGAGGACAATGTCCAGCCTCCACAGGAGCAACCTCCCATCCCTCTCATTCCAAGGCAGGATGTTCTGTGGTTTCTTTTCCACCCTGGAAAGCAGCAGATCTGCATGTCTGCTCCCCAATTGCAGGTGGTGTCCCCCGACCCAGCCACCCCTGCTGCTTCCAAGTCCATCTGCTGCCCGCTGGTGCTCTTTAAGCCAGGTGCTATTTTTACTGCAGTGAAGTTTTCCATACTAAAAGCTCCTTTTCTTTTCATTTTCTATAAAGCAGGCTTCAATAATTCCTCGGGGTCCACTTCCAACCTGCTATTCTACGATTTTGTAAAAGAGGAGGTTTCCATTTATAATGAATTGCCTGTGATGCAGCATATCCCAATTTTACCAGGAAAAAGAGATCTTGTAACCCTCCCTGAGCTCCCAGTGAGATGCCATGAAAAGCCCCTCAGGTCAATAGCATTGCCAATGCTATTCCTCTGTCAGTATCACTTAGCTGTGTTCAGGCAAAAATTATGGCTTTTACCCCCCCCAAAAAAGCCATTTCACCCCCATGGTCTGGTACTGAGGCAAATCAACACAAACCCAGGAGAGCTCCTTCCCCTTGGATCCAGCTCCCAGCACCCAGGCAGGACACTGGGAGGGATTGCCTTGGATTTGCCAATGGTCACACTGGGTAGGAATGAGCTGCTCCTTCCTGAAGTCCTTGAGAAGTTCCTGTAAGGAAGAGAAGCAGCCAGGAATCCCAACACATCCAGTGCTGAATTCTTGGGCAGCCCAGAGCTCTCCCCTCCCTCAGGGAGATGCAGGAGCCACCACCAGCAGGGATGGGGAGTGTGAGCCACCGTGGGCAGTGGGGGTGGACAAGGTGATCCTTGAGGTTCCTTCCAACCCAAACCATTCTGTGTTTCCATGATTCCATCAGTTGATAAGCCATTTATTTATCCAATCACTAGTTTATCATAACCCCTTTAAAACTCCTGAGCTATGGCCCCAGAGAAGCCACAGTCCAAACCCAGAGCACCCACAGTCAGCACTAACACCTCCAGCTCTGGCCTGTGCTCGATACACACTGATTAAAATAAATAGAAGAGAGGAAATGTGGACTGAAGTGAATGAAGAGAGTTCTCCCTGTGAAAGCTCAGTGCATATTTACACAGCATCCTGCCTTAATGCTCAGCTGCTTCATTTGTGTCACTTTAAGCCCTCGGCAGAAGCAGGGGAGAATTAGCTGGGGTTTGTGTGCTGCTGGGTTCTGCACAGCTCCCCACGAGCTGCTGCTGGGAGAGCCCTGGGATGGATGTGAGGAGGCAGTGACAGGGGACAGCCTGTCACTCCTGAACCTGGGACACTCCTGAACCTGGGACAGGCAGAGCACAGCTCTGTGTTTATGTTTCACATAAAGTGAAACATCAGTTTGCATGGAGCTACCCAGCCCTGTGGATCATCTCTGCTGTGCACTGCCCAGGAGTAGGTTCTCCCCAAAACTCATCCAGCTGCTGAGCCAACACTCCTGAACGTGTCCCAGTGCAGCTCTTCACCCTCTGCAGGCCTCCTCTCCACTCTGCTCCACACCAGCCACTTCTGCTGCCTGTGCTGGAGGTGAAACAGGCACTGGATAGATTCTACACAGACTGTGGTTCATCTCCATCCCTCCTTCCCAGCCTGCACTCAGACCAGGCTGGAGTCCAGCCCTGAGCATGGCCCAGCCTGCAGCACTGGGTCCCCAACAGCACCCATCTAACTTGTGATAAAAGGCACTTGGTTGCAATCAATAGCATCTCATAATATCAAAAACACTGCAGGAACCATCAAGAGCTGAATTGATTACGGCACAGTAATTCTTCAGGCAGTGAAAGCAGGGCAATTCCCAAGATGGGATTATTTTTTTGCAAGGCTTCACCTAATTTTCTTGATGTTATTTTCCCCCTGCTCACTCCCCAGCCCTCCTTCCGAACCTCTCCAGCTCTGCATTGCTCTTTGATTCAGTCTCTGAAAACAATATTTTGTTTTACACAGTTAAGTTTACCAGTGAAGTTCCTGGGAAACCATCACCAGCACCCAGATTTCTGGGACTGGAACATGTGCAGCAGGAAAAAGTCAAGGAAGATTTTGCTTTTGTCTCTGTGGTCAGCAGCCCACTTTGGGGAGACTAGAAAAAGCCCTGACAAGAACTCAAAACACCTAAATCAGAAAAGGAGACCAAATACACAGACCAAAAGGGAAATGATACAAAATTTGTGGAGAGTGGAGGCAAAGGGCAGTGGATTTTCAGTCTGATCCAGCCTTGACAAAGCATGAAAATGTTTTGTGAGCCAGTGGGCAAGGCCACACAGGACACATCCTTCCTGCTCTGTGCAACGCTGGCATTGCCTGTAAAACATGCACTGAACTTTCTGGTGCTCCTAAACTCATTTTGAGCTGATTTTGCTCCTTTGTCTGGAGGTGAGAGAGCCAGGGAGGGTCTGCAGAGCATCTCTCCTGCCTCTGGAAAGTGTGGAATGAAAAGGAGAAGCACTGCACGAGCAAGGTTACTCTGAGCTGCCTAGAAAGTGCTGCATTAAAGGCACAAAGGGAATTTTTTCCTAATAAATCACCCCAAGAGCCAGGGTGACATCCTAGAGTGGAGAAAACCGCTGGAGGGCAGAAGTCAGAGCCAGGGCACTGCACTGAAGAGTGGAAACATCACTTTGGCTCTGCTGCCGAGGAGCAGGAGCTGAAACTAATTAACTTCGCTTGTCCTCATGGAGCACAGGCGTCCTGGGTCACTGGCTGCCCTGGGGTGAAAATCAAACAGGAGCTTTGCCCCTTGGCCCGAGCTGCTGCCCCTCGTTCCTCCATGGTGAGCCCCTGTTCCTCTGCAGCAGCATGTGCATCCCCTTTTTGCCTTTAGCAATTAATAAATCCCTGTAAAAACCAACCTAGAGGTCTCTCTTCCATGGTGCAGCGTATCCTGGCTTTGCCAGGAAGAAGGGAGTCTGGGATTCTCCCAAACTCCCAGTGAAATGTCCTTCCCAAGAGCCTTTTCCAAACCTGCAAGGGACAGGATCTCCTCGCAGTGCCCTAAAAGCAGAAGGACAGAGCTGCCCTGTTTGTGTCCATCTCCATTCCTGTCGTCTCCACAGAGCTGGTTTTTCCTCCCTGGCTGTGGAGCCTGTCGCAGGTTCCTGGCAAACTCCCAGGAACATTTTGGCTCCACTGAATTTTATTAGTTTTGTCCTTTGGCTGAAGTGATCCAACAATAGTTACAGGAAATAAAAACAGGAAGGGAAGAGTTGATCCCGTCCACATCAGGCAAGTTTTAGGTAACTGAAATCTCATCAGAACTGGATTTTGGATAGTGCCAGTTCTTTCCAGTGAGTTGTATTAAGAAACAACTGAAGAAAAGGCATTTCCCAGTGTCACTGCTCCACCTGGGCATCATCCCAGCACCCTGGGATGGGCCAGGGTATGAGCTGCCTGGTCCTTCCTCCTGCAAACCTTCTAGGCCCTTTCTCAGGCAGGAGCTGCACACAAAAGCAAAGGTAATAAAACTCAAATAGGGGTAAAAAAATTGTTATTCATGAAAAAATGGTACAGAGAGGCTGTATAAACAGAGAGGCCAAGGGGCTGTGCTTTGAACAGGCAGCTACAAAGCACATTCCAGCCTCTGGTTAACAGAAAACGAAGGCAGCGACATAAAAACAAATAACAACATCAAACAGGGCGGGAAAAACACCTTTCAACACAGGAACCCAAGGTCCAATTTTGCTACCTTGCATCGCCCTTTCTGCTAAACATTCACAGCGTGTTAGAGCCCGGCCTCCCCCTCCAAAGCCTCGGTGGCAGCGCTTGTCTCAGCCCTGGCAGGATCCTGCTGCACACAGATCCCACATGGATGGGGATGGACACACAGCTACAACAGCAGATCCACATGGAGAATGTGGAGAAGCCACGGTGCCAAACCCTACTCTGTGATGAGAGATCCCAGAGACATCAAAAGGAATCATTCTGGGTGTGAGACAGCGTTTGCAGATTTGGCAAGTGTGAGGTATTTTTAATTGTCTCAATAAACATATAAACAAAATCTGTTCACTTGCTGGGTTTTTTTCCCTCCTGAGCTCTGCAGCACCATGGACAAGAGGAGCTGTAATCTCTCAGCTGCCAAACCTGGTGCTGGTGCTGATGCTCCCTTCGATGGATTTGCCTACAAGCCAGGCCCAAATTTACATCCCCTGTCCCTACGAGGTTTGATCATTTTCAGTTTTATGGCGCAGCATTAAAGCCTCAGAAATGCAGTGAGTTCACACAGCAGAGCACAGAGAGTGAAGCTCAGCATTATTGCAGCAGGAGTTACTAACAGCCCGGGATGAGGGAAGGCTGAAATGTTCCCTGGATTCTTTCTGGGCATGAAGGATGCCATGGCTGCTGAGGTTGAGGGCAGTAAAGTCCTTGTGCTGTCCCAGAGGTGCTGGGTGATCCACATTTCAATTCTGACCCACCCTAGATCCTTCCTGGGTGATTTCAGCTCCAGTTTTTTGGGGGAAGGTTCCCCTCTTTCCCCATCACACTGTTCCCTTAACTCTCCTGTTTTTGCTGCTCACACCCTTTGGTGGCTGCCACAAGATTACATCTCCATTTAGTCACCCCATGGCGAAGTGAGCCGTACCTGACTCTTCTAACCTGCTCTCATAAATCACAGTGGGAGGCAGGGAGGAGGAAAAATCCTGGTAAGCAGCCAGGACCAAGCTCAGCTGACAGCTGCAGGGCAGGGGCTGATGGCTGCCTCTCTGTAAAGCATCTGTCCCTGCTCTCCAGAGGACGAGGCCAAAGGCTGCCTCTATCCCCGTGTCAAGCACCAGAAGATGCTTCTCCACCACTTTCTGAGAGACATCAGCGTCTCAGGGTGATAAGGAGCCCAGGCCAGAGCACAGGGATGTTATCTGTGGGGATGATGGTGTCTCTGTGCTGTGCACAGTAATGAATTGCCCTCTCTGCAGAAATGAGTAAGTTGTGCCTGCTGATGCAATGATCAATTTGCTCCGTGGTGCAAAGCTGCCCATTCATCATGGCCATCAACTGCAGCCCCTCACACCTTTTTATTGGCCCCAGTGGAGCGGGAGGCTCTGCAGGAGAGGAACAGGCCCCCGAAAAAGGGGTTTCCCCTCTCCCCCAACCTCCTGGCTGAGGGTCCCCATGGCACTGAGCACCCAGAAATCACAGCCTGCTCTGCTCAGGGGCGGGCAGCAGAAAGAAAAGAAGGGGAAAAAAAAAAGGATCAGGTTCCCATGGCATCCCCTGCACAAATGGCAGGAAGAGCTGGCAGGATGCCCTCTGCCTGCATGCCATATCCCATCCCACACGGACCTCCTGACCTTGAGGGATGCTCACCTGCAGCTGCACCCATTCATCTGTGCTCCTGCAGATCAGGAAGGAGGTTAAGGCACAGATGACTTTTTCTGCTGCAACAGCAGGGACAGCAAAGCTGTTTCCACACTCTCCTGGCCCAGATTCCCTTTGCCTTTCTCATCCATTTCATTTTTCATCCTCCTCCACTCCCAGGGAGCCTCACACCACAGTGATCACCACTGATTTACAAAATCACAAGTGCCCGAATCACTGCAAAACCCCTTCAAAATATCACTCAAAACCCTTGTAAGGCTGAGACAGGAGTGAGGCTGAAAGAGCACGGCATGGCTGAGCTGGTGAATGCCATGGGCAGGGAGAAAAAGCCTTGCTCCCATCCTTGACAGAAGACAGGACCCATGAGGGCACAGAGAGGGGGAGCAGAGTGTTCTGCCCCTGAGAGGACTGAAAATAAAAATAACAAACAAATAAAGAAAAAGTAGAAATAAAGAAATCCAGTTGATTGTACTTTGGCAAAGAATTCAGAGAGCAAAGGGGCTCACTTGGGAGCAAAACGAAGATGAATCGACAGCGAGTTCAAGAGAATTCATTCTGCTGCTGAACACTTGTCTCTCCATCAGGACATCTCAAAGGCTTGTCAAGCGAAGGCAAGGCTTTTATTTGTTTCTATGGTTGCCATAACGATAGAGCTATATGTCATGTCAGGCAGCAGCTGAGGCTCGTGCCTCTGATTTAGAGCTGCTCAACAGAAATTATCAACTTTCCTGCAGAGCGGGTGGCACAGTGAACCGTGACCACTGGGCTTCTGCCTGTGCCGTGCTCTGCCTCCAGGGTTAGCTCTCCTCTTGGTCCCCACAGCTGTGTGTACCCCGAGGGATGCTTTTATTATCCCCTGCAGAGATGCTTTTATTATCCCCTAGAGGGATATTTTTATTATCCCTGCAGGGATGCTCGGTGCTGCTGCAGTGGGACCTGGGGGCTGTGGGTCCTTCCCTTACACTGCCACAATTAGAGCAATTCCTGACCCACAGGATGAGCTGCACCTCCCAGGGGCTCAAACAGAGCTGGCAAGGTGTCCAGGGAAGGCCAGCAGAAGGATTGAGCACCTGACAGAAATTTTGTTTAACAAAACTTTATGGACTACTGTGTTTAACACCAGGTTAAGGGAGAAATACAGGTAAGAGAGAGATGGGAGTGGAAACAAAGAAGGGTCTTGAAAATAAGCAAGACAAGGTGGGACTGGGATGTATTTTTTGTCCAGGCAGGGAATGTGCTGCAAGGACAGCCTGCCCAGCCTGGGACCCTGGGGAGAGCCCTGCAGCTCTGCTGGTCGAGCTCCTCTGAACAAAGACGTCACCGTGAGCGTGGCTGTCACGGTCCCAGGCTGTGACTGATGTGATCCTTGTGCGGAGGATCAGGCTCTGGGGTCGAGGAAGGGATGCTCAATATGGTCACTGATAAATTACATATGCAAGTTTCATTAACTCCAAGCACTCTCATTCCTAATTTATGATGCACAGCCCTGAAACCTCCAGCACCAAGTTTTGCACACTCCTGTGTCCTGTCCCCTGAAGCCCCCAGAGCACTCCGAGGGGGATGCTTGCACAAAGCCTGCTGGCTCCTGTTTGCTCAGTTTCTCCATTGATCTGGCTGCAGCAGGGGAAGCTTTGGGCCCCTCATCCCCATCCACCAAAGCACAGCTTGTGAAACACACGGAGATCAGCACTGGAGTCAGCATTTCCCCAGAGAGCTGCTGAAAGGCCGAGCCCCACCTGTCCCTCTGCATCTCAAGCATCTTCATAAAAACACAAGACCACATTTGAACCTTTAACCCTGCGAGTTGTAAAGACTTCATCACTTGTTTTCTCCCAAGCAGGCTTTCTGCCATTTCCCTCCATTAAACTCTTCAAGACAAGTGACCCCAGAGCCAAAGGTGTCAGACTAATGAAAGGTCTGCAGGAATGCAGCACGCTCGTTATTACAGACACAGAAGAAACAGCACTGAGCCACCATCAGTGTCACAGGACAGCAAACAGGGCACGTTGGGTGCTGAGGCTGTGCTGCAGCTGCTGTAACACAGCCCAGGGTCTGCCCTGTGCCATGGAGATGGCACTGTGTTAAAGCCCAAGCACTGCAGAGCCAGGAAGAATTTCTTCATTGGAAAAGGGCTGTCATGCATTGGAAGGGAGGTGGTGGAATTCCCATCCATGGAATATTCAAAAATTAACAGAACTTGGCACTCAGCGCACTGGGTAACAAGGTGGGGATGGGTCACAGGTTGGATTCAGTCCCTGAGGTCTTTTCCAGCCCAAATGATTCTGTGATTCACCTGCAGGAGCTGCCAGCACAGAGGGACAGCAGTGCTGCCACAGTCCCAGAGGCAGGAACCAGGACCCCTCCAGGCAGAGGGAGGGATGGCTGTGTCTGACACCTGCACCAAGGACAGCCCCTGCTCACCTCTGATGTGGGTCTGATGTGTGGGATCACCACCTGAACATCTGAACCACCAAAACTGCTCCCCTGAAAAGCTGCTTGTGTCAGAGATAAAGAAAAGAGGCTTCAAGATAAACAGCTCTGAAAGCTTCTTTCTCACTGTGTGAAAGCACCCAAGAACCTCAGAAGAGGATTCCACCCATCCTGGGGTGCTGAAGATCCTGAGCTTGCAGCTCCTCATTTGAGAAGTGTTTCAGCTCTAATGTAGAAACAATAGATTGCTTCTCACTTCTCACTGTATCTGTGAAACCTCCCATAATTCAACATCAAATATTTATTATTGCGTTTATTAAAGTTTTAATAATTCAGCAACTCCTGTGTGTAAGATACAAGCGCTGTGAACTCACACCTCCCTTATTCTACCTGAGCAACTCCAATATTTATACCTGGAATTCTCAGTTCTGGTTCTATTTATGAGGGGAGCAACAGCCTTGTGCCAAAACCTCCCCTCCTCCTGCCTGGCATTCATCCATCCCGACAGAGACTTTTCCACAAGGAGCAGTGCCCAGAGACAATTACTGCACTGGAGCAGAAAACAAGCTTCTGAGCCTCTACCTTCACTGAGGCACTTTTAATGAAGATGTGAGGAGGAAAGAAAGAAATAATGTTCTCTTGGCACTTTGGCTTGGAAAATATTAGCATAAACCCCTCCCTTTCTCAAATGAAAAGCAGAAGTTGTTGCAGACAAGAAAAACAACGCTCCTAAAAGAGCCAAACTGTGATGGATTTGTACCACAGGTCTCTTTTCACAGGAAAGGGAACGAGCACTAATTAGCAACAAAAACACACACACTTGGAAGTGAGGGCATCTTAGATGCCAGCCCTGGCTCTGCCGTAGCTTTTGTGGGCACTTGCTTTAACTACAGCCCTGCCAAGATGGTGGGACAGAAGAATGGAAATCAATTCCTCATCACTTGGAGGAAAGACAAGACAGAAGGGGCTGGGGGACACAAGGATCCTGCTGGTGCCCAGGGAGATGTTTCATAACACAACCAAGAATTTGCAAGTCCAGAAATTGTGTCTGGAGTCAACAGGAAAAAGCAGCAAGAAGAGAGGGAGGGAGGGAGAGCACACAGAGTCTCCCTGGCACTCAACAGTCACATACTCAATCTTAATTTAATGGGAGAGAAGTAAATACCTTCAGAATTAAACCCTTATAATTTACAGTTAAACCCTCATAAACCAGACCAAAGTGGATAACCACCACCAAGGTGATCAGTGAAATGTCCAGGCATTCACTGAACTCCAAAAAGGAAAAAAAAAAAAAAACAAATCCTCTATATAATTATGATGAGCAGCATGGCTTTTCACCCTTCATGAGCATCCCAGCAGATATCAGTGGCCAGGTGGATGTGATACAGGTATGAGTTTCAGAAAGATGACAGCCACTCCATCCCAGTAAATGCATCCATTTAAGCACTGCAATCTAACATTACATTTAATCCACTCTCAAATTGCCTGGCCACAGGTTCCTACCAATTCACCTGCCTGTACTGGCAGGTTTCAGAGTTACACACTCAGGCCTGGCCTAGACCCATCAGCCCAAAGAGCCTGGAGAGCAATCACATCAGATTTCTTATTGGAAGGAAAGTAATCAAACCTATCATCACAGAAATTACTGTATCCTCAATAACAATTTAAAGAGCAGTGGAGGCACTCAAGCATGAAGAAAACGAGAAATCTGCTTCCTACCTGACATCTGCTGGATCTTCTGTCACCAGAACATCTGTCTTGCAGCTGGCAAGGGGATTGATGGAAAGCTCCACGGGGGGCACCACGAAGCTCTTACTGACTGGCAGCCACAGCCCTTGACCCAAACTGTAGGTGGACCTGGAAAAAGGACAAACATGTCACACAGGAACAGTGTCCACAGGGAATGGTGGCCCTCCACTGCCTGCTGGGCAGTCAGAGCAGTGGTGGCACCATGGCATAAATCAGGGATTTGGTCTTGTCTTGAAAGCTGAACAGGAGAGGAATGACTTGAGATGTGACAGGAGAACATGGGGATGGGAAAAGTCTTCTTTTAATTCCAGGAGGAGTTTCTGTGCATGCTGTCCTCATGTTTGCTGAAGGGACAAAGGGGGAACGTGTCGCTAAAGGACACAAAATGATTCACACAAACTCCTCTCGGTGTCAAAAGAGAAAAGCAGAACCTTTATTCTCTGACTCCAGTATTTATAGGTTCTCAACAATGACCAGGGATTGGATAATCAAGTCACCACCTTCCCAAACACAGTGGTCATGAGAAACATCCATCAAAAGACGTTTCTTAGAAGGAATGTGATAAACAACTTATGTTTACAGAACTTTCATGGGAAAGTAACTAAAACTATGAGAACATTATCAGAAGGCTTTAATTTTCAGGGCAACAGGAACCCTTTTCTGCCTTCCAAATACAGACAAATCTTTCAGGTCTGTCACAGACAGATGACAGCTCACCAGCACAAGAATGAGCCGGGACTGACCAAGAGGTTGCATCCACTGAGATGTCCTCGTGGCTCTCTTTTCCCAAGTGCCCCAGCTGAACCCTCCTCTGACTCACCTGAGTATCTTCTCTGGTGCCTGCTCTCCTGTGACCAAGTCATATCCCCGCTCCAGCGTCGTGTAGGGCCAGGGCCTGGGAGGAGAGAGACAAAAAGCAGCTGAGCACATCACTGGGCTGGGCAGGTGTCACAGTGAGCAGGGGGAGGAGAACTGGGCTCCTCACCACCGCGGGAGCCGGGGCAGACCCAGCCCAGCACCGTGTCCCACTCACCCCTCGCTGTGTCCCCAGTCGCTGCGCACACACAGGTGCCGATGCACGGGGTCCGGGGCGTACCCTTCATGGCAGCTGCACTCCCCTAGAACAGAGCAGGGAAGGATGAGACGTCTCTGGCCCAGAGACATGACTGCAGAGTCAGGCCCTCCTCCCCTGCTGCCCATCTCTGCTTTGTCACAGCCACTCTGGTCCCTCCTGTGCCTCGGGAGCACTTTGGACTCCAGAAAGCCCCAGGAGATGTGGAGAAGGAGATGTGGAATGCTGTAAGAAACCTGTAGTTACATCTCAGGGAGGAGATTACATGATGCAGTACCCACAGTAGCTGGGGATGGAGTTTCATGATGCAGAAGGTCTGTCCTTAAGCAGTGCTCCAGTGCAGTCCTGCAGGGCGTCACTCCTCAGCAGGGATCTTGACCTTGCTTGAGCACAGCAGTGTCCACCCTGTGCAATCCTCGAGGGGGACACCACAACCATCCCACATCCCCTTCCCACCTCTGCTCTGCCATCTGGCACCAGGACAAGAAAGCAGAACCTCCTGCAGCCCAAACTCCCACCAAAAGATGCAGAACCCCCCAAAATTACACCCTCCACAGACAGTTCCTGTGCTGTGTCCCCATCCCACAGCGAACGGGCTCTCAGCCCTGCTCCCCTCTGCTCTCTGGGTGCTGCCTCCCCCTGCTCCTCTCTTTTGACAGCAGGAGAAGACATTTCCCACACCAGAAACCCGACTGCACTTGGCCCAAATTGATTCAGTGTTTGGTAGAAATACATAACCCGGAGCAAGAAACAGCAAAATCAAAAGATTAATTGGATTTGCACGTGGAGTTTCTGCTACAAGCTGCTGACAGTGTTTCCCCCTACCCTCCCCTCCTCTCCCCATCGTGCCTGACGGTGCAGCAAAGCTGAGCTGTAAACACTGCTGAGGTGGGGACCTGGGGAGGATGCTGAGGATGTGGGTACCCCCCTCACAGTGGCAATGCAGACTGGCACCTACCTGCGTGCTCCTCGGGATCCTAAGCAAGTTCTTATAATGCCTCACAGGGATTACAGTAAAGAGCTTTTATTGTCAGGAGGGAGCGAGATGGGGATTCAACCACTGCGATTTTTGAGGGAGAGATGCCTGGGAAGGGAGAGGCAGCAAAAAGAGGAAAAGAGTGGGGGGAAAAAAGAGACGGCTAATGATGTGCTAAAATGCAACAGCACCTTCATGAAATATTCACTGCCTCAAACGCGTCTAATATTAAAGATTAAATGTCCTGGGATTTGTCCTAGCGACTTCGAAGCACTGATTTATGATCTGTCAAAAGCTGCTAACCTCATGATTCATAACAGGAGCAGCAGGAACATTGCTGCTCCAAAGGGAAAGAGTTGGGAGAGAGATGGCAGCGCTTGGCCCTGCTCAGGCTCTGCCGTGCCTGGGGGCTGGGGCGGTCTCGGTGCAAGAAAACACAGGTCCTAATGGCTCCATCAGTGATTTTAAAAAAAGAAAAGTTATTTTTTCCTTGGGTGCTTAGTACGCAAGTTTCCCCAGCCCTGCTGTGGATCATTAATTCCTGGCGCTTATTACATAACAAATATATGCTCTGCAAATGAGAGACATCTCAAAGTGCTTGCGAAGCAGAGCTGGGAGTTTTGGGGCACTGGCTCACGCTCGGCTCCTGCCACAGAAATTAGAGCAAGGAAAGAAATAAACACCTACAGAGGTCAGCATCCCCATGGCCCAAACTCCTCCCCCCATATCGGTGGCTGGGGGTCCTGGGTGCTGAACCCCCTTCCCACGGTGCAGGAGGGTTTATTTTGTCTGCTGGCTTGTTTACTGCTCCGTCAGTTTGGCACCAGAAGGAGGAACTCTATCAACCAGGAGAAATATTGATTTTATCGACCCCAATCCTGGAGTTTCAGCAGCTACAGCCGGTGCTCAAGACTTTATTGGGAGGTTTATTGGGAGGTTTATTTCAGTAAGTGAGAGGGCAAGTGGTGGCACCAGCTGGGGAGAGATCCAGGGCAGGAGAGACTGGGGATCAGCTTTCTGCAGGTTTCCCAGGGTGATCTACACCCCTTTGGCAGAGTTTTGGAAACTGGATAGGAAGGCTCCCAGCACGGGATCAGCAGAGTGCTGCAGTCTGCTGGAAGAGTGAGGACTCCATCACCTCGGGTCAGATGGTTTAGGATCTGTTCCTCTGTCAAGAACCATGAGCTGACAATTAGTGGGGCTTCCAAAAAAATTCAGCAGAACCTGCTGTGCTCTTACAGCTTCTCAGGATCTTTTGCCCTCTCCCCAACAGCATCCCCCTTCCTTCTTCGGCCCCCAAAACTACTCTGTTATTTTCAGTCTGTCCCCATCCTTCCCACACACAATGCTGAGCCAGGGAGGATGCTGAGCCTGGCTAACCCCCATGGAATGAGAAACACCTGAAAAAGTGCCTGGAGTGGGGGGAACAGGGTTCCCATACCTCTAAGCCCTCTTCAGGGTGTGTTTTCAACATGCTGCTAAAATAAATCAAACCATCAAAAAGCCAAACTAAAATGTTTTTGTTCAAAGCAGCTGCATCTGAGATGGACACAGTTATCCGCTCAACCCTGCTGCAGCTAAGTTAGGATTCAAGCTGAGCTTGAAGCCAAAGTCAACCAAAGTAACCAAGTTTGACAAATAACTGCACCTGGAGCTGGATGCAATTTCCACAGGTCCTGCACATGCCTCTGTGCAGTGTTCAGCTGCTGCGGGAGCACAAATGAATCAGGATCTACCAACCCCCAGAACAAGAATCCTGCTCCCACTGCCACCACCCCGCACCCTGCCCATGGCACAGACCTTCCTCTGCTTTGGATTCAGAAGCCACAAACCAGGTTTGATAATCCATGGCAATTTTTCAGCTGTTTCAGCCAAAGGAAGGATCACTGCTCACTCAGAATAAATGAGGGCAGGTCCCAGAGCTCAGCTCTGGAGGTCCAACATTGTATTTCCAGTGTGTTATTAAGCAGGTGGAAGCTTTAGCTCTCTTTTTTTTTTTTTTTACAGAAAAGCTGGAAATTGCTGAACTCTCTTCATTACACTCTCCACACTGTCCTACTGCTTCTGCTGGAATGGGGAATGGGATCCCACACTGCTCCCACACCCTCCCAGCAGCAGAGTTGGGCTGCAGGATGAGCCATCAGCATGCCAGGATAAGCCTGTTAGCCTCATTATGGAGAGAGCTGATCCCTGGTGATAATGCTGCAAGAATCCCCCTAATCCACCCATCCAGTGCACATCAGGAAGAGGAGGCTCCCAGAGTCCCTGTGCTCCCAGGGAAGCTGCTCTGTGCTGGCACTGGCACTTTTATTTAAGGAGCTGGAGGAGCTTTGGCAGTGGTGGAGCAAAGCTGTTGCTTGTCAGCCTTCTCTGGGTGCTGCTGGTGTCCGTGAGTCCCTCCTGCATGACCTCCAGTGCTGGTGCTCACCCTTGTCCTGGAGGAATGCCCAGGGCTGTGCCCCAGCTGCAGGGGTACGTGCTGGGGACAACTCCAGAGCCCAGCCAGGGTGGCAGTGTGATCCCAAAAGCTGTGGGGCTATAAACACACACCTTTCCAGCAGTGTGAGCACTGCACAAACACGCTCACACCTGTTTCAGGGCTGCCTCTCCCACCCAAAGGGATACAGAGCTCAGCCACAACTGTTGTGTCCTCTCCTCTCTGGACCCACACACCCCTGCAGGGAACACACCAGCCCCAGCAGAGCATCCTCAGTGCCCCTGAGCCTCAAAGCTGCAGCACCACGTTCCCAACCTCCCAGTAAAACTCTCTGAAAAGCTCCTCTTCTACCCCTGGCAGCTGCTGTTCCTGCTCTTCAGGGATGGCACTTTCCAAACCTGAGCCTCTGCTTCATCCTGATGAGAAATTCAACCTTTCTAGAGGCAGTTTAGCACTCAAGGAACAAGACAAAGAAAGCGGCTCCTTCCCTGCTGACCTGGCATGGAGCACGGAGGGAAAACCTGGAGTGAATTTGAGAGTTATCCCTCCTCTACCCCTGCTGCAAGCCACCCTCCTCACCCTCATCCACCACAGCACTGAAGTGCAAGCTTAACCTCCAAGGATTGTGCCTGAGTTTAAGCTCTGCACAGATTTAATTCTCATTATCATCTGCTCAGCTCCTACACCGCAACCTCAGAGGAACACAGGAGCTGATGCAGGGAAGCAGAGAGGTCCCAGGGGTGGCCTGTGTGCCACAGCTGTCACCTTCTGAGCTGGGCACTGTCCCACAGCTGGCCATGGACGGGTGAGAAGCCCCCACAGCACTGGTTGAATGGTCCAGTCAGGGGGTTGGGTTCTGGAGCAGCTCCATACAGCAAAATCCATCCCTCTTCCCTCCTCCCTGCGCTCTTTAGACAAGCACAGAAAATGCCATTACAAGAACATTAGCAGCTGCAGGATTAAACACTCTAATGGCAGAAAATGAGAGTGCAAAGACAGCACAGATAACCTTAACTCGGCCCCTCGCAGGCACGAGTTCTGATTGCTGTTTATGTATAACACTTCAGCCTGGAGCTAAATTAGCTTGGGAGTTAACTGCCTCCTGCCCTGCCTTGTGGAGGCAAGCTGAGCCACCACAGGAGAAGGAATGGGATATTACATGGGTTTTGACCAAGTTATTAAACCCCATACCTTAGAGAGACAGAGCCTCATCCTATAAAAGTCCAAGTCAATAAAGGCACCGGGATCCTCCAATGGTGAAAATAGCAGAAGTGCACAAGAACAAACAAATATCACTTGATGTGCACAGAACCTGTGTGGTGTTAAACTGAGCTATAGGAAGGAATGGCTGTTTCCATAAACACAAATACACCCTTGCCAGGGTTGGTCATTCCTGATTTACATGCTCAGCTCTGCAACCTCCAAATCCCCTTAACAGGTTGCCTTTAAAAAAAAATAGCTCTGTGTAAAATGACTTTCATCTGCCTCCTGCCCACAACACACCTCTGTCCTACCCAGACAGCAGTGCCATCTGTGGCTCTGGTGACAAACTGGCCCATTTGGACGATGATGGAAACCCCTTTTTTTTTTTTTTTTTTTAATCTCCTCCTGCCACAATTTCCAGAAAAGAACCTTTGCTACTACATTTCATCTGGTTCTACCAAGCTCGTGCTTACTCCTTTTGTGTGGGGGGGAGATACCAATTGTGGATTCAATGAGAGAATTTTGATGAAGAAAAGTCTGATTTATGGATGGGGGGAAAAAAAATTCAACACATTTGCACCTGCTAATCAAGGTAGCTATCCATCTCATTTATGCCACTGCTCCAGCAAGCCCGACAGCACAAAATCAGAGGCTGTTTCTTCCAGCATTTGGCCCCGAGGGACTGATCCTCCAGCAGGTCTCTTCAGCAATGCCCACAGAATGTGCAAGTGAATCAGTTTTGTGCATACAGAGCAGGTAATTGTGCTCACAAATCAGGATTTGCATATGCTGCTGGAAAGGGATGCTCTCATCCAGGCTGGTAAGGGAGGCCAGAGAGGCAGCAAGCACTCCTGGATTTTACCCAGGGGTATCCCAGAGCGTGGCACGAGCGGCAGCAGCGGCAGTGCTCCCACATCTCTTCAAAATGTGGAGAGTGAGGAGAGCTGACAGCCAGTCCCACAAGACAGCAAAGCTTCCCTGTTCTGTCTCGAGCAGCACAGGCAGCACCTGCCAGGAGGATGGGGGATTTTGGCGGAACATCTCCAGCCAAGGAGAGCACCCTGCCCCGGAGAGGCGCCTGTCCCACCTGATGTGGCAGCTGGGCACGGTCACCGTGTCACTGTGCTGGGAGCAGCCCCTCAGCAATGTCCATTTGTCTCTGGATTTGCAGTCAGACCAACCAGCCTGGCTGTTTCCAAGGCAGGAGGGATGAGGGAGATGACATTTTGCTCATGTGCAGATGTCAGTGCTCCCTCTGAAACGCTCTGATGAGCTGGGGCTTTGCAACACAGGTTTCAGATTTGTCAGGGGGGCAGCAATCATTTAATTAAAGAGTGAGTCACACGACAGAGATGCGAGGGAAGGCAAATTAAGGTCAGGCAACAAAGTGGATTTTGGCATTTCCTAGTGTTTCAGAGCTTCTGTTTCCAGTGCTTCATTCTTCACACTGAAGGGGTACTGAGTGTCCAGAGTCACAAGTCAATGTATTGTAGAGACAATTCCCATCCAAAACTCCAACCCAAAGAGTGTTCAGAGAGAGGTAAGAGTGTCTTGTCTACACCTCGGAGCAAGGAAGCCTGGGACGAGGATGAACCCATGGAGCGGCTCCAAGGATGAGGCTGACATCAGATTAGCCATAAATGTGCTGGAGGACCTCAGTACTGGCTCTGCTGCTCTTCACAGGGACAACTTTGAAGGCTTTCAGCCTCCAGAGAGGACAAACTTCATTCCACCATTCTCATGGATGCTCTGTCCAGCCTGAGAAGGCAGAGGACAGGGGAATCCCTGGCACCCATCACTTGGGATGCTCACAGGGAAGATAAAATCCCTGACCCAAAAAGGTTGAAATCCAGACAGGATTTATGTGCTGCAGTAAAACCACAGGCCTTCCTCTCTCATGGTGATAAAAATAAATCACCCTTAAAAATAGAATGATATTAATAAAAATAAATCTAAAAGTACATGCAGTGTATCATGGGGTTACAGTCTGCCTCAGCCTGGTGGGGAAACTTCTCAGCAGCTAAAGGCTGGTCAATGGTGATGAACAGACATGGTGCACAACATCCTGTGGTCTGGGGCCAAGCAGGTATTTCCAAAGGCCTAATTTCAGTTCTTGTGGAGTTTGGACCTCTTAAGGGAGTCTTCGATTTAGGCTATGAAAGTCAGCAGCCCCAGCAGCCGGTCCTGCTCCATCCATGCAGATCCAAGTGGCAGAAACAGCAATAAAACTCTGGTTTATTCATGTGCACACTCACAAGTTGGAGAGAAGGGGAAGAAAGCCACAGACTGATTTCAGGAGAGGGTCCTGAAGGCTGAGATCCAGGCTGCTCTGCCCCCACCATGGGCAAGCAGGGACCGTGGGCACAGGGCTGGGAGCCACAGAGCAGCTGCTGAGGGTCAGCTCCAGCACAGAGCTGGGGCAGAGCAACTCCCAGGATAATGAGCATCGCTGCCTTCCCTGCAAACAAGATCTGACACATCCTGCTCAAGCGTGGGGCATCCAGCAAGAGCAACAAGCTGCTCTGGGAGCTGGGGATGCAGCAGGAGCGGCAGCTGGGCACAGGAGAGCAGCTCTCCTCACAACAGAGGCCATGCCAGGATCCAGCCAGCCCTGCTCCCTGCCAAGGACAGGGCTGGAGAGGGGAGCCACAGGGCTCTTCCAGCAGGGGAGTCATGGTCTGGCTCCATATGGGTTCCCCGTGGCTGCTGCTGGAGGCAGAGTTGTTTCTCTCCTCCTCTGAACCAGCTGGATCCATCTCCCCTCTCCCACTGAGGTGGCTGCATTTTGCCAGTGGCTGAAACAAAAATTCTGCTCTGCGACATCTGGATGAGAAGAGCCTCCTCCTGCACCATCTCCATCTGTCAGCGTGGCTGTTGGCACCTCCCTGCCCTCCCTGGGGCTTCAGGTGATGCCCAGGGCTGTCTACACAGGGAATTCATCCAGCGTCACCGTCCTGCTGCAGCCCTGCCTGCCAGTGCCTCTGTGCAGACAAGCCTTGAGGAACAGGAATATTAAGAAGAGAAGATTGCCTTGACCAGGAAAATGAGTTTGTAAAACCAAGTTCAGTATTTGCATCTCAACTGAGCAGGGAGGGATGAGAACAGGGTCACCCCCAGCACCCCATGAGGTGTTCATGACTCTGAAGGATTTCTTATTCTAATCTGTGTATTAATGGCAGTCAGGGGCTTTGGGAGGCTTAGGAAAAGCCTTCTCCACAGTGAGCCATCCTTCAAACCCTCTGGCAGAACCAGACTCCGACATCCTTACCTGCAGTCATGGATTTCATGCACACAGGAGGTGAAGAAGCTCATTGCTGAGGGGGAAGCAGCTCACATGGAGAGCTGGGACTGGGCTGGGATGGCACCTCTGCGAGGACATGAGGGTTTGGGTGCTCTTCAGAGGCTCAGCAAGCCAGGAACACCAGGGACATTTGTCTCCACACCACCAAGAAGGCATCCAAGCCAAAGCTGGTGAGTCACAGCACAAAAACCCAGCAGAGTCCCCAAACACCTTCCTGTGCAAGGTCCTGTCACCCTGTGCTGTTTGCTGCATTCTTGGCTCACTGCAGACTCCAGAACTCCCATGTGGGATCCAGTGGAGACAGAAGGGAAGGTGGCACCTGTCCTTTGCCCAGCCCCACACCTGAGTCCCAGCAGGGCTGGCTGCTCCTCCACAGGCAGGACACGCTCAGCAGAACACTCATTTAGACACGAGGAAGGATGGCAGAGTTCACAACTCCACCAGGAAGGGCTGGAGAACAGATCCAACCCAGGCAACCACCAGGAACGAGTACTAACAGGAATCATGGTGCTCTGCATGTAAATTGGGCCAGAAAAGAAAAAGGGTGGAGATGGGGCAAGCTCATGAGTGGGTTTTTCAGGCTGGACAGCAGAACAACCCAACTTAGAAGCAGCTAAACTCCACGTGCCTGCAGCTGCCACACCAAACATCTGGTAGACCCACCATTTCAAATCTTCTTCACATGTTGCTGATGGGGTGACCACTTTGTGGCCCTGCTAGCACCTCACCAGGCAGAGATGAGCCAAGAGGGCATCAAAGTACCCACTGACAGGCCTCCTCCCTCACATCTCCGAGCTTTCCAAGGTCTTCACTCTCCCCCAGCTTCCCTTACCTGTGTCTTGGTCACACAGCTGCTCACAGGCATCAGTGGTCCTCTGTCCACAGAGGTCTCTCACCCAGGGGGACGTTGCATTGATCTGATAGTACAGGGACAGCTTGGCTGGGTTGAGCCAGTCAGAGATGTCCAAGTAGCTCCCTTCGCTCACAACGAAGCTGCTGCCTGGGGGAGTTGGAAAAAAGCGTGTTAGGTGAGTGTGCAAATATGAAAGAAAAAGCCCAAATGTGCATTTTGGGCCAACATCAGAACACTGCACTCTTCAAGAGCTGCTGTGATGACAATATCTGCAAAATAACAATGAGTTCACTGACAGCTGGTCCCAAAGAACTTCATTTGACCATTCTTCTTCAGAGGAATGTACTCCAGCAAGTGGTCCACCAGCTCCTCTGCCCAGACACTTCCCTACCCTTACCCTACTGGGATTTGACTCCCAGGTCTCTGCAGAAACATGCACCAGTGGAATTATTCTGATCTGCAGTCAGAGATCACTGCCCCAGCTCAGGGAGGTGCTGTCCTGGATGCTCCTGGAGCTCAGGATGGGCAGCAGCAGCAGGGCCTGTTCACCTTCTCTTGAAGGTGGGTGGATTGGGCCAACACACAACTTCTTGTATGAGTTGTCTCGTACCAGACACCCCCTCACCCTCTCCCTCCTGTGAGTTAGAAGTGAATTTCTGACAAAAATATTTTCTTACAAAATCTTATGCTTCTTTATTTTGCGAAGTGTATTTTTCCCCACTGGCATCTGGGAATATGCATCGTCTAATTAGCCAAATAGATTTTCAGTTCAGCCCAATCATTTCCTTATCTAACATCTGAGGCCCAGCATCGCTTGGGGGATTTTGCAGGCACAGAGGTCCTCATTAACTCTGATCTTCAATTACATTGATTATAAGACTGCCTCCATAACAGTGCTGCACAGATCAGAGAGGAGCCAAAAAACCTCTGCCATTAAGTGGTGTTTTGCAAAACTCACCATGGTAAAAGCCTCTAAAAAGAGGGGAGAAGAAACCTGCAGGGAGGAGTGGGCAAGGGAAGCTGCCAGGTAGCCCAGGAACCCACAGCCACCTTTCCACTAAGCCTGAGGTCTTGCAATATGGGAAAGTTTGCAACTGCTGTTTAAAGATTGAAATACTCCTCAGAGATTACCCAGGGACAGATCCAAGGCCTATTGTCATGAAACTTTAAGGTTTATGACCCTTAGTAAAAGATTAGGACACCATTCTTTTAAGCACCAACTTACTTTGATGGAAGCCAAGAGATGAAAAAAGCAGGACAACAAACCTGCAGAAACAACCACCCCACATGAACCTGCTTGAATACAAACCCTGGATCTCCTTTTGAAGAGGATCCCTGATGCTTAGCAAGAGGGACCCCTCCTCACCCTCATCCTGCACCACATTATCCATGCAAAGGATAAAACAAGCAGAGCCTCAAGTCAAGCATCCCAGTGAGTGACCTCATTTTCAGGCATCCCAAGATCTCAGCACCATCCAAATCCAAGCCCTAATTTCCCATAAACTCAGGTCTTTGACACTCAGAGTGTTTATATACCATAAACATATTCACAGGCACATCTCTACACTCAAAGCCAATGGAGGCTGCCAAGCTACTGACTGCTCAAGAAAATGAGAATTAGACATCGGAATCCAGCGGCTCTGGAGACACAGCAAGGCAGGAGCTGCCCCGCCAAGGCTGCAGGATACATCTCAATCAGACACAAGGCAGCAGTAAATCACTGCCTAAACCCCCCAGCACCGCTGGAAAGCAGAGAAACACCGAGCACAAAGAAGTTTCTCAGAGCTACGTGGTCTTATCTCCAATTAGTCTTTTCAATGAATTTTTAAATATAGCCTTACATACCAATAACAACAATTGCCGGTTTCTTTTCCCAAACAGAAATGCATCGTGCACCCTTTGGGAGTGTTTACTATTTACATGTAGGTGTCTATGTAGTAACCTGTCAATTTTGTTTTCCTCCTGGTTTCCACGGCTCCCTAATAAAGAGCAAGGCTTGGGAATCACGAAGAGTTGTTTTGAGACCCAGCTACAGACAACTCTCTCTGTACCCAAGCACTGAAGAGTAAAACCCGCAGCTCTTGATTAAATCCCTGCTTAATGAACCCCACTTCTGGATAAAATCCAGCTTGGATGTGCAAACCCAACACAAACCAGATGTGTCATTCATATTCAGAGAGATGAAGGTGGCTGGAGCTGGCAGAGGATCCTGACCCACATGGAGGAGTGACCTCTGGAGCTCCCCAACATAGAATCATTTAGGTGGAAAAGACCTCTCAGATCATCAAATCCAGCTGTTCCCCCAGCACTGTCAAGGCAACCAGACCATGTCCCCAGGTGCCACATCCACACATTTTTTAAATCCCTCCAGGAATGGGGACTCCATCACTGCCCTGGGCAGCTGTGACCTTTCTCTGAAGATATTTTTATTTATATCCAAACTGAATGTCCCCTGGTGGAACTCGAGGCCATTTCCTCCTCTCCTATTGCTTGTTACTTGGGAGAAGAGGCCAAACCCCACCTGGGAGTTTGTAGAGAATGAGAAGGTTCCCCCGAGCCTCCTTTTCTCCAGCTCCTTCAGTTGCTCCTCATCAGACTTGTGCTCCAGCCCCTTCTCTGGCTCCAGTTATTTTGAAGATTAATCATTTATTTTGATTTTTAGTAAGTCTGATTGAGAAATCATCCTCATTATCAGGTTTTTCAGTGGGTTTGTGTTTGTTTGAAAAGCATCAGTGAAAACATTTAAATCCAAAATTCCTGAATTCAGGCTCAGTGTAAAATGGAGTCTAAAAAAAACCCCAGACCTGGGGAAATTAAAGTTTTTTGTTTCCTTCCTCCTTTTTTCCTTCCTTCCTCCCTTCCTTCCCTTTTTTTTCCTCCTTTTCCTTCCTCAGAGGAGGGAGGAGACAACTTCCAGCAAGGAAACTTCTCACACCTCTGAAGCTGAGTGTGTGGCAAGATTTTGAGAGACGTTCACAGACACTCTCATCACCTTCGCTCCCACTGAAAACACAAACAAACAAACAAACACCCCAATCTCTATCCCTTTATAGCTTGCCTGGGAAATAAATAACAGAAAAAGGCATTCTACACATATTTTGAAAGCTAAAATTCTGCTGATTTCAAAGCCTTTTCACAATTTTTTTTCTCTTCACTTTCAAAGAATCCACACGTAGAGAGCAGTTTTCAAAAGTCACCATCATGTACATATCAAAACCACCTTGAAAAGCTCAGAAAGGGCAGGTTGAGGAACAAATCCTTTTAGAAACTACCAAGAACAAACATCTTTTAAGCAAGAGCTGCTTCAAACACCTTCAGCTTGCTGGGAACATCAGCTGGGTTTGTTTTCCACAACTGCAATCTCTGAATGGAGGGACAGGGAGTCATGGGGGACTTGAGGGGGGTAGAACCCCTACAAAGCACCTTCCTAAAACCTTCCTCGAGCACCTCAGACCCTACTAAATCCCCCCCAAGGCCAATTTGAAGCACACCTCCAGCTACTGCCTGCAGTCCCCAGAGCAGGTCCAGGACACTCTGAAGACACCTGGAGGGACTGTCCACCCTGCTGTCCTCTGCTGCCAACCTCCCAGCTGTCCTCCCAGACACAAACTTCAAGCTTCCCACTCTAAGCCTTGCTGAAATCTCCCCTGAATGGAGACCTTTAGTGTGATAAACAGATAAACATTTAGGTCTCAGGGTAGAGTGACCATCAACCAAGCAAAATGACGACTCTGCAGCCAGGAGCGCATCCCAGGGCACATCCCTCAAGTGCTCTCGGCTTTAGGAGCCAACCAATGCCATGGAGCAGCGTGGAGAACACCAGGACACAGCTACAACCCCCTCCCAGCTCCACAAGGTCCAGCAGCCCCTCAGGGGATTGATTTGTTTGGGTTTCTCTGTGTGTGTGTGTGTGTTTTGCACTCCCCCTGTTCCTTCCCCAGCACTGATCAAAGCCCGATGAGTTAAGGCAGCGTCAGAAGTTCATGTCTCTCATGCTGGGGTCTCCTTCAAAGTTCAGTGGAATTGCTTAAGCCTTGACAAAAGAGGCTTGAAGTTTTGACATTTCAAAAAATCATTTTCAAGAACACAACAGGATAAAACAGCTCAGAAAAGATATCTAACAAGGGAAAAGAACAAAGCACCCTAAAGGCAGCCAAAAGGGTTTGGCTTTTCCTTTCTCTTTCTTTTCAAGGGAAAAGATCAAAACATAATTTTTTTTGAAGAACATCTATTTCTTCCTCCCTCTGCTCTTTTTGTCATCTTTGGTCCATTCACTGTTTCTTGGCCAACAAAATTCCTTTTAATCTAAAATTAGTATTTTGTGTTAGAAAGCAATGGGAGGTCATACTATAGGTTGCTATTAATGTACCCAGCCCTGTGCTATCATACAGTTCTAATCCTGTTACAGATAGTTTTTATAAACACTAGAGGAAAGATGATCCCTCTTGCTTCATTCTCTAGGTACAAAGAATAACCCTATTTGATTTCTTTAGACACCCTTTTTTCCCCTTTGTTAAACTTGAAAGAACATCGCCCAAAGAGACAACTCCTCCCCTATCAGCTCTTCCCCTTGATCAGCTCTCCCTCTCCTGCCCTGGGCCCAGGACAAACTTCTGCTTCTTCAATTTCTCCCAGGAAATGGCAAAGAACTGGACAGACTTTGGATGCCCAGGACACACAGGAACTGACTCAAGCAAGGAAATGGTTCTTGGGACAGGACTGCACCCACAGACTAACACAGTGCTCAGCTTTGCCATCACTCTCCTGCCAAGGTGATTTGGGAATAATTTAATTAGTTTTAGTCTGGTTTGAATCCAGAGACAGCATCACACCAGGTTAAAATCCAAGCCAACCCTCTTTATGGATTTTGTTGTTGCTTTTTTTAATTATTTCTCTCTCTGAACAAGGGGAAATGCTTAAACAGGAAGTTATGATAGAAGGATTAGAGAACAGCACAAGCCTATAGACACATCTTTCATTCACTCCTCCCTCAGCTGCAGCACTCACAGTTTATATCTCACAGTGCCTGATTCCAGGGTGTATTTTCAACACATAAACTGCACCCATGGGCTCTCACCTCCCCAACCCAACAATGATCAAACCTGGAGACCCCCATCCCCTCGAAACACCACCAATCCTGCCAGAGCTTTTCCACCCTGGCAAGGCAGAAGTCAATTAGCAGCACGTGTCTGTGTGTAATTGCAGCTCAAACTGGCACAACCATTCCTGTGGGAGGAGCAGGGTTACAATTTAAGTGTTAAATTGCACTTTCTTGATCGTTCTGACAGACTCTTTCTTTGGGGTTTCTTGTCAGTCACTCTTGATTTCTCCAGGGCTGAGCTCCTGACAAACAACACATGTATTTATAAGGCAGGTGATGGCCCAGCCAACTTTTCCTAAATTTAAGCAAGAGGGAATCTGCCCACCCTGCCTTGTGGTCAAGCTCATGCTGCAACGAGATCTCCCATGGCAGCTTTAGACAATGTAATTGTGGAGGTGTTGGTAAAATCACATCTCTGTCCTCAGAAGGCAGCTGGGCCAGCAGTGGTTGAGACAGAAATGAGACTCCTGGAAAATAAAACCTTCTTCTTAATGCTCTGTATCTCCCAACTCCCACGCTGCAGCCCTGGGCTCTCTAACAGTGATGCTCTCCAGATATCAGAAAAGGAAATCCAGCCCAACTCTATCCACACCACAAAGCACACAGGAGCTGTGAAAAGCTTGTTGTATGAATGCACAAGTCAATGTTTGCACCTCTCCATCTATGGGAGGGAGAGCAGGTTAGCTGGTCACAGATGTGCCATCCCTCCCAAATCTGAAGGTAAATGATTCTGGTAGAGCTCAGCAGGTGCCAGGAGATGCCCTCTCCCCACAGGGTGGGCACCTCCTGCCTCTCAGGGTGGAACCTGAAGCAGCTCCTGCTGACACCATCCAAACACCAACACCAACCCTGCTGGCTTTGCTCCAGGGAACCCTGCAAAGGAGAAGGAAGAAACATTTGGCTTCCCCTGCAAATGGAGCTGCCCCAGGAGCTGGGAATGCCTCTGGCAAGCACAGGGCTGGGGAGCCGGGCAGCAGCTGAGCAGGTTCACAAGCCTGTCAAAGCCACGATAAAAACATGATGTACTTCAGCCTCCAGAATCTTATTAGTTCTTCATGCAAAGAGCGTTCATGCCATAAAACCGTCTTGGAATCCCTTTGATCCACGCTGATGCAGTTCATAAATTGATGTTAATATTTAGAGTTCATGTCTGGTAACACTGCAGCCATTTGCTCCCATTTTCTTGCCAGGCAAGCAGCCACGGGAGCGGGAGTGAGCTGTAACACAGGCACGGAGGTGACCCTGCTGATTACGAGCTGGTGAAATAAAATGCAATTTGTAAAGCTGCCCCCAAACACGGCCACCTTACACAAAACACACGGGGCCTGGAGCAGCCAGACGTGACACTGAGTCTGCAACAAGAAAGTGTTGCTTCTGTCAAAGAAGAAAACTTGGTTTAAATCAATTCCTTCTCCTGATTTCAGAGGGGACTTATGGATCTGGGAACAGCTGGTGAAAATGGGAGACCCCAATTTCAGAATCTTTCTGAAAGCCTGGAAAGATCGCAGCATCACAGAATGCTTTGGGCTGGAAGGGACTTTAGAGATAATCTAAAGGGGTAATCTAAAGGAGATAATCTAGAGGGGTAGAATCCTGTTCTACCCCTCTCCCACGGACAGGGACACCCTCCACTGGACCAGACTGCTCAGAGCTCCATCCAATCTGACCTGAGACACCTTTGAGACCAGATCTTTTCCTCCATCCTTCTGGTACAAACCTGGGGAGCTCCACCTGTAAATCAGAGAGTGTTTCCAGCTTCTCCTTGCTGCCCAACAGGATGGGGACACAGCCAGTCCCACACCTCCCGTGGCTCATCTCTGTGTGGCCACACGTGCAGCACGTTCTGAGTGCCCTGAGGGCACGAGGTAATGCCTGGTCACCTCCAAGAGCTGCAGAAGACTGAGCAGGAAATGTCAAAAACAAACAATTTAAAGCAACACCTTTAATTAAAACCAAAATGAGAAGTTGTTGTGAGTCCCAACAATTGCAGTCTGCAGAGCAATCTTCAGAGAAAATTAACACAGGCTGCTAATAGCAGCATCCAATTCACCAGCATCTTGGAGGGAAGAGTGGTGGGGGAAGGTAGGAAATAATCTGCAGATGAAACAATTACTGATCAGCTGCGTGGCAAGGACAGCACGGCATCGTTCAGGCTGGCAGACGCAGATGCACGGAGATTAAAAGAATAAACAAAAAGAAGCTCCCTCCACCTCTGCCATCTTGTCAGATGCTCCAACCCAAAACATGGTCTCGAGTGGAAATTCCACTTCTGCTGGCCTCTTGGGTTTGTGAGGGGGGACCTGGGTTTGCTCTCAGGGCAGCGTTCACCCTGGGAGAGTTCATCCACGCTTGCAGGAGGGACAGAGCCAACACACGGGCAGCTCCTCAGGGTGGGGATCCTGCTCACACCCACACCGAGCTCTGATCCCACAGCACAGCCCTGCCTGCCCCACTGAGCTCTGATCCCACAGCAGATCCCTGCCTGCCCCACTGAGCTCTGATCCCACAGCACAGCCCTGCCTGCCCCACTGAGCTCTGATCCCACAGCAGATCCCTGCCTGCCCCACTGAGCTCTGATCCCACAGCAGATCCCTGCCTGCCCCACTGAGCTCTGATCCCACAGCAGATCCCTGCCTGCCCCATTGAGCTCTGATCCCACAGCAGATCCCTGCCTGCCCCACTGAGCTCTGATCCCACAGCACAGCCCTGCCTGCCCCACTGAGCTCTGATCCCACAGCACAGCCCTGCCTGCCCACACCAAACTGATCCCACAGCACAGCCCTGCCTGCCCCACTGAGCTCTGATCCCACAGCACAGCCCTGCCTGCCCACACCAAACTGATCCCACAGCACAGCCCTGCCTGCCCCACTGAGCTCTGATCCCACAGCAGATCCCTGCCTGCCCCACTGAGCTCTGATCCCACAGCAGATCCCTGCCTGCCCCACTGAGCTCTGATCCCACAGCACAGCCCTGCCTGCCCCACTGAGCTCTGATCCCACAGCAGATCCCTGCCTGCCCCACTGAGCTCTGATCCCACAGCACAGCCCTGCCTGCCCCACTGAGCTCTGATCCCACAGCAGATCCCTGCCTGCCCCACTGAGCTCTGATCCCACAGCACAGCCCTGCCTGCCCACACTGAGCTCTGTGCACCACTCTACACCCATCCCAGCCCAGCGAGGCACAGAGGGATCACCACAACCTCCCTGGCACACATCTCAGAAAAGGAGGGAAGAAAGCTGTAAATGCCCCAAGATGTCTTTGACAAAAACCTGCTTTATGCCCTTTGCTTTATTTCCACTTATAAAACAAAGCCCTACAAGCCCCCCACTAAACGCAGCCCTTGCTTCCCTCTGCACCATGGGAGGATCTCACCCACCTCTCCCACTGAAGTACAAACATCCACCCACACCATATATAACCTCTCACAGGCTGTAAAAATGGGAAGCTTTAATTGATACTATATTTCATACTGTTGTACAGCAAGGACGTACTCCAGGCTGAGCCCTCCAGAGTATCTTTCTCCACCCTGCTTCCCTGCAAGCCATTCCCATTGCTCCAGCTCTACTTTTTGAATTATTACTTACAAGAAAAAAACAAAACCAAAAAACAACTATTGAATGTAGAGCTGAGTGGCTCACATATTCATAAGAGGTTTTATTACTCAAATGGCGGGGCCTTTTCTTTTCTTCCCCCCGCTTTGACACGGCTAAAGGGTCCTCTAAATAATGCCTTGCATTTCCATATCCTCATAAAAGCCACTACAGTTCTTTCCATAAATCTGAGCCACCTCTGGAATCAGAACAATTCCTTCTGCTCAGCACGGGCAGGGGCTGCCTCGAAACACAAAGCCCTGGAGCAGCAGAAGGGAGGAGAGGATGCTCCAACCACTGCGTTCGAAGGGAGGATTTAGAGGCAGGGACTCGTTCCTGGGAAGCAGGAGGTGCCAGCCCTCCCAGCCAAGCACAGCAGCTCCTGCCAGGCTCTCCTTGATCCAGCTGCTCCATGAAGCGAAGGCACAGCAGCTGTACAAACCAGGCAATAACTGCTCAGCGGGGAGCGAGGCAGGGGCACCCCATCAAATGAACAAATGGAAGGAAAAAAAAAAACAAACTAGGGAGAAATAAGGGCAATAGAGACAGGCTGGTTATTATAGAACTGCTGCTTGGAATATATCCTCCCAACTTGGCTGCCAGTTGGCTTCTGGTCCCAGTCCTTCCCCTCCCCTTTTCCCACCCTGCCACTCCAGCAGGCTCTGGAGCTGCTTTTGCTAACGCCATTCTTGCTGCAGCAGGGAAAGCTGCTCTTCTCCGAAGCTGGAGACATTTGGGAAGGCTTTCCCCCTCTTTCTTTTCTTGGCTCTGGCTGCTGGCACACCAGAACTGGCTGGCATCTATTTAAAGTTTCCTTCAAAGCCGAGTTTTCATCGTCTAGGAGAGTGATTTCTTTCAGCCTCTGCCTTTGTTTGGCTTCTCCAGCAGAGGTGCCGGTAGCAGCTCCGCTCTCAGATTTTCCTTGGCTCCCGGTGCCTATTGAAATTCCACATTTCAAAAGGGAAGGAGAGGGCACCGCTCCCTCTCATGGGAACATCTCCCTTGAATGCACCATCCCTGCCTTCCCTCAGAGCCTGCCTTATCCTCCTGTGCAACACCAACACTTCAGGAACCAGACGATTTCAGCGCGCGGCGACACTTGCGAGACACGGTGCCACTGTCGGGTGCCACACCAGAAGCTGCTTCAAGACTTCTCAAAGCTCCCAGGCTCTGCCAGGCCAAACACGTCAGCTCTGTTGTCACCTCGATGCCACAGGGATGCTCATGCCAACCCCCTTCAGCACCCTGTAAAAAGCAGATTTAATCTCCCAGGAGATCTCCAGGGAGGAGCAGCTCCCCTCTTCTCCATCAGCATCAAACTCCAGGTGCTGAGGCTTGGTGAGCACATCCAGCCACACTTTTCCTGGGTATCACTGAAATTTCCCAACCCAGCTCAGTTCTGCAATGTCTTTAAATGCTTTGTAATATTTTGCTGCCAGTTGGGTGGCGCCTTGGGATTTGTTTTCCAGAAAGAAGGGACAACTTTAAGAGCTTTTTCTCTTCCCAGGCAAGGGACTGTCATCACAAAAAATGATGAGATTTCAGGGAAAGTGATAGCCACTGCAAAATGTCTTGGCTGCTTCTATGCGAAGAATTTGACTGTTTCTCATAAAAAATATTTTAAAAGTTTTCACAGTTTGTAATTATATTTTACAGTTTCATTACAAAGCTCATTTTAATTCTTCTCCAAACCGTTGTTACCAGTCCTCTTGCCACTTTCTCTTCAGAAAAGTCATTAAGTCAGGACTGGAGATCATCCCATTTCCCCCAGTTTCAAGGATATTAATCTGTTTTATTGGTATTTCATTGTCATTTTCATTCGTATGTTCCCTGCATTTGCATAATTTGCACTGCCACCCCTCTCCTGGTGACAAGCACAGGCTCAGCTTTTCACTTTCCTTCTACACAGTCTCATTACATTTTGTTTATTTTCTTTTTCGGGACACACTGTCTTCCCTGGGCCAGAACCACAAGCTGGCAGCAGGATGCTGAGGTCCTGTCTCCACCACTGCCTTCCTGGCTGACCTTCAGCAAGTTCCAGAAGCAGTGTGAACTCCCAGCCCAAGCCCTGAACTGGCCAGTGCCATCCTGAGGAGACACAAGTTAACTCTGGAACCACCTCATGCCCCAAATGCAAGAGTTTCTGTTCTCCAGCTACTTGGAACCATCTGTGAAGATTTCAAGTGCGTGCTCAAGGTGTGGCTTGGACAATCATTAGAACTTTTTAGAAACAGGTTGAAGTGTAGACAAGTCCCTTGATTCAAATTCTTAAATCACAGAATGGTTTGGCTTGGAAGGGACCTTAAACATCTTGTTCCAACCCCCTGTTATGGGCAAGAACACCTTCCACCAGACCAGGTTGCTCAGAGCTCCACCCAAACTGGCCTTGAACACTTCCAGGGATGTGGCATCTGTACCTTGATGTTATCCTCATGTCTCCACTCTGCTGATGCTCAGTTCCTCCAGTGTATGAACACAAAGTAAATGCTCTCCTCCTTTTTCCTACAAGAGCCAAGCTGTGACCACTGGGCTATCCCAGAGACCTCTCTTAGCAGGGCTAATCCCACATCAAACACACTGGTGACTCCCATTCTGCCGTGGGATGATGATTTCAACCCCTCTCCACTGGCCCCTGCAGCTCTCATCCCGCTGTGCCTCTTTAACCATCTTCCTCTCCCCAAAATATCAATCCCCCAAGAGCTTCCCTCCACTCCAGAGCTCCCAAAGCACGGGGCTGCCCCAGAGTTGGCTGCACCAGGACACCCCAGCAGCTGGTGATGCACTGGCTGCATGCAGCACATTTCTGGCAGAGAGAAAGTGCCCCCTCTGCATGCCCCAAGCAGTGAGACGAGCGCAGGAGCTGAGGAATTGGAACCGACTGAATAATGGGTCCTGTCTGCTGGAAGAAAATGAAATTTGCCCTCATGTTACTGAAAACTTGCACTCGACGCTCACTGCACATTATAAAGAAAAGGTCAGTGAAACACAACAAATGCAAGGAGCCCAGTTGGAGAAAGCAATAAATAGTGACAGCAGCACTCGTCTAATTCATCAAAGCATCTCTGCCTCTGCTGAAACCCCAGCAATTTCCCTCTGTGTTCCTGCAAGGGCTGGGAAGAGCAGCTCTGCTGCTGTAGGACAGAAGGAGGCCTGTCTGTGCAGCTCCCAGGGCTCCTCAGCAAGTTTGGAGAACAGAAATATCTATCAGACACAATTAGCAGCAATGATAACAACGATCATAGTAATTGACGTGCCTGAGATTTTGGCCTCGGGCTCACAGATGCGCTCGTGGAAAGGGAGATCCCTGCAGCCAAACACAGCTGGGGCATTCCCAAAGAGAGGGATCTCCACATCCCAAAGGCACGCAGAGGGGCAGCAGGAGGCTCTTACCATCAGCGATGAAGTGCTCGGGGACGTGGAGCGTCACCTTGACGGTCAGCGGGCAGGAGAGCTGCGAGCCGCACACCACGGCCAGGATGCAGGAGCTGACCGCGATCAGCGTCAGCGCCGTCTTGTTCACAGGGCTCTTCATGGAACCTGTAAGGCACACACAGGGGTGGGTGGCTGGCCAAAAGGTAAAGCTGTAGCCAGGGCTTGCTCAGCAGAGGCAGGGCAGCCCCAGCATTGGGAAGGCAGGCTTTGAAAACAAGGATGGCAGCTCAGCGGGAATCTGCACACCCCGGGGCTCCCA
This sequence comes from Poecile atricapillus, assembly GCF_030490865.1. NCBI lineage: Eukaryota > Metazoa > Chordata > Aves > Passeriformes > Paridae > Poecile > Poecile atricapillus. The sequence goes on along the minus strand of NC_081268.1, from coordinate 8,220,782 downwards.
TCAGCCTCGTGTGGCACAGGGAGAGAGAAAACCTGCTCAAAGCCCTGTACAGACCCTCTCCCCAGGCACTTCTCCTCCCTGGAATCACTCCTCACACCTGCTGTGCTCCCCTGCTGAAACCACCATCACTTCTTGTCAACGTTGGTTGGCTTGGCTACACCGTGAAACCCTGGTGGAGCAGGACAGCACTAGGATGGCTGAATCACCAGCAGCAGCAGCTGGGTGGAATGGAACCCCCCAGTTTCATAGAGAATGTGGTGAAGCTGTGCAGCACAGAGTCACACAGAGGGACCTGGCTGCCCCAGAAGATTCAGCTGCTCTTATTGGATGCAGACTGGGAAGGTCAGGTGTCCAAATGAGTCCCTCTCTACTGATGGAGATGACCAAGAACTGTCCCAGGCCTCTGAAACCCCACCAAGAAGTCTCCACTGCCCAAGAAAGGAGCAGCCTTGGAGCCTGCATTGAGGAACCGCTGATCCCCCTGGAGCTGGGGGCTGCCCCGCTGCTGCTCTGATTGCACTGCATCCACCACAGCCCCCTCACCCAACACCTCATGCCAGCAGCCTGCTTTGCTCCAGGATAACGAGGGACACCTCGCCAGGCAGCCAGTTCCTTCTCCAGGGCTTGGGATGCACCACTCGGAGAGAGTGTCCATGGCAAGGAGAGGACACAGGCCAGCGATGAGCCCAGAAGCTGCACAGCCCATTCTGGTGCAAGCTGAGGTGACCCAGCTGCCAGCAGAGCTGACCACAGCCCGGCCCAGGATCCAGGTGAGGACACCTCTTGATTTATGGAAGCAAACAAAGCCTTTCCCCATTTGTACCTCATCACATCATCAGCAAAGCGAGATTTAAAAAGCATCAGTTTGAAAACTGATTGGGAAATGGATCCAAGTCAACATTTGCACACCCTTGATTTGCCCAAAGCTGCTGCTGGAGGTGCTGGTGCCAGGGCAGGGACCTCATGCTCAGCTCAGCCTGTGCTTTCCAAAACCCACCACAGCATCCCCAGGCTGGAGCCTGCACAGGGGATGCTGCAACCAGGATTTGTAGGACAAGAGAGGTGGCTGATCTTCTGGAAAATAGTTCCATCTCTGAGACCAACAGCAGCAAGTAAACTGATTATTTATGAAGCATTTCTCCTTTCCTTATGCATGGATCATCTAAACAGCCTTCCCACTCCTATTTCACAGCTTTATCGCCATCCCCTGTGCCCCTCACCTTGCAATCCTCTTTTTTCTTTTCCCATCTTTATTCATATCATCAGCATAAGTTAGCACCTCCATGGGAGGCAAAATCCTCCTCTTGCTGGGCATATTGTGCCTGCCACAACCCCTGCTTGGCTTGAAGTTATGACACGAATGCAAAAAGGAAAAAGAGGGGGGAAAAAAGGAAAAAGAAAATAGGCAAGGAAAAAAGCCCCCATGAGGATAAGTGGACAAAATCAAATATACAATGGACCAGAAAAGGCTGGATTTCACCCTTATAAATCACCTTTCAATCCAGGGTCTTAAAGTGCTTTGCAAACATTAAATCATAAATCCCTTATGAGTGAGACAAGCATTATCCCCTTTTCATAAAAAGCCCAAATCCCAGGTATGATGGCAGCTTTCACCAAAATGCAGCCAGAGTGGAGCTGGAGGAATTAGGATTTCACATTCCACCGGTCCATGTGGCTTCTCTCCCCGTGACTCAGAGGAGAGCAGCACAGAGGCTTGAAACAGCAAAAAGCCTTTTACAGTTCCATGAGTTTGAGCTCGAGGAAAGGGACAATTGCTCCAAGTCTCCTGTAACTCCCTTCCCTCCTGCACTCACTCATTTCCATCACTGCTGATCACTGACCTCTAGAAGTGCCTCACGTTAGGTTTTGACCAACTGAACCAAACCAAGGGGGCTTCTGCATGAGCAGAAATTGGCTTTCCAACTCAGCTCTTTATTGCTCACAACCAGTTTGCTGCCAGGTTTGAAGGGAGACTGGTGCAAAAGCTTTTGAAGAGAGGGACAGGGCTTTTGTTTTCCGTCTCTTTCTCTGCTCTGCAGACCACTGATGCTCCAGCACTGCTGTGCTGCATTTAAACACCTATCTGCAGATAATCAGCTTCACTCCAAGCCTTTAAAACCACAAGAAAATATATTTTCTGCTAACCAAACCCATCTCAGCAGGTTCTCCAGGGCCCCACCCTGGTCCAGAGGTGAGACAAACTGATCCCTTCCTTCTTCAGCCCAGGGAGGGGATCCAAACCCAACTCAGTAGCTCAGGAAGCCCCAGATAAACCCAATGCCACACCACCAACAGGATTTTTTTTTTTCCTTCCCTCAAACCCCAGTGCAAATTCTTCTGGGTGAGGATGTGGGTCCCTGTGCAGACAGCTCAGAAACTGCTTGCAAAGCACCACATCCCTCTGAAGATTCTGCACCTGCTGCAAGATGAAGATAAATTCAAAGCCACTGGTGTAAACACTCGGCAAACAGCCCCTCCAAATGCACAGTGTCTCCTTTGAAATATCATTTCTTCGTGCATTTAATTACTCACTGCTTTGTACACTTTCCTTTGCCCACCCAAAAGACAAGGAGGGGGGGGGGGAAAGCCCAACAAAACTCTGGGCTCAATTCTTAATATTGTCAGTACTGCCTAAATTTAAGGGGGAGAAGGAAAAAATTTCAGGCAAGGTGTGTTCAGAACACACGTATGGATTTACAAGCAACACAAATATCCCGTGTTCTCAGTAATATGCTCTTTCTAAATCAGGCTCATAAATACATGCTTGGGAGATTAGTCTATAAAAAAAAATAAACTTTAATTACCCCCTCTTTATCAGCACACAGCCCGTGGTGTTAACCGTATGTGGGTGTTAAACGCCAAGTGCTTTGCAATCTTCCCCGCCCCCCGGGAGATAATAGCATCACACGGAGCGAGCCGTGGCCGCTCGGATATGGAAATGTGTTCCCAGCACCCGAGGAAGCCGGGAATGGGGAAGGGAGAGGGAGAACAGAGAGTGCTGGAAGTGCCTGGCAACCTCCGGTGAGCTGTGCTGCATGCAGGGAGCCCGGGAGGGGACAGCAGCACATCTGGGGACAGCAGCATATCTGGGGGACAGCAGCACATCTGGGGGGAAAACAGCACCCTTGAGGGGACAGCAGCACATCTGGAGACAGTAGTGCCTCTGGAGGACAGGAGCACATCAGGGGGACAGCAGCACATCTGGGGGAGAGCAGCACATCTGGGGGGAAAGCAGCACATCTGGGGGGAAAGCAGCACATCTGGGGGAGAGCAGCACATCTGGGGGGAAAGCAGCACCTTCGCGGGGGACAGCAGCACATCTGGGGGACAGCAGCACATCTGGGGGGACAGCAGCACATCTGGAGACAGCAGCACACCCCAGCCCAGCTCACAGCCCTGGGAAGCTCCCGGAGCACGCCGGGGTTGCTGCCGTGCCAGAGGAATCGGGCTCCTAATGATCCATCGTTATGTTCCAGCAGAGGCTCGTTAATAGGATAGAGCAGCGTTTCCAGGACAGCCTCACACACAGACACATCCCGAGGTGTTTTACGAGGGGCAGATCATGTCCAATCAAATCAAACGCCAATTAAGATGAGCAGTGGTGTTGGCAGGAGGATCTGGACATGGAGCACCCCTGCATGGGGAGGGAGCAGCACTGCCTGTGCAGCCTGGCCTGCCCCAGAGGGATGGGATGGGATCCATGGGATGGGATCCATGGGATGGGATCCATGGGATCGGATCCATGGGATGGGATGGGGATGGGGATGGGGATGGGGATGGGATGGGGATGGGGATGGCAGATCCTCCTTCCAGCCAGACACAGCTCTCCTGCACCATGACCCCACCAAGCCTTCGCGCACCACCCAGCCCCTGAGCCCCTTCCTTCTAAAGGGGATGGATGTGGATGCAATGAGCCCCCCAGGCAGGGGTGAGAGCACAGGCAGGTGTTTCATCACAAACCATCTACACCACGCCTGGTCCCAGCCTCTTCTTGAGGCATCTTCTCCACTGCGGTGCCCAGTGAAGGTGCCCACAGCTACAGCCAGATCTGGGTCAGAGCTGGGGCACTGGGCAGTCTCCAGCCTCATCCCAGCTCAGCAGGATGTGGATCAGCCCTGGAGTGGCAGCTTTGCTTCCTCTGTGTTGGGGGAGACCCCCGAGGAGACCCTCCAAGGACACAGAGGGTGCACAGAGGAAAGGATGGGGGAAAGGAGGAGGAAAGGCAGCCACGTTGTGCAGCAGAAGGGTGAGATCAGTCACTTCTGGATTTATAGAGGATTAGATCTTGCTGAGCACATGCTGAATCAGATTAATACTATTAACATTTATGAATTATCCTCTAGCAATTAGCTGAGACACCCTCCAGTACAGCACAGGGAGCTGCAGAAAAGGCAGCCCTGGGGAAGAGGATGCTGAGGGGTGGCTTGGGCACTGGGGGGAGGTTGGGGTTGGGCTGCTGGACCCCATGGCAAGGTCAAGGACTGATTGACCGAGCTCCTGTGTGTCCCAGTGAGCTCTTGTACTCCTCCAGCAGCCTGAGCCTCGGCTCTTAAGGTGCTCCTGGAGTTATAAAGCCTTATGTACTGAATAAATGTATTTGCTTCCTAATTATACGGTGCTCCCCCTTTGCTCCAAGGCATTGTGCCTGCAGCTGGCAGGGAGACTCTGCCAGCAAATTCCAACCACGAGGAGGAAGGGGGCAAAGGCAAAGCCTTGAAGGCTGGGCAAGGAATGAGCAGCTGAGGAGAGGGGGGAAATAGAGGTGACCAGAGTGGCACAGGGTGAGATGCTGATCCACCAGCCCCACCAGCACCAGAGACACCACAGGCAGCTTCTCCTGCCTGAATATTTTAGACCTCCTTGGCACAGAAAAGGGGGGAAGAATTTGTGCAAACTCAATTTGCTCTTCTGGCACTGTTATATTTTTTTTGCATTTCTCTGGGCAGGGACAATTAAAATCAATGAAGTCAGTTTTGCTTTCATGTTCTCAGCGGTGAATTGGTTCAGATAAAATCACATTAAAGAAACAGCTACATATTTAAAGGTAGATATTGCATGCCCTGGAATTTTCTTTCATGAAAATCAATGAAAGCACTTCTCCTAGAATTAAGGCCTGATCTTTTTTTTGTTTTACACTCCAAATGAGTCCCAATTTTACAATATACAAGCACAAAGGCAAATCTGAGTTGAAGGTTTCATTTTAAGGAGAAGGGAAAGCAATTTTCAATACAGTGTAGCAAAAACATTATTCCTACAGGAAAAAGGGAAAAGGAAGTAATCATTATCTATGAAATAGTTTGTGTTGAGTCACAGCCCAGGGAGGATTGTGCTCAGCACATGAAGGGCTGGTCAGATTGATGAACTGGTTTTAGAAACCAGGAGAAGAGAGCGGTGATAGAGGCCAGGGTGACAGGGAGGGCTCAGAACCTGGCAGGAGATGTCCCAGGAGCTGCTTGGCAAGAGATGTCCAAAGCCTCATCCTGGCTGGACCTTCACCACCCTCCTCATTGTCCCACTGTCACCCTTCAGGCAGAGCTGGGATCGGGAATCGAGCTGCAGTCTCAAAGAAAAAAATAAATAAAAAATAGTCTCAAACCATCTTTTGCCTCCATCCATTATTTTTGGAACAGATGCAAACTGACAGAACAGGATGAGAATACAAATCTCTGCTCTGCAACAGCTCCCCAGGGTTGGGGCACATCCCTCTGTGCCTCAGTTTCCCCCCCCCCACAGCCAAGCACCACCCCGGAACAAACGCGACATCCACCACCCTCTGCTCGCTTTCCTGCTGCAGCCAGGAGACAAATCCATCGTGCCACAGGAATCCACAAGGAAACGCATCTTCATTTCCCAACCGGCACCAGCCCTCGCCCTCCTCCCGCCCGCATCCAGCTCCGTGTTTATGTTCTGCTTCCTGGGAAACAAGAGGCTCGTTACCATGCGGAGGGCGACAGCAGAGCGATTAGTGAAATTTGTTACCCACATGCTCTGAACAAAATTAAATTAAAAGTGCTGCTTTGCTGTCAAGATAAGGGCCAAGCCGGAGAGATAATTTTTCACTCTCAAACACTCAATTACTCGCTGAGGCTGTATCAGATACAATCGGAAAATAAATAAATAAATAGGAAGACCCGCACTGCCTCCAGGAACAGATGTAAAAGCCTTTATCTCCAGCCAGTGCGGGGAAGTTAAAGCGCCTGTGGCCACCCCAGCTCCAGCTGCCCTTTGCCTGCAGACCCTGGTGCAGCTCCAGCCTCCAGCAGCAGCCCCGCTCCCAGCAGCTCAGTACCCCTGGCACGGGCAGGAACATGAGGACACCCCCAGACCTGCAGCCACCGGCGATTAGGGGAGCAAAGAGGCAGCTGGAGCAGCCCCAGCCCAGCGGGAATGGGGAGGGACTCAGAATGAGTTTTATGGGCTGTTGCAGTGCCTCATTGCTCTGCAGGCAGAATAAGCCATCATGCAAAAGCACCACGTTTGCTCACTAGCTGGGAAAGCAGCATCCATGACGGAGAGCAGAGAATGGTTGGGAATAAGCAGCATCTCCCACTGTCACACTGCCCTGGACATCACAGTGTGAGCATGGCTGTGGTGCCAGGGGGCAGCCTGGAGGGAGGACCTTGGTGCTCTGGGGCATAAAGACAAGATTTGTATCATGAAGGCACCTCATTCCTGAGATCTGGGATCTGCAGATCCCATAGGAGCTGCGGTGTCCCCTCTGGGGTGCTCCTTCCTGGCCTCACAAAGAGCAGCACAGCTCCATGTGCCATAAACCAGCTGGGTGTGCAGCACCCAGACTGACCTGTCTGTCTGTCCCTGCAGGGAGCAGCTGTGTGTCCCTTCCTGAGGGATCCTAACAGCTCTGTGTCCCTTCCTGAGGAATCCTGACAGCTCTGTGTCCCTTCCTGAGGGATCCTAACAACTCTGTGTCCCTTCCTGAGGAATCCTGACAGCTCTGTGTCCCTTCCTGAGGAATCCTGACAGCTCTGTGCCCCTTCCTGAGGAATCCTAACAGCTCTGTGTCCCTTCCTGAGGGATCCTAACAGCTCTGTGTCCCTTTCTGAGGAATCCTAACAGCTCTGTGTCCCCTCCTAATGTGTCCACACCATGGGCTGAACACACAAAGAGGGGATGGACACAGGGATGCCAGGAAGGGAGAAGCATCTCCAAACTACAGACAGACAGATCCATTCTTCCTTCATGCCACTGGAAGCAGCCCAAATTGACGTGTTTGCTCCATCACCTTGTGTCTCCCACTTGGCTGCCAGCAGCATCTCCCCCAGTTTGAAGGTGAGTCAAGCCTAAGGCAATTCCCTGAGGAGTATGGAAGAGTTGGGATGATGTCCTGCCTGCAGCATTCACTCAGCTCCAGTGAGGCCAGAGGCACCAGCAAAGAGAAAGTACCCAAATTTCATTCTGCACCTCGTTTAGCTCCCCATGAAATAATAAGTGCCTGCTGCCTCTGGAGATGGGAGAGGATCAAAGCAAAGCTTCCTCATATGTAGTAGACTCCGAATACCTAATATTCCCTTATAAAAGGCCTTGTTTTAAACACCAAATACAGAGGCAGATCAAAGCTCAGCTTCTCATTTCTCTAACAGCCCTCAGAAGGCTCCGGCAGCCAGCCCGGCACGCACGCACACGGGGCTGACACCAATCCAAGGTACATAATTGAACTCTGCTAATTTGTCAAAACCATCACCGTGTGCTATGGAAACAGCCAGGTGCCTTGTTCACAGAGACCTCAGCCGAGGAGCATCCCAAAGCCTTCCCTTCCCTGGGTGCTGGGGAGCTTGAACAAGAGCTGTGGGAAGTTTCCCCCGTTCCTCTTTGAACAGCTGATGCCCGGGGGGGTGAAGCAATCCCAGACCCAAGCGTGGGGCAGCAGCTCAGGGTTGTGCAGCTGGAGCTCAAGCAGACACCAGAGACAACTTGAGGAGCAGCAGCCAGCTGAGGAATTCCAAGAGACATCCCAGGTGGGTGGACTGGGCTGAGAGCCCTCCAGCACATCTCAACCATCACAGGAACAACAGCATCTCTCTGCCTTTGCACCCCACGCTTTGTGTCTGGGTTTCCAGCAATTCCATACCTGATCTCTGCTTGATGGGGAGTGACATCAGCCCCAGCCCTGGGCTTTGTCAGCAGATTTGGGGACCTCCTGGCAGGTCACAGAGGCTCAGACTAGGGTGCAAGGGAGGGCAGAGAGTCTATGGGTCAAATGGGCTTGTGATGGCTCAGCCCCTCGCAGGGTCTCCATACGACACCAACACTTTCCCTGCCTCAGTTTCCCCCAACCCAGGAAGCTGAACAGCATCTGCTGCACATTTATGTGTTACAGAGCAGCTGCTCTGTGGCCTGAGAAGGCAGAGGGAGGTGCAGGAACCTTGCCTGTACAAGGAGGGGCTCATTTATACCCACAGAATCCTTAATGAGATGGGCACAGAGCCTGATACAGCCTTGGAGTTACGGTGCTGCTGCTTCCCCCACATCTTTCACTCTTTGATTTCACCGTCAGGCAGGAGCTGCCTCTGACCAGGGAAACTCAGGGCTGCACAGTCAGACCTGAATACATTTTGCTGGGCACAAGGCAAGCCCCACCCCAGAGCAAGAGGGATGGAGCAGGAGTGGAGCTTGTGCACAGGGCTCTGCCTCCTCGGTTTAGGGGCATTTTTGCTACTAATATTTTCCTCTCGAACTCAGAGTGGGACCTGACTGAACACATCCCACCCTGAAGCATCAAAGCTTTGATATCGCCCTGATGGCCAGCGGGGGATGTGGATTCACATCTTTACAACACTGTCAGCTTCTCTCTCACAGAGACTCCAGCACTGGTGGAAAGTGCGGTGACCGACAGCGCTGGAGACAAGAGCCATCTGTGCACCACAGCCAGAATGCAAAGAAGTTCCCACATTTCCTGGCACTCCCAGGGGAATGGGAAAGGGGAGAGCCAGCCCCCACAGCAAGCAGAGCTTTGCAGTGCACAAACCTGTTGCAAATAGGTTGCAAGAAAATCTGATTTCTGGCAATCCTCAAGAAGTCAGTGCTGAGGGTCAGCAAGAAGGAGCAAACCAGATATCCCTGGCCCCAGCTGAGGGTCACTTCAGCCTCTGAGCACAGAGCTGTGCACAGCCTGACAGCCTCTCTCAGGACTTCTTTCACTTGGAAAAAACAATCCAAATTCCAGCTCCCTTGAGACTGCATGACACTAGAGCAGAGCTCACACTGATCCATCAAAGAGAAGTGGAGAGTGGGGAGCAGGTGTGGGCACAGGCAGGGGACTGTGGTGAAGAGAAAGGGTGTCTCAGTGAAGGAGATTTGGGTATGAACAGTGTCTCATAGCAGTGACTCTCCCAGCTCAGATCCCAGAGACGGGGCTGAGCACAGCAGCAAAGACCAGGACTCCAGGGGAAGATCTCTGCTCCATTCCTCATACTCTTCCCCCTTATAATTTCTCAGGAGACTTTCCAAAGACAGGGTGGCATCAGTCAGGGCATCCCACAGCCCTAGAAGCTGGGAAGGTGAGTGGTGCAGCACGCTGTGGCCACAAAAGGTTCTGCCTCTTACTTCTCCAGCTATTCCTGCACTGAAAACCAGTGTGTCTGCTGCTCCTGAGCTACCAGAACAAACCCTCCCTTGCTGAATATTGTCCTGTGGGAATGTCTCTCTAATCTGCCTTGCCAAAGCACTACAGAACCTGCTGTCCTCTCTCTCCAGGAGGCCACTTAACCAAGCTCAAATAAAAGCAAACCTGCACACCTCCTAAGTGGAAACTTCCCATGGCATCATCTGGGATCAATGCCTTGACAGTACAAGTAATTAGGCTCAATCCTACAAAATCTTATCCGAGGAGAGAAACCCCAAGGAATCCCTCTCCTTGGACCTGATAACTATCCAAAGGCACCTGCAACGACACGCAGGCCTGGCGGAATCGATAGGGGAACATCATTGTAAGAATTAACTGTATCTGACGACGCATCCTTCTCTATTAGAGTTACAATCCCGTCCAATTATGGATCTTGGCTGAACTTGTAATTATGAGTTTGGTACTACGACTTCCCACTACGCTATTGCTCTGCTTCCATAAGGGAGAGGAGAGTCAATGAAAGGATAATGGAAAATTCCTTTCAAGGATGCAGCGATGGCCAAATTTATCTAGACAGGAGGGGAAGTACAATGGGGACTTTATGCAAGACAATTCCCTCAGTTAGCCCTCAGTGAACATGAACAAACCAGGTTCTCACAGCATTGCTCAAACACTAAGGCAGATCTAACAGCCAGCCCTGCGCGACGGCGCGAGGCAGCTCTGCCTCCTGAATTCCCTTCAAACCCAGCCATCAAAGCTGCCCAGGTGAACAACAGCTTATTCACAGGGAAAGAAAGGGATTCTTCCCATTCATCTCTTCCTTTATATTTGCCCTACAAGGAAGCTAAAACCAATAACCAAAAACCAACACAGACGTCAATAAAAATACCTTTGTACCCAGCAACCAGTATGAGTCTTTTTCAAGAGGCTGACAGAGCAGTTGACCTCAAGAGGAATGGCATCAAGGCAGCCTTGCAAAGATTTCTCTGCCTCTCATTAAAACACAGTTTTCCATACTTTCCCTGTGCCCTATCACCCCTTTCCTTAGTGGAAGCTGAAAAAACCCCAAACTTCAGTGACATTTCCAAAGTGCCCAAGGGCTGTCACAGCCTGCCCAGTATTGCTGGATAAGTCACTGAAAAAGCTACTCCAGCACCTGGGGAATGCGATCCCTGCATCAGCACCATTTTGGGACAGTTTCTTTTGTCCCTGTTTGCAGCACAACTGATTCCTTCCTTCTGTCACACAGGCACAAAGATGATCAGAGGGATGGAACACCTTTCCCATGAGGAAATGCTGAGAGAGTTGGGATTGTTCAGCCTGGAGAAGAGAAGGCTTAGGGATGAATAATGCAGCCTTCCAGTACCTGAAGGGAGCTGGAGATGGACTCTAGAGAAGGACATGGAATGACAGGGTGAGGGGAAATGGCTTCAGACTGGCACAGGGCAGGGTTAGGAGAAAGTTTAAGCTTAAGCTTAAAAAGGGAAGGAATTCTTGACTCTGAGGGTGGGCAGGCCCTGGCACAGGGTGCCCAGAGCAGCTTTGGCTGCCCCTGGATCCCTGGCAGTGTCCAAGGCCAGGTTGGACAGGGCTTGGAGCAACCTGGGACAGTGGAAGGTGTCCCTGGCCATGGCAGGGGGTGGAACAAGGTATTTTAAGGTCCCTTCCAATCCAAACTGTTCCAGGATTCTGATTCTATAAATTTCCCCTGAACGCAGCTGTGTTTGTACTGCAACAGGTAAGGAACTCACGAATCCTCTCATCCTTCTCATCAAAAGCTCATTTTAAACACGGTGATGATTTCTTTTGGTTCTGAACCACACAGAAAAATGAAAAAAAAAAAAAAAAAAAAACAAACCCAAAAACCCCAAACACACAAAACCGAAAGCCCAACCTCTGATCACCCCGTGCATGCGTGAGTTTATTCCAGTGTGCAAACCATCGAGCCCATCAGAGGTGTTGAGGTAATTTCACATTCAAATAAACACATTGGAAGCATTTATGGGAATGGCTTATCATGGAAACAAATGGGGCAGCGTGCTGCCACGGTGGGCACCGGCATCCATCTGGCTGCCGCGCTCTGCCGGGGCCCGGCTCCGTGCACAAAACAAATGGAGGGAGCAGACCCGCTGTGCAATTTTTAAATTGCTTCCCAACGGAGTTATTTCCCGACAGCGATTTTTCAAACCCAGTAGCAGCAGCAGAGAAACTCGTCCTCTCCTCCACCAAAGGCTGAGAGTCCCGAACAAAAGCGATCCGGCGTGATGTGACGAGAGGAAACGCGGACGCTGATTTCAAACTCCAGATGATATTTTAGTTCCTCGGCTTCTCTAACTCACAAAAGAGCCTGAAGGGACTTGGGTCTACAAATCCCTGCCCCAACCCTCATTTTGAATTTGTTCTTTTTAATTGCCTTTGTGCCAAGAGGAAGGCTGGGAAATTTTCATCCGATGGCTGCTTTGCATGGGAAATAAAGGGTAGAAAACGGGAGTTTGGAGCAAGGAATTGCCAAGGTAACCATCACTGACAGCTGCACTGGTGCCAGGACGAGGACAGACACAACTGCTCCCTGTTGGTGTGACTTTGGGGATGTGCCATGACATGTGGAGGGTAACTGATGTCAGAAACCATCAAAGAAACCCAGAACTTTATCAGCATCTCTGGGAAATGGGATTTATGGCTCCTGCACGGTGCTGCATCACACAAACAGCACATCCTGAGATGTCCTTACCACCACAGACTGATGTGGCTGTCCTTTACACTCGGGCAGTGCCAGACACCATCACCCACGGGGACAGCCTAGGTGCTCAAGCATTTCTTTTCCCCTGACACCAGTGTGCAATCACAGTGTCCTCTTGTACCTTTGCTTCGCCTCCGGCTCCGATACTGCTCCGTGTAGAAGGTGAGCTGGGTTTCATCGTCTGCCTCTGAGCCAGAGTTGCCTTTGGCACGTCCAAAACCGATCCCACCTGCAGGAAATAGAGAGGAAAAAATCAGCCCTGGCAGCTGGGATGCTCAGGAGCAGGTGGAGCCGGGAGCTCCTCAGCAGAACTGAGGATTTGGCCAGCAATCCCTACTCATGATTCATCAAAAATCAAGACCCCCACAATACCTAGAGTGATGTGAATGTTAGAAGAATAGAAAATCTATTCTAAGAAATAAAAACACAAATGTATTTCAAGGGACTTGGCAAAGAAAACCCCTGAGTGTGGCAGCTGCTCTCCCTGAGGACACCTGCATGGCGAAATGCAGTGAATTTTAGCAAACCCCACAAGGACAAATGGTACAGGGAGATTACAGCACTTGGGGGGCACTCAGGACCCCCCTGAGGGTCTTTCCTGCTCCTCAGCACCCAGTTTGGCCCATCTGCTCCCCCAGCTTGCTGTGACAGCAGCAGTCAGGACCCACAGGAGCGGGGCTGGCCCATGGTTCACCCAGTCTCTCCCTCTCCAGACGGTGTGGGATGCAGCAGGAGCCCAGCTGGCTTCATCCCCAGACCACCAAGACACGATGGATGCTTAAAAAGCACCACAGACTCTAATTGGCAGAAGTGCTTCAATCTTTGCAGAGCTTAAAGAAAAGAGGCCTCTGGGGGTTGACAGTGGCCCTTTAAACTGCCATTAAAATATTTTACTGTTTTTAAAAAATCTTTTATTCTAGGCAGCAGAACAATTTCTCCATTTCTTGGCAGAAGAACAGAAAATGAGCGGTGCCTTCTGCCCTCTGAAATCCTCAATCACGGTGATGAGAGGTGGCTGGCAGGAGCCAGAGGGACGCCAGGGGCTCGGCACGTGGCTCCTGCCCTGGCCATGCCCTGGCCTGGCCGAGCAGTGCCCTCCAGGGCAGTCTCAGCAGAGGGGCAGGAAGAGGCTCTGCCGGCTCCTTTCCTCCTGGAAGCAGCAGGAAGGGTCGGTGCAGCAGCATTTAGCGCTTGGACAGGGGCCTGGGGGGATTAAAGATCCCAAACCATGACCCTCATCAACCCCTCTTCAGCCCAAAACAGGAAAAAAACATCCAGTGCCATGATCCACCCACAGCCAGGGGTTTGAAAGGCACAGCAGAGTGGTAAGGCCAATAAGGCTTATTTGCAAGAGCAAGGAAAATCTTAATTAACCTGGGCTTCTAACGCAGGCCCTTGGGCAGCCAGCCAGGGCTGCAGCCCTGCTGCACATCCCCTTCTCACTGAGCAGGGCAGGGCTGGGGGACACACACCAGCTGTGGGAGGGTCCCCCCTCTGCTGAGAGCTCAGCACAGCCTGGGAGAGGGACCAGGACGCTGCCTGTGCAGGCAGGACATGGCACAGCCCCCTGTCACCATCCCAAGCAGCAGAGCTGGCCCCTGTCACACAGACAGACAGCTGGGGTGGACAGAGGCAGAGCTGTGCTGCTCTCTGTGATGTCCCAGCCCACAGAGGTGACCAGACAGACAGCTGGGATGGACAGAGGCAGAGCTGTGGTGCTCTCTGTGCTGTCCCAGCCCAGTGAGGTGACCATGCAGCTGGCTGGGGTGGGCAGAGGCAGAGCTGTGGTGCTCTCTGTGATGTCCCAGCCCTGTGAGGTGACCATGCAGACATCTGGGGTGGGCAGAGGCAGAGCTGTGGTGCTCTCCATGCTGTCCCAGCCCACAGAGGTGACCAGACAGACAGCTGGGGTGGACAGAGGCAGTGCTGTGGTGCTCTCTGTGATGTCCCAGCCCAGTGAGGTGACCAGACAGACAGCTGGGGTGGGCAGAGGCAGTGCTGTGGTGCTCTCTGTGCTGTCCCAGCCCAGAGAGTGACCAGACAGACAGCTGGGGTGGGCAGAGGCAGTGCTGTGGTGCTCTCTGTGATGTCCCAGCCCTGTGAGGTGACCATGCAGACAGCTGGGGTGGACAGAGGCAGAGCTGTGGTGCTCTCTCTGCTGTCCCAGCCCACAGAAGTGACCATGCAGCTGGCACAGGCAGCAGCTGCTCCGCCAGCCACCGGCCCAGCCCCCTCCGGCCACTGCGCGTTTGTGTGCCGGCTGCGTCGCCGTGATGGATGGAGCTGACATGTTAAATTACTCAGGCTGGATGTCTTCAGAGAGCTGGTGACAGCGATATTGCATTTTCCGATTACCCAGCGCTGAGCAGGATGTATAAATACAGGAGTTGTGAGACCCAGCACAGGTCCCCAGCCCGCAGAGGAAACGTCTCCTCTGACCCAACATGCGGTGCCAGGGGTCAGCCTGGCAACACGAGCCTGGGGCACACACACGGCTGCCAGGGATGTGCTTTTACACCTGTGTGCCATCAAGGATGCTGGGACACATCTTAGGGGTGGTTTTGAGGATCTCAGAACCCAGTTGAGGCAACCTGGAGGACACAGGGATGCTAATCCTCAAGTAATCCTGCCGTGAGCCTGATTTCATGTTTAACTGGCCTCAAAATCTGACCAAATTAGCCCAGGGAGACATTTACAACTGGGGCAATGCCTCCTCTCCCAGCTCCACAGCCAGCCTTGGTCACAGGCTGCTCACCAGGGCACGGGGATGAGGAATAATCATGATGGGACCAAGGATGCTCATGGCAGAGAGAACCTCTGCAGTTACCAAAAAACAAGCAATTACTGATGGACAAGGACAGCAACCAGGTAAAGCCGAGCAGTCCTGCCTGGTCAGCATTCCCTTTGCTTCAAAAACAGCGAGGAAAAACACCAAGCATCAGAAAACAAAAAGCTCCTAATCACTGCAATCAGTTACACACTGGAATAAGACATTTAAAAGACAGAGAAGAGGGAAATGGCAATTTTGAAGTGCTGGGTATCAGTAATGCACTGGCAACTCTCTCCAGCAGCTCTCATGGGGAGATACACCATTGTTACACCCAGTTTACTCCTGCTTTTGAGACTGGAGAAAAAACAAAGCTCCCCTTGCTCACCCAGCCCCTCATCTCCTGCCCAGCTCTCTCACCAGGCACTGGGGCAGGAGGAGGGAGGGGAAGGGGAGCTCAAGGAAGATGCTCTTGTTTCTAATCCTGTTTGCAGATTTACAAGCTCGTTAATCCCTTCAAATGGATCTCAGCTCAGCCAGGCACCGGGGCAGGGCGCTTGTTCTGAGTGCAGCATTAATTTAGTGGGGAGCAAGGCGGGGTGCCAAGGCAAACACCTCGTTATGGCGTAATTAAAGATGGCCCCGTTAATTCTGAGTGGGGATAAGGAAATAAAATTCAGGAACTGCAGTTATCCCCAAAGACTTTTTGTTAGCTGAAGCCACGTGTATATTTTTCAAAGCGAGGGTTTTGTCATTAAAGAGGAAATAAAAAACAAACATGACATTTTTAATCCTTTCCCCGAAGCCAGGAGGTCGCAGAACATCGCAGGCAAAAGAGCTATAGATGCAAAAGGGATCAAAAACTGAGTTAAAATAAAGAAATAAGCAACAGCAGCGCTTTGGATAACTCCTATCTGAGGCCAAGCTGACCTCAGCTACTTAATCCTGCAAAGTTGGATGTTACAATAGAAGTGGAAGCTTGGTTTTGTCCCCACGGTGCCACCTCGGGTGACATCTTTGTGATCCCTCTGCCCTGCAGCTGCCATCAATGGAAAAAGGATTCTCTGCATCCTTTTCCTCCAGAAAAGGGGCAAATCCCTGTTCATTCCATGGAATTCAAGACCCACAACTTCCCTCATCGACCACGTTGGGTTCACCCCACCCCATGCTCACTCACCCCGTGCAACGTTGACTTCTGGGTGTTCAACAAGGCCCTTTATTCCCTGGCTTCCCAGTAAAAACTGGGTGAGGAATGCCCTCCCCAGCACAGCAGCAAAGTCCATGCACTAAGAGCTGGCAGAGCAATGCAATTAGCTAAGTGGAAATTTTCAGTTTAATTAATTTAGCCCTGAAAAGAGCACCAGACAACTGGGGGAAAAAAAAAAGAAAAAAAAGAAAAAGAAAGAAAAAAATCAAAATGTGGTCAGAGAAAGGTAAATTAGATGCAGATTTAAGGAGAAAAAGAAAATACAAAACCATTTTATTTTGAAACTTGCCTAGTCAACCCCAAAATTATAAAATAATAAACAAAAAAAAAAGGCTTTTAAAACAAAGCACCCTGTGGTAGGGGTATGTTCACACACGCTGGCTTCACATACAGCTGAAGAAAACTCTTCCTCCTCACTGATCTTCCCTCTTCCTTCTGTCTCTACCTAAAACACCCCCCAGCACTGGAGGTGCAACAACCAGGTGAGAACCAGGTCACAACCACCGTGAAAAACTGGGATCATGCTGATCCCAGACACCCTGCACAGCCTGAAGGGTTTTATTTTTACCAAGGACCAACTCAAAGAGCTGGACATGATGTTATGAGCCAGGTGAGGTGAAAGCTCCCAGGTGAACTCCAGAAAAGCCTCACCAGCAAAACGTGATGCTGCACAGGCACCACAGGATGCTCAGACAGGGCAAGGTGAGAGCAGAGGACCATGGATGAGCCCAGCTGAGCCTCAGCTCTCCCCTCTCAGGGGGTTTTGGGTAACTCGGGGCACAGCCAAGACCCCCAAACCACAAGAACTGCACGTGCCAAAGAACAGCACATCCTGCCTCGGGAAAAGGATCATTTCGGGAGATTTCTTCCCAAATCCAGAGTGTTTTTAAAGCCCTGCCCCAGGAGAGGGCACCAGACCCCCTCTCTGCGCACACCAGCCGCCCCCAAAGCTGCATCCCAACCCCGGGCACACAGCCTGCTCCCTCTGCCAAACCCACACCCCTGCCCCACTGCCTCTCCCCAGGGCTCCCCAGCTCTGGGGCTGCCAGCCTGGGATGCTCCAGGGCTGCATTTCAGGATCAATAAATTCCCTGGGATGCAGCATCCTTCCATCGGCCAGTTCTGCCAGCCCCCAGCAGAGATCTCTTCCTCCCAGCCCAGCCCTCCCACCCTCAGCTCTCTCCATCTCTCCCTCAATTATTTATAAGCTCTGAATGTGCTTCACTCCACAGAAGTGTTTAGGGAGAAAGGTTGTATGAAAGAGGCATTAGACAAAATAAAATTATATGGCACTGTAAATAGAGAGGGTGGTGTGGTTTGGTGTTTGTTTTTTTTAAAAGTCAATCTACTTGGGAAAAGCACCTTTCCCAGAGCTGCTGGAAACACTCAGGGCAAAATCAGATTTAATGAGGAGCAATGGGCAGCAGCTTAAGCTCACTCAGAGCAGGGAGGTAAAGCAAGGCAAAGTTTATCCCAGATTTGTTTCCCTTGGGCTGGGGGTCAGGTTGTGCTCTGCTTTGGATGGTTTATCCCATCCTTCTGAAGGAGCAGCACTCAGAAACCCTTTCAGAGACTTTCCATAGAGGAAATCCTTCTGCTGTGTGCAGTTCCTGCAGGGACAGCGCTCCAGCTGTAGGGCTTTGATGAAGTTAAACATTAATTAAATCAAACCGCAAGAAAATAATTACACACATGCATCCATCAGGCTGACTTGTCACTACCCAGAAACAAAGTTGGATGCAAACTCCATCAGCAGAACTGTCACACGGCTGTTAGGAGGAAATGAATGTATCCCAAATGGACAATTTCATTTAGGGGGAGGAAAAAAAAGTCTCATGGATTGCAATGGATTAATGAGGCAAAGGGTTTATGTTTGCAGCTGGATGGAAAATGTAAACATCCTGAGTTGTGGGATCATCCTTTACCCTGAAGGGTTGTTTGCACTCTAGACACTTGCCAGAGGCACAGGTAACCACAGGCTGTAAAAACAAAACCTCTGGCACAGAAGAAGCCAGGGAATGGGCAGGGAAAGGCATGGATCAGCTCAGCAACAGTGCCCAGCCAGCACCTCTACCAGCAAAAAGATATTTAAATTAAGAGGAAAAGAGGATGGATGGGATGGGGCTGTGCAGAGCGAGATCTCCACTGGAGACATTGGGACTACCTGGCTTTTTGGAGATTTCTGATGACTGAGAGCTTAAAATCCCTTTTTTAGGGTGTGCTGGTGAGGGATCCCCGTGGCTGGGGACAATGGGGACAGAGTCCCCTCCTGAAGTCTGTGGGGTAAATTCTGCCTCAGGCTCCTCACAGACACTGGGTACAAAGCAATCTCATTTTCTCATGCTGAGGAAACCAGTGGGGAGAGGTGGAGGGAGACCAAGGGTGCTCTTGTCCTGATAAGCACTGGCTGCTCCTGGGGTCACTGATAGGCCCTGGGGAGGTGGGAAATGGGGTGGGGGTGTCTCCAGAGACTGGGGACAAGCCAGGCTGCCTCAGGGGCACACTCTGCTCCCACCCAGCCAGAGGATCTGCCTGAGCTGGGCATTGTGTCTCCTCCTAAGCTCAGCTGCAAGGATTAACTGACTTGTTCCATTAGTGACCAAAAAGCCTCTTACCTTCAGGCAGTTCAAAAATGGAATAAAAACACACCAAAAAATGATGAGCCTGGAGCAGGGAATCAGGGAAACTTTCCCAGACAGTCCCCGTGGACCCCAGAGCACCCACACCCACACTAAAATCCAGAGACACGTATTTGAATAACTACTAGAAAACAAACCAAATAATTTAAACCAGTTAAAGAGTCAGAACATTTTCTTCACACTAAGTAAATAATTTATGGGCAGAGCTATAATAAAAAAAAAAGCCCTCTCCAGGCCTGTATCGCAGAAAAATGTATCAGGAATAAAAGATCACATTTCAGACTCATAAATAAAAGAAAAACAAAACCAACAGTAAACAGAAAGAAAAGGATTTCCTCCCCAGCTCCCAGAGCTGACACAAAGGCCCTCAGTGCACTGGGCAGATCATGGCTAGGAGATCATCCCTTCATCCCCATCATCCCTGAAGGGATCAGACATCTCCTCCTCCTCCTCTAGAGATGGAAATCTGGACCCAAACCCTTGGCACAGCCTTTTGTGTGGTACGGCCTTTAGATACATCAGTGTTGTGCTCCCACTCTCTGTGCAGCTCCTAAAGCATCTAAGCACTGGGAAAGCAGAAAGAAGAGATGTCCCAATGATGTGAGTGACAGCCAAAGTGAATTTCACCCCTTCATGAAACTAAAACTTGACAAGAAACTCTGCTGCAGCAGAATCCCTTGGAGGGGACACAATGTGACACCTCACAGGCACCTCCACAAGCCCACCCAGAGGATGCTGTGTGGGGTTTGTCCCTCTCTCACCCCACCACAGAGGAGCTCTGGTGTCCCCACGTTCAGCAACGAGGGTGAGGAGGCTCCCACCTTCCTCCCCAGCCAAGCTCCTCTGGCCACGGCTCGTGCCTTGGAGGGGCTCCCTAGAACAGAGGCTAGACAAGATTAAGACAATAAAAGTAGATATTTATTAAAGGCCTTCAAGAGATGCACCTTGGGCAGTCAAAACCTCCCAGAGGCTGCACCCAAGATGCACAATAGTCACAACACTGAATTTCATATAACATGAAATTTATGGGCATGTTTTCATGGTGTTACATGAAAACAACTCTTAGAGTTAGATAGAAAAGCTAAAAGTGTGGGTGTGTAAATTAGTTTTCTTAAGTCACTGGGTGAAAAAGTTAGAGTTTAAACTAGTTTAGAAAACAGAAGACAATATGGAAGATTTAAGGTGTTGTCTCTTTTCCTTCTTCTTCATCTTCTTCTGGAGGTTTTTGAGTAGTAGAAAGTGATTGGATAGAGAATGACGCAGTGCAGCACACAGGTGATGGGTCATTGGGTCATTAAGTAAAATAATTTACGTGTCTATTGTTAATTGGGTCAATGTTAATGTGGTTAATTGTTTCGGGCCATTTTGTGCTTTTCAAGCCTAAGTGAGCCATGCAATGGTGGGTTGAACTTGAGAAAAAGCCTGGGGAAGACCTACCAAGTCTTTTGATAACATGCTAATAAACAAGAAGCTAAGGAGCCTTTGGAGAACCCTTTCTGAAACAGAACTAAGAGAAACTCCCCATGAGGGGGTATCCAAGAAATCTGTTTTGAAAAGAGCAGCAATCCAGCAGTAAAGAAAGTCACAGTGGCCACGTACCTCGGGGGCGGCTGCGGCGTTTCCGTCTGCCCACGGAGGTGCTGCGCAGCGCGGGCTGCAGCTGCCCGATCTCGATGGGAGTGTTGGTGCGGAAACTCTCCTTGAACTTCTGCATCAGGGACTCCACCGTCTCCTGCGTCACCTCGGGAGCTGCAACACCAGCAGAGGGGCTGTGGTTATGTCGTGGTTTTAAAAACAGCTGGGCCACCGTGTGCCCCTGCCCATGGAAACCTTTCCCTGTGTAAGCCAAAGTCCAGTCCTGGGGCAGGAGCTCTGCCAGGACCCTCAGATTTCACCCACAGGGATCCATCTGGCACTTTTCAGATCTTACCAAAGCCACTCATACTAGTAGATTGTGAGCTTACAGAAATTGCATTTTCCACGCTGCTTTCCAGCATTTTGGAACATTCCTTGCCTCTCCCTCATGTGCACTTGGAAGTGTCATGCCTTTACCGAAGTTACAGCCTGAAAGGTTCAAATCATACAGGGCACTCAGGTGGGTTTGGGTTTATTCAGGATTGTACCCCAACCTTGGCAGTGTTTTAGGGCAGCAGGAACTCTCCAACAGGCAAGTTTGGGATTATGGAATGATGGGAAGGCTGGGGTGGCAGTCAGGCAAAGTGCAGCTGGTCCAGGAATGCTCTGAGTTGCAGCAGGATTCCTTGGGGTCTCCCACAGGCTGCACCCACGTGCTGGAATGCAGCACCTGGAGTCAGGAAACAACTTCCTGCAATGCCCCAGGGCATGTGCCTCACCATGCTGATATTTAAGCAATTCCTGTCCTTCTTCTCACACATCCTCAACTCAGTAATGCCAAAAAATTCCCCCAGAACTTCCGATGCAGCTCCCTACCCAGCTGCACAATGGGCAGTAACAGGAAATCATGAAACTACTCACAAAAAGCAAAAATGAAATTTGGGGTCAAAAGTCTTGTCCTGCAGGACACAGAGGTCTCCCAGGTTCAGCACTGGTTTGGCCTCTGTCAGCTCCCTAAATAAACTCATTAGCAGGATACAACCTCTGTCCTGTCTCCATTTCCAGTTCCAAAGTCCCCTCTGAAGCTCCACCCTGGAGATGGCAGGGAGGGATCCCAGGTCCTAGAGTCACCACATGTCCCACTTGAAGAAGGCATAAGTGAGCACCCTGGAGCTCCCAGCCTGCCAGGAGTTATGGGCTGATGTATCAGCCCATCACCTCTGCTGGACCCAGAAACATCAGATGTGCACGATGTTCCTCAGGCACCCGGCAAGCTCAGGGTGCAGAACTGCTCTGCACCACAGACACCAATTCCCTTCCCAGTGTCGTGCAGGGGATTTAGAGTTCAGTTGGAACAGAAGCTGGACATGCAGGATGAGGCATGATTTGTAATTCTAGGCAAGGATTTCACCTAAACACAGAGCCTGAAGCAGACTGTCCAACACCCAGCCGTGCTGCAGGGAGCAGAGAGCCCTCAGCACCCAGTGCCATGGGACAGGTTCCCTTCCTTCTCTCTAAATCCCACAGGTGATGAGGTGATGTCCTCAGCCTCCCCAGAGAGAAAAGTAAAGCAGGAGAAGAAAAGACAAAAAGAAAAAAGAAAAAAAAAAAAAAAAAGGAAAAAAGGAAAGGGAAGGGGAGCGGGAAAGGGAAAAAAAGGGAAAGTAGGGAAAATGAGAAATGAGAAAAGACCCTGGTTGACAAGATCTCAGCAGGCTGAGTTTGGCATGGGTGGGCAGCATAGAAAAAAACCTCAGTGACAAATGAAAGACAGCAGAGCTTCAACTGTGTGAGCATGAGGGGTGAGGGATGAAGGGAGAGCCCTTCATGCACTGCCAGCAGTGCCAAAAGGGAGAGAGGAGAGACCACTGCACCATAACGCAATGAGACAGCACTGGCTGGGGATGCTCATCACAGCCACGAGAGAGACAGTCCACTGCAAACCAAACTGCCCCCTGGGCTGCCCCACAGCAGCTCTTGGAGGTTCTAACTGGTCAGAAAAGGATGGGAAGAAGCACTGCTGTGGGGTAGACAGTGGCCTTAATAATTTGTTTTAACTACAGGCCAGCCCTGAACTGGTGAGGCAGTTGGATTAGATGATCCTTGTGGATCACTTCCAACTGAGCTACTCTATTCCACACAGCCCTGCAATCCCCCCCTGGACTGCCTGTGCCAAGCAGGGGCTCAGCCAGCAGCTCCTGGCACCTCCACAGCACCCACACGCTGCTCCCAGCACGACACAGCCCCGTCAGCAGTGCCCAGGCAGCAGCTCCTCCCAGCGCTGGCCCAACACGACACATTTCAGAGGCGACAGGACTGTCCTCCCCTCCAGCAGAGCTTGCCAAACGCCTTCTCTCCCCTCCCCAGTTCCCAGGATAAATCTACCCGGAGTACTGAGCTCACATCTTCGTCACTGTGCTGAGAGATCCTCCAGCCTGGCAGAGGTGGTGAGATCCACCCCGAGGTTTGGAACGAGGCTGTGATCTCCATCTCTCCCGGGAGCAGGCTGGAGCAGGGGAATCACGAGGCTCTCCTGCCCCCACAAAATCAGATTCCCTCTCCAGCAGCACTTTAAGGACACAGCTGAAGGTCACCCTACCTTTGCAAAGCACAGCACACATTCCTGACGAACACCTCCCTCCTGTCCACCCCCATATTCTATTTGAAAAGTGATTTGCTCTCCCTCCTTATGGCTCCCCTATTCCTTTGCACGTCTCCCACAAAACAATTCCTATCCAGAGCCGTTCTCTCCTCCTTCCTTTCTGCTGGCACAATTTCCAGTGGGAAAATATGTTGTTTGGCTTAAAAATTACAACAACAACAATAACAACAACAAAAAGTAGTCATCAGCTGAACAATATGAGCAATGTTTGGGTAAAAATACATTGCAATGGGGATGGGAAGCAGCAGCGCTCGTTCCAGCACAGCCAGGAGAGCTGCACCCTCCACAGGATGGGTACAGGGGGCTGTTCTGGGGACATGCCACAAGTAGGATCTCACCATCCCAGGACGGATTCCCCACCTCAGAGTCCCAGGCTTGGATCAGTGCAACCACCCACAAACCCTATTTGAGAGATGAGTTATTTGTGAGCCCCCTTCAGATGCACTTGGGTGTTTTCTCCGTTATTCCAAGACTTTCTCAAGGCACCACCAAACCCCTCTGACTATGCAACCTGTTCCCAGCCAGCAAAGCCAGGCAGTGATGGAAATACCCCACAGATCTTGGAAAAAAGCTCTCAGATTTGCTGAGGTGTTTTAGTCTTCAGCCATGGCCTTGAGAACCCCAGTGGAGCAGCTCCTCCCCAAAGCAGGCTCAAACCTCGTGGTGCCATTGGGTGGTGGGAGAGCTGGATAGTCCTTGAGTTTTGCATCTTATTAAAACAGTGAGGTTTAAGGTCTGCAAAGGTGCCAGCTTCCCTGAGCCTCAAAGTCTTTGGTGTCTGGCTTACAGGTTCTTTTTCTGGAGCCACAACATCTGTGCTGTCCTCACACAACACCTGCACTCCCACAGCTGCAGCAGCTTCTATCAGAGCTTCCCCCACTAGCTATGGACTAAAACATATTTTTATAAAATACATTTTTTTAAGCATCTGGTTTTCCCATTCCTCTCTTTGATTTCTGGCTGTCAGAAGGCAAGTTATCGATCCCTCAATATTAACAGTGGCCACAATGCTCCCAGAGTTTCAGGGAGAGGAATAACTCCAGAGCATCTCGAGAGCTGCTCGGCTGAGCATTTTGCAACAAGACAAACTCGATCAAGGATTAAATGGGAAAAGTTTGGGTGCAATTAGAAGCCAAGGTCAGTGGGGTTTTTACCTCCTGACCTGCATGGTCACATGAGGTATGCAGCCCCCGCACTTCAGACATTTCTTAAAGACTCTCCTTTCACTGACTGCTTCCAGTATTTTTCAAATACTCTGCTTTTTCTAGGCACAGGGCAGGGGACTCTCCTGGGAACCACTGACATGGGCTCTAAAGGTCTAATACATCATCACGTCCCTAACATGCCACGGGAACACCAGGAACGTTCCACTTTAATAACATTATAATTGTTTCCTCCAAATCAACCCCATGATATTCAGCAAGCTCATTTTGATGTTTCTGGATCAATATTTTAGAAATTTCTGTTCAACAAAGTATTTCAAGAAATTGACTTTCCAATCCTATTTTGGAACAAGCATAAATTTCACAATGCTGGAAGTTTTCCACATGGTGGAAACCATGATTTCTCACCAGCTCTAAATAATGGGTGTTTGTTGCTTTTCGAAGCATGAAATAACTAACGGTGTTTGTTCTGAGACTGGGATGTGGACTGATTTTCAACAGTGCCACCCTGAAGGTACCGAGCTCCACAAAGCACAGAGCTTTAGTAGCATAAAATTAGGTAATTACACTGATGCTGATGTGATGGCAGTGGGAGAGATTTGTACAACAGCTCCGCACGTACTCAGAGGAAAACACATCTGGAGAGCAACATCCTGCCACAGAGCACAGGGAATATGGCAAAGGCAGGAGAAACACTGGGAATTCACCTCTCCCTGTGTTCCTCCAGCCACCAAACCTCTCTCGAGGAGAGCCTGTCCCCTTTGTCCCCTGATCTCCAGCAGTCCATGGCAGGTGCCACATGCAGCCACTTGTGTCCAAGAAACACAGGGAAGCTGCTGGTTGCATTCCACAACCAACTCAGGACATAAATATCTGTTTTATTTAAATACATAAATATATCTCCATATCTGTACTCTGATTTAAATGTATATCTCTCTCTATATATATGGATATATACGAAAAACATCAAATGCAAGGATGAAGAAGGATCTCCAAAAAGCTCTTTTACAGAGTGGGGATCCCACACACAGCAACAGAGAGAGGAACCCAGGAGCATTTTGAAAACAGCCTTGTATTCCATGTCAACTTTTTCTTTCTTCTCTCTCCTGGCCCTTTTTGTTGAGTTTTAAAATAGAGGCTGTATACACTTTTTTAGCACGGCTATAAATACATAGCTATTAATACACAGCTATTAATACATTAATAGATTATTATATACATTAATAAATCTGTCACTATAAAAATAGATCTTTATACGCAAAAGTCTGATTTCAATTGCAAATTGGAGGGGAAGGGAAGCAGAAGAAGAGATAAAGTTTTATTCAAGATGTCTCCTTTGAAGGAAACAGAACAAATGTACTTTCCTCCTTCATATATTCATGAGATGACTGCTTCCCTACCCCGTTCTCCACCACCCTCAGCTCCGGGCTCAGAGCCAGCACAGCCCTTATCTGGTACGAGGCACGGAAAAAAAAGTCCTGATAGGATCAGAAGTTTTCAGTAGTTTAACAAATCTGGGAAAAATTCTCCATTGGGTTCTAATAAAGCTTTAGGAGCATGACGGGAAAGGGGATGCCAGGAAAGGCTGGTGTGCAGTGGGAGGGGGATGGAGAACAGCATCCTGCAGTGGGGACAGGGACTCCAGGGCACCCCAAAACCCTTCTGGACGTGCAGCCTCTCTTTCCTTTTTGCCTCTATTGCCAAACTTTGCTGTTTCCCCCCATCTGCAGAGAGCAGGAGAGAACATCTGCAGCTCCCATGCTCACTGCAGCTGGGTGGGCAGGAACTGGCAGGATCCCCATCCCACTGGGAAGGGATGGGCAGAGCCGGAGCCCAGGGCAGCACCCACCCAGCACCGGCTGCCCTGACCCTTCTTCATCCTCTCCCCAGTCACGGCGCTCAGTCGCTTCCCAGCTAATTGCCTCCACTCATGTGTGCAAACTCACCGTTTACCGGAAAATGTCACGGAATGTTAATTTCATTCGGAACGCGCTTCCATTTTTTTTACGATGGGAAATGAATAAGCATTGTATTAATGGCATAATTTCCAACTCCGACCGCAGCCGCGGCCCCGCGGATGGAGGCTGGGAGTTACTCTCACCCTGCACCTTCCCTGCCTCTCCAGCTCCCTCCTTTCCCTCCCCACGCTCCCCCCACTTCTCCTGTTGGTAATTAAGATAATGCAATGTAATTATAAACTTATTAGGAAAGATCAAATGCTGAAGAGCTGCGGTCCGACAGTCCCATCTCTGCCTCATGCCTATGCCTGGAGAGCAGCTCCTGAAAGCTGATGGGTTCCTGCACCTCTGGAGCTGCTCCAGCTGCTCCTCACCAGGAGCTGTTTCTGGCCAGGAAACCCTCAGCTCTTCCATGGGGCAAAGACTTTCTAGCACACCCCTCCCCTGACATGTACAGGGCATTTATTTCTTTATCCTGGAAGGAAGAACCTCTGCCAGTGGGGTGCTGCCCCAGCGCTGAGGAGATCCAGTCCAACAGAAACTCCATTTCCCATTTCCTCGGCTCTAATAAAACCCTTAACTTAGGGTTTTTTATGAGACATCATAACTTTTTGGCTTAGGCAACAAGCAGAGAGGATGAGGGAAGATGGGCAGACCCTCAGTATCAGCTAATGCTCCTCAAGTTATCAAATAATTGAAAAGTTAAATAAGAACACTCTGGAGGAAGCTTCCTGATTTGGTGCTAATGGGCACACGGAACAGCCCGAGCTAATGTTGCGTGGAGGAGAGACACCGGCTGGAGAGCTCAGCACTGACCTCCAGCTCCCTCTCTCCACCACACAGCTCCTGCAGCTCTGCAGAGCCAGAGGAGACACTGCCCCATGGAGCCAGCCAGGGCAGGGACTCACTGAGGACGGGAAAAAGTCCCGTCCCCATCTGTCTGAGGAGCCAGTGCTGGGGGACAAAGCTGGAGGCAGCAGCACTTTGGTATCTGTCAAGGGAGTGTGAGCACGTGCCAGCACCCCAAAGGGTGGGTGTTGCAGGACAGGGCTCCAGGAGCAGCCACAGCTGGCCACAATGGGTGGGAAATGTGGCACAGTGGCCCCTCTCCAGTCTCCACCGCTACCCAACTCCGTGCTCAGCAGCATGGTGCAGAAGGAACTTTTTACTTAGAAAATGCATTTCCTCTGCCCAGCGGACAAGGTGACATTTTTCACAGCGCTGACAATGCTGTGCCACGTGCCAGGATGAATGAGGGAGCAATGCCAGCCCAGAGGAGAAGGACAAACTACCAAAATCTCTCAATGTGGCCAGGAGCTTCAGCTCCAAAAGCAGCACCAAAAGGACCAACAACCTCCCGCACTGGGCAGCACATGGGTGGAGGCAGCAGGCAGGAAAGAATGAGCTGAGAGCTGGTTTGTTGGCTCAGGAGAAGACCTGGGAACACCCAGAAAACCCAGGATATCAAACCCAAAGCCATTCCAAGCCACACAGGTAAAGCAGTGAGGCTGAGCACTGCCACACTCACAGGACCCAGTGGGAGAGTCACAGCAAACGCCATAACTCAGCGGGGCCGTCAGAAAGGATTGATTTGAAGCACCTTGTTAATAAGTTTCCTCTCCCACTGGTCCTTCAGGGAGGTCAGTGCCTAATGATAAATGGGGCTGGAAGGTGCCTGCAGACCCAGTATCAGCACAGGTGCCCAGCCTCAATCCATCTTCCTTAGGAGCCAGCTGACAAAACCGTCTCGGTGCCGTAGCCAGGTAAAACACAACTCATGGCAAGAGGACACGTAAACAGAGCAAAGAGTTGGTGCTGCAGCTGCCCTCCCTGCTCCCTTCCCCGTAAAACCCACAAGTCTGGGATGGAATTATGGGGAAAAATGTCCACATGTCGACTGGTGGAGCCACAATGCTACCAAAAGCCAAAGAGAAAAAGAGCTGAGTACTGTGGGCTAAGGTAAACCCACCACTTGCTGAGGGGACAGGGTCCAGAGCAGCCTCAGCTCTGAGCCCCACATCCCAAGGGCTGAGTCCTCACCAGCATCTGTATACTTCCAGCAGAAATAGGGAACCCCGTGGGATTGTTCTCCTTCATCCCACTTCCTCTTCTGATCAGTCTGACTTCAGAAACCAGTGGCAGGTTTTCACTCCATGCTGATACCATGGAAGCACCATCCCTGAAGATGTCCATGGCCAGGCTGGATGGATCCTGGAGCAACCTGGTATAGTGGAAAGGACCATGATGGTCTTTTAGGTTCCTTTCAACCCAAAGCATTCCAGGATTCTGTGACAGCCCTGCTCAGAGCTGAAGCTGTCCCAGGTCCTCTGCACTGCACACAAGATGCAACCCAGACAAGAAACTCACGAGAAGCAAGGACACCTGAGATCCCCCAAGGCAAGTAAACAACCATCATATTATTTTTTTAAATTTTCCATCAGGGGAAGGAAAAAAAAAAAAAGAAAAAAAGAGAAAAAAGAAAAAGTCATCTTGAAGCTATTCCTGGTCAACAACTGTCCCACAGCCCAGCTACACTTTTAAATAATGTAGTGCTTTATCAAACATTCATAGTGATGCACAAAGTGATGAACAATGTGTGCCTGGCATTTATATAAATATAGTTCCTGATGGCTTATTTTCCTTGGACAGCCAACACTTCACAGCTTATCTTCTGTGAGCTTGTGATTTCGCCTGGATGGAAAACACTTTGGACACCTGGGGAATCAGGACTACTGCACATGAAACTGCCGTGACATCCCCACTGGGCATCTGCAGCCCCACAAAACTCCACAAAAATCCTCATTCAAGAGCTGCTGCTGACTTGAGGAGCCAGAAGTCACCCAGCTGTGGCTGGAAGAGGGGGAAACCAAGGGTATTTCTTCAACTTGGGATGTTGTGGAATGTCAGGGTGAGGCCAGTCCAAGCCCTGCAAAGCAGCAGGACTTCACAAATCCAGCATCTCTTCAGGATGTTCAGCAAAATGCTGGCGTAATAAACCACCCTGTTTCTGTTCCAGTCCCTATGGCACCATTCAAAGCTGCTTTCCCAACTGTTTCTTCCCTCCTCTGTCTCACAAAATTAATGAGCAAGTTGTAGCAAAGAGAGGGGAGGAAAACAATCAAACTTATCAGGAGCCCACCCCAGCAGCCTCTTCTCCACAGCAACAGTTGCCATGGGCCAGGAAGAGCCCTGGCAGACCCTAGGTGTTTAAACCTTAATTAGTCATTAAGCATGGGCCATAAAGGCAGGAGCTGGGGGCTGCAGGACCAGAGGAAACCCCCAAACCCCAGGAGCTTTTCTGTCCCTTCTGAGCCATTCTTAGAGGTGGGAGTGTGTTGGATATGGCTCTTGTGGGAGAGATCACCTGAGTGTGCTCCCACACATCCATGATGCTGCTTTGATCCACTTTCCTGGGGTGTAAGGGAGGGGGATCGTGTCCCACAGCACCACCATTCCCTCCCCTCAGAGTGGGGAGGACAACCCAGATTTGGGGTGGAGGTAACCATTTCAGTGGGATAATCAAAACAAACCTAAAACTCCAGCCTGGCACCTCTCCCTTGAGATCTCCAAAGGCAGTTAATATATTAATATACTAATTATGACTGCTTATCTCTTCAAAGCACAGCTTTTCCCTGGCAGGTCAGGACATTTTCAAATCCACAATGAAGCCTGAGCTGGCATCACCACAGAACCAAAACCCAATGGCACATCTGGTGTAAGCTCTGTAGCTGGGGCCCTCATTGCCTTCATTAATGCATTCCATTCAGTTACAATTGAACCTGCTGGAATTGAAAACATCTTAAATGTCTCTGTTAACTAGAGACACTACCTAAGCATGTCTGGAAATGCTGCCCTGAATTAGGAACCAATTCCAACCGTGTTGAGCCCCCACCTTTTTTTTTATTATTTTTTCATTTCTTTAAAGCTGAAAGTTGAAGCTGTTTTTTTTAGACAGGACTAGAGGACTGCAAAAAAAAAAAAAAAACACTTTTCACTGTCAGGCTGTGAGAATATACATTTTCAAAGGTCCCTATAAATTACGGAAGGAGCTGGCTGGGATTAGAGCTGGGAAAAGCTGATCACGTACAAAGAGGGTCATGATCCCATCAGGTCACTGGAAAGAAGAGCCCCAAGCCACATCAGATGCTGGCCTGACGCAGTGTCCCATTTTAGCCTCCAGCCCCAGCAAACGTTAAGCCATGGCTTTATTTATTAAAGGCTCAGAGAGCCCCTGGTTGATGCTGGGAACCAGGGTGGAACCGTGGCACTCGGAGGCTCCCGGCCCCGGTATGGGCACCAGGGATGGCACATCTTGGCACAGCCATGAGCCCAGCCAGGCAGCAGTGTCCCCTCAGGGACACCAGGCTGTCACCCCAGGGTCACCATTATCAGGCCAGATGTGTATCTCCTGTTGCCTGCCTGCTGTCCCTTCTCCAATGTGTCCCTTCTCCATCGCCTGTCCATTCTGAGGGGCCCCAGCTCACACCCATCTCTAAATCTCATCTCCAAGACACTGCAGAGCTCAGGTATTTGCAATGAATGGCAGCTTTAGGGAACAGCTTAACTACCTGCCCTCCCCTTGCACAGCTCAGCCCCAAAATGTCCCTTTCCACAGCCCCAGCATCCTGCCCTCCAGCCAGAGCACTGCTTTACCTCTTCCCGGAGCTGTCTCCACTGGGAGGAAAAACAATACTGAGGTGTGGCCACCAGAACAGCTACTCCAGTGCCAGTGGGGGGCACAGGAAGCTCTCTCTTCTCATCACCAGGATCCTTCCCCTGCTTTTTTTGCTGTTATCTCAAAGCCATTTGTCTGCCCTGCCTAATTCCCTTCTCCCACAGTTCTCCTGGACTGCATCACCCAGGGCAGCTTGGCTGGGAGGCTGGGGAACCACAAACCCTGACATCAGCAGTTCTCAGTATTTCCTTCTGCTGCCCTGCCTGCTGCCTGGCTTGGCTCCCTCTCCAAGCCCCAGATGAGGACTGGACCATTAAATAACGTGAGCAGGGTTACCAGAGCAGCCAGTGGCAGAGTGGAGCTGGATCCACACCTCCAGGTGCACTCCAGGATCCAGACCATCTTTCAGGAATGCTCAAAAGCATCTCACTACCACTACTGAGGGAAGAATCCATGGATTAAGTAAGAGAAACTTCAGAGGTTTACCTGAGCCAACACAGCAGGGGAGAAGTAAGTCCAGGAGAGGAATTCAAGATGAGTGCACAACCACACCTTTGATATGCCCATGGTATTAATCATTGGAACCATCAGTAATAAGTCCTGTCTCCTGTCTAGACTTGGAGGCCAAACCCAGACTGCAGAGCCTGTGAAGCCAGCACAAAGGCCTGCTTGAAATGTTCTTTTTTCAAACATGAAAGAAACAGAGAAATAAAGATGGGTCCTTTGTTGCTGGAGTGGAATTGCAGATAGTCGATTTTCAAGTCTGATTTCTCCTCAGTTTTCACCAGGCAGAAGTTCTATTTCTCGCTGATCCTTAGGAGATTTGGTTTGGCAAAATCTTTCTGAGGAACTTGTGGGTAATCCCATACTGAGGTTGGTGGACTTTACCTTTGTTTTCCAACTCCATCACTGTATCCAGTGCACCCCAGACAGGGATGCAGCAGTGCCACCTGTGATGGACTGAGACCCAAAGTCCCTCAAACAGGACTTGATGGGCAGAAGCAAAGGGCTCCTGCTGCTGCAGGATGAAGCTGTGTCAGTGAGGATCAGAGCTGTGTGTATTAAAAGAGAAAAGCAAGTGAGGAATTCCCAAAGGAATGGAGCTTGAGGCCATCTGCTTGGGAAAAACAGGAGAGCAGAACTCATCAGGATCATGGAGTGGAAACTCCACAGTGAGGTGAGGACAGAGGCAGGGAGGGAGTGATGCCACCTGCACAAATCTACCCAAATTCCCATAATCACTGAACCCACCTACACACCAGGGCCAAGTTCAGACAGGGAGGGTCTCCCCAGAAAAGAGCAGGACCCCAGAGCCTGCACCCCACACCTGCAGGCCCCACTTGGTACCATGCACACACACTGAGCACAAAACCCTAAAGACCTTCCAATTGCCAGAGAGAACCCAAACCCACGAGGAGACAGCGTAGCCCCCTCTCCATCCCAGCTCAAGGGATCCTTCTGGACAATTAGGGCAGCCTGGCTATCACCTCCTGCTTTGCTCCATTTCATTTTATTATTAATAAAAAAAATAAAAATACTACTTTTCTGCTTTTCTTCCTAAACTGCCTTGAATTTTCTTCTGTCTAAATTCATCTGGGCTCTGTGCAATGTCACCAGGTCAGCTTGTGCTCCTGCTGCAATTCTAATTTTGTCAGCTTTACATTTTCTAGGCAGTTGGGTGATTTTTCTTTCTTAGCTCCTTTTTTTTTTCCCCCAAGTCAAAAATGATTTTGCATAACAGTAATAACGTTAATGGCCCTGCACAGCGCATCCAGATTACAACTGCAGCTAGGGAGAAATAAACATCTCATCTTTGCCCTGCTGTTTATCTCCCCACAGCAGAGCCCGGTATCAGGTCAGAACCTGTAATTTCATTAACTTTATCACTCAGACACGCTTGTTGCTAGATGTCATTATTCAGCACATCACTCCTGTGTTTTGTTTGTGCTGGGATTCACTTCAGATGCTCTGGCACCACTTGGGAGCATCCCTCCCATCCACATCGCTGCCTGAGCTGGGGAGGAAAGTTTGGCTCACTGAGCCATGATCTGCAAAACATTTGTGCTGCTCGAGCCTCCTGGGCAGGGACTGGATGGAGCAGAGCAATTCCCTGCCTGATTCCCTGGTCAGATACATCCAGAAGTGGTGAATAAAAAAACCCCACAGTCTTCCTCACGGAAAGAAAAACTGACCCAACAGACAGCAAGCGTGGGGTGGGCAAATCCCCAGTGATGGGAAGTGCACAACCCAGCACCTGCAAATCAATCTGTGCCCAGCACAGGCAGGGTGAGCAGAACTGCTCCATCTCCACTGGAATTGCCATCCCTGGTAATTAATGCTGGGAAGTGACACTTGAAAGAGCCTCTGCTGACAGCCCCTGCAATGATACTGTTTGGAGCCCGCTGACAAGTCCCAGCTGATGTCTTATCACAAGGCAGCACAGCAGGAGCAGCGAGGAGAGCTTTTCCCATGGGAGCTGCTGGATTCCCTGGGATGAGGCACAGCTCCACGCCCATCCCCAGTGACCACAATGAAACCTGGCAGTGCCAGCCAGGCACCAGGGAAAGGCTGGTGCTGCAGCCATGCTGCAGCTGGGTGTGCCTTAATGCATCCACCTTCAATCCAGCTGCAAAGTCATGCCTGAGCAGAACTGGCTTCCAGTCCCTGGGGATCTCCAGGTACCTGGTGTCTGCTCACAGCAGCTGCAGCTTCTCCACCCACATGCCCCATGCCCACAGGAATCCATGCTGCACCTGGGAGCAGCATGTCTGAATCTCCACATTTCCCTTGCCTGTGCCACCAGGTCAGAGTGGAAAGCCCACAGCACATGTATTTATATCTGCAGCCTCAAAACCCTAGATCTGAACTGCAGCCACCTCATCCTGGGCAATCCAGGCTCTAAGCAGCTTCAGCAGAGAGGAGTAAGTAGCACAAACCATAGCTTGGCTCCTTGAGCAGAGTCTTATCCAAGAGGGAAAAGTGCCCATCTGGGAGGAAACATATGGTGAACTGGCACAGTCTGGAAGGATCAGACTAGGCAAGGCATAATCCTGCCTCGATCCAAGGTGCAGAGCCTGACAGCATCACAAGCAGAGCTGGCAGGAGCTTTTGGGGACATCTCTCCCAGCCCAGGTATCCTACAGACAGCTTCCAGCTTGGGACAGGGGGTTCAGCCTGTGTAAATTCATTATTGCCAGTTCCTGAGCCCTTGGATAGCTTAATATTCTGCTCTAGATCTTGTTTGCTATTTTTTTTGAAGAGCACTGAAATGCAGTTACTGCTGTCTTCCCTACTCACACAACTCTAAATAATTTATAGAAAAGCGAAACAAAGAAGAGAATATGAAAGAAGAAAGAAGGTCGCTCGGTTACGATGTATGAAGGCTTCCATTTGTTCATTCTCACTGAGCAGAGGGGTTGAAGAAACATCTCTTAACCCCATGGGCTGGTAACAGACAAACACACACCAAGAAATACCAGCAGGGATGCTCAGAGCAGCACTCCAGGACAGCAGATTGACCCCTGAGCACCTCCAAATCTGCTTGGGCAGCAGTACCCACCACCAACCTCACAGCCTTGTTTACAAGGGGAAAGAGCAACGAACATTTTAAGGGTGGAAGAAACAAAACCTCAGCCACCTCCTCCCAGCTCCTAAGGGAGCTGCTTTCCAGACACACTGCATCACCAGGCTGCCCCTGCCTCCACCATGGAGCCCTGTCCCCATCCCTGACACTGTGGCTGCCTATTCTGTCTGGGAAGCCAACACAAGAAGGGAAAGGAAGGTTCAGAACCACCCCGAGATCCCTTCCCTGCACAAAGCAAGCCAGCACATCCCCTCCTTGCTCCTGCTGGAGTCACTCACAGCATTAACGTGCTTTGCTTTTGTTTATTCAAATGCATTTTACTGTGCATTGCAGGTGAACAATATTAAATGGCTCATAATAACATTTCAATAAGCAGAGGTGGGTGTAGCAGCTTCTGGAGACAGACTTTGGAAATGCAAGCAATCAAGTGTGCGTTAGCTGAAATACCCTGGGGAACGCGCTGCTCCCCAGCAGAGGAGAG
The DNA here is from genome assembly GCF_030490865.1 of Poecile atricapillus. Lineage (NCBI taxonomy): Eukaryota > Metazoa > Chordata > Aves > Passeriformes > Paridae > Poecile > Poecile atricapillus. The sequence goes on along the minus strand of NC_081268.1, from coordinate 8,185,749 downwards.
ACAGAAACGCCACAAACCTTTCTTCTCGTAGTCAGGTTTCTCCTCCCCGCCCCGGCCCAGGCTCTCCAGCGTCCTCGTCACCTGGCTGCCAAACTCATCCTCCCTGGTGCTGGGCTCTGCCCGCCGCGGGGTCTCCTCCTCCTCCTCGTCCTCGTAGTCGTCCAGGATGGGGGTCTCCCGGATGGGCACCCCGATGACGGAGTTGTGGGCCTGCAGGCGCGAGTTGCGGAAGCTCTCGCGGGCCTGGGGCCCCAGCAGCACCGAGGGGATGTAGTGGATCTCGTGGGTGGCCTCGGTGCTGGCGCTCTTCTGCGGGATGCGGCGGCGCTTGTGCCAGCGCCGCTGGGCGTACAGGGCCACCATGAACACCAGCAGCAGCAGCAGCAGCGCGATCAGCCCGCCCTGCAGAGAGAGCAGAGGGCACTGTCAGCAGCGCAGGGAGGGTGATGGGACTCTGCAGTGTCCATAGAATCACAGAATGATGGCTGGATGAGACCTTAAAGCCCATCTCATGCCGTGGGCAGGGACACCTTTCAATAGAGCACGGCTGCCTCACACCCCATCCAAACTCGAACATTCCCAGGGATGGAGCACCCACAACTTCCCTGGACAATCTGCTCCAGTGCTTCTCCACGCTCTGAGTGAACCCCCAGAGCAGCCTTCCATCAGCACCCCCTGAAGCACACTCAGGTGGATGCACGGAGCAGCACCTCTCCCGTGTGAGGTCATGGACAGGCAGATGAAGATGCCAGAGATGGCCTTCAGCTGGGAATAGCACAGTGACACCCCCAGCTCAACTCTGATCATTCTCCCAGGGACTTTGTTCTTTCCACCTCAATCTTGGGACACCCAGGCCCCCTACATGTGGGGAGAAGGGGAATGGGGATAATCACTTAGGAGAAAAAGCCTCATTAAAACAACCCAACCATCACCCAGGAGCAATAAAGCCTCAGCAGAGATACACATTTCCCAAAAATGATGGTGCAACAAATGGCCCCTCACAGATAAAGCTCCCAAGGCATGGTTACCCCAGCTCCAACATTTCTGGTGTGATTTCCCTGTGGTTTTGAGATCAACAGGGCACAGCACAACATATTCCAGATTCAGACCTTCTCTACTTGTCTTTCCCCTTCTCCAAATTTTATTCAATGCAGCTCTCAACAATGTTAACATTAAAAATAAAAATCTCTAACAAAAAAATAAACCTCCAAATATCTATATGTACACGGAAGCAGCACATCCTCTCAAGGGAGCCTGGCTGGGGAGTACCAAAGGGAGCCAGCCCTGCTTCTGGCTGCTCTGGAAGTTAAATTCATCCCTACACACACAAGAGCTGTGCCTGTGCCAGCTCCCAGCCTCTTAATCTCTGCAGCATCAGAGCAATTTTATCCCGTGGCAGACAAGCAAGGCAGGGCATGTAAATCAGGGGCAGCACGAGTGACCAGGGCTTTGCAGCATGACAGGAACAGCCAGGGCAGGGCAGGCGCTCCTTGGGCACCTGGCATGCCACAGCCCAGAGCTGCACCGAGCTCTACAGCAAAGCTGAGGCGTGAAAATATTCCCTCTGCATTCCGTACAAAGCAGCAGGCTGCACCCAGAGCACGGCTCTGACTCCTAAACAGGAGCAGCTGCAAGGAGGTGGCACTGGGAAGTGCAGGGCACAGGGTGATGAGACGAGGAGAAACGCTTCCCTGCACCACACCCTGCCCAGCCCAGCATCCCCCACATCAGGATCCCCTCCTCTCCCACAAAATGTTCCTAAAAGATGCAGGACTCAGGGGTTCAGGGCACTGCTCAGCTTGAGTTCCCAGCTTGCATGATGTGCACCTTCAGGAAAGGTGTTTTATTGCCCAGGAGATGCTCAGGGATCCCTGCATGGCAGAGGGGCAGGGCTTGCTGAGCTGCCCAGGTTTATGCCCTGCAGTACCAGGGCACTTCAAGGACCAGAGGGATGAAAACCCATCATGGTCTGCCATGCTCAGAAACAAGAACCAGCCTGGACACCTGAGCCTGGGAGAGCAGATGTGAGTTTCCTTGGATTTGCACAGTGCCTGATGCATGGAGACCTCAGAGCATCACAGGAGCTCCCTGGCCTGAGCCACCCACACCCAGTGGCATCTCCTCAGAAATCCAGCTTGCAGGACAGAAACCATGGCACACCAGAAGGGAGGCCAGGCCAGGTGACAAGGACACTGCAGGGCCACAAAAAAACAGGTCTGGCTCATGTGCTAGCATCTTTACAGCAAAGAGAAGGTTCTCATGGTCCAGAAGGGCTTCAGAACAACAATCCTGGATGTGTTTAAGGGAAAAATCTTCTCTAAGGCCTTCACCAGCAAATCCCTGAGCTGCCCAGCTGGGTATCACTCACACCTTTGTGCACTCTGCTGCTGGAAAGGGGCTGCAGGGCAGAGCACTCTGCACCCATGGGCACACAGGCACTCTTTCTTCATGAAAAAGCAAAACCAGAAAGGGCCCAGATGCTCAGAAAAGATCAGAGTGACAGAAAAAGCCTTGCAGGAGGAGCAGCTGTGCCAGCTGGACCCAGGGAAGAGGTTCAGGCACCCATGGCAGGCCTGGGACTGTGGATATTCCTGGCTGGGCTCACCTTACATCTGCCCCTGGGAAATGTCCTGGAGGAAAAAACCCTGTTGGCATATTAAATAAAGATCTCTGCTTGGGACAGCCTACAAGAAGGCATAAAGGCACAGAGGTTACTGGTGTGCCATTCCTCCTTTGACTCAAGAATGACAGACTCAAGGAAGCCAAAGGCTCCCAGCCCAGCTACAACTCCCACATCCTTTGGGGATGAGCCAGAGATCTCTGCTCTGCCAGTCCCAGAGAGGAGACAAGGGCCCCTCTCTGCCTGGGAAAGGCTGGGGGTGTCTGTGCCAGCCCCTTGGGTGAGCAGCTCAATTCCAACGTGCTCCTTTCGTCCCTGACCCCGCACTGGCAGCTGCTTGTTTAACCACACCACACACCGGGAGAGCTCCCTGGGAAAAAGGGAAAAAAAAAAAAAGAGTGAAACTTAGGAGGCTTTAAAGCCAGCCTCATTTTAATCTATTTTTCGTGTTAAATTATCCAACTGAGGGAGCGGGAGAGAGAAAGGGGAAAGAAGGGATAATATGAGAAATGTTTTATTTGACAACGTGTCATTCGGAAACTGATTATTTCTGTCTCCGAGCTTTTTAATATTCCCAAACAATGGCCGAGCCGCGTGGGGATTTGGTATTCTAAGGCTGGATTTATAATACTCTGTTCTGCAGTGATAAGAACACGGGCCTTTAATCCTCTGAGCTGTGAACATGCATATTCTCCCACGTAATGTCCTTCCTGCCACGCTCCCGCTGCCCTGGGCCGGCCGAGCAGGAGCCACCAGCACCAGAGCATTGCCAAGAGCCACGGGAGAGGAGAAGGAATGGGAGAAGGAAGATGTGGGAGATGAGGGATGGTGGGAATCATCCACACGTGGAAAGAACAGCAGGGCTTGTGGCACCAGAGAAAAGCTCAGCTGAAGCTGGAGAGCAGCAAGGTTGGGACTTATTTGGAGCCCAGAAGGAAAATCAATGGGAGAGGCCACCCTGAAGCCCAAGAAATTGGACCCTCACATAAATTATGAAGGCTGCCAAGCTGTTGGATTGGAGGGTCATCACTCTGTAGGGATCTCTGAGATGCTGAACAATTTCTGGGCAGCGAGAGGACACATCACTGCTTTGAACACAGCCCCCACCCTGCCCTACCGAGCCAGGGAAAGACAAGGGGGTCCCACTGCTCCTCTGGAGTCCAGACAAACTCTCTTGCAGCAGCCTCTGGCCTTTCCCACTCTGCTCCCTGCGGTGGTGGGATGTGGTGTGATCCCTGCAGGAATCCTCCATCCCTGCAGCCACACAGTGACAGAGCCCAGCTGCTCAGAAATCAAACCCTGACAGTCTTCCAGCTGCCACACCAAAAGGGCTGAGGTCACAGGAGGAAATCCCAGGCTGGAGGGGATAGTTTGGGCTGGGCAGAGCTGTGAAACCACAGCACCCCTCGTGTAGGTCAGAGCAAACCCAGTGCTGAACAGCACAGCACTTGAGTCTGTGCTGACCTTCCACCCAACACCAACGCAAGTTTTTGTCCTCAGGTAAGAATATCCCTCTTTCTTTCCTAACTTGAAGCCATTTATTGTCCAACATTGTGCTGGCAACCATCCCCATGGCTGCTGGGTGAATCAGGGCTCTCCCAGCTCTGGACATCGCTCCAAGGTCAGTCCCCAGCACAGCTCAGGGATGCCCCATCACTGCCTGGGCTGAATGAGCCCCCAGTGCTGGAACATCACATCCCCTGCCTCAGCCCAGCAGGTGAATTAAGGTGAGCAATCAGGTATCAGCAATAACCACACAACCCTCAGGGCTCTTCACACTGTGTATTTTTCCTTTCTTTCCATTTTGGTTGTAAAGGTAATTAAACACTAGGACAATTTACCAAGGGGTGTAGTGGATTATCCATCACTGTCAATTTTAATATATTTTTTTTTTTTAAATCAAGCCTGGATGCTTTTTGAAAAGTCATGCTTTATTTCAAATGAGAAATAGAGGCTTTAGGGCATTCTCACACCCTGTGCAGCTCTGAGGGCACAGCAGATGATCCCATGGTCCTTTCCTGAATTCCATTCACCCCCATTTTGGCTTCCCCACAACTCGGCTCCACAGCATCCTGTCTCTCATCTGGGGAGCTTCACCCCCAGACACACAGAGCAGCACCAGGCCCTGGATGCAAAGAGAGGCCAGGCAGAGCCCACTCCCATCCACAAACCACAGCCAGCCCCTGCCAGCCCAAACCCCCACATGCCATGGGAGCAGGGATGAGCCCATGGCTGAGTGAGCACCAGGCAGGGAAACTGAGGCAGAGCCTGGGGATGGGACCAAGGACAGACAGCAAGCCAGCATGAAGGCTAGAGAGGAAGAGACAAACACCAGGAGCAAAATATATACATGTGTGTACTGCAAAGAGATCTGGATCCGGTCCTGATCTCCAGACCACTCAGCCCCACCTCTCTCTATAGGAGACAATGATACACAGGGCAAATCTCCTAAAAATAAAACATTTTCTCCCTGTACATTTCAAATCCCCACTCAAGCACGGCTTCAAGGTGCCTAACCACACACTCAACTTTAAAAATGTGTTTAATTCCCATTACAGTCCATGAGCCTACAGCACACAGCTCAGTGCTTTGCTGAGCAGGGACAGCTCCTTGAATTGCAGCCCAAAGAGAGCTGCATTACATCTCTTTTTTCCCTTCTTTCCACAGCTCACTGAGCTATGATTGGGGCACTGTCTTTTGGGGGTGCTGTTATCACAGCTGTGCCACCCGACCCTGCACCCCTCTCTGAATGGGTGCAAGGAGCACAGGATGTGGTCCAGGGGTTGAAGAGGAAGGGTTCCCACAGGATGGCTCCGTGCAGATCCTCTTACCACGCTGTACATCCACACACAGGGCATAAATCTCATAGCAGATACAGCCCTGTAAAGTACAACACACACACAAGCAATGAGAGTTACAGTTGCTGTGGGAACCATAACTTTAAAATCTCCGAGTCTTCCAAGTTAAAATAAAAAACAAAAAAAACCAACAAAAAACCAGAACAAGTCAGACAAGTCACATTTTCATATATATATATATATATTTAAGCCATACTTAGTTTTGTTTTGCTGTTTCATCCAAGAAGAGAAACAAAAGAAGGAGTGAACCTGCCAATCAGCCTTTCTGTGCTGCTCAGACATGCAATGTGATGTTCCAGTAAATGTTTATTTGAAAGGTCTCCAAGGCACCGGCTGTGTGCAAGCACCAAGACACACAACCCTCAATCACAGCCAACATGCCTGCGTGTCCCGAGCTGCACATCTCGCTAGGATAACAATTCAAAATGACTCCTAATCCATTTTTATTATGTAAAAAAAAGGCATTTATTTGCAGCGAGCTGAAAGAGGAGGGCTGGAGGTGATTTTATTAAGCACCTGATTGCTGGATCTTTTTAAAGCCGGGGCGCAGATTGCATAAATTGTGATTTTAATGTGCGCTAAACGGTTCACCTAAATGGGCTGACCTCCTAACCCAGAGCCTGCCCTCAGAGAGGGAAGATTTTAAAATTCATAAGGTCTCCTGCGCTTGCGCTCATGTTTTCCTAATGTGCCAGCCTGGGAGCACAAAGCTGAGCCAGAAACAAAAGTTTTTCCTTCCCCCTGTGGAGTCTGAGTTACAGAGCCCCATCCCTGCTCCTCACTGAGCCAACAAGAGAACCCTGCACGTGTTCATCCCACTCAGCTCATTCCCACCCCACACCTCAACCGTGTGTCATCCATATTCCAAAGAGGAGGGGAAATTCGCTCCAGTTAAGGGAAAACGACCTGGATTTTAAATAAAAGAGGCCACTTCATCCACAGTGTCTCCCAGGGCAGGTGAGGTTTCACTGGCCAGGACAGACACAGGCTGTGAGTGCCCAGGGCTGTGGCAACACAAAAAGCTCCCAGCACACCACAGGGCTCAAGGAAGGTCCCACACACAATGTCCCATCCCCAGCACAGAGCCCAAACCCTGAGTGTCCACAGCTCGGGTGAGGAGCATCCCCATGCCACAGTCACATCCCAGCAGAGACAACAGGAATCCACCCAAACTGGCTGTGTGCAGCCCTAACACCTTCCCAGCTCAGAGAAAAATCCTCCAAAGTTCAGTTTAAGCCTGGTTTGACCAAATTCACCAGTAACTCCTCCAAGGATGGAAGGCACTCGCCATGGGACCTCCCAAAGTCACAGCCACTGCGGGATCCCTGACCTACCCAACCCTTTCCAAACAAAGGTTTAGCAAATGCTAAAGCAAGGTCCTAAATTAGGAGGATTATTACAATATCCGCCAGCGCAGCATTTGCTAGCAAGTAATGAAATATAATTAAAAGTAAAGAACACTTGTCAGATAAATGACAAACACGTACTGCTGTTGCAAAAGTACCTTTGCTTGTTTTTTTTAATAATTGTGTTTATCCGCTTCCTCACTAATTTGCAAAAAATGCAGTTAATTCTCAGTGGATCTCACAACCATTAGTGCGAATTAATGCTGTTCCCACTGTATATTCTGCATATATTAGAGAAAAGATTAATCTAATAAGAGATGCACATCTCCGGGTGAGGGAACACGAACACGATTCACGTTGTGCCTCCAGCTCCCGGGCCCCAGAGAGGCGCACGGTACAACACCCGCTCTGCTCAATTTACCAGCCCGCTTTGGGGCTGCCAAACCTCGGCCACTTGTCCAGAAAACGTGGCAGAGGTGCAAAAATTACAAGTACAGGGACTTCTTACACAGCCAAACACCTCCAAACCCCGCTGATGGACCCGGTCTCCTCTGCACTGCTTGTGCTGCTGCTCTACCCACAGGGAAGATGGAGAGAGAGTGGAAAAGGGATTCAGCTTTTATTTATGGACTACTCAGACAGTTTCTGGAGTGAGCAGATGATGGGAAGGTGCTATTTTACAAACAGACATGAAGGAAAAGAGCTTGTTCAGTTGGTTGTGGGTTTTCTGGGTTGTTGGTTTTTTGTGGGTTTTTTTGGAACAATCCAACCTATTGTGTAAAAAAAACCACACACAAAACAAAACCAAAAATAACAAGCCACAAAAAACAAACCCTGCCTTATCATATTTGAAGTGCAAACATTTCAGCATAATGAACATCAACAGCTGAATGAACACAAACCACAGCTTTCCAGAAGGAGAGGGAAGGTATTCAAACACAATATCAGGGATAAAGCCTCCATGCACGTGCCCACGTGGCATTTGGCATCTGAAGGTACCTTGGAATTCTGGCATAAGTCACATTACAGGAGCTACACACTCCCCAAACCCCGAGAAAAGCCTCCACTGGTACCTCAGGCATCACACACCAAAGGGAGAAGCAAAACACATCTTAATTTTTATCAATTTTCATTTATGATTTAATAAAAAATTTGAAAACTGTGCTGCCCCCCGTGTAGTACAGAGCAGGGAGATCCAAGACTTTGATTTAAAGAAAAGATCCAAGACCTCAGGAACCTCCTCTCCCAAAGCACCACAGCTATTCCCAGCAGGCTCTTAAGAGCCCAGTCAAATACAGCACTTAACCACACACTTAACTCCCATTAACTTCGCTGGAACCTTACACACAGATAAAATTCATCCTGTTTCAGGGCCTTTTCATCTCCCTGACAAGAACTGAGAATTCCTTCACCCAGCTCTCCATGTGATGACTCCAATCCACCTCGGGGCTCAGGACAGTGGGAAAACAAACCCATGGGGATGGGTTTTCCTGCTCTACAGCTCCCACACGAGTCCACAGAAACATTTTTGCTCTGCAGCACACCTTGATGAAATAGCTCCTTTTCCACACAGCCCTCTTGCTGTATCAATTGGGAATATAAAAGTATGGGAATGCACCAGATTTGGGTTTTTTCCTTGTTATTTGAAGGGTGTGAGACCAGTGGACTCTTTCCTGGGAGAAGGGATGACAGGGCACCCTGCCACTGGGCTGGGAAGGGAAAAGCTGAATTTGCACCTCCCACAGAGCCAGCTCTGCACACCTTGGGGACTGTGCCCATCCCCAACCTCCTGAAATTCAAGTCCTTTTTTTATTTTTTCTGTGTGGATGCAGGACATCAAAGTGAAGGGAGGAAAGCAGAGGTGGCAGCGATTGGTGCCACCAAGATGACCTGCCCAGCTCCCTGGTATGTTACAAGGGGCTGAGACCATCTGAGACTCGCACTGTCCATCCCAGCTGGAAGCAGAGGGTTTGGAGCGTGTCTGAGTGGGATTCATGGATGGAAAAACAAGAGCTCCTTTGCAGATGGGGTGAGCATTGCAGGGCATGGCTGTTACAGCTGCTTCACCCAGCTCAGCTGCACCACACCACGAGGGTCGTGGTGGAAAGGCTGCAGACCCCCCCTCCCCAGCCTGCAGCAGCTGAGAAAGTGCCTGTTTGGAAGCGGGAAAGGATTCATTTCAATTAAATGTGCCTGGTGCTCCAATCAAAACCAATTAATTCTCCCCATCTGAAAGCTGATTAGCCAGGCTATCTGGGTAAATGGATAATAACAGTCTAATAACCCTCTCCCCCTGCACACACTGGGGCTGACACAGGTTTTTGCCACAGGTTTTTGACACTGTGTCTCCAGCCTAATTGCAGCATCTGTGAATAACTGTGGAGCAGATCCCGGCTCCATCCCTGGCAGCAGGCAGGGGCCAGGTGAGGATGGCTGCTTCAGAGCCAGTCTCAGACCCCATTACTGCTCCCAGGGCAAGGAGAGATGCTCCTCCAGCCCCAAAATCTCCCTCATCCCCCTGGAAGCTCTCTTGGGCACTGGGATGGCAGCTCCCAGCTCTCCAGCCCTGTCCCTTCCCCTGGTTGGTATTAACCAGTGTTTAACTCCACTGCTCATCTGCCTTCCTTATCCTTCTCCCTCTGGGATGTGCTCCCACCAGGAACATCAGGGTGCTGAGACTGCTGGGCAGAGCTCTGTGCCTCACCCCAAACCAGCCTGGCACCCCAGTTTAAGCATCCTCTGCTAACCCAGGCTCCTGAGGCTGTCCCAAGGCTCAGCCCCTGCCATCCTCAGGGAGTTCAAAGAGCTGAAGCCAGCCTTGGGGATGGCAGCCAGGAGAGAGCAAGGGAAGGCACAAAGCCATCCCACTCTTCTGTGACCCTCGTTCCCTCCAGTGTCCACCTCAGTCACAGCCTCACTCTCCAGCTCCCAGACAAGGGGCAACAACTGGGGAGCTTGAGGCAGGAATTTTCCATCTCTGCTCCCTAGTTTTTTCCTCACAACTGGGAAGTGTTGACTAGCTAAAACCCACTTTTCCAACGATGTATTTTTGGTTAAGAGCAAACGCTGAGCCAAACTGTGAACAGAGAAAAACAAAGACCTCAATCCTGCTGCCATTTTCTAATCAAATTTCCTTTTACTAATTTGACAGGCCTGTTTTGAAAATTTAAATGTAAAGCTAAAACGAAGTTAGATTCCACAGCTAAATGGGAATAGAGACAAAATGTTTCAGATGGAGCTAATAAAGTCCTTCTGCCACACCTCTGGGCTCACAAAGCTCCTCTCCACTCCTTGTTTGTTGGGTACTGAGCTTTAGTTTGCTCACTCCCCCACCACACACAGGTATCCCCCAGCAATTTGTTTTTTAACTTAGTAGGAGGCAGGAAAACAACTTCCACCCAGCTCCATCTCCTCGATGTGGTGCCTATCCTGTGGCTGGCCTGAGTTCACATCTAATCGAAATTAAACCCAGTTTATTCAATGTTCCCATCTTCAGAAGAGCCCTGCAAAAGAAACAGCTTGGCCTGAGGGGAAAGAATGATTGGGAGATGAAGATCCAGCCGTGTGTGCTCCCAGGAGAGGAGGCAGCACTGTCCTGCACAAGCTCCTCCACCTTTCAAACCTTGCTCCTAACAAAAAAGCCTCTTACTCCCCAGGGACTCAGCTGCTGTCCTCAGCATCCGACCTTCTTTCAGGCTTTCATCATTCAAGAGTAATTTCCCACAGAACAAAGAAAGCCAAAAAAAAAAAAAAAAAAAAAAAAAAAATTTAAAAAAGATTGGAGTCTGTACTTGCTGCTACAGACGGAGCGTTGGAAACTTGGTGGTTCAGCCTTTCTGGTCCATGGCTGTGATCCCTGGATAAGCCCTTGGAACAGCTCCCCCAGGGAGCAGCCCCACCCGTGTTTCATGGGAGAGGGACTAGAATAAATCCATAAATCCAAGGATAAATGCAGTAGAGAGTGCTGGGAAGTACAGAGGAGCAGCACAGTTACTGATCTAAGACAAGGTGCCCTCACACAAGCTGGACAGGAGTGTGGGATTTAAAAGCAGAGGCTGAATGTGTCTTGCACCGCCCAAACAGGAGCTCCAGGGAGTGAAATCTCAGCACTCAGAGCCTCAGCAATCCATGTCCCTGCCTCAGGCACCAAATGTCCCTGTCCCTGCAGGGAGGAGCTGCTGGACAGAGAGGAATGGACCTGGCATCACAGAGCAGGGGTGTAACCCAATGTTCAGGGGGCAGTTTGAAATGGAAACAGAAATGTTTAGACCCCTCCTCTTCCAAAGCAGCAGCTCTGGTCGCCCTCCACCCTGTAGCCCTGGGGGGATGCCAGCCTGCATCCCTGCATGCTGCCAGGAGCCAGAGACTTGCAGCAAAATCCTCAGAGCAAAACATCTACAGGAAAAGGGTTTCCATCCATCAATTCAAACCTCCTGCCTATTTAAATCTGTCCAAACGGTGCAAAAGTTCTCTGAAAGCCTCGGCTACCGCAGAGCTGGGCTGGAGGCAGAGCACTGCTGGAGCTGCTCTGATCCTGGGCAGACAGGGCAGGCTGAAAGAAACCCCCACAGGGACCGGGAATTCTTGCAGAACAGGACAGAGAAACATCCATCACCAGTGACAAAAGGTTATTGATCCTGCCCGAGGGCAGAGAGGGGGATTCAATGACTGCTCCCAATCCCTTCCTCCCCACGGATCCTACAGAAAAGCAAATCTTCATCCTGCAGAGCCCTTGGGAATGAAGTTTTCCTGTGAGTGTCCCAAAGGATGGCAGTGCCATCGACAGGGCTGTGGAAGGTTTGGGGTACTGAAGGAGCAGCTCCCCCACTCATAAAAAACACACAAGCCCAAACCAACCAGTCCAAAATGGCAAAACAAAAACCAAAGAAACAAAACCCTGCAGTCACACCTTCCACGCCAGCATTAACCTGAAAAACTTGTTTAAGAGAACAACGAGGAGAAGTTATCAAATGCACTCGTGCAGCCTGGGGCGTGCAGGTGAACCTTCCATCCACACCCACAGCCCTGGGACCCAGAACAGCATTCCTGAGTGCACTGAAACACACTGAGAGGTGCAAGGAGAGCCAGGGTCATTGGCTCATCCACTCAATGCTCCAGTTTTCAATATTTGCACTGTCAGGATGTTTTCTAAACACAGATAATCGTTTAAACCCAAAACTTCTTAGGAGGAGGAAAAAATGCACATTTTGCAATTCCCTCATTAATTAGGAAAGGAAGAAAGGAGTCCAGAATTTGTCTGCATAAAACAGAAAGGAGTAATGAAGTAGCTATATATGAATGTAGTCAAACTGAAAATTAAAGTCATGGTTCTTATTTCTGTGCATGAGACCCTTCAGATCCCAGCTTGGTAAAAAATAAACATACACATAGCTACATGGAGTTTATATTTCATGGATATACATGCACACATGTGAACAGAGACATGGAATATCCAGCAGGGCTCTGGTCCTGGTCAGCTGCTGAAGGGTGATGGTGGGACATGGGGACCCCACGAGCTGAGATGCTGGACAAGGGATCAGCCATGTGGGAGCTCACATCAGCTGTGCCACACACAAAGTCAGGGAAGCACATGGCCTGCACACAGGGTGCTGGAAGAGGGTGACCTCACCCTCCTCAGCAATTTTTAGGGCTGGTACATCATTAGCCACCCTCCAGCTGCCCTCCCTCCAGGGGACCAGAGGATCAAGTGAGTTTTTCTGTGCTGCTGTACAAGACACGAGCTTGTGCACATCCTCTGATGTGATACGGCTTCAAGGCTATGGGGTCAACCTTCCAGGGCTTGTCTCAGCTGCCAGAACCCTTCTCCAGGGCAGCCACACTGCTGTCACCTCACTCAGGGACAGGCCTTTTTGCAGGCAAGACACCAACTGAGACACACATGCAGCAGCTGGGAAGATAACCCACCTTTCAAACTGAGTACATTTCACAGAGAAGGCTGAGCTGTTCCTAAAATCAGGAGGGGTTTCACACTCAGCCCTCCAGCTCCTCAATGTATTCCCCCATCCTCATGCTCTGCTCTCCTCCTGTACCCAGCCCCATTTCTCTCTTGCCTTTACACAAAGCCTAAAATCCCTTCCAAAGCAAACTCTTGTTTTACCTCAGTGTCACCATGATCTGTGAGGGGATCACCAGACCTCCCTCACCTCCCTTCTCTGCAGAAACCCCCCTTTCCTTCACCTCTCCCCCTTCAGCTCCTCATCCCTCCCCATGTCCAACAAGGACCTTCCACGACCTTGCCAAGTGCTTTGGGAAGGGCACGAAGGACACAAGGACAGCTCCTGAAGAACAGCTTAATGCTGGTTACTGCATCAGCTGCTCTCCTGACCAACATCCCACTGCTGCTGCCTGTCACCTACAGGATGTGGGAAGCCAAAAACCAGGCAAGGAAGACAGGAGGAGAAATATCTACCTGTCTCCAGCTTCCAAGCCCCAGGAACCAACAAAATTTGAGGCCAGACACAGCTCCAGCCCTGCACAATTATGTCACAAAAGGGGGAGCAGGGGATGAGTAGAACACCCCAATAGCACAAGAGCTCTCCCAGTTTTTGAGGACATATGGCTCCTCTCCATACTTCAAGTAGTGACTCTTCCACGCTTCCAAATTACAGCTGCCTAAGCTGTTTCTGCAGATATTTCCTCTTTCTATGCAATCATTTGGCTAATAAGATGAGCAGGTTGGGCTCATTTATTTTGGACTCTGTTCGTGGGTCATTAGCAGAAAGGCTAATCATTGCATTGGCAGAAAATATCACTTCTGCTTCAGAGCTGGCTGCACAGCACGGGGAGGGGGAGAGAGCAGGAGCCTGACAGAGCCCTTAAAAAAAATAAATAATAATACAAAACCCAAGTTCCACTGCTGTAGAAGTGGAATTTTCCTCTGCTATTTCCCAAGGTGCCTGCTGTTAGGATGAAGGGACAGACTTCAGTGCCCGAGGCAGCTCTGTGCTCCCTCTCCCACACACGTGCAGCCTCCAAGGGCCTGGAGAAGGAGTGACACTGGCAGCCCAACCTCCCTGAGCCACAGCAACACAGCAACACATCCTGGCCATGCTCATCCTCATCCTCATTCTCTTCCTCATCCTCACCCAGGGCAAATCCAGGCGGGATGTGATGAGCCCCATGGCATGAGAGCCCTTTCTGGGATGGTTTGGGGTTAGCAGAGCAGAGCAGTTGTGATGCCTGTGCTCTGCCCGAAGCACCTGAGCACTAAAATCCACCTACAGAGACATTTAAAGAGCAATTTGCATTCAGTGTGAAGGCTGGAGCGCCAGGGGGGCTGCAGAACCTCAGGGCATTTGCTGGAGCTGAAGCCTGAATTTCCAGGAGACAAAGCTGAGCCCTTCCCCTTTCTCTCTTGAGAGGTGACAACAGAAGCAAAGACAAAGTTCTGAGATGCAGCCAAAGGCTCCCCAGGCTCGGCTGCTCCAAAACCAGCTCTCTCCAAAGGCCCTGGGAGAAGCTCTGCCCTGCGGATGTGGTGCCCTGGCACAGCACAAGGACACAGAGCTGCTCCTGCTCCATCTGCTGCCTTCACCCACTGACCTGGCAAGGGCAGAAATGAAGTGCTCGAGGGGAACAGCTGGCCAGGGCACAGGTTGTCCCTTTCCCCAGCAGACACACAGCCAGCACTCCTCCTGCTCCCCTCCTGCAGCTTCTGCTGGCCCCAGATGTCCCTGTCCGTGTCCTTGGCTGCTCTCAGCAGCATCCTTGGGGCAAGCACAGGATGGGGCTCTCACCTCCCGTGGGAGGCTTTCAGCAGATGTCCATTAACCCTGTGCTTCCCCTGCTGCCCTCCAGCCCCACAGCCAGGAGCCCCAGTGCCCAGGCTTACAGCAGGAGGGAGCTGGCCAGGGGAGCAGCGTGGCAATGTTGGGAGGAGGGACACAGGAATTTGTCCCTGGAGTGCTCCAGCTTGCCTTGAGCCACCCTGAGGCTCTTCCTGCTATTGCCAAGGGAGCATCCTGCTGTGTTCTCTGCCCCACAGCAGAGCCTGATGCTCCCTGGGGAGCCAGGGCTGGCTCTGAGGGGCTCTCCAGCCCGAGAAAAGGAAGAAGATGATTTGGGAGCTAATTTAGAGCTGCATTTCCTAAATCTTTTCAGACACCGAGGCTATTGGCAGGCAGTGTTACAGCCCCTGCCAGCCTCAGCGGCTCTACAATGTCCTTCCCTTGGCAAGGGCAGCAGTGGGGAAAAAATAACACACAAAAAACAAGGGACATGTGATGGAGAGCTTGGCTGAAAGTTCCCTCCCCCTGTTGACCTGCGTGCCAAGGAAGAGCATGGGGGAAAAAAAACACAAAATTTTAAAATGAAAGAAAAACAAGCAGCAATATTACTTGTTTTGCTATGTCCAAGCTGTGGGGATGGAGCTGTGGCAGGAGGAGAGAGGATGTAACCTGGGGCCAGATAAGCAGTAAGATCAACACTGGGGCTGTTGTCTCTTCCCCCAACAACTGCTGCTCCCACCAAGCTGGTTTCACCCTGAGCCTGAGTCTGGAGCAATGAGGAAAACCACAGCCAGGGCAGCAGGAAAGCTCAAGGTTGCCCGAGGAATGGCTGGTGAGGAGCTGCTACCCAGCTCCAGCTCTGGGAAGGGAAATGGAGATGCCTGACACTGCTAAAGCATCGGTGGCTTTGCTGCCATCCACCTGCAGGCAGGTTCCTTGCCTTCCATCTGAATAAAAAGTAAGTGTTCCTCTCCCCTGAGGAGCTAAAAAGAAGGCAGCTAGAAAGGAAAACCACCAGTTTTCCTGTTGGATAAAGGGAAATGCAATGAAAAAATATCCAAGCCCTGAAATCCAAGTGCATCCCAGCAGGGCTGGGGCTGATGTTCCCACTCACTCCCTCTCCAGCCACTGCCATAAATCCAGCCCCAGAAGCAGCCACCTGAGGCAAAGCCAAGCCAACCAGCTCCCTTCATAAACAGTTATTTTCCTGCAGTATATAATAACTGGATTTTAACCATAAGCACCATTCCATTTTTTTTCCCCTTTCCCCTTTTCTTTCGCTGCACATGGTGAGACTTCACGCTGAGGCTCCTGCTCGGAGCTGGCAGAGACCTTTTGAAAGCTGAAACAGAGCTCGTTCCCCCTCATCCGTGGGGATGGAGGAGGTGGAGCGGGAGCAGCGACAGGTAAAAATAACCACACTTGGCCTGATGTTGCTCCCAATTAAGCCGGTGGGAATTTTGCCCAATTTCCAAAGCAGCAAGACCCAGAGACACACAGAAACACTCTCTGCTGTATGAGCAGCCTAACGATGGCCAGAGAAAATGATGGATACTGAGTTTCTCCCTGCTGTTAACTGCTGCTGGGAGTCTGAGCATCCCCTGCCCCGGGGCCAGGCACTGCAGAGGCTGCAGGCACTCACAGGGTGATGATCAGACCCACAGCACCACATCTCCCCTGCTCCAGGCACAGTTACTCCACACAGAGACTGGAAAGGTTTTGGTTTTTTTTCTCCAGGAACGGTTTATCTGCTCAGACAGTATCACATCAGCTGAAACTAAAGTGTAAGTGGTTTTGGGGAGGATATAGAAAGTGTTGAAGAGTAGAAACATTTCATTCTGACACTTCCCTTAACAAAAAGCGCTCTGCCTTTTCACGGCATCACAGTGTCTTCTGAAACCAAGTCCAATTTATTTTTAAATGGGAAAAAAAGGAAAGCCCAAACTGAGAGCAAATATATTTCTGGGGACAAATATGATATTGCATTTCATCCTGTCGTTAACACTTTACTCCCATCTTCAGGATTTGCCAATCAAATGAGAATTCAGCCTTTTGTGGTGCTGCAGTGTAACATCTTTCACAACCACCTTGATGCTGTTCTGCATGAGGTTGAGCACAGTTCACCTTCACACGAGCCAGCGCCTGACACTGACACTTGAACGGATGCAAACATTTCCATCTCCCATTCAAACATGAGTAACAACTGAGAGGAGCGAAAGCTGAAGAAAACACAAGGTTTGAAAGGGAAAAAACAAAAAAAAAAGGCATTTTGCTGCTTGTCTGAAGACCAGCCCAGCTTTCAGGCCCACAGGCATCCTCCTGGGGATGTGAGAGCTGGGTGAGGCTCCTCACCCCGGGTCAGGGTATTGTACCAACAGAAAGATGGAGATTATCCTATTCCTGCTGGGACTAAAGAGTGACAGGTATCCACCAACACAGCCACACCAGGAAGGGGACAACACCCTCCACCCTGCCAGCATCCCCAGGTCTGCATCCCAGGAAAACACCCTCCACTGTGAGGTACTACCTCGGAGCCAGGGCCCACCCACACCCAGCCATCACTGGAGAAGGCAGCATCCACAGGAGTTTTCCTGGAATAACATTTCCTGACAATTTTAATGCCATATGTACTTTGGAGCCTGGCAGTTTAAAGCAATTAGATCCAGGCTGGGAGCTGCAAAGCATTTCTGTGTTTACGTCAGTGTTTCAAAGGTACCAGCCCTGTACTCCCAGCACTCTACACACAGGATTAGCACAGGGTTCCCACGTGGAGCTGCTCTCTCCAGGAGCCCAGCAGCTCGGTGAGAACCAACCTGTGGAGGAAAGGGATGGAAAGCAGGAGCCACCCCACTGAAGCCTGGGTTTCCATCTGCTTGTCCCACACTGGGGAAAAAAACAAACCACCAAAAGGTCAGGCCACCAGCTACACCCTGCAGCCCTGTGGATGTGAACATTTCTCCCAGACAGATGGTGGGAAGGGGAAGAGTGAGGAGGAGGAAGGAAGGGAACAAGTTCAAAACAAGTCTCTGAGATCAGCAAACATAAAAATACCCTCTCAGTGCTGCTGGCAGTGCAGAGAGACCCGGCCCGGGGGCGAAGGCAGGCACAGAGCGTGTCCCACCCCGTGCCACAAGCTCACACTGCTCTGGTGCTTCTCACTCCGTGCCCAAAACCTTCTCTCTGGTGTTTTATTTCCTTCATCTCTTCACGACTTCAGCATCACCCTTGCCAGCTCTCACACCCCCTGACAATGCCGGCCACTTTTCCAATGGGAGTTTTTACGTTTTCCCTTCCATCCTCGATCGAGTGAGGCTGGGGAAATTGTCTCAGGCTGCAGATCCCTCCCACGCCATCGATGCCATCTGCGAAATCCAAACCCCTTCCCAGCGCTTCCCATGGCTGCTTTTCCCCCCCCAGTACCAACTTCAATTGCTCTGGGGATGAGATGAGAAAGTTATGTTTGCTGCTCAGTTCAGATTAACTGAGAGCATTTATTCAGCCTTCCTTTATCAGAGATGCAAATCAAATACTCCAGTTACATATTTTAACACAGTGGGGTGGAAAAAGTCTGATGGAGAGAAAGACATAAAGGGTCTAATGCATTCACTGGAGCTAAGGTGGAAAACAGAGATTGGTGAAAAATGATTAACATAACAGGTGCCATTGTCACAAAAGTGACAATTTGAAGACAAATCCCCCCAAAATGAATTCCCTAAATATCAGAGCACATCATTAACTACATTTAGTCCCTGTTTTATACCGGCTCTGCAAAGGAGTGTGGAGAGGAGGGGAAAGGTGGATGAAAGAGTCTCCTCCCAGACAGCAAGAAGTTGGTTAATGGCACATTAAGATGGAAATGGAACTTGAAGCCAAAGAATGTCCCATCCTGGGAAAGAGCAGATGCCACGACAGTGCCAGGGTGAAAGGAGTGGGAATTTCTTCCAGCAAGGACCAGCAACATCTCCCCTGTGCACCAGGGTGGTCCCACATGACCGGTGACTTCAGCTTCCAGCTGGGCTGAGCTGCAGTGCCCTGAGCCACGGAGCCTGCAGGCACTGAGCCCCTCTGCCCTGAGCCATGGATCCTGCAGGCACTGAGCCCCTCTGCCCTGAGCCACAGAGCCTGCAGGCATTGAGCCCCTCTGCCCTGAGCCAGGGATCCTGCAGGCACTGAGCCCCTCTGCCCTGAGCCATGGAGCCTGCAGGCACTGAGCCCCTCTGCCCTGAGCCTGCAGGCACTGAGCCCCTCTGCCCTGAGCCATGGATCCTGCAGACACTCAGCCCCTCTGCCCTGAGCCATGGATCCTGCAGACACTCAGCCCCTCTGCCCTGAGCCACGGAGCCTGCAGGCACTGAGCCCCTCTGCCCTGAGCCATGGACCCTGCAGGCACTGAGCCCCTCTGCCCTGAGCCACGGAGCCTGCAGGCACTGAGCCCCTCTGCCCTGAGCCACGGATCCTGCAGGCACTGAGCCCCTCTGCCCTGAGCCAGGGATCCTGCAGGCACTGAGCCCCTCTGCCCTGAGCCATGGATCCTGCAGGCACTCAGCCCCTCTGCCCTGAGCTACTGAGCCTGCAGGCACTGAGCCCCTCTGCCCTGAGCCACCCCACCCTGAGCCAGCAGAGATCCCACCAGCCCCTCTGGCCACCCTGAAGGAGCTCAGGAAACAGATGAGGGACACCTTCAGCAGCCTGGGGAGGATTGGTGATGGGCTGAGCACTGCTTGGTTTGCCATCAGCACCGAGCCTGCTGCTCCCATGCCCATCCCAGGGATTTGGGGATGCTTAGTCCACCTCCACATCAGGGTGGGCAGCTCCTTCTCCTCTCCCCACCCATGATTCTCACACAGGGATATGCTGAACCCAGGGGGTTCAGAGCTTCTCTTTTAGGTTTTGTTTTCTAATAAAAACAGCTCATTGGAGATCAATTTAGCTTTTTAATACCTTTCAGATAAGAAAATCTGCTGCAGCAGCAATTCTCCCCCTATCTTAATTAATTTCTAAACACATCACAAGCTGGAAGTGCATGTTTGATGAATCTGGTTGACCTCCTGGTGCAGAAATGATGACACAGATGTTGTGCCTTCTTCACTACCTCATTACTCATGTCACACCAGGGTTTTTTTCCCCCATTGAGCTGGCTGACAGGAGCTCCAGTGCTGCCATCAGCAAGAGAAGCTGCAAGGAGCCAGAGGAAGGCTCAAGAAACGTTTTGCATCTCTGGAGAAGCCAGGTCCAGCAATCCCACAGGACACAGCACCGTGCAAGCACAAGGGAGGGAGGGAACGGAATCCAGTGTGAGGTTTTCACCAAGGAGGACAAAACACTGCTGGGGAGGGAAATGAGGCACCCCACAAAGAATGGCCAATCTGAGGGAATGCTGGGGCTGAAGGAGCCCCAGTGGGGAGGTGCCCAAAGCCCACAGGATCTGGAGTGATCCTCAGAGAGCTGGGGACAATGGCAATCAGCCCAGCTCTGAAAAGGGTTCCAGCCTCCTCTCCCCTCCCATTCAAGCTGGGATGAGCCCAGTTGCACTGGTATGATGTTATATCCATCTGTGGGAAGGATATAACATAGAATCATGGAATGGCCTGGGTTAGGAGGGATCTTAAAGCCCATCCAGTCCCACCCCAGCCATGGCAGGGACACCTCCCACCATCCCAGGCTGCTCCAAGCCCTGTCCAACCTGGCCTTGGGCACTGCCAGGGATCCAGGGGCAGCCCCAGCTGCTCTGGGCACCCTGTGCCAGGGCCTCATCACCCTCACAGGGAAGATTTTTTTTTTTTTCCTAAAGGTGATCACAGCTCCTAAAAACTTGCTCTTGGAGATTCCTTAAAGAACTGGAGAGCTGCCCCAGCCTGAGGCAGCCCCAAGGACAGACACACCACAGGGTGCACGGGATTCCTTCCCAGCTCCACTTCAGAGCAGGATGTAAAAGCAGAGGGAAGAGTTTAAGACCACAATTTACACCCAGCTCAGGGGCTGATGGAGCACAGGACCAGCAGCTGATCATTAGGGAAAAATCAGGATGTATGGGAACAAGAAGAAAAAAGGAAACTCCACAAATACAAGTTAAAGAAAATCCTCTGGGAGACCTAGAAGCCTAAAGCAGATAACTTGTCTGCTGCCAGCACAGCCAGCAGAAAGTGGGCACTAAAAATAAAAAATAGTAGGGTTTTTTTATTTTTTTTTTAACAGCCTGATGAGGTCTGGTCACCTTTTACTCCAGACACTTTAATGGTCCCTTGCAAGGTGATGGCATGAGATGCAACAAGGCTTTTCCTCATGATCACTCTCCAAAAAACCCAGTTTATTTCTGCTGGAGCTGGAGCAGAGGCAGCACAGAGCACGTTTCTAAACCTCCCATCATGCAGGGATGGTCCTGGCTCTGGTATCCCACAGCCAAGACGTTTACTGGCATCCCTCACAAGAGAGGAAATCCCATCCTTCCACCAGCAGGATGGGATGAGGCTTTGCATCCTCTTCCCAAACCTCCATCCCAGCACTCACAGGGTGTTGTGGCACTGGTGCCTGATCAAAGGATCAATGCAGAGACAAAACCTGTCTGTCCCACCCCTCCACCCCTCAGAGCCCCACAAACAATCCCCCTCTTTGGCCAAAGCCTCCAGACACGGCCCCAGGGCTGGATTTAGCAATGATTAAACTGGGACACACGGCAGGGTGTGGAAAAACAAAAAAATAAATCTCTCTTATGTTTTGTTAAATTCAGCAATTTACAAGGCTGGAATAATTAGTGGTTTAAAATGTTTTGACACAAGCAGCCCCAATAATCATGATAAATCATATCAGGCATATGCCCAGATCCTTGAAGTGACAGATGACAAACAGAGCAGTGACAAGACGCTCCATCACGCAGGGAATCATTGAGTTAATGGAAGAATTATTGCTTCTGAAATCCACTCCAGTCCCATTGTGGGGAACATTCCAATTTATCAAAGCCAAATGAACATTAATTGCTGCAGCCTGGTAAGTTTTCGAGCTGCTGTGACCTTCATTGAATTTTAATCCAAAACAGATAAGATTTACTTCCACACAACAGGAAACAACACAATTAAACCCAAATGACAGCTGAGATTATGGTGAAAAAACACAACAGGCATAATGACAAAAATATTGATTCCCTTCTACTTGACACTGTGCTTAAAAAAAAAAGGTAAATAAATAAAATATTGCATTTGCATATTTGTTTTTTCTTTTCCCTTTTTCCCTTCTTTTCATTTGTGAGACAAATTTCAGACACTCAAGCCAAGAGGAAATGGGTGGCAGAGAGTAATCGAGACTGAATTCCCTTTAACTGCAGTAATTAATGTTATGTCTCATTGGGGAGAGATTAAGAAAAAACAGTTAGGAAAGGAAAAAAAATAAAAATTAAGTATTATGTTGCTGTCAGATATGTCCTTGAGCTCGGGAAGGGAGGTGTGAAGAAGGCAGTCAGTGCTTTGCAGGGGTAGGTGGTGGCCACAGGGACATGGGCCATGGAAGGAAACCAATCCCAAAGCTGTAAGGCATGGACTGACAGCCAGAGTCACTGGAAGGAGGAGTAAAGCCAGGATTTGCACCTCCCTGGAGCCCCCGTGCAGCACAGAGAGGGTCTTGGCTTTAGAGGCAGAGCAGGAGCTCCCCTGGCCATAAACACCCAGAGAAATCCAAGCAGCTCCTGGCTTGGCGATGTCTCACTGCTCAAAAACTGTGCCAAGCGCTCCTGAAGAGAGGGGCTCACCAGATCCTCCTGGAAAACCTTCCCCAGCTCCT
This sequence comes from Poecile atricapillus, assembly GCF_030490865.1. NCBI lineage: Eukaryota > Metazoa > Chordata > Aves > Passeriformes > Paridae > Poecile > Poecile atricapillus. Next base: position 8,163,407 of record NC_081268.1, on the reverse strand, counting down.
ACAAATCACCTGGAGCATGAGGAGAAAGGTAAAAGCAAGCTTTAGAGCCACTTAAAGGAGATGAAGGAAGCATTTTCTCATGTCCCCTCCTGTCCCCTGGGGCAGGATGCTGGGCTGATGATGGACAGGGCACAAAGAGCCTGAATGCCAAGGCAGCACAGGGGTGGGCTGGAATTTTGTCCCTAGCAGTGATGGTGGTTTAGTTTATAGAAAACACACAGGAGATGTTGGGCTTCATGGTAGGAAGAGGAAGGAAAAGCATTTGTGAAGCTGGGAAGGAGGACACAGGTTGTATCCCGAGGTAAAAAGGGATATGGATATAGAATAGAGGGTGTGGGGACAGGAGGGGGTACCCAGGACCCCCCAGCACAGCCAGGGAACCCCACTGCTGGGCTAGGAGAGCTGAGCTGATGGGGGCCCTCTGGATGTGCTCCAGCTGGGGTCAAGAAGGGAAATAAAGGAGTGGGAAAGCAGCACGGGACCTGGGTGAAATACTCCACCCAAGAAACAAAGAGATGTGCCCGTTTTATTTCCCCTACAGAACTCCATGAGGCCTCAAGGGAGGAAAAAACCCCAAAAAACCCAATAAACCAACAAAACAGAATCATCTTTGCTGGTAACTCAAAACTTGGCTCGGGTTCACTCAGAAAGTTAATGAACCTTCTGAAAAATCTGGGCAAAGTTTCAAGCCTGTGCTGCAATCCTGACCCAGGAAAGAGATCTGCAGGGCTCCTGCCTCCCCAGGAACACATGTGCAGCCCAGACCCCATCCCAGACCCAGATCCATGCCCAGGACCTCAGCTCCAGCTGCAGGGAATGTCAGCATTTATAAGGACAGTGGAATTACAGCTGACTGTGTGTGGCAGGAACAACTCCTCTCCCGTTCTCCTGTTGCTTTTGCAGAAGGGAAGAGAGGAACAAGGCTGGGATTGAGTCTCAAAACAAATCCATGGGTGCTCCCACGCCATTGGCAAAGCACATCTTCACTGGCTAACCTGGGATTAGAGGCCAAAGCCATTCCTGTGCGATTCCAGTGCCATTCCTGTGCCATTCCTGTGCCATTCCTGTGCCATTCCTGTGCCATTCCTGTGTCATTCCTGTGCCATTCCTGTGCCATTCCTGTGCCACTCCTGTGTCATTCCTGTGCCATTCCTGTGCCATTACTGTGTCATTCCTGTGCCACTCCTGTGTCATTCCTGTGCCATTCCTGTGCCATTCCTGTGCCATTCCTGTGCCATCCCTGTGCCATTCCTGTGCCACTCCTGTGCCATTCCTGTGCCATCCCTGTGCCATTCCTGTGCCACTCCTGTGTCATTCCTGTGCCACACCTGTGCCACTCCTGTGTCATTCCTGTGCCATTCCTGTGCCATTCCTGTGCCACTCCTGTGCCATTCCTGTGCCATTCCTGTGCCATTCCTGTGCCATTCCTGTGCCATCCCTGTGCCATTCCTGTGCCACTCCTGTGCCATTCCTGTGCCATTCCTGTGCCATTCCTGTGCCATCCCTGTGCCATTCCTGCGCCATCCCTGTGCCATTCCTGTGCCACTCCTGTGCCATTCCTGTGCCATTCCTGTGCCATTCCTGTGTCATTCCTGTGCCATTCCTGTGCCATTCCTGTGTCATTCCTGTGCCATTCCTGTGCCATTCCTGGGCTCACATGTCCATGAGCAGTGCTGGTCCCACATTCCAAGGTGCAGCCAAGGAAGGCTCTGGCCAGGAGCTTCTCAAAGGAACTTTCCAATCATCCAATCATTATAATCATTTGCTGTATTTTAGAGACCATTTTCAGCAAGAGCTTTGGGCCAGGACTGAATCTCTCCCACTATAGAAAATCTGCTTTTCAAGCAGGAATCACCAGGCTGCAGAGAAATGTCACCCCACAGACACAGGGCAGTTCTCCAGCGCTCAGGTTTGCCCACAACAGCCAAACAATCCCACACTCAAACCTCCTGCCAGGGATGGAGCTTTTCACACCCACAAGTGCTGTGCTGTTTTCTTTCTTTGTTCTGTCTCTCACTTATGTTTTCAGGCTCATTTTCCAAGTATGAAGTTCTAACCCTTTCCCCCTCTCCAACACCCCATCCCATGGACAATTTTAGCAGGATATAAAACCATTCTCTATCCAACTCTGTAAAATGCAGCCCCCAGCTCCTTTCTTTTCTGCCATGCTGCACCTTATCTTGCCCAACAGCCTTAATGCAAAGTTTCTCTCCCTTCTCACATGCATTCAGTGCCAGATCTAAAGCCCTGCTGACAAGACACTCAAAAAAAACAACAGATTTAAGTTGTAAAAGCCAAACAGCTCCTTGTTCCAATAAAAAAAAAAATAAAAAAAAAAAAATTCAAGGATTTGTGCAGCCATTGTTTGTGTTCCTCCTTCCAAAAGTAAAGACAGAAGCTGTGGAGATGACCCAGATTCTAAGAGATGAACAGATTCACCTTTTGCAGAGGATTGCTGTGGTGGATCCCCAGTCCCATAAAAGACTTGCTTTGGCAGATGAATGGCAGACATACACACTGGATATACCAACATAACTTCTCTTTCTCTCTATCTTATCCCAGTGGGATTGAAGGGACAATGCACTGAATCCCATTTTACAGATGGAGCTCTAAAGCACAGAGGAACCATGGAGCAGATCCAAACACGTAGGCAACCACCTCATCAGATACTGAAACTTTAAAAGGCAACACAGCACATAAACAGCACATTAATAAAAGGTCACAAACACCCCAGATGGAGACATTCAGAGCACTGGATCATCTTTTTGCTTTTAGGTCAGACTTGTCCTTTGCAAGAAATGCTGCAGCCCTTACTCACTTCAAAGATAAACTTCAGCTTCAGAATGAAAGCCCAAAATCTTGCCTTTGCACAAAGACCGAGCAGAAATACTCCACTCACACCTCACCACTTTCCAGCACGGACAGGAGCAACCACAAGGATCCTCGTTACCCTCCCAACAGCTTATTCCCCACACTTTTTTGCTTTATTTTATTTTCTTAGAAGACGAAGCATTCTTTTACTTTTTTTTTTTTTTTTCACCTGTCCCATTCAAACACAGGCTGGAGACCCAACCCAAGGAGGGACACAAACATCTGCAAACCAAGCTCACCACCCTGCTCCTCAACCCCCTCCTCCTCCAAGGGGGCTCCTCCATCCCCTCCGATGCCATCAGCAGCCGGGACTCACCATGACTGAGATATGAAGGATGTGCATCTGCTCCTCCACGATCTCCGAGGGCTCCTGGAGGCTGGGAGGGGTGGCCCTGGAGAGCTGCTCAGCGCTGCTCATGGACACGTGGAAGTACAGGGTGCCATTCTCCAGCCACTGCTGCTTCCAGTGCACCAGCGAAATGTCCGACACGGTCCCCGACATCTCTGCAGGGACACAACACACAGCTGAGGGTCAGTCTCCCCCATGATGCCCAAAGGTGTTGTTCTAAGTGATGAAGGAAATTGGGATTTTTTGAGTCTTATCCCCAGAACTGCTTCTATTTCATTTTAGCCTCTACTTCTCCTATATACAAACAGAAATATCTCTCTTCCTTAATAAAAAAGCAAGGGGCTACAGACTGCATTGGGATTTCTAGAAAAGGAAGGCAAGAACAGTAAATCATACAAGATGCCCAAACTTCCTGTGGCTTTCGCAGGAAACAGGCTGGAACAAGCTCCCAAGGAACTGCAGCCAAGCCCAAGGGAGTTTCATGGCTCAGGGAGGCCACTCCACGCCAGACAAGGCAGGCTGCAGACACCAGCACACGCTTTGCTGGCACTTACAGTGGAAACCTTCTTCCAGATGTGAGGCAGCAGCACAGCTGTATTTAATAGGGACACTCAGCACAGACCGTGAGCTCCAGCAACAAGGGAAAACCACCAGGCTTGACAAATGTCTATTGACATTGGAGCTGCATCTGTCCTTCTGACCTTCTGCAGCTTCTGTTGGCTTCACATCCCACCCAGTTCTGATTTCCAGCACAGCCTGGGAGCCAGGATTGCAGCATCCCAGCACACACCACCAGCTTTCCCTGGCCTAGGGCACTGCACTCAGCTGGGGTTTGGAGAACCCAAAGGGCAGCCCCAGACCTGCAGACCCTGTGAAGGCAGCAGCTCCCAGCTTCAACTGCAGCTCCTGAGCAGGCCAGAAGCACTGATGGCTCCACAGCTGCCCAGCACGTTGCACATGGATGTCTGCAGGGAACAGGTTTGGTGGTTTGGCAGCTGAATCAAAATGGAAAATGAAAAATAAAAAAATACTTGTACAAAATGAACCAAAATATTTCTCCTTCCACCACATCTTTTTTGTGTTTGTTTTTCCATTTCCAATATGAGCAATGGGAAGCAAGACAGGTCTTCTTAGTCACTGGGCCCACAGCTTCAGCAGTCACAAATTCAATTCCCTCCTATTTGGGAAGAGACCAGGTCTGACAGCCCCTGACCCACTGTCTGCAGGTGTGTCTGCCCCAGAAGAGCCAGGAGCACAAACTCAGGTATTTCTGGCACCACAGTGGGAACAGGGATGAGGTTCTCCTCCTGCACCTTGGCTGCAGAGGCTCAGTGGGGAGGATGGTGCTTGTTCCCCTGAGGGCAAAGCAGCCAGGGAATGCTGGTGGCACTGTGCATTTCATTGCCCTGAGCCCAGCTGGGCAAAAACACATCCAGTTCCAGATCCCAGTGGAGAGGAAGGAAGGAACAATCCCAGCTGAGGCTGTCCTGAGGAGCCACCCACACCCTGCAGGACACGAAGCTTCAACAAGACCCTTGGGTGGTGAGCAGCCACTCAGGCACTTGCACTTCTACAAACCCATGTCCCATCCCAGAAACAACAACAAAAAAACCTCTCAGTCCTTCAGGAACTGTTTTTCTCACCCCTGAAATCAACATATTTCCCAGGAGCAAGCTCCTGGCTTCCCAAGATGGATCAAAAGAGAGCCAACCAAGCTGCTCATGGAGAAGACCCCACCACAGCACAGGTCCTGCAGGGCTGAGGGCAGGGACAACACCACCCCAGCACCTCACTGATGACAATCCAGAGCCACCACCGTGTCACCTCTGTCTCACCAGAGGGGTTTGCTCATTGTCTCTCCCCCCTCAGCACTGCACTTTCCTCATCCCCACCCCCTGTGCACACCTGAGCACTCAGCAGAGAAAAACCAAACAGCTCCTGACCACACATGGACCCATCAAGAGCCCACACTTGTGCTTGGGAGGGGATGCAGGAGCTCCCTGTCACATCCCTGTCACTGCCCTGACGTCCTGCTAATGACCCTCCTCTCCTTTCACAAAAGACTCTTTGCTGGAGCAAATCTGCAGCAAGAGGGTGTTGTTTGTACTCTGGAAACTTTAAATCACAGCAGCCCTGCAGCCCCTTCAAGACCTGGGGACCTCATGGAATGAATCCTGTGTCTCTCCCCTCCAAACAAGGCTCAAGCAGAAGGTTTCTTATAGCAGTAAAAATAAGAACAAAAATGAGAGAAATATCAAGGCTGCTTAATTGCAGTCATCTTCCCAGCAATACTTCAAAGGTCTGTACTAAAAAGCATCGCCTTGTCTAATTAAAATCAAAACAAATGCTACTTTTAGGAGCAAAAGAACTCACTCAGCTTTGCAGCAGAAATTCAAGATCATCCACAGAGGCAAACAGACCATGGGAGAGCACGGAAGCATCAAGGGAGAGACTCTGTTATGCAAAGCCATAATCTTAATTCTGTCCAGAGGGACAGTCACCCACAGGAGGGGATGATTTACGGTATTCCACACTCATCACACACACATCCTGCAGCAGACCTTCCCTAAAGAGCTCAGGAATGAGGTTATATCACCCAGCCCACAGCACAGACCCTGTGCATGCCACCAGGACCCCACTGCTACAGTTCCAAAGGCTACATCACATTAGGGAAGCAAGGAAAAAAACCTCCAGGGTCAACTTCCTCCAAATTTTTTTCCCTTACACACACATTTTTGCATGGGATGTTTAAGAGGATCATGGAGAACATTTCTCAGGAGTTCTGAAATATAGGCAATTTTTTGGATTTTAGCCTAGACTGAAGATAAGCCTGTTTCATTTTCAAAAGGTCTCTTCCAAAAGTAGAAACTTCAATTTAACATTCATTTCACAATTTTAAGCAAGCCCAGCAGCCAGGCAATTTGTGACAAACACGGACTTGCCAAGCCTGGGTACCCATTCCCACACATTTATAAACACTTGTGTGCTTGTGCTCTCATTTCAGGGCACCTGGTTCCTACCCCAGCGCCCCCAGGACACCACCACCCTCCCTCACAATAAAGAATAATTTCAAAAAAAGCTTTTTCAAGCCCTGTAGCTGCAGAATCCCTCAATCCCCAAACACAGGGAAGTTTCTTGGCCTCATATACTCGACACTAATATTGCACTGCCCGCGTTTCACTGGACACGCATTGTCACTCCACTGTCTGCTGTAGTTACAGTGGTGAGAGCCCGTCCATCAGGCAGAATGTAATAGTCTGCAGCAAGATTGCCTGTTATCAGAGCTTTCAAACACTTTTGGAACAAATTAAGGGCATTCCTGCACCAAAACTGAATGAGATGCGGTTAAAGTTTTAAATGTGCAGCAATGGAAAAGCAGTTGTGGTCTATAGCTGTTAAAAATCTCAGTATCTAGTGGATGGGGAGCTATCAGATGGGGTTCAAACACCCCTTTGTGGGTAAAACACCAAGTAAAACAGCCAAACAGATCATCAAACATCTGCCATGCACCTTCCTACCTGCTCACTGTGCTCAGCAGAGAGGAGACAATGAAGAAATGAGGATCCTCCTTCCCCACAGCAGGCAGCCAGACTTCTCCCCTTCTCCCTGCTCAAAGACCCCAGGCAAGCACCAACTCCGTCCCAGAGCTGGGGATCTGAGGGATCTGTTCTCCACCAGCACCAGCAGATACATCTCCCCTTCCAGCCTCCCCAGGTGCCTCCCCAAACCCTCACAAATGCCATCATCTCCCACCACACAGCTCAGCCGAGCCATGGGCAGCACCCACCAGCCTTTGCTATCACCTGATGATGGTCTGAAAGGAAGAAAAAGGCACACAGAGCATTTCTGCCTTTTCTGCTCTTCCTCAAGCTCTGTGCCTTGTACAGCTCCTACAGTCTTCAGCATTTTCCTTGGAAATCAAACAAGCAAACCAAACGAATCTCTTCCCAGGGCTCAGCCTCTGACCTCGTGCTCATCAGCAGGTCGCCCATCCAGGATAAGGCAGGGGACAGCAAGATCCCTTCCAACCAGCTCTCTAATCCCCTTTTTCCCTTTGCTGTTGCTCCAACCCTTACATATAAACATTTCATTGAAATCTTCAACTTGTATTACAATCAAACTTAAAAGCAAAGCGGCCTAAATGCATTTGGTTGGGAACCAAGACGATTCCCATAAAAGCAGATTATGCTGACATGATGAATAGAAAATGAAACAGCCGATATTAAAGTTACAGGATTGTTACTCCATGCCTTTGGGCTCCTGGCCACCCTGCCCACCTCCTCCCTCCCCTTCCCCTTGGTCTCACTGAAGCCAGGGACAGCCTTTTCACCTCTGCCTTCTCCAGGGCAGCCTGCCAGGCTTGAAACCTTCACCAGCCCCCACCCCAACCTCGTGCAATGCCTCAATATTCTTCACTTGCTCGGGAGGTTGCAGCCCTGCCTTATCTGTCATGGCGTTTTACAAAGCCTGTGTTGTATTTAATTGCCTTGTTCTTGCTAATCTGCCGTGATTACTGTATTTTTATTTCATTCTTGAAGGCCATTATTAAAATAAGCCCTTTCACTTAGAGCAGTTCATCCCCACAAAGTTCCCTGTCCCCAGATAACCAAACCCTCCTTGTGTTTCCTCTGGGCTCCCCAGCCCTGCTCAGACCTGCTGGGAGCCTTTCCTGTCAGCACCAAGTGCTTGGGGTGATGGGTGAGGATCCAGTGAGTAATTTCCAGCGCACAGATCCAGGCTCCTCCAGCCTTTTTCCTCCCCACCTGCTCCATCCCAGCAGGACCTGCACCCTGCAGCCAGCCTTCCTCATGCCACCTGCACAACTCAGCATTAATCTGGCACAGGGAGAGCTGGGGATCTGCTTTAGTGATTGTGTTTCCTTTTACAGAGACACAACCCCAGCTTGTGCCCCCTTCCTCCACACCCCTCATCCTGCCACCCCATTCCATCTGCTCTTATCCCAGGGCTCTCCTGAGTTAATGTTCTCCAGAGGCACCAACCTCCAATAAAGTGTTAGTTTAGAGATTCTTCGGTGCTAGCTACCACTTATGCTAATAAAGCAAATTTATGCAGAAAGTCATAAACAGAGAGCTCTCCCCAGTGCCCTTGCCAGCACAGGATTGCTCCCTGCGGAATAGATTATCACACTCTGTGCAGACTAGTTCCAAAATTACTCTAGAAATGGGGCTTCCCCCATGCTCCCAGGGGGGCTATTCTGCAGTCAAACAGGCCCTAAGAGTTCTAAGAGTTTGGGTCTTTTGGTGGCGATGTGGTGGAATTTTTTTATCCGAATCATTAGCTCAGGTTTTTTTCTTCCCTTCCCCTCCGCTCCTGTTCCTTCCCTTGCACACCTCCTCCCCTGCTCTCCACTCACAGTGCTCCCTGGGGCAGCACACAAATGCAGCTGCAGATCATAAAAAGTAATAGAGAAGCTCAGAAATTTAAGAAAAGAGAAAAAAAAAAAAAAAGAGATGACAAGCTCCCTCTGATCATCTCCTTTCAAAGGCCCTGTCTGTGAGAACACAGTGCTGCACCTGCAGGGCATTTCAAGGGTGGCTCTGGCGCTGTGCAGGTCTGCATGGACACAGAATTGTGGGATGGTTTGAGTTAGAAAATCTCTCTGAGATCATGGAGTCCAGTAGTTAACTCAGCAGTGCCAAATCCAAGGCAGGATGCTGGATGAAGGTAGGTATCTAAGGGTGCTGACCTTGGATAAGCAAAATGGGATTTGCACTAAAGTGGGTTTGGCTGTTTTCAGGCTCTGCTGGAAGGAGAAGAACAAGCAGCCAGCTTCAGGCATGCTCCTGGGACCAGTCACCTCAAGGACACAAAGCTGTGGGAGGAACTGCCACCAAAGCGTTCACCACAACCAGAGGAATGTGACTGAAGGTGAGGGCAGATCCCAAGCTCAACAGGAACCCAAAAAACAGAAAAACATCTTCAGTTTGGATGCATGACTCGGGATATGAGCCAGGGTGAGCAGGGAGGACAGAGTCAGCCCCTTCCAGGCCTCAGCCCCTGGAAACACTTCAGACAGCCAGAGGGCTGCTCCAACTCTGCTCTCTTGGTCTTGGCTCTGGAGCCTTCTGTGCCATCCCCACTTCCCTTTGGCCTGTCTAACCCCAGGCTTTAGGGTCCCTGAACACACCAGGGAGCAGATATTGATTTGCCTGTGCTGCCCACAGACCTCACTCTGACTCCACAAACCCCACTGCGTGCTCCTGCAGCTGCTTGGATTGCAATTCAGGTTCCAGCACATTACCCTTATTTATAATGCCAGGCTTCCGTGTGGTGCCTCAGGCACTCTCAAATTATTACAAGGCCCTTTGACTTTCAATTCCCTTCCATTCAATTCCATCTCTACCTGTCTGCAGAGGCTCCCCCTGGCCAGCGCTGGGAGCCAAAGGGGAGAGGCAGAGGATGCTGGAATCTGATCCTGCAGGAATTGCTGGCACATGGATGAGCCATCTCCCTTGGAATGAGAAGCACCAGGTATGGGAGAGCAAGGAGGAGGACACTGCTGGGTGAGGCTTTCTCAGACAGAGGAGACACCTGGGCTTGGAGCAGCAGCTGGGGTGCTCAGCCCCATCCCCTCCATGGAATTAGGAATTCCTCCTGGAATTATCTGCCCAGGGAGGTGCTGGAGTCACCATCCCTGGGATGTTTAAACAAAGCCTGGATGTGGCACTCAGTGCCGTGCTTTGGTTGATGGGGAGCTGTTAGGACATGGGTTGGACTTGATGATCTCAAAGGTCTTTTCCAACCTAGCTCATCCTGGGATTCTGTGATGATGCCATGAGGAAAAAGCAGGTGAAGGAATGTGACCTGAAGCACCAGAGCCCCTCTTCTGTGCATTCTGCAGAGGTGAAGGGCAAGGTGCCAGAGAGATGGGGTGAAATGCTTGTGCCTTTCAGTTAGACTTTTTTCTCCCCATTTATCAGGTCTGTCTGTTGGATTTGAGGATCTGGAGTAACTGGGAACAGAGGACTGTCCCAGCTTTCCCCGTGCATTGCCACAACAGCAGCTCTCATGGACCAGCAGCTCTTTCTCCTGTGACATGAGGAAAGAATTGTCTCTTTCCTTTTCCTTGTGCTTTCAGGTGCTGCTTCAAAAGTAAATCCTGCACCTCTCTTGGGTGATCCAGGAGGCTCCAGGAAAAAAACAGAGAGGTGCATTTTCTTTACAGCTGCCGAGGAGCGAGCGCCGGCCTCGAGGGGTGAGCACGGCTCCGAGCTCCATTAGAACCAGCCAGCAGCTTTATAAGTCCTCTGCATTTTTAAACCTCTCTTTGGGAAACAGACCTCTTAAAATGATAAGGCAGTTTGATAGCTCAGGGCTCTGCTCAGACTGTGAGATAATTTCTCTACAGTGGTTCCTTCATGGACCTGCCCTCCCAAAGGGGAGGTGGAACAGGCAGAGGAGGAGAAGAAAACAGGAGAGAGAAGGTCTGGTCGCCTTCTACAAACACTAAGACAGTTCCACCTGCTGAGAAATGGATGTCCTGTCCCAAGGAGAAGGATCTGGTTGGGTATTTTCAGGGGAGAAAATAAAACAGCTGGACTGCTTGGGATCTTCTGCCTCTGGAGCACCAGGTGGGTGCATCAAAAGCCAAATAGCCTGAAAATTCTGGGTATGTTCTTGCCCAAAAAGGCAAAAATATCAATTACCAGGAATGACCAGGTGCTGCTGCCCCTCCAGCCAGATCGTGATGGGGGCTCCTTCACCGACAGGGTCCCTCCTCTGCTGTCAGGGCACACAAGGCAGTGGTTGCCAAAGGATTGAGAATCTTACCTCTTCTCCAGGAGAGGCTTTTGAGTGCTCGCTCCCTGAAAAGCCCTTAGAGCCTGCCACGTATCCCAGGTACCACTCAAGTACCCAGGTTTTGCTTGGGCTACTCAACAAAGCTGAAATCCAGCTCGCTCTTACAGAAATTAGCTCTTGTAACCTCACAGAAAATTTGTTTCTCTCTAGGACTGTGACACCTTAAGCCAGGAGCAACCTTGCATTTTTTACCTACCCCAGCCCCCAGCAAGGCTCCCAGGACACTGTGACAGGAATGCCCCAGGGTGTCCCAGCCCAGGACACTCTGATATCCTCGCACTGGCCAAGCACCACCAGAGTTCTGCAGGAAAGAATCCCAGCAGGGGCTATGGGAGAGCAGAGTGCTGCTCCCAAAGATGCCATCCCAGGCATCACCAGACCCTGCTGAGCAGGACAAACCACCTGGGAAAGGGCTGCCCTCGGAGGCTGCAAACCATCAGGCTGCCAGGAGCAAAAAGGTTTGCTGAGATTAGCTGTGAAAATTCTCCTCTCTCTCTGGACTGACTCGCACTGCAGTGAACTGGACTCAAAGCAGCCGATGTAAGAGCACAGCAAAGTCGCCGCAGGGCTCAGAAAGTGGCAGCATAAGATGAGGAGATGTTAAAATCCAAAATAATAAAAGCAACCGAATTTATTAAGGCTTCTCAGAGCCTGGGAGCAAAATAATTTTTTCCCCATTTAAAAGTGGGTAAGGCGTAAGAGAAGCTGAGCAATTTGCCAGAGATTGGAAGCAACAAAGCAGCAGAGACCAAAGCCTGAAGCAGACACCACACACAGACACCACCAGGCACCCCATCCCAGCCTTTTCCCTGCAGCTTCCTGTCTCCTTCCCCAGCAGGAAAGGCTAATCCATGTCATTATCTGGTTCCCCCACCATTACCACACCATTAGATCCAACAGCAGCCTGTTCTCCTTTGCTGTCCTAACAAGAGCCTCAGTGAAAGCTGTACAGGAGCTGCCCAAAAAGGGACACCTACACCGAGGCAGAAGAGACATGGAGCACGTTTCCCCTTGATCTGCATACACAAAGGTCATGGGAAAGTGGCAGAGGGGGATGAATCCTGCAGCCTCATTAGAGGGAAAGAAACTGTTTCTGCAAATAATTGATTTCTAAATTTATCCTCTAATTAAATAGGTTCCCTGGACAAATCTGCATGCAGGATGCAAGGTGATGATTTAGTGCCTGGCTTCCTCTGGGAACGCATCAACACATGTTTTCAAATTGTCTCTCTGCCAGACTCAAAGGAGGGGTGATCATCTCCCCACAGCAGCGCTCCTGAGCCCCTCCTGACACCTGGAGCCTCGGCACACCCGGCTGAGCTCCCTATGTGCCAGGTTCATCACAGCCACATGCCAGGACGAGGATGTTTGTCACTGTCACCGGTCCCCATGCTCCAGCCCGTGCTCCAGAGCACAGCACCCATCCCTGCCCACACCCTGCCCCAGTGGCAGGCCAGCCAGAGGGGCTTTTGGCAGGCAGCAGCTGTAAAACTACAGCAGGACTGGAAATGCACTGCCCAAACTCAGCACGTAAAACATTATCTCCAAAACACGCTCTTGCTTCCTACATCAATTCCACGGCTGTTCCTGTCTAGTCACTTTGAGTTTTTTCTTACAGACACCATCAGCTAATAAAACCTCCAGAGACGGATCCTGGGATAAAACCAGGCTACAAGCTCTGCAAAAATTAAGTACATTTATCACTCTTCCACGGAGAGCTCCTTTTGGAAAGCAGAGAGCCCTGATATTCTCAGACAAGCATCAAAGGGTTTGGGACATGGAAACTCCATGTTAGCTTGAAAAGAAGGCAGTGGCAAATGTCCCTGCTGTGAGAGGGCCCTGGTAATTAACTCCTGCTGCCCAGGACAGTGAGCAGAGCCCACAGCCTGTCCATCCCAGCCTGTCCATCCCCAGCCTGTCCATCCCCAGCCTGTCCATCCACACTGTCCATCCACACTGTCCATCCACACTGTCCATCCACACTGTCCATCCCCAGACTGTCCATCCACAGCCTGTCCATCCACACTGTCCATCCCCAGACTGTCCATCCCCGGCTTGTCCATCCACACTGTCCATCCCTAGCCTGTCCATCCACACTGTCCATCCACACTCTGTCCATCCACACTGTCCATCCACACTCTGTCCATCCACACTCTGTCCCTCCACACTCTGTCCATCCCCAGCCTGTCCATCCACACTCTTTCCATCCACACTCTGCCCATCTTTGCTGGATCAAAGCTCTCCCTTCCCAAAAAGAGGCACTTTGCCTGCATTTACACACTCCCCTCTCTCTGGAAGCAGCAGCAGTAACACTTTTCACCCCCTCTTCTTTCCCCCTGCCACCCCTCAGGGTCGTTTGAGCACTGGGTGTATGGGTCCAGCCTCTGGCAGCCCTTTGGTGCTGAGTCTCCAGGATCTACAGATGCAGATTGTCCACCCTGATGTCCCACACGCTGGGGTTCCTGCTCCTGGCATGTGAGACTCACAAGGATTTAGCCACAGGTTTAGATTTAGACCAAACATTTGGAATTCTTTGTTGTGAGGGTGGGCAGGCCCTGGAGCAGCTGTGGCTGTCCCTGGATCCCTGGCAGTGCCCAAGGCCAGGTTGGACAGGGTTTGGAGCAGCCTGGGACAGTGGGAGGTGTCCCTGCCATGGCTGGAGGTGGGATGGGATGGGCTTTAAGGTCCAAAGCATTCTATAATTCTGTGATTCTGGAAGTGCAGCCTAGAGATGCTGTACAGTGCCCATCCCTGTCACACTGAGCAGATGTGATTTTCTCCCCCCACCTCCCCCAATAAAGTCTTCAAAACTGGAGCATCTCCTGGCATTTTGGATTTCTCAACACTTCTGGATGAAAACTACCTTGTTAAATGAGTTCTCTATCAAAAAATCACTACCACAGATGGAGCTCGGGCCCTAACCTACTTCTACACTCCAAAATAAAAAGTCATTAGGTGGCTAAATACTTTAGGAACTGTGTCCCTTCATCTCCCTGCTGTGGTTTTCCGTCTGTAGCAGAGCATCCTCCTTTATAAATTGCCTCCGAGAGCCTCTGATCTTGTCTAAAAGAAAACAATATTATTCACAGGATGGGAGAGAGATGGACGAGAGCTAATTAGTCCTCGTACAGAGGAGTTTGCAAGATACAAAATTTAAATGAAGCCTGATTTTCAGATGGTGGTGATAAAATCTTCATGTTACATGGCTGGCTTTTTCTTCCAGAGGTGCTTTTTTTTTTGCTCACCTTGAACATTTTTAAAGGCAAAAAAAAAATTTCTTTAGGTACCAAAGCAAATACATAATCTGGCTCTCCAGCACTTTCCAGCCTGAGCAAGTTAAAACCCTGCTAAAAGCAAAGTCCTTGAGGCCCTGTTCCCCAAGGATGCGTGCACATAAAACAAGGAAAATGTGTGGTTATTAGAGTTTAGCTTTATTGTTTCCAAAAAACACACTGAAGATTGTGTTTATGATTCTGGAGAAAATAAAAGCCTCTCTTCAATTGTTAAAATAGAGAACATGAGATACTCCAGTGACTTCTATACAATCAAACAGCACAGCACCCTCTGCTTGGATTCCAGAAAAGTCTGTTCAAGAGTGAGAATGAGCCTGGGCAGGGATAGGAGATGAGCCCACACCTCACCTTAGAGCCAAAGGAAGCAGAATTAGCTTTTACAGTCATTTAATGTGGATAAAGTTACGTGGAGGACAAGAAAACAGTTCAAAACTCATTGCAAAATCCCTTAAGAGCCTCTGTTTTGTTGGTTTTCAGAAACATCCTGGTTTCTGAATGATCAAATCCCCTTTGAAAGCCAGACTTGAGCAAGAGAATCATTTAGACACACTTGAAACCAAACAAAAAAAGTAAAATCATGGCTGGAGCTTTCTCTCTGGCCCTTGCAAAGCCTTCTCCACCCAGCAGGATGTTCACACCTTCAGAGGGCTTTTCCTGCCCCACATCCCTGCCCTGCTGAAGCTCTGCCAGGAAGGGTTTGTATCCATCACTGCATCCATCAAACCGCATCACCCAAAAACCAAACAGCCTTCCCCTCTTCTGCCCCTCCACCTTCAGCCTGGGGGAAGGACAGCCCACAGGGCTTTTTATCCCCCTCCTTTAACTATTCCTGAGACTCTGTGAGGTTATGAATTATTGATTGGAGCTGTCTCTGCTGTTTAGGATGATGATGATGGAAGGGAAATGAGGGCTGCAGAAGGGCCGAGTCCCTGGCACCGGAGCAGGGCTGGGAGCCAAGGGCCACGTCCAAGGGGGATCCTTACCCAGCTACTCAGTGTCTCTGCCCATCCATCAGAGCCTGACACCTGCCTGGCACACTGGGGATCAAATTCTTCTTGGAGGAAGTCAAAGGAAATCCACATTCCACAGGGAAGGGAGGGAAACTCTTCACACCCTGTTCATAACCCTGCAACTCGCTTGGAAACCCAGGACTTGAGACCCTCCTGGCCATGCCTGGTGGATAACCTGGACTGGCTGACCTGGCAGAACCAGGTCTTCCTTGGAGTTTCAGCACAAGGAAACAGAATGGGGGTAGGGATGGAAAGAGCCAGTGAGGAGAGAGATCCTGAGAAGGTGGTGACAGAATCCAGCCTCCAGACAATTTCACAGACACTTTCTGGAAGGTATTACTGGCAGCTCTGAAACAACCTGTTAGCATGAGCCCCTGGGGCTTGCAATAAAAACCAAGATGTATTTTTCCCAGGTTAGATAGATGTCTGAAAATTAAAGGAACAGCCTGAAGAAATATGTCAATTCCACCCATCCCTTGGTGTACATTTACTCGCAGGCTCCTCGGAGATGGGGGGTCAGCGCCGGAGCAGGGGAGCCACAGCTGCCTTCATCCCAGCATGGGAGCAGCATGCAAACCACAGCCTGCTCCCAAATCCACCTTGCTGTTAATGGCTGCATTCCAAGAAATGTGTAACAGCACTGAACTGAGCCTTAAACAATTTCAAATAAACACCGAATTCAACCCACACGGACAGATCTCCCAGCTGAGGCAGCACTGAGTGTCCGAAGTAACTCCACAGTTTCTGTGCATCCTGCTCCAGAAACCTGTCCCTGAATTGACCAGAATGGAGGGGCTTCCAGGGTCACATTTTACCTTTTTGTATAAATTTCTTCTGTGGACCTCCTTCTGAAAAAAGCCATAACCAAAACGAACACGCTACCCCAAAGATGAGAGTTTTATCAACAGAACTCTGCTTGGAAAAGCTGAGGATCAACTTTTCCTGCAAGAGATTCACCACTATGGCCAACACTGACCATCACACCTCACACTATACTGCTACCTGCACTCAGGGTTAAGATCCTCATTTAAACCCCAGAAATTAAAAGCGCTGTGTCTCCAGAGGTGCACACCAGAGCTCTGCTCACTCCAGTCCTGCCCTTCACCTCCACAAGATCCCCAGCTCATGCCCTGCCTGTGATCGATCTGATCCCTGCTTGGCTCACAAATCCTGCCTGCTTGCTCTCTTCCCCACTCTGGATATTAAGGGAAGGAAATCTCTGGATCTATTTGAAATGAATTATACTCCAGTAATTGCAGCTCCTACAGGGCAGTATTAGGTCAAACTGCCCTTTTTTGTGCTGTGTCTCAAGCACTGGAGATGATGAATGGGCTCATTTTCCGCAGAGCTGGATGCTCGCCGCTCCAGGTGAAGCCCACGCGAGCCACAGATGCTCATTGCTCCGATACCACAGCTCCTGCCAAGCACTTCCTTTAATAAAACATCCAAACTCACACTGTACAAACACAATCCTGGCGCACATTCCCTGCCACTTGTTGTCATTGTCCCACGGGTCCTCAGCACACGGTGCCATCCCCACTGCTGTCCTCTCCAGGCTGCACTTCACTGCTGAAAAAATCCATGCCACTCTCACCCCAGAAGGACCTTTTCAGCCCAAAAACAGATTCACCCCTCCCATTCTAACTCTGTGTTAATTATTAAGATGGGGTGGGATTGCAGAGACTAATTACCACTGTAAAGTTACTCTCCTGAAAGCTGATAAGGGAAATAATTAGGATGGACAAGCGTGGATTACAGAACTGTAAATCTCTCTCTCTCTAGTCAAGATAATTCTGCTACCCAAGATCACAGATGACAAGAGAGTCCATCAGAAAACACGAAGCAGTGGTGGAGACCAAACGATGGTCTGAACCTTCCCAGACTCCTCAGAGCACGGACCCTTCCTGCTGCAGCACAGGGGGGACTCTTCTCCAGCAGCTTCAGACTGGGACAAGCCTCCAACAGGCAACCCCAAGGAGCCCAGCACAAACACCCTGGGAAACAGACACAGAGCCTGGGAAATCCCAAGAGAATCAGCCTTGTGCATATCTTCCAGCCACCTTCCATCCCACGTTCACCAGGTGGTTTGTGCATGTGGAAGATGCCTCACAGGTGAGGTAGAGCTGTGGCAGCTCAGGGGACGTGGTCTGCAGCGTGACCAGGGTGCCAGGGGGTTGGAATGAGATGATCCCTAAGGTCCCTTCCAAGCCAAGCCATTCTCTGATTCCATGGTCTCCACAAGGTGCATCCTACAGGAGCTTGCATGATCCTCACCAGAGCACAGCCACCCTCAGGACACGTCCCCGTGCTCTGTTCAGACCCTGCAGCTCTCGGCATTGTCAAAGCACAGCAGAAGTGAGGGTGGAGCTCGGGCAGAGCTGCCAGTGCCACCAAAATGAATTTTCATCCCGACAGCAGAGCTGAGCACGAGCTAACCCAGCCCAGCTCCCAGGCAGCTCCCAGCCCGCCCGGCCCCTGCTCTCCCCCAGCTGCCAGGGTCACGTTCCTCAGCACATCTCACATGCATTCCTCATGCATACACACAGATTATTTTCCTCAAACAATTTCAGGCACCCTGCGCTAGAGCATTTATAACTAATACATATTCTAATGTTCCTGTTCACCTGAGACACTCGAAACTTTCCTGGCTCATTTGTCAGGTTTATTTATTTTTTTTTTTTAAATACCTTCTTCCCCTCAGGCCAGTCAAATGAGTCCAGTTAATTTTCATTTCCATGGGCATGGAAAGTCATTTCAAGGTCATTTTGGGGTTATTTTACAGTTTCAGATCTGGAGGGTTTTGCAGGATTTGCAATTGAGGCTTCTGATTATCTGCTGCATATTGAAACGAAAGGAGCCAGCTGAGGAAAGACAGTGATGAAGCACCCCATTGACACCCAGGTAATTAAGGAGAAACAAACATGTTTGTTGGCTGAAACAAGGGGAAAAATGATGCAAACCACTTTATTCTAGCAAAGGAAGAGAGGAGGGAGGAAAGAAAAAGCAGCAGCTAATGGGTTTCCATCAGAAGGGCATGCTTTGCTCCAGCCAAAAGCTTCCCAGTGTGTTTGCATTTCAGGGGGAAGGCTGTCTGAGATGTGGGAAGGTTCACCGGGAGGCTTTTGTCACTTCTGATCAGAAAAGAGAGCAGAAAAAAGAATCCCAGTAAACTTCAAAACACAACCTTTGTGACGCAGGCAGATCAACACAGCCCCGTTCTGAAAGGAAAACACAAAATACATCCACACATGTCCCAGGGGTTTGGAAGCATTGGAGCCTGGAGGTTTGCCAAGGGACAGCCCCATCTCCTCCTGACCAGCTTTAGCACTGAGGTCCAGGGAATTATTCCCTTGGGAAGGGGTGACTCCAGTGCCAGCCAACCTCATGGCCAGGACCAGATGATGCTGGAGCCAAAGGAAGAAGCAGCTCCCGCAGTGAACTTCAGCACCGGGCTCCCAAAGCTGGCCCGGCGCAGGCGCGTCAGCCCGCGCTCCAGAAGCGTTTATGAGATGTTTTTAATATCGCGTGGCAGACGGAGAAATGCAATCATGACTGAGCCACACATCTCCCCAAGTCCTCAGGGAGCTCGGGTACAAGCCTGGCTTTGTTTCTTTCCCAGGGAACAATCAAGATAGCGGGCTCGAAGCTCTCCTCACGCGCCCTCTCCGGGGGCTGCAGACAGTAATTAGTTTGTGTGCACTGGAGGCATTTCAGCTTGCAGGGAACCAGGCAGGAATACTCAAACTCTGGGGTTGCAAGTGCCCTCAAGAGCCCTAGAGCTGATGGTGGGTGCTGAGCTGGTACAATGCTGGCCTCAAGTTCCCCAAAACTGGCTTTGTCCCACTAATCATTTGCTATTGAAATAGCACTGTTGTTTTTGTTGGTTTTTTCCCCCCATGAACAAGCAACTTCCAGGGAGGAACAGCTATGAGAATGAGCTTATTTTAGTCTCCTTTAAAAAACACAAGTCCTGTTACTGGGGGAGTGACTCATCCTGCTCCCCCAGACACAGGAGATGATATTTCCCTTCCCAGGCAGAGCTCACGGTGTCTGAGGTACCAGTGCCACCTCCCCATGCTCACAGCAGCACCAGGGACAGGGCAAAGCCACAGCCCCCAGTGGCACCAGGACTCAGGGGAGGATGAGGAACATCAGTGAGGGCATTGCTGGGTCACCAGATCACAGGATCACAGAATGGTTTGGGTTAGAAGGGACCTTCAAGATCATCTTCCACCCCCTGCCATGGGCAGGGACACCTTCCACTATCCCAGGTTTGTTCCAAGCCCTGTCCAGCCTGGCCTTGGACACTTCCAGGGATTCAGGGGCAGCCCCAGCTGCTCTGGGCACCTGTGCCAGGGCCTCCCCACCCTCACAGGAAAGAATTTCTTCCTGTTATATCCTGTCTATCCCTGCCCTCTGGCAGTGGGAAACCATTCCATCTTGTCCTGGCACCCCAGGCCCTTGTCCCAAGTTCTTCTCCTGCTCTCCTGGAGCCCCTTTAGGTACAGGAAGGAGCTCTGAGCTCTCCTCCAGAGCCTGGCTCCAGAGCAGAGGGGCTCCAGCCCTTGGAGCAGCTCCGTGGCTCCCTCTGGATCTCTCCAGCAGCTCCAGGTGCTCCCTGTGCTGGTCCCAGGGCTGGGACAGCTCTGCAGGTGGGGTCTCACCTGGGCACAGGGACAGGATCCCCTCCCTCAGCACACACTGGCCATGCTGCTTAACCTCAGTCTCATTTCTGCTCCAAGCTAAACTCAGATCACCTTGGAGAGGTTTAAACACGGTGGCTGCAGAGCTTTCCTCCCACAGCTGCCCCTTTCCTGAAAGGAAATGCAGGGAGATGCAGGCACCAGGCAGCCTGCAGCAGTGACCTGACACCTCCAGCTGCTCGGGTCAGGTCCTTGCAAGATGCTAATGCTGTAAGAGTACAGCTGAAGTCAGGACTATTTTCCTGCTGACTGTGAAATCGGTGTTAAAAAAATACCAAAAAAAAACCCAGCAGAAATGTATTGCCATGTACACTTGTCCAGCTACAGCAGTACCAAAGGCACAGTGCACAGCCTTGAGATTTAGTCATTTTTTTTGGCTGTTGAAAGCACTAAGGAAAAAAATAAAACATCAAATGTTTTGCTGTGAACTCAATGTTTCATTTGACAATTAGCTCTGAAATACTGAATGCCTGAAACCGAGCCAAAACCCCCCTAAATTTTAGAAAAAGATCATTAAATCACTGTTGGGCCAAACCTATTAAAGAAAATAAATGCTTGAGTCAGGAAAATCTCGGCTCTGCTGTGGGATCAGCACAGTGGGAATGACCTGTGGGCACCAGAAATTAAAGAATGATGGAAACCCATCCAAGCTTGGCCAGTGGAAGGAATGGCCCTGCCCTTGCCCTTCCCAGCGCACAACTCCCACCCTGCCAGCGCTCCTCTGTCCGTCTGTCACATGGATTTGGTGGCAGCATCTGCCCAGGAAGGATTTTCAAAGTTCAGGCATCCAAAGCCTGTGTTTAACCCTGGTCCAAAGCTCCTGTCCCTGTGGGTCAGGGGGATTGGGTGTGAGCTGACACACAGAGATGCAGTGACCAGCAATCCAAATTAAACACAATCCAAATTAAACCCGCTGCTGCCAGCCCCTCAGCTGGGCCAAACTCCCTGTTCTGAGCCACAGTGAGCCCCTTCTGCACACACCAGAGAGCACAGGACACAGCTGCTGCTTCAGCACCCTGCACAGCCAGCCAGGAGCAGGGAACCCTCCCCAGCTTCACCTCACTGCCTCTTCTGCATTTCCCTTTTGCTCACAGCTCCCCAGCCACTCTCTGCTATCTTGTTTTCTTTAACAGAAAACTACTAAATAACCCTGAATGAAGAGATGTGACTTCTCCTAACAGCAACCCCTGGGGCTGTGCATCCCTCCTGCTGCCCAGCTTGGAGCTGCAGGGATGTCCCAGGGCCCCTGGAGCTGGAGAGGCTCCTGGTTTAGAGGGATCTGTGCTGCTGGAGGGAAGAGGGAGCAGAGAGGAGATAAGGACTCGCTCCTGCACATGGTGCAGAGAAGGATTAGATACTTACAAATATTTTATCCTAGCTAAAGTAATTGCACCACTTGTTCTTATGAGTCAGAGCTATTTATTTTCATGCTTCAGGGCATCAGTTGATCACACCAGCTGAGGTCAGGCAGAAATTCCCACTGCTCCTGTAAGCATTTTGCATATTGCAGGGATGTGCATTAGCAGCAGCCCCTGCAGCCTGGCACTCCCCCATCCCAGTCACCCTCTCCACTCCCATCCCATGCAGAGGACACACCAGCACCTGAAGGGAGATGACCAAAATGATGGGGAGGAGCTTTCTGCAAGGGCAGGTAGTGATAGAACAAAGGTGAATGGCTTCACACTGACAGAGAGTAGGTTTAGATGAGATACCAGGAAGAAATTCTTCTCTATGAGGGTGGGCAGGCCCTGGCACAGGTGCCCAGAGCAGCTGGGGCTGCCCCTGGATCCCTGGCAGTGCCCAAGGCCAGGCTGAGCAGGGCTTGGAGCAGCCTGGGGCAGTGGAAGGTGTCCCTGGCCACGGCAGAAGGCTGTAGCAAGATGATCTTTAAGGTCCTTTCCAAGACAAAGTGTTCTGTGATTCTGTGATCCTGTGATCCTGTGCTCGTACTGAGCAGTACAGCACAACAAACAGTCACTGCTGTCACCAGTTTAATGCCTGTCTGTGGAACAGCACATCCCACGCTCCTGCCCGAGGCAGGAGCCCCTTGGTACCTCTGGATCTAGGGCCACATCCAGCTCCAGTGCAGCCTCCAGGCAGGAATTGAGCAGAGAGACCAGCAGGGAGAGAATCCAAATGAGAAGGGATTGGTTGTGCAGGAGGCAAAAATGAAAATAACTCCTTTTGACCCTGGAGCACAAGAGCCAAAGTGGGGTCACTGAAGCTCATTTTGGTGGCCAGCAGTGCCATGGCCTCTGCTGGGAGCAGACACGGATAACTGCTCATTCCTGAGTGCTCATGGACAAGAAGCTCTAATTGTGTCACCAGCGAGAACCCTCCCCAAAACAATATTTGGCCAATATTAATAAATAAAAACTTGGCAGCATGTGCTTGGAAGGAGTAGAGGAATGCAAGAAAACAGCCACAAGCATTGGACTGAGAAAAATACACCTCCCTGGGCTAACCAACCAGTTCCAGTAACCCAGAAAAATTTACTAAAGGTCTAGGAAAGGAACAGCCCTTGATCTCTGAGCACTGAGCATGAAATGAAGCAGCAGAGGCCAACAAACACCCAATAAAATGTTCCTTCCACACAAACAGGATGGCTGCTCTAGGAGGAAAACACATGCATGTGGCAGCAGGGACTGCAAGGTGCTTCAGTGTCCCTGAGTGCACACACAAACCAGGCCAGAGAGTGTCCCCTACCCTGCATCCAGCCTGAAACACCTCCAGGAGCTGCAGCATCCAGCCTGAAACACCTCCAGGAGCTGCAGCATCCAGCCTGAAACACCTCCAGGAGCTGCAGCAGCACAGGATCTCTCCCTTGTCCCCTTCCTGTCATCCTGCTCATCCCCTAAATCCACCCCCAGCTGCCCTCCAAAACAGCATCGTGTTTCCTGCCCAGCCCTGCTCCCAGCCTCACCACAGCCAGAGATCAACATGTTTCCTCATCTGTGCCTCACTGATCCCCATTAGTAATTACTCTGCAGCAGCAGCAGCTCCATAACTTTAATTATAAGACAATTTCTGTTCTAATCCCTGGTTTTGATTCACTGCTGCAGACCCCCCCTTCTCTTCTCCCCCCCATCATCTCATTTGGCCATTTCAGAAGTGAAATTGTGCAGCCAAGGAGGAGTTGGAACAATTAGGGGTAATGATGATTCTGACATGGCTTTCACACAGCCTGACACCGCTTCAAGGGCAGCGCCACAAAGCCACCGTGCTCTGAAACTCTGCCATTCCTTGTGCCCTCAGGAACAGCACAGGATCCTTCCTGGAAGCTTGTATTCATTTGCTTTTCAAACAAAATAATGTGTTCATCATTTCCAAAGCCCTGGGACACCATCCTCTCACAGCTGGCGTCTTCAGCAGAGCCCAACTCCAAGATGGGCTGAGAGCTCAGCAATCCCTCCACATCCAAAGCATCCCATCAGAATCCTCAGAGGAAATTCTTGCTGGGGTACAGCAAGAGCATCAGGAATGTAAAACCCCCCAAGTCACAAGTCAGAAGCCCCAAGTTTCCCTTCCAGACCTTCAGCTCAACTCCCTCGACTTCACCTCTCACCCCCCCACCTGTCACCAGGGATTACATTTTCTCCCTGACACGCTTTGTTATTCAGAGATAGAAGATTCTGTAAATGCTGAATTATTATCATCAAATTATAACGCTCAGAACACTGTCTCCCTTTGGGATTGGTGCTGCAGAAGGAGAGAGCACAGCACAGGCACCCAGAGCTGAAATGTGCCAAGTTTAGTTCCCTTAGAGATAGCAGGGATGGATGCTGCTTTAGTACTTTTTCTCTTCCTCAGCTGTCCTGGAAGAGCTCCTCTGACAGGTCTGCTGGAGAGAACTGAAATATATTTGAAAGGTAATTTTTGAGCAAATGGAAACAGAGCTGTCAGAGTTGTAATGATGAGATTTTTTGGAATTTCCCTCCCGTTTCAAGGGAGGGAGAAGGGAGAAATTGTTGTTTCCAAAATGGGATAGCTCCTGAGGCTCCTTCCAGCTTCCCCAGGCTCCTTGCAGGCTGGAGGGCTCCACAAAAACCCCCAAAATTGAATCATTCATCCTCACACACTTGGTTCTCTCTAATTTTCACTTTCAGAAGTGAAAATAAAGCAGATTCCAGATGGAAACACTCACAGTCCAGGACAAAGGGGCAACCTGTTGAGGTTCCTACAGGGAAAGGCATCCTCCTGCCCCTTGCTGGGCCCAGCATTAACAGACACCCAGCCTGAACCTTGGGACACAGCCCTTCCCCAAACATGCAGAAAAGCCAGCCCACATCATTGGGACTTCCCAAAATCACAGCAGACAAGCACAGAGCCAGCAGCCTCCACCCCTGGTACCCACAGGGCTCTCCCTGCACAAACCCACAGGCTGGGAAGCACCTTCAGGGAAGAACTTGGAGAAGGACCAGCACCAAGCCACTCATTCCTGCCCTTTTTGATCCTTCGTTTTGTCATCTTTGAGCCCCTCAAACGCCACATTTTCAGGAGAGGAGGGAAAGGCAGCCAAACCTCTGGAGCTGGGCAAAGGGTAATGAGCTGCTAAGCACTGAGAACAGGGAGACTGCTCGGGAAGAGCCCGGCACAGCTGCTCCAGAGCCTGCCTGCTCCCATCCCTCAGGCCCACAGCCCCAGAAATATTGCAGACAAGTCTCAGGGAAAACACAAATGCTGCAGGCAGCAGCAGCAGCGTGGCACGAAGCCATGGGGCTGGTGAGGAGAGGAGAGGCAGAGCTGCAGCTCAGGATGGGAGGTTCTGCTCCTCTGCTACAGAACTTGCCAGCAGCTTTTCCCTGAATGGTTTTTAGGTTTGTTTTTTTTTCTTCTGTGAAACTCATCCTGTTCCCCCTCCCACAAAGAGAGCTCTGTGCAGCAAAAGCCCAGCTCGAGTGGGCACTGGAAATGTCAGCTCTGCTCACCAGCTCTGCTGGGAAACGGGGCTTGCTGTGCCCACAGAGCATCATGCCAGCATCCCTGCTCCCTGTGTGCCATCCCTGCTCCCTGTGTGCCATCCCAGCTCGAGCACCACTTCCCAGCTCACCCCAGAGCCCCCAAAGCTGCCTTCCCACCCCTGAGGGGTCCAGGCACAGCACCCAGCACAGGCTGCCCCCCATCTCAAGGTGCAGCCTGGTCCCCTCCTCCCAGCACTCGCCTGCTGTCACATCCAGAGCTTTTTCCCTGGGAATGATGACAGCAGATGATGCAAGACCTTGAATTTAATTGCAGTGGAGGAAAAAAAAAATAAAATTAAAAAATGTTCAGAGTGATAAAGAACCCCTTTCATAGACCATATTATTTGTGTCTCTTTCTGAAGTAATTTTAGAGTTTGCTCAGGGATTGGTTTTTGTTTTGCAGTTCAGGAGCATGGCTTGCAGAGAAAGAGGTGGATAGTTGGGCAGGCCAGAGTTTTCCCAGGCACTTTTGGGGTGTTTTTTCCACAGACCTCATGCTGCCAGAGAAGAATGGGAATGGTCACACAGTGGTCATTAATAAATGGATTCTTTGATCATTGCAGGGAAGGGTCTTAACGGTGGAGGGGAGAGCTGGGAGGGGAAGAGGCACCATGCCAGCCTCACTGGAGGGCAAACAGTGATTAAATATTTATAGATTTTAATGCATTGATTTGTGAAGTCGGGAAACAGTTCTTTAAGAGTTTCAAGATGCCTTTCAAGGCAATTCTCTAATCAGCAACCCAGGTGCAGCAAAGAGGAGCTCAACAAGAGGCAGAAAGCACTCTAGGGGAAAGTGTGGCAAGAGGAGCTCTCCCCTCCTCGCTTTCAGGGATCTCTGTGGCCAGGGTGGGATACGGGGCACAAAGAGATTTATGCCCAAGGTTTTCTGATTAAGTTTGGCCTGTAAAGGATTTATTTTTGGGTAGCATTTCCACAGGACAGAATTAGGTGACATGCTGCTTAGGAGAAACAAACTGCAGTGTTTCGTGCTGCCTTTCCAAAATGTGCATGACCTGACTGAGGAGAGCTGATCCACACCAGCCTCTGCATCACCATCCCTACACCAGCTCCCTGCCTCACTTTGGGAAAAAACTCCAGTTGAAAAGCATTAACAACCCCAAATCAGGGGTGTCCAGCAAGTGCTGATCCAGGCAAGGCAGCTCAGAGTCCCAGCAGCACCGATGGGATTGGCACAAGGTCCCTGGCACCTACCCCTGCCTGGGCTGGGACAGACCTTCTGGGGGGCACCATTTGTCCTCTGGAAACCTTTCAGTGCCACAAAAGCAACAGAATTCAGGCAGGGATTGCTCCTGAACAAGTGCTACTCACCTTCCCTGGGCCTCTGCTAATGGCAAACCTGCCTCCCCATCCCTCTTCCATGATGGAGTGGAGCTGGAAGCAGGACACCTGCCCAGCAGAACCCTAAACCATGGCAATTCAGCCATGAAAAACAGTATGTCAGAGTAAAATTACAGCTTTAATTCTAATTCAGCCATCTGGAGGGTACAAATTAAGTGTTCCCCCATGCTCCCTCCCTTTTCCAAGTGAAATTATATTTTCTGGAAGGAAAGCTGTGAGAAAAGTTTTGGATGCTCCTCTCTGGCTGTGTAACATCAAGAAGCCCCAGGGCTGCAAATACAACATCCCACAGCCCATTGAATCCATTAGCTTACTTATCAATATGAGATTAATTATTCCAGTTCACAGGATGTTTGGTGATTTTTTAGTGCTCCAACTACAACATCCAGAAGAGCTGAGATGCTCTTCCTTTAATGAGCTGCTCCTCACGGTCACAGCTTTTAAGACACGAGGTGATGCCTCCTCTGGGCTCACAAACAAAATGACAAATGAAAGCCCATTTCAGGAGCATCTGCAGATGCTTGGGCTGATAAGATCTCCATTCCAGGAGAGTGCTAGAATCTCACTTCCACTCATGACTCAACAAGTGTAGCAAGTGTGCCTTGAGTTTGGGTTTGCGCTGCCGAATTTTAACAGGAGAAGGGAGGAGTGGGACAGGAGAGGGAGGGAGCACACAAACAGGGGAATACAAGAAACCGCACACGTTTTGTTCCTGAATCCTCCAAACGTGACTCACTTTGCTCTATTGTGACAAACTGAAACGCCTCTGAGGAGTTCATTTCACGTCTCATCCATTCTCTGAATAATGGGAAAATCCCTCTTTGTTTCTCTAAGATATCAGCAGGCACCACGTGCACCCGCTGCCATTAGACATAATGGAACCAGATTGTCCCAGAAGTTGTTTTTGATTGCTTGAGTGCATCCTTCATTTAAGGAAACGAGAATGTATGAGCTGCTGTGCCCCAGCCGATGTGAGGACGCAATCTTTAAGCTGGAGCCAGGGCCATTTGTTTCCCAGCTTTGGCATGGGAAGAAAGTTGGTCGTTTCCCCCGCTCCAGGACAGGGTTAACCAAGGTCTTGGCCTTGGTTATACCTTGGGAATACCCAGGCTCCTGCCAGCAGGCGGCCACGGGTAAAACAAGAGGTCCTGTGGCAAAGGATCCCCAGGGGTGAAGCCTGGAGATGCCATCGTGCTGTGGGATGTCAAGCAAGGATGCTGTGGGAGGCACCAGGGATGCCTCAGTTTCCCTGGGCCTCTCCCAGGACATCCCACCGTGCCCTTAATGGTGACAGCTGCACCATGGGAGCCTCAGGAATGCTGGAGACCTCAATAAGGAACAAAGAGAAGCCCCTGCTTCTCTGCCAGGGGAGGGATCCCCCAGGGACACACGTTCCAGCTGGCTGCCTACAATTTACTCTGACTTCTTGGGACAAAAGGAAGTTTGAAAGCCTTGGAGACAAAGCAGGCTGCCTTAAAGACTCGTCCTGTGATAACGATGTTGTTAACATTGCTAACATGATTCTGCATTCAGAGGGAACTGATGGGGAGGGATGGATCACAGCAGCCAGGTTTGGAGTTTTGTTGTTTTTAATTGACTGCCACCTTGAGAGGGTTCCTCTTCCCAACACGAAAAAAATTAAAAGGGGAAAATAAACAAAACAACACAAAAAAAAAAACCCGAACAAAGCAAACGAGTCTGTCAGATCTGTTTCAGCAGAGCATCGACCTGAAGGCTCAGCAACGGCACGTGCTGGGGCTGTGCTCCTGAATCGGGACAAGCAAATCCTCACCATGCCAGGACAGGACAGGACAGGACAGGACAGGACAGGACAGGATAGGACAGGACACGACAGGACAGGACAGTCATTCCCCCCGCCACGCTGCACTCTGGAGACGTCACGCCCTTTAAGTTTAACAAGTTTTTGGATTTTCTCTTGCAGAAAGCATGAGATGTGAGAACAAACAGAAGGACAAAATCTGTCTCCCTCCCTCAAGCTCTTCTTTCCCACTAAATACTTATTTACCTTTCAGATTTACCTTCCCAGCCCTTCAGGGAAGGAACAGAGCAACACCTGACAGCAGCCAGACCAAATCCAGACCAGCAAGCTCCACCAGTGAGCACGGGAGAAAGTGGGGAGAGGAGTGAGGGTCTCAGAGGGAGGTGGCTCCAGGGCTCTGCCACAGCCAGTGTCACCTCCCTGCTGTCCCCATGCCTGGCAGCTCATCCCAGCCCCATCCTCATCTCCAGACAGATGAGCTCTGGGTCACACTGCATCATATCTTTTTTCCCTAGAGCTGGCACCCAGCCCTCCCTTTATAGCTTCTCCTGGCACTGTTTCAACAGCAATAGGTTTTATTATTCTGCCTTGCTGCCCTAATTCTCTCCACACTCAATTTTCCATTGACCCTCTGCTGCGTTTGCTCGCTCTGGGCAGGCAGCAGGCAGCATTCCCTCACCTGCACACCTGGAATGGGGATGGAGGGGCAGGCCAGGCACCTCCTACTCCTGCTGCCATCAGCACGGACACAGAAACGCTTGGGAAGCTTCTGAAGGCAGCAGAAAGACACCGAGGGGGAGATGGGGAACAAAAGGAAAGCCAAGGAAATAAAAATGATGCAGCACAAAGAAAGTGAAGGGTCAGGGGAAGAGAAAGAAGAGCAAGAGCAGCAGAAATGCAGAGGGTGACGTAGGAAGCACAGGGCTGCATGGCACCAGGGGGGAGGCACCAGCAGCTCTGCCATGGCCTCAGAGGAACACTCAAGGGGACACTCAGGGGAACACTCAGGGGGACACTCAGGGGGACACTCAGGGGGACACTCAGGGGGACACTCAGAGGAACACTCAGGGGACACTCAGGGGGACACTCAGAGGAACACTCAGGGGACACTCAGGGGGACACTCAGGAACACTCAGGGGGACACTCAGGGGGACACTCAGGGGGACACTCAGGGGGACACTCAGGGGACACTCAGGGGGACACTCAGAGGAACACTCAGGGGGACACTCAGGGGGACACTCAGGGGGACACTCAGAGGAACACTCAGGGGAACACTCAGGGGGACACTCAGGGGGACACTCAGAGGAACACTCAGGGGACACTCAGAGGAACACTCAGGGGACACTCAGGGGGACACTCAGGGGACACTCAGGGGACACTCAGGGGGACACTCAGGGGACACTCAGGGGGACACTCAGAGGAACACTCAGGGGGACACTCAGGGGGACACTCAGGGGGACACTCAGGGGGACACTCAGGGGACACTCAGAGGAACACTCAGGGGGACACTCAGGGGACACTCAGGGGACACTCAGGGGGACACTCAGGGGACACTCAGGGGACACTCAGGGGGACACTCAGGGGACACTCAGGGGGACACTCAGAGGAACACTCAGGGGACACTCAGAGGAACACTCAGGGGACACTCAGGGGGACACTCAGGGGGACACTCAGGGGGACACTCCTGGCCCCAGGAATCCCCAGTTCAGCCTTTCACGGCTCCTGGTCACCTCTTCCCTGGGACACCCAGCAGAGCAGCAGGGACTGATGTGGGTGGTTTTGCTCCAAAGGCAGCAGAGGCTCGTTTCCACTTTCCCTTCTGGCTTCTACTCAGTCCCACAGAGGGATGTGGTTGCCCCCTGCTCATGGCTGGAGTTTCCCCCCAAAACGTGGATTTCTCTGAGGATAGGGCCCACCCCCAAGCCAGGATTACAGCTCTGAGTGCTACCTCCATTTGCCCCAAGTGGCACAGCAGGCAGGGCAGGAGCCTGGCAGCCCCCTCATTTTGCCTCCAGCCAGGACTTTCCCCCCTTCCACATGGGAGAGGGATGCAGATACACAAACACAGCATCCCAAACCCGCAGCCTCTGCCCCCCGTGACACCGACTGTCCCCAGAAGTCGCCTCAGCTGCTCCCACAGGCTTTGCCATGCCACCCCAGCCCACTCCATCACAAGCTTTATGTGCAGAGACCGTGCAAACTCCAGCACCCTGCCAGGGGTGAGAGCGAGGGGATCGCTGCCAGCGCAGCCCAGGGGGCTCAGGGAAGAGGAGGAGAAGGAGGAGGAGGAGAAGGAGGAAGAGGAGGAGGAGGAGGAGGAGAGGCTGGTTCGCAGCTGGCTGCTGAACACAATGCAGAGATGCAGAATGGCCTGTGATTACAATTTCAAGGGCTTCTATGCACTGAAAGGGAACTGATTCAATTGTGCCGCAACTCCTGAGAAGCTGTCGGCAATCAAGGCATTCTCCCGGCTACAATCGCCGGAGGCAGGGTGGAGAAAGCAGGAAAGGATCGCTTAGGTGATGGCTTAGGTACAGCAGCGAGGGCCACTCGCAGCTGTGATTTCCCTCCCATCAGCTCCATCGCAGGCAGCACCAGGACACAGTGGGGACAGGGGAGATGCTGGTTCCTGAAATGCCGCTCTGGTGAACACTGGGGTGCCCAGGGAGTCACCAAACCATGGCTGGAGGAGCAGGGAATGGTGAAGGGGATGAATTTGGGGTGAATCTTTTGTGATCACTGGTTCCTGTGAGCTCCCCCGCGTGCACCGCATCCCCCTGGGCTGCCAGAGTGAAGGAAGCTCACAGGCACATTCTGCATCCCAATTCCTGTCCCTGGATGCAGGTAATGGGCAAAATTCCAGCCCAGCCTTCCCTCCCTGTGCAGACCACTGGAAACAGCTCCAAGCCCAGCACCCATCCTTTCACTTGGAAATCAGTAGGAATGGCCCCAGAGCCGCCAGCTTTCCCTCCACCAGATCCAAGTGCCAAAAACCATTTCTAACACCTTGCTGCAAACCTCAGACCAGGACCATAAAACTTTTTGCACAGACAAATGAGAAACCAACCTCCCCCTGGCCCCTGCCCTTCCCTGTACACCACTCTTCACAGGGAGAGTGAATATTCACAGGGAGAGTGAATATTCACAGGGAGCACTCCAGGGGAAGGTGACAAAGCAGGTGCAGCCAGCTTTAGTGGGCACCAAAGCCAGTGACAATGCCAAGCTCTGCCTGTGCCCAGCACCAGCTCCCTGCAGCCCCAGCAGCAGCAGCAGCTGGAGCTGAACATTGCTGTTCAAGCCCAAAATTCAACATGAAGCCACTGGGAGAACGCTTCAGGTTTTGTGGCTGCAGGAGATCGGAGCTCGCTTTAAGAAGGCAGCACCACGCCAGAAGCTCTTGCTTTGCCACTGATCCCAAAACCACCACAGTGCACATTATTCCAGAACTTATCCCCTGGAAATGGACAAACTCTCCCCAGGCAAAAGCAGCCCCTATCAGCTTCACACCAGGACCCATGTCCAGCTCCACTGGGCACTGAAAAGGGCAGAGAGCTGGAGAAGGCCAGGAGATGTCACAGCAGCCCTGTGGGGACCCAAGGGAAGGAATTGTGCCAATGGGGTTTAGACTGGATATTAGGAAAAGGTTCTTCCCCCAGAGGTGCTGGCACTGCCCAGGCTCCCCAGGGAATGGGCACGGCCCCAAGGCTGCCAGAGCTCCAGGAGTGTTTGGATAGCACTCCAAGGATGCCCAGGGTGGGATTTTTGGGGTGTCTGGGCAGGGCCAGGACTCTCTGAACCTTGTAGGTCCCTTCCAACTCTGGATATTGTATGATCCTAGGATTCTCCCTATTCACCCAGCTGAAGGGTTTTTCCCAGCTTTGCAGAACTACCACTAAAGAAAATGCAGCTCTCCCAATCATCCTAAAATCAGCAGAATGCATTACATGCATGTTGGTAGGTAGAAGCTATTCTATTATCCAAGGAGATTATAATTATCTCATTTGCCTATTAAAAGGATACTGTGACAATATTTAAGTTCGAATGCTTTGGTTATTTGCTTAAAAATTATGTGGTGGCAATCAAGTGAAAATTGAGGCTGTAATGCAGCCACAGCAATATTGCCAGTAATTTGTGGAACCAATAACGATTATTTTTAATGTATCAGCCAACATGCCTAAATATTCTTTTTTATACCCACACACATATATAAGTGTACACATATACACACACTGATGGGCAGCATGGGCTCAATTTCCCTCCACTCTCTGAAAACTGAGACCTGTGAAATATCTTTTTTTTTTTGGAAGCACCACATGCTGCCAAACGGATGCAGGAGACAAAGTGCCCCATCAGCCGATGGCAACCTGTATGATCAGAGCAGAATAATTCCCTGAGTCCCACAGGAAAGGAGATTTGGGATGGGAGGATGTGGATTTGGAAATCCCATGATTTTGGGATCAGTAGCTCTTCCACCCAGGGATTCTCAAGCAAAAAGTCCTGGATTCTTTCTCTCGAGGATTCTGTAGTGCTGCTCCAGGTCTTTAACCTCTGTTTTTAATGTAGAGCCCACCCTGTGTGCAGGGCACAAGGTTTTGTTATTTCTAAACAATAATAAAAAAAAAGGAAATAGACTCATACATTTTCACTTGGCATTGCCCTCGGAAAATGGAAATCTGATTACTTATTCCTTACAATCCCAAATTGCCCCTGCCAGGCCAGACACAGTGAATAAATCCTTGCTTTTAGAGATATCCTCTCCATTACAAGTGCATAATGGGACCAGTATCCCATTGACCTGAGGACACCAGGAGCACCAGCTGCAAGCCCCTGGGTGTGTGTCATTGCCTCCCAGGCACCAAGAAATCCCCAGGAGGGATTAGCAGGAGAGCCCAGGGGGATGATGCATTTCCCCAGCTGAGAGCAGCCTTTGGGAGCACAGACACTGAAACTCAATTTCCTTCTCTGCTGTGGCATTTAACCTCGAGGAGAGGAGTGAGAGGATGGGGGAGAAGGAGGAGGGATGCAGGGGAGGATGGATATTTCCATGCAGAGACATTCCCTTCCTGAGAAACCCAGCAAGAACCTTGTTTAATTTGTAGAAAACATAAAAAAAGAGCAATATCCCAGCCTGTTGAAGACTCCCAGCATTTTGAGCCTGGGAGGGAGCTGCCACCTGAGCAGCATTTCCAGGATCCAGCTGTTCCCAAATACAGGATGGATCACAGCAATCCCACAGCACAACCTCCCGCCCCACAGGGACCCCCTAACTTCATCTGGGGATTGGAGCTTCATTTTCCTCCTGAATTTATCTAATTTCAGCTTCCAGCAGCTGGGTACAACTCTGCCCGAGCCTGTAAAGTGGGGGCTTTGCTCTGAACAGCCTGATTTCCCCAAATACACAAAGCTGCTCAAGCAATGTGAGGTTTCCCCAAGCTTTCACAGCAGGTGTAAGGCCACAGCCACGTGCCTTGAGAATGGGCTACTTTTACCAGCCAGGAAAGAAAATAATAATTCCCCAGAGCAGTGCTGGGCTATGCTGCAGCCTCCCTGTGCACTGGAGGACTCACCTAAGGCTGATGGGCACCCAGCTCAATCACAGCTCTCCCTGTCCTCAGGGGCCAGCATCTCCTGGGAAAAAAAGCCCCTCTTAATCAGAAGAGGCACAAAGTACCAAAAAAGCTACACCAGAGCTGTTGGGAAGTCCAGGCAAGGCTGGATGGGGCTTGGAGCAGCCTGGGATAGTGGAAGGTGTCCCTGTTCATGGCACAGGGTTGAAATGAGGTAAGCTTTAAAGTCCCTTCCATCTCAAACCATTCTAGGATTATATGTGCTTAGCCAAACTTGTGCATCCTGGCTGCCAAGCTAATTTCACTCCTGCACATCTGAAAAGGCTTCTTAGCTCAGGTACAGAGAGTTGTATCAAACTCTAATACAATTCCTGCAATACCTGCCAAGCCCTGGATGCTTCTCCCAAAAGCTGTGTAAATAGTGAAACAGCTACAGACTGATTTTTTTTTTATTATTGTTATTTTGTTTTTAAAAAGCAGCAGGCCATGGCTCCAGGACCAAAGAACTAAATATCAAACTGCAGGAGCCCCAGAACTTCACTCAGAGTCTAATTAGGGGTCAGCCAGTGTAGAAGGCAGCAAAGTGGAATCTGAGCAAGGTCAATACAACTTCTTTGAGGAAGGGTGGAAAAGAGGTGTGCTAAGCAACCTGGCAGTATTATCAGCAAAAGCAAGCCTTTAAAATAAATGAAGGTGATTTGGAGGGCCTCATTTCAGAGGATTTTCAGAGAGCTTATGATAAAAGCACTTCATAAAAGATTAAGGAAAATAAACATCTACCCAGGAAGGGGCAGCACCAGGCAGGGATTACAGCTGGTAAAGCAAAAGGAAACAAAGACAGCGCTTCCCAAATTGCAGAGAGGTTTGTGGGGGACAGCTGCATTGTGGCAATGCTGCAAGATGCAGAGCAAGTCACAGTTTGTGCAGCATCTTGAGGAGCTTGGGTTTGCTGTGGCTACAGGGGCTGAGCGTCTCTGGCTGGATTCATTACACACCACGGGAGGTGGACGATGAAATTTTGTTCAGGCGAGTAAATGAACATGTTCTGCCTGCAGAACCACGCACCAGGGGAAGGGGGATGAACTGAATAACCATGCTGAGCCTGTGTTTTATTTGATTTACCTCCCATACTGCCAATAAAGGAGGCTCCGAAGGTGGATGATGAGGCGGCATCCCTGTGGTGGGATGTATCAAGAGCCCTGGACGAGAGGGAATGGCTTCAAACTGACAGAGGGCAAGGTTAGATTGGGTATTAGGAAGATATTCTTCCCTGTGAGGGTACTGAGGTGGGGGCCAGAGAAGCTGTGGCGTCCCCTGGATCCCTGGAAGTGTCCAAGGCCAGTCTGGACAGGGCTTGGAGCAGCCTGGGATGGTGGAAGGTCCTCTCCAACCCAACCATTCTGGGATTCTGGGATATTTTGGGAGGTGTTTGGAGCTCAGACAAATTAAACTGAAGACAAACTGGTTCAGTGCTTTTCATTAACAACCCTCCAAGGGAGATGGGAATGTAATTCCCAAGTCCCAGGTAAAAATGATAAAAAAATAACCAGCAGTTTTGCTCAAGAGAAGCTAACACAGAGTGAATCAATCAAACCCTGCCCGCCCATGACAGGGGAGGATGAAGCACTGAGCAGCACTTGTGGCTCCTGTTGGTGAGAGATTCCTGAGAGGTGGCTCTAGGGCCATGCAGGAAATGCATCTCCCTGTCCCACACGATCCCAGGCACAGCAAAATACCTGATGCACTTCACTGACAACAGCACGAGACACAAATCAGCCCTCGGGCAATTTCAGACCTTGCCATTTTTCCAGGCACCCAGGAGGGTGCCACATTAGCAGCCTCTGCTCACCTATGGAGAAGCTGTTCAGCTACAACTTCTGGAGAAATCCAGAGACAGAACATGTCCAGCTTCCCAGGGGTTTTTCAGTAGGGAGTACTAATGACATCAATCAGAAATTCAGCTGAGCTTCATATGCCCACTACCCCGTGGCATTTCTTCATCAGCATCTCTGGCAGCATTTGACAGCAGGAACACGCTTCCAGCAAATCCCAAGCAAGGCACTTCCATCCTGCCTACAGGAAAACATGGGGCCTGAGATGTTTGATGCCCCAGCACAGGTCAAGCAGTGACCAAATACACTCCAAGGACAACTCCCACAACTCCCTGGTGGCCCCCAAGGTCTGTACAGCACCAGGGATATCCTGTTCAAACACCCAGAGACAAAAAGTTCAGGCTTTTGACTGTGCACTGGAGACTGAGCAGGTGAAGCCAGCACTGCCACATCTCTGTGTAGAAAATCTCTTTACAAGCACTTGCAAATAAAGTCAAATAAAGTCCTAAGTAACCCCTTGAACTGGGACAAACTGGTGCAGGGACAAGGAAGTTTCCCCCCTGCACTCTCTTTGCTGCAGGTGCATCCCCAAGGCTCTGCAGCAGAGATGCTTCTAAAAAAGGTGCAGAGTTATAAAGGACAAAAGTGTTTCCATTTAATCTGAGTGGAGACTCAGACTCTGCTTTACACCCCAGAGACCCCATGGGGCACCAGCACAGAGCCCTGGGGTGGAGACTGGGAAGAGACAGTCACTGGATCTAACTGGAAGAGGGAGAAAGAGTCCCTGTTCCACAGGGCAGCACCCCAGGAGTGAGCATGTCAATCCCAGCCCACACCTCATCCTAACAGAGACACAGCCAAAAGGGAACGTGCCTGACATGTCCCCAAATCCCCCTCTCAGCCAGCACCAGCAAACTGTGCACTGGTCAAATTTATGCCTCCATGCATGTCCAGCATCCACTGTCTGTGGAAGCACTGCTAGGGAAAACCCCTTCAAATGGGATTTCTCCCCACTGGGGCTTTTTCCTCTGGTACAAATCTATTTGAAAAGAAGATAAAGCATCTACAGTTGGACTGAGGTTTTATTCAGAGAAAGCTCTGGCTCAGAAATAATTGCCATTTGCTATAATTGGTGAGATGCAGGAAGGGACTAGATACAAGTGGAGTCTGTGCAATTTTGGGAGATTTGTTACGCTTAGCTCGCTTCTATCAATTTCAGTGGCTCAGATGCTTATGACCTGTTGCTCAGCTTATTGTGAAAATGGCTTTTATTTACTGCACTTCCATTAAAAGATGAAATCCATGCATAGGGCTCACAGGGCAGAAAATCACAGTTTACGTCTCAGCTTATCTCCTTTCAGCGGCCTCAGCTCATTTTTGCCCTGGCTCACTCCCAGCTGCTATAAAAAAGTGTTTCCAAGCACTGTTTTGAGTAGCCAAGGCCCCTTCCAGAGCCCACGGGGCAAGAGGCGTGTTCAGGCTTTAGGGGAGTGCTTGGTGCTGCAGCTGCAGGCCAGGAGAAATGGGGAGGATGAGGGCTGGAGGGGAGGGTGAGGGATGGAGGGGAGGGTGAGGGATGGAGGGGAGGGTGAGGGATGGAGGGTGAGGGCTGGAGGGGAGGATGAAGGCTGGAGGGGAGGAGGAGGAGGGATGGAGAGGAGGGTGAGGGATGGAGGGTGAGGGCTGGAGGGGAGGAGGAAGGATGGAGGGGAGGGTGAGGGTTGGATGGAAGGATGAAGGCTGGAGGGGAGGGTGAGGGTGGATGGAAGGATGAAGGCTGGAGGGGAGGGTGAGGGATGGAGGGGAGGGTGAGGGTGGATGGAAGGATGAAGGCTGGAGGGGAGGATGAGGGCTGGAGGGGAGGAGGAGGGCTGGAGGGGAGGGTGAGGGATGGAGGGGAGGGTGAGGGATGGAGGGTGAGGGCTGGAGGGGAGGAGGAGGGATGGAGGGGAGGGTGAGGGCTGGAGGGGAGGATGAAGGCTGGAGGGGAGGATGAGGGATGGAGGGGAGGGTGAGGCTGGATGGAAGGATGAAGGCTGGAGGGGAGGATGAGGGCTGTAGGTGCTGCAGAGGGACAGGGATGCTGTGGCACAGCTCTGCTCGCAGCTCCCAGGGCTCGGGACACTCACAGCCACCCTCCAGCACTGCTCTGATGCCAGGCCATCAGCTCCCTCCTGCACACTAAGGAGAGGGACCATCCAAGAGCCTGTCCCACACTGTGCTCCTGAAGGGAAGATTCCTGCTCTCCTGCAGGTCCAGAGCTCCTCCTGATGCCTCTCAGAGACCCCACTCCCCGCAGGGCAGCTCACAACAGTGCTCCAGTAGGCTCAGCACCTTCTCCTGCAGCAGTTCCCTCCCAGCAGTGCACCAGTGCCTCTCCCCAGAGCTGTGGCAGGTAGGATGCCCAGCCTGTGCACCAACAAGAGCAGAGCAAGCAGTGAAGGGACATCAGTGTCCCCATCTGTGCCAGCTCCTGCTGTCCCCAACAGGCACCACCAGCCATGGGAGCGCTCCCAGGGAGGGAGGATGGGGTGCAGGCATCCCGAGCTCTCTCTCCTGCCCTGTGAGGGCCCATTTGAACACCAGACACCATCTCAGGGGTATCTGAGCTGGTTCCCAGCAGCAGCGTGGAGTTGCTAAGGTTACCTGCTCAGCTGCCTAATTACAGGAGCTGTCACTGTCTCGCAGAGATCAGGAGATGCGGGTGCACGTGGGGGAGCTTTCAACCGCACAGATCATTTTTAGCTCATTAAAGCAGAGAGAAAACCCCATCTCCTCACGGGACAGTGTGTCACAGCCATGGGCAGAGACAGCCACTGTCCCACTGTCCAGCTGCCTGCTGAGCCGTGGGAAGAGCTGCTGGATGGAGAAGTGCATGGGCAAGCAGTTTCCCCAGCTCAGAGAAGCAGCAGACCCTGGCCTGTCGAGCCCACTCACCCATTTCTTTCACTTCTGGCTCTGCACTTCCCCTGATCTCCTCTCCTCAGCCCTCTCTGCACCACCAGCCTGGAGGCAGGGGGGCAGGAAGGGAGAGAAGAGGGTCTGTCCCTCCCTGCCACCTCCACATGGGGATTTCAAACCACCTCAGTAACGCACAACAGGAGCCCCTCCAGGCTCCTGCCAGCAGTGGGTACGAAAGAGGGACAGGAACTGTGTTCACTGAGTCAAAGTCATCTCATGAGGAAACAGCAAAGCCAAGAGGAGAATCCCAGGATGACCCAGAAGTGCTGGATTCTCCATCAGATGAATCCGCACGCTCCCGGGTGCTTCCCTTAACTGCAGCTCAGGAAAGACCTTGGAGGGAAAATCTTTCCCCCAGTCTCCAGCACAGTTAAATGATTGCTTCCACCTCCTGAAAATCAGATCCCAAATCCCATAGACAAGGCCAGGAACCAAGCTGGGAGCACGGAACAAGACACAACAAGAAATACATCACCCCAAGAGGCTCAGGAGGGAATCTTTAGGGAATCACCCAAGTATGGAGCACACATATGGAGCTGGTGCAGCCAGCTCCAAGCACCTTCCTGACCACTTCCAAGAGCAGAGGACCCCTCTCTGTGATGTAGAGGAGGTAAGACCATCCCCATCCACAGATTTGGAAGCGCTGGGCAGGGGAAGTCCAGGACTGGTGCCCCTGGGAGAAGCCCCAGCCCAGGCAGTCCCCGTGACCTGACCTTCAAGGAATGGGAGCAGAGCTATTCCTGGATGGCAGCGCTGCTGGAGCTGACTCTGCTGGCTCAGAAAAGTTTAAGAGCAGCAGGATTAAAAGGAGATGCAGCCAAAAATGCAAAGAGATCCTGGAGCTGAAATACATGCCAAGTTTCTCCCTTACACTTCAAGACACCCACTCATCCTCCCTAAGGGCCTGTCAGACTCACATGGCAAAAAATACATGCTCTGCACCTACCCAAGCCCAAAAGAAAAGACCTTGAAATAAACCTGGAATCCAGGGCTGGCAGGAAGACAAAGTTGGGGGTGGAAGAGGAATTTTTGGTGTCTCTTTTCTAAGGAAGGAACTGCCTGACAGCTCTGCTGCAGGAGACCACGGCTCACGGCCCCACAGCTCACACAGCCCCCTCAGACACGGCAATAGATTGCTTTTAATTATAGGACACCCACTCAGAGGCCCCCGGGTGTCCAAGGGACTGTAATGGAAACTAGAGCTTTATGGAAATTAAAAAAAAAAAAAAAAAAAAATCACAACAAGCTGGTGCATTCATGGAAGAGAAAATTCCAAGAAAAAGTGGTCAGTGTGTGAGCAACGTTGCCATTTGCTAACCCTGACAAGAGGAACTGCAGGCAGCTGGCAAAGGGGAGGTGGGATCAGAACAGCAGCCTCAGACTCCCTGGACACCTTCTGGTGTGCCACCCCCATGGGCAGGGGGATTGGAAAGAGATGATCTTTAAGGTCCCTTCCAACTCATCATTCTGTGATTCCAAGAGGCTGCTCAGGCAACAGCGAGAGGGAGACTGGGTTAGGCTGGGAGTGCAGCTCCAGCTGGCAAGATGCAGCTCTGGGATGGGGAGCCAGTCACTGGATGGAGCCCAAGCTGCTGCACGTCCCCAGACACCCCGAGCCATTCCCTGTGGTGCCAGTGGTGTCACAGCAGCCTCCACCCCCAGCCCAGCCTCTCCAGCGCCGCTGGGTGAGCTGGAACAGCACGAGCTGGCAAGTCCTGTGGCACAGCTGAGGGCAGAAGCAGCCCAGAGCTGCTGCCAGGCACGGGCAGCTCCAGCCTCCCCTTCACTCCACACTGACAGGGCGATGTTTGGCTAAGCCATTAACAGATGCTTGCTAAACATGTGGAAAATCTGTTTTCACAGAGCAGCTCCAGAGGGCAGTGAGTGCTGTGGGGTCAGAAGTGGTGAGGGCATGGCTGGAGCAGCAAGGATGGGATTGGCAGGTGTCCACACTTCATCCACATCTCCTCATCTTTGTGCCCTCCTCCTGCTGCTCTGTTGGTCCATCAGCTGCCTGGAGGGCAGGACACACTCACTGCTCCCTCCATCAGGGCTGTGCAGATCCCACCCTGCCCAACACTCACCAGTAACACCAATAAAAACCACCCCACCGTGCTGGACACGGGGTCACCAATGTGACAGGGACAGCAATGAGGCAGCAGAGCCTCAAAGTGCCTTCAGGAACAGCCACATTTTATTGTGGCCAGAGAAAGTCTTGTTGAGAGCTGTCTTTCGTGAAAACTTTCTTCTTCTTTCCTTTTTCTTTTAAAAATGTGTCAGTTTAAGATTGTAAAAATACTTTCATCTTCAAAACAGTGTCACAACTCCCCTTCAGCATTTTCATAACAATGCTGCCATTCTGCCTTCAAAACATCTTCCCCAACTTATTGTTCACACATTCACTGAACTTTAAAGCTCAGAACTGAGGGACTGCGATGAAACTGGAACAAGCTGCTCTTTGAATAAAGACAAGTTTTCCTTTCATCTCGTGCTAATTAACAGAAGTATCCTTCCCTCTGTGCCAGCCCCTGGTCAGCACACGGCACATCCCTCAGACCTCAAAGGAAAACTTCCCTCTTCCCTCAGTTCATCCCATCTGTGCAGACACAGTGCAGCATCCCAGAGACCAGAGGGATTTCCCAGAGAGGCAAACACCAGGGAGAGGCAGGGGGAGATGCAGGAGCTGCTGCGGGACCCTTTCATCTCACTCAGGACCGGCATTATTGCAGCAGGAATGCAGGAGCAACCAAAGGCCAGCAGCATCCCTGAGGCTGGCAGCACCTCCAGCCCATGGAGCCTCCCTCCTGCCCAAATCCCAGCACTTGGGGCCACAGCTTGTTAAGGGACAGCTCCAGGGATGCTCCAGACACCCAGAGACCAGGGATGCCCCGTTCCTCACCTTCTGCCACCACAGCAGAGACTGCTGGACAGAGTAGATCTTGCTGCCCACTGTGAGACCGCTCTCCCAGCCCAACCATTCCCTCTAATTCAGTTCATGACAGGAATGAAAATGTCCCTGGGCACAGCCCTAACTGCTGCAAATATTTTTGGAGCTGGAAGAAGGAGAGCATGGAGAAGAGCAGGGAAGCTGCAGAGCCATTAGCAGCCAATTTAAGGCTGCAGCCTGTTCCCAGCCAGGTCCAGCACCGGTCTCTTCTCTCCAGGTCTCACCTGCTTTGCAGCTGCCAGGGCTGAGAGAAGCACCATTCCAACCAACAGCTTCCCCAGAATCTAACAACAGCAGAAAGAGCAGGATATTAACATTAACACCTGCTTGTTTGCCCTTAGGCACATCCAGAGCAGTTTAGTAGAGAGATGATCAAAACAAGCAGCAGTTAAAAAAACCCACGGCTCTGAATCCACAGAAATGCCTTTGCCTTTTGAGCCTCAGCAAAAATATCACCTTCCTTCCCATCCCAAACCCCTCAGCTTGGAGCTGCCCTCCCTCAGCAGGGCCCTGGAGAGGCTGCAGGACAAGGGCTGGTTTGCAATGCCCTTCCCAGGAGGTGACCACAGACCTCCTTCAGCTGTGGGAAAGGTTTATCCATGGATAAATTTGCACCGTTTCTGCTGGAGAAAAGTTTTGGAGACCGCAGCCTAGTAAAATTTGGCTTTACATGACTTAAAGCACATCTCAAACCAGAGAAGCCTTTGAGCAGTGGGAAACATGATTTTAGGGAGGAAATGCAGCTGGGAGGTGCCACAGGAGAAACACCAATGGATTGTTTAGCAAAGAACAGGCTCTCACAAGGCTCAACTTTCCTGCAGCATCCCCTACAACCACCCCGTATCTCACACCACCCAACTCAGGCG
The DNA here is from genome assembly GCF_030490865.1 of Poecile atricapillus. Classification (NCBI taxonomy): domain Eukaryota; kingdom Metazoa; phylum Chordata; class Aves; order Passeriformes; family Paridae; genus Poecile; species Poecile atricapillus. The sequence goes on along the minus strand of NC_081268.1, from coordinate 8,121,087 downwards.
GGAGAAGTGTTGCAAACAGGATTTTTTCCCTCCTGTTTTGCTTTTAAGTGGCTCTTTGCAGCACACTGTAAAACCCTTCATCACAGAGGAGGGAAAAGGTTTTACAGCAGTCTTCAAAAAGCAAGCCCAGGCAGTGAAGGATTCTTCCTTCAGCACACAGTTTTGGGTGGCACACGGGATTTCAGGCAGCGCTCCTGGGGAGCAGAATCTGAGCTTGGCAGAATCCCTGAGGCCGGCAGCATCCCCTCCACCTCTGGCTCATGGAGCCTCCATCCTGCCCAAATCCCAGCTCCTGTCCCCATCCCCACACACCTCTGAGCCACGGCACGTTAAGGAACAGCTTGTCAGCCGAGCAGCAAAGGCAGCTGCTACAAAAGCAGAATAAAATCGAGTACAACCAGGAGCAGCGTGTCTGCCGCTCCAGCAAGACCCCAGGCTGGCTGCGAGCAGCCCCTACAGGCAGCGTGTCCCCGACCTCCCTCCCAGCTGCCATCCCCCAGATAATGGATTTCCTCCCCTGACACAGCAGAAGGCAGGAACACAGCGAGGACAACTGCGCTGCTCGGCTGGGAGAGAGGCAAACACCGGCGGGGGAAACGGCAAGGGCTGGAAGATGTAAAGTGATGTAGTGGAGTTTGTGTCTTCGTGCAGCTCTGGCTTCTTGAATTGTGTTAAAAGTCCAGGCTGTTGCTGTTTGATTAAATGCACTTCCAGCCCTTCTGATCACGCTCAGGAAAATTAAAGCAAGAAACACACGGCTGTTGCTCCAGTACAAGGTGTGAGACTGCAATGGCTGCAGTAAGAACAGCCACAAACCTCTAATGCCTGTTTGAAAATTGATCCATTTTGAAGGTTCTTAACGCCCAGGCTCTGTGAATGGTGCTGGAACCAGCACATCCCATTCCTCGTGGCCTGGGGAACCACCCCCAATGGGGCTCAGGGAAGCAAGCAAAGCTAAAGGAGCAGCAGGAGCCAACACTCGAATTCCTCAGGGATGAGCTTGGGAAGGTTTGGAGCAAGAGCAAAGGGAAAAAAGGGTCCTGAGATATCCCTGCTCCATCCCAGCAGTGCCCACAGCAATTCCCATACTCAAACCTGACAGAACAGCCTCCCTCACTGGTGTGTTTGCTCCTGCTGAAGGGGGGACCTGAGGCTGGCAGGCACCACGCACCCTGCCTCTCCTGTGATGCTTTTGATGGGAACACGTAGAGAGGCTGCTTTTGATTTTACAGTTTGTTTATAGCACACATTTGGGGAGCTACACGGAATGGGAAAACACATCCCATAAACAAACTGCTAAACAAAACAGGCTAAACACGTACCACTCCAAACCAAAATAGATTCCAGCTTCCCGCCGTGCTTCAAGCCTAGGCCTCTGAAACCGCCTGGCTTGGTGCCCCTGCTCCCGCAATCAGTTTTGATTTTTAGGCTCTGTCACCACTGGCAGCACCTTCAGATGCTTCCCACAGCTCCAGGTAAGCCAAGAGCAGTGAAAATACACCCAGCTGGGTGTGGAGAGCAGCAGGGGCGATGGAGGCATCACCTTTCCCTGCTCCCACCGCACAGACAGCGAGTGCCCAGGTGTCACCAAAGGCTGCGGGATGCAGACCTGAGGCACCAGCTGGCTCCAGGACTGACTGCACAGACAGAAGGGAACATCAGCTGACAAAAGACTCACACAACAAGAATTTCAGGTAGACATTTAGTGTTTCCCTCCCAAGAACTGCCCTGCCAGCTGAACCCTACCACCCTGCTAAGGCCCAGAAGCAATTCCTCAAGCGTTTAAACTTTATCATCCCCTCTCTGGGGCTGCATGGAGGGCACATTCCCCTGCGAATGCCTCTTCTGTCAAGATACAAAGCTGTTGAAGCTGTGTGAAAATAATTCCCACCCACTCCTACTGCCCCAGGAAAAATATTTCTTTGGTGGTTTTGCATAACAAACAGCTACACGGTTTGTCTGTTTCTCCCGAGAAACTCAGGCTTAGAGGGAAACACCAGCACAGCGCTACTCTGAGACCAGACTTCATAAAGTTCCCCCTGCAAGGGGGGGAAATACTACCACAGAGATTAGACTGCCGCTGCTCCTGATAACATTCAGTCACCCTAGCAGGCTGCAGCACAGCGAGTTTGTAAAGCTCCTTGGGAATCCTTCAAGATGAAAGGTACAGTATGATACGGATGTATTATATCCACGGGCTTTGTTACAGCACACATTTCCTAGCATGGTTTTATTGCTGCAACACAAAGTTCAGCCGAAGCCCGGGGGCTCTCCAGGTGACAAATGCAGCCCTGCAGCCCTCCCTCTCCTCTGCAGGGGAGGAAAAATGCCAAAGCCCCTGATGGGGAGGCGGCAGGCGGAGCAGCCACCGCGCTGCTGGCAGCAGGACCTGCCTGCACAGATAAGGCCAACGTCACCTCTCTGGATGGGCTTCCAGCCTGCAACGTGTCTGACTCCCAAATGTACCTGTCAGCTTCCCAAAATGCTGCTCTCACTGCGTCCTATCCCTCCTTTTCTGCTGGACCTTCTTCACAGCGTCATGTCCAAGCCACCCCCAGTAAGGGCCAGGAGGCTCCATCAGCTGAGCCAATGTTAATTAAGTGGTAGCCAGCACTGCATCCCATGAAATACACCAAGCTGCCCACCCTGAACTTCTGATCCCAGAAGATAATGGGAGATGTTTGCTGTGGACACAGCTTGACCATGGGCTGCCCCATTTGGATGGCATGGAAGGGAGGCTGGAGAATACAGATCCTTTTGGATCACCTGCCCAACACATTTGTCTGCCTGGGCACCTCTCTCTGGCCAGATTTCCCAGGATATTACAGGCAGAGGAACAAGGAGTGTGATTGCAACGAAAAGGCTGGGAGGAATTCCCTGGGTAGGGCAGGGGAACAGAGTTTAAACCCCTCTGATTTAAACAGGTGGGAGGTTCAAAGGACATGGAAGAAGTGTGATGGGGGCAGAAGGAAAAGGGACATATCAGGATGTCCCAATAAGCCCCCAAAGCTCTCCAGAGCCCCCACCCAAGCTGAACCCACCACAAAGGTGACTGCTCAGGCCCAGCAAGCCAAGGTAAAGGTTTTCACCCTTCACCCCACACAGCAGCCTGGGCAAGGCAGGGCTGAGCAACAGAGTGAGGTGGGAACACATGGCAGCAGCTCTCACGGGAGCCCCATCATCCCAGCGAGTCCATCTGAGTGGGAAACTGCCTGGAAGAGCAAACCTTGCTCTGGGGGCACCTGCACGAGGAGTTCATCTGCTCAGTGGCACCGACTTTAACCTTATCAGGCCCCCTGGCAGCAAAAGCAACACCCACAGCAAGAGTGAGCTGAGGGATGGGCTTTTCTGGCCAGAGTGGATGAAGAGCAGATCCTGGTGCAGGGCTGCAGGGAACACCTCTGCTGCAGCCCCCCTTCCCTGCTCACACCCCCAGACCACGCCGTGGTCTCACCCCGTGTTCCACCCCGGCACGGAGCACTGCAGCAGGAAGCTGATGTTGCTGAGCACTTGGCTTGAGGCAACACAAACATTCCTATGCTGCTGCCAGCTCGGATATTCTGTCACTTGATCGCAGTTTAGGGATGTGCTGTGCTCCCTGAAACACCGATTGCTGGAGAAGCACAGAGAGCAGCAAGGGAAGGATGCCTTGGGACGGTCCCAGGCACACTTGGGAATGCCAGCTCATGTGGCAGCCAGGAGCCCTGGGGCTGGCCAGGGAGCCCAGCTCACACAGCACAGCCAGGGCAGGGATCCAGCCACAGGCGAGGCCACCCCACTGCCCTGGAGAGAGAAAAGGGTGGGAAAAAGAATCAAAGCCTCAAAGGCACCAGCACAGCTGAGCTCTTGTGAGCATGGTGATGGTTGGGAGCAAAGCTGGGGTCCCCAGAACCTGCACCCCAGTTCTACAGACCCTACAGAGGAGGCTGGGCTCACCTCTGTAGTGAGCCCAGAGCAGAGGCAGGGCAGTGTCCCGCAGCAGGCACATCCCAGCCCACAGAAAGAACCACACACCAAAACCCCCAGTCCGGCCCCAAACCAGACTGGAGCCAGACATTCCCTGCTCCTCCGAGGATGTGCAAGCCCCCATCCCTGGGGTGCCCCACTCTGCAGCCCCTGAGTGCAGCTGGCAGTGCCACTTCTGTGCCATTCCCCTGCTCTGGAGGAGCAGATTTTGGAGCACAGGAGGCCCCACGGGTCCTCTCTCCCTGCGCAGCTGACCTTCAGCAGCCCACCTCCCTGTGTGTGACCATCCCCTGCCTCTCTCTCCTAACAGGATCACTGCCATGCATATGCCTGGGAGCAGCACCATCAGCTCAGTAATCTCCCTAAATACAGCAGTTACCAGGTGACTGGGAAAAAATCTCTTATACTGCTGATGCTGCTAATGGAAAATTTCTCCCCTTTTGCTGCTGCCTTCAAAGCCAGTCGAGGTTTCCTACAGACTTTGTCTTGCACTAAGGAGAGGTGAAAGCACAGAGAAAGGAGTGCAGGAGTGGTGAGGGACAGATAATGTGAAACAGAGAGAACTGGTGCCTCTGCCCCCTCCCCACCAGCCACCTGCACCCACAGGCAGAGCTCTGGCTCCAAATCTTGTCTGTCCCATCCTTTCACTGGCAGCCACAGCCCAACCTCCCCCTGCAAGGAATCCCTTCTTCCCCCTGACCTGCAGCAGCACAGGAAACACCCAAGAGCACGGCTTCTTGCAGAGCCAAGGGGGAAGGCACCCAAAGGGAGCAACGGGCCAAAACCTTTACTCTGCGATTTTCTTCCCCACTTTCCCCCTTCCCAGGAGACAACCAGAAAGCCTCACCCAGCCAGTGCAGACACAGCAGCCAAGATCACTGCTCGTCCCCTCTGCATGCCATTCTGCTTCTTCAATACCATTAAGTGTCTCCACACTGTCTGGACACTGGAAACCGTAACTGCATTAGCTGAGACCCGAGCAGCAGCGCAAGCATTCAATTCTTTTAAGTGGCCCCATTTCTTAAGCTGGCTGTGCTCAAGAACCACCTCTGCTCGATGCCATCGTGCACCCCACAGGTAGTGACGGGGCAGGACCGGGGAGCAGCACAGGAACACAGGCCAAGGTTCATCGTTCCCCATTTCAGATGGTTGTTACAGGAGGAGGACACTTGGGCACGGGCTGTGCTGTGCACATTTCAGATGATGGAAAGCATCAATCAAGGCATCTTCTTTTCCTTCAGCTCCAACCCCAGCCTGCCCCACACTCTGAACGGCATTTTGCTGTGATGGCAGGTGTTTCTCAAGCCACCTGCACCTGTAAATGTATGTCAAAGAAGCACAGATCAATGCCTCCTCATTCCCACACACGGCATCAATCCCTTCTCCCGTTGTCCCAGCCAGTCCCTGCCTGAGCTCCTGTCACACCAGAAAAGCCCAAGGGCTCAGCCCTGTTTCACAGCCAGCCAACACCACACATCAGCACCGTGTCACCGAGGCAGCACAAAGACTTGCCCATCACAAGTTCTCACTTTTAGGGCCTAGGAGGGAACAGGCAGCAAGTTTTGGAGGTGACATCCATCTGCGTGGTGGCACTCGGAGGTCATCCACCACCCCATTCCCCACTGAGCACTGCAAACTCTCTGCATAATTCTGAATAAAAGCTCATTAATTCTTCCTGAAAAAGAGCAACAAAAGCCTCTGGCACACAGACATCATGGAAATCCAGCTGGGAGTTAGGGGGAGCAGGGGGATCCCCAGCCACCAGCCTCCTCCTGTGGCAGCTCAGCTGCAGCTCCAGCTCCTCTCTCCCTCCATAGTTAATCTTCTGTTGCCACTAGCTGGTCAGCGCGGGTACTCTTGGAAAGCAGCAGCTCCCCGAGCACAGCCTGCTCTCAGCTACACATTCCCAGCTTTAACTGGGATATTCAGCCCAGAAAATACCTGAGATGAAGCAAAATCCCTGCCAAGTCCACAGCCTGCCGTGCTGCACAAGAAATGTTCAACCTCACTCCTGGGGAGGGAAGGGATGGCCTCAGGACTGACCCATTTTCCTGGGCAGCTTTTGCCTGGAGCCTTTCTGGGGGTTATAATGCTTGCAGAGCTGCAGCTCAGCATCCACATCAACAGTACAACCCCACCCTGAGCTGGGCTCTCCCTCCTCTTCCTCCTCTTCCCAACTATAAAATCCAGCATCTTGCGAAGCTGGAGTAATCACATAGTTCTACAAGGAGGGGAAAAAATTGCTACCAGGTTTTCCTCCTTCCTATGCCCTCCCCAGGCTGTCCCCACCCTCAGGGACCTGGCCCAGACCCTGGAGCACACAGAGCTGTGGATGGGAATGGAGGGGCAGCCCCACTGTCAGGTCTACATCTGTCCCTGTCCCAGGTGACCCAACCTGCCTCATCCTCACCACATCTCACTGAGGCTTTGGGGTGGAAGATACGACTCTTTCTCCATTGGATAAGCTAGAGAACAGAAACAAAATATAAATAGCAAAAAAAACAACAACAAAAAACTCCAACACTTGATTAACCAAACCTCTGGGCTGATACTCCAGGCATCTCAAACCTATCAGGAGGCAGTTAATGCAAAGGGAGGTGCAGAAACCAGACTTTGCTCATCGGCTTTTCCACAGAGCCCACCCCATCTTTAGCTGACAAGCCCTGATGATGGGGTTGCACACTGGGCACACTCTCTGCACCCACACAGTGCTGCTCCAGACCCCACAGGCCAGCTCAAAGCAGGGAAAGGCACTCCTGAACAGCAGCATCACTAAGTTGCAGTCACACCTGCCCTCACCAGCTGACCCTTCAGCCTCCCCACCTGCTCTGCACAAACAGGAGTTGGTGACCAAAATGAGTGTGTCAACACCCTCCTCAAGAATTTCTAGAAACAATAATAAATACAATCAGCCCAGAGGGAACTGAGTGCTTTATTTTAATGTATTAACAGAAACTCAGAATGATTAAGGATGGAAAAGGCCAAGATAATTGAGTCCAACCTGTGACCGATCCCCACCATGTTGTCACCCAGCCCAGAGCCCCGAGTGCCACATCCAGGCCTTCCTTCAAGACTCAACACTCCTACCCTAAAGAGGAGAAATCCAAGTTACAAGATGACTTTGGGAAGAGTTAAGGAAGAAGATGAAAAAGTGGCACTAAACTGCTGAGGAGCTGGAAGAGCAGGGGACACTCATCAATCAGCCACACACAGGGGCCACAAAGGGACACCAGGAATGCAGACACACGAGCCTGTTTTGTGACAAGAGCCAAAACAAAGCACCTTGAAGCACTGCAGAGCAGTCAAACAGCACCCATTAAAGCCATTTATGAGAAGTGTGTAGTAAACTGTTCTGATGTAAGCCACTACAGGGTAAGAGCAGCCGTGAAAATTGCCCTGCCTCTTCTCTCTCCTCTATACAAACCTGCTCACACATAGACAAAGCTCATCTGAATTAGCTCAGAAGAAAACTGCCTCATTCCTTGGATTGCCCTCGGAGCAGGCTGTGCCGTGGTGGATGGAGCAGCTTCTGTAGGGAACACATGGCTGCTGACTGAATCCAGGTCCACACCTCAGAGACCTCACTGTGTAAGGATAAAGTCAATGATAGGCTGCACCGTTTGCCACAGTAACTCTAGGAGAATTAGAGGGGGGGAAGAAAAAGCCACAAAGCATCAGTAGTATCCAAGGTTAAGGAAAGGGCAGGATGCTTTTTCAGGAAAGGGGAGGCACAGCAATTTGTAATGCACTGGTGGCACTTACATTTGTCATTTCCTGCCACCACTGGGCTTTGCTGAGTAATTTTATAGTAACATAACTGGGGGGTAGTGGGAGAAGCATCCTTCTTGTCTCCAACGCAAGAGAGAAAAAATAAACTGAGGCGTAGGAAACACAGGAGCTGTGACACCCCACTGGAGGAGGGACACCGAGCACGGGGAGCTGCCAGTGGGTGTTTCAGCAGCAGGTCCCCGCTGCACTCCAAGAGAGATGCACAAAAAATCGAAGTTTTCTACCTTTGCTGGGAGAGGATGAAGCCACCCCCACCCTCAGCTCCTCACCTTCCTGCAGGTGCCCACCGAGGCACAAAGAGCTGGAGCTGCTGTCCAGCATCCCTGAGTGCTCACATGGGCACACAGGGAGGGTTTGGAGCATCCCCAGGTACCCTTTTGTGGAGCATCCCTGGTACCCTGATATGGGACATCCCTGGTACCCTCCTGTGGGGCACCCCTGGTACCCTGATATGGGACATCCCTGGTACCCTCCTGTGGGACATCCCTGGTACCCTTTTGTGGAGCATCCCTGGTACCCTGATATGGGGCACCCCTGGTACCCTGATATGGGGCAGCCCTGGTACCCTGATATGGGGCACCCCTGGCACCCTGATATGGGACATCCCTGGTACCCTCCTGTGGGGCATCCCTGGTACCCTCCTGTGGGGCACCCCTGGTACCCTCCTGTGGGGCACCCCTGGTACCCTGATATGGGGCACCCCTGGTACCCTGATATGGGGCAGCCCTGGTGCCCTCCTGAGCACACAGAGTGGAGCTGCTGTGGAGCATCCCCGGGTACCCACCACCCCCTAGTGGGCTCCTGCCTCCTCCGAGTAGCTGCTGCTGCTGCTGCTGCTGCTGCTGCTGCTCCTGTTGCTGCTGCTCCTGATGTTGCCAGCGTGCCATGGGCCCAGGCCTGGCTGTGTGGATGTTTCCTAGTGCTGATTTCTCCTCTGCCTCAGCAGCTCCTGCAAACCAGGCAGCCCCGCAGGCAGCGATGCTACACTGGAAGCTCTCCCTTTATGCACTTAAGAGAATAAAATCTCATATTGTCAAGGAACAGATAAAGTTGTTTCCTCCCTAGAAGGAGGAATCCTTTAAAGGGACACAGAGCAATCCATGTGCTTTGTACCAGCCAACAATTCAGGGCATCTGCCTGGAGGATGCGGCACTTTGGGACATGGTTTAGTGGTGGGCTTGACAGTGTTAGGTTTACAGTTAGACTTGATGATCTTAAAGATCTTTCCCAAGCTACATGATTCCATGACCTGAAGTTTCACACCACTACACACAAGGCCCTGGCACTGCCAGCCTTTAGCTATAGATTGCCCACCCTCCTTTAAATTTTAAGGAGTGAGGAGCAGCAGAGGAACGCTGCAGCACTGGGAGATTTACTGAGCTGGGAGTTGCTGAGCAGACCCAGGAGTACAGCCCTGGCTGCTTAAACTCGTTGCCACCAAGTAAAGAAACCTTTTCTTTCCTGCCTCCTGGCCTGGAGAGACTTTTGAGCCCTGCAGAATGGAGTGGCCTCAATTTTTTCTCAACTTCTTTCACTTCAGATTCAGTAGCATCAGCACCATGTCTCAGCTCTGCCAGCTTTATGCTTCCTGTTCTTTTTCTTTGAATCGTTTTTCCCTTTCAAAAACCCCTCCAGGATGCCAGCCAGGGTGGCTGTCTTGAGCTGTGTGCTTTAGGAGGTCATCCTGCCCCATCCTTACCCCGCTGAGGCCAGAAAGTGATCTCTGCTCACAGCAAGGTCCTGCACTCCAAGACATTCAGGAGTCCTCAACACATTTGCAGCCGGCAGGACGTCAGCTCTTACGTGTCCTCCTGAGCTCATGCCCAGACAGCCACTAAACATGTCCAGCAACACCAGAAAGAGATACAATCGTCAGAAATCAGCTACAGATAAGGACCTGCAAAGATTCTGCCAATGAGAATTCTCTGTCCCCACCAAGCCCTCCTGCATGTTACATGATTTTCACCTCCAAGAGCCCATTATGAGGCAGCAGCTGCTCTCCAGTTCCCAACCATCAATGAAGTTAGAAAAGGATGGAGAGGGAAAAAAAAAAACACCCACAGAAAACCACAGCCTTAATTCCTGCACTGGGAAAACCAACCAGCAGAAATCCTCACCCAGAGAAGAGTTAACTGCGAGCGAGACAGTTGCCACACCAGGAGACGGGGAGAAATGCAACAAATTTGAAATATCAGAACATCCACAGCAATTCATGAGCTAGACCTTGGGGAAGGACAAGTGTTTTACCTTCTCTGGAGGCAACAGACTGATTAATTCCAGGACCATGATGAAGCCATCCCACCATGGGCACAGCCTCCCTTTTATCTTCCAGTCTGCCTGACGTCTGTAAGTCCAGGGGAGCAGGAGGGGATGTTTTGGGGTCTTCTGTTCATGAAGGGGCAGGAAAACCCCCACAGATTTGCACAAGACATGCTTCATATCCATGAGTACACACATAACCAATATGCCAGGCAAGTAAAGGAAAAATTTAGATGAAAACATGGTCTCTTTACTGGCAGGCACTCACAGAAATAGGATTTGCTATACAAGATCGTGCCTCTGATCTATCAAGACAAATTTCTCTCCTTCAACTTGAGCTATTATCTAAGCTCACACAGAGGGGTTTCTTTGCTATCTGATATATTTAGATCAATGCGCAATTCACACCCAGTCCCTGAAGAAACTGTACTCTAATCTGAAAATTAACTCAGTGAACCATGAAACTTCTTATTACTTTTAACCACAGTACGGTAAACGTCATTCCTGCTGCATCAAACCTCTGTCACTCTTGTTAGTGGAAACAGGGTATCTGGTTTGTTTTGGATTTTTTCAATTGACCAACCGTGTCTAAGGAAACTGCAAAGCTCAGGAAGTACCACCAACTTATTTATTAGGGTGCTTGCTACAGCAGAGCTTCACCCAAGGTAAAATGACAGGGCTGGGGGACACGGACAGGCATTTCCCTACCCCTGATCATTGCACCCAGAGAAAGGCAATCACTCCACGAGGTATGGGAAGAGATTTGGGGTGAGCTGCCCCCAGTGCGGCTGGACATGGGCGCACCTCGACAGACCTGAGGCACACAGAGAGATGCGCTGGAAGTCCCAATCCCGTGTGTCAAGAGATACCTGAGACCCGAGTTAAGCAGGTACCCAAATTATCCTAGGTTTGGATGCCGAAAAACAGGACAGCTGATGGATAAAGCAAAGATCAACAAAACCCCTTGGGTGACCTGGCAGAGTAAACACTGCACCGCTCAGGTGACATTCGGAACAGTTCTCTTGGAGGACTGGCTGATTTCAGCACAGAAATGGATAAAAGTGACAAGAGGCAGCTCGGGCACCCCATCCGAGACAACAGGATCCGGCATCGAGACCGAAGTACGACCACAGAATTATTTCTGCTCCCATCCCCCTCCCCACAAAGCTGAGAGCGGAGGAAAGTCTGCAGCGTTCGCACAGACCCGGGCGCTGGAGTTGTGCGTGAAGCGGGAGCGAGCTTCGAGAATTAACACGAAGCATTTATAAAATCAGGCTCTGGCTAGAAAAAAAAGCCTCTCCCGGTCTGCCGAGCTCGGCGACACCTGCTCGGGGCTCAGGGCTCAACTTGGAGCACACGAGGCAGCCCCCATCACTTCCAGCCTGCGCGGGGATGCTCTCCTCCTCCCGGGGAATGCTCTCCTCCTCCCGGGGCTGGCAGCGGCGGCAGCCTCAGGCCCTGCTAAAAAATCCCTCCCCGGCTTGAAAGGCAAAAAAAAATTAAAAAATCACCCCAAAAACCCAGGATGTAGCACAGGGACAGGGTTAGAAAGCCCCAAAACACATCGAGCTGCCCGCGGAGCGGGGAGGGCGGACACGGAGCCGGCTCGGCGGGTGTCGGATGCTCCGGGGATGCTCCGGGATGGCGGGGCGGGATGCGGGACGGGACGGGACGGGGCGAGAAGCGGCGCGGGCGCCTACCGAGGGTGAAGAAGGGCAGCTCGGTGTTGTCCAGATCGTCCTGCACGGCGACGCGGCCGGGCAGCTCGCTGCGGACGAAGAGCAGCAGGCGGGACTCGGCGGCGGCGGCGGGCGGCGGGGCGCCGCTCCAGCTGATGTCGTTCTCCCGGAGCACCGGCAGCGTGGACACCGTCACCGTCTTCACTCGGCAGGGGCCGGGGGGCTCCCGCGACGCCGCCGCGCCGGGCCCGCCGAGCAGCAGGGCGGGCGGCGGCAGCAGCAGCAGCAGCAGCACCGGCGGCAGCACCGGCGGCAGCAGCGGGGGTGGAGCGGCGGCCCGGCGGCGCGGCGGAGCGGCCATGCCGGCCGGAGCCAGGCGCAGGAGCGGGAGGCGAGCGGAGCCGGGCGCTCTGAGCCGCCCCAGCCCCGCCGCCGCCGCCGCCACCGCCCGGGTCCGCCCCCCGCCCCGCCCCGGACCCGCCGCCGCTCCCCGCGGACCCTCCGCCCGCCCCGCTCCGCTCCCCGCTCCGGGAGATGCGCTCCGCACCCGCCCCGGCCCCGGAGCGCCTGCCCCCGGCAGGCACAGCCCGCTCCAGCACCGCATCCAGCCGCGAGGGATGGAGAGCAGCGGGCAGGCAGAGACAGAGCGGCGGGGATGCTTTGGAAGTGACGGAGGGAAGGGTTAAATTGGATATTAGGGAGACGTTCTCTTCCGCGTGAGGAGGGCGAGTCACTGGTACAGGTGGCCCAGAGGAGCTGCGGATGCCCCTGGATCCCTGGAAGTGCACAAGGCCAGGTTGGCCGGGGCTTGGAGCAACCTGGGATAGTTGAAGACCCTGTCCGTGGTGGAGAGGTGGAACTGGGTGGTCTTTGAGGTCCTTTCCAATCCAAATCATTCTGTAATTCTGTGATTTTATTAAAATCCTGCTGTCCTGCCCACCTCTCCCCCCATCCAGCTCATTGCCACTCTTTCCTCAGGCTGTTCCTTCCTTTCAGGGAGCTGCCAGGGTTGCAAGAGCACAGACATGAGTTCCTTGCAAGCTTTTACTAATCATTACCCTCTCCTAAGCGAACCGGCACCTCCAGCATCCAGGGCACACTGGGATGGCTTGCAATGACAAACATGAACGAACAAACTTGTAAGCTAGAGCAAAGATTTTAGATTTGGTATTTACCAGCCAGCATTTGAATGGGGGCCAGAAGGATGAATGCCCCTGAGGTTTGATCTCCATTCCTGTATCCCTCCATCACACAGATGCCTCGGTGCCGCCTGAAGGCTGGAGTTTGTGTTTGAAGACAAGTCCAGGTGAGCTCCACCGCCGTGGTTTTGCTCACACCCTGGCTTGAGCTGCGGTGGAGCCACCTGGCTCTTCCAACTGGGATGATGGGGGTGAATTGGAAGGCAAACCCAGTCCCTGCAGAGAAAATCGACACATTTGACCCCTGCCCCAGAGCGCCGTGAACTCCTGCCCGCAGTCGGGCATGACTAACAAAGACAAGGAGAGACAGCCTACAGGAGCTGTGAGTCAGTGATTCACAACAACAATTTCCTAGTGACTGCTAATCTACCTGATTTTATTTGTAGATGTACATATAAAAGAAGATGTCAAAACCCTAACAAAGCACGCTTAATGCTCAGGCTTATATTATTTCCACAAGCTAATTAAGAGCAATTCATCACATGCCTATTGAGGCAAAACAGCCTTCTGAGATACCTAGGTCATCAAATGTTAAAACCACAACAAGGGCAGAATGGCAATGAATATGAAATCCAGCAAACAAACAGCTCCAGCCCCATTCCCAGGGGCCATTCCCAGCTCCAGCTTCCAGCCCTAACAAGCCCCGCCGTGGTGTGAGAGCAGTGACTGTTTCCAGCTACAGGAATAGAGAAAGCAAAAAGCTCTCACCAGCAAAACAGGCAACTTGCTCCAAAATACTAAGTGTGGCACCCCGGCTCTGTGTAAGTTAGGAGGGTGAAGTTTCTAGGCATGCTGGAAAAAAAAATAATCAGACAAAAATGCAGCACTGTCAGGTGTTTGTTGAGAAAAGTGTAATACTAGAAAAAAAGTTTCCCTTCCTTTCCAGCTTCTTTTTATTTTCTCTCTCACTTTTTTTTTTTTTTTTTTTTTTAAAGAGGAAAGATTTTGAACTATCTTGGTTGCTATTGGTACATTGCTCCTTTCTTTTTCTTATTTTTAAAATTTCTCCTAGTCAAAGAGTGCAAAGAACCAGCGCAGCATCGATACACAAAGTGCCACACGAGTAACCAATATGGATGCAAAAGAAGTAACTTTTAAATGTTGTTTTAGAACTGCAAATGCTGAAAAAGAAGAACATCTCTTTAAGGCCCCATCCCTGTTACTTCTATCTCCTTGTAGCCATTTGCTGCACGGCTGCATCCATTTGCTGTAGAGACTTTTTTGCAGTCAGGTAGCAGGAGATTTTGGTAAGGAGCTGTCTTTGGGCTAGGAGGGGTATCTGGAGATGCTGTCCCAGCTCTGAGCAATGTAATTTCTTCTCTCAGTTTGCTGAGGACCCAGCTGAACTGGCGGGCAGGACGTGTTTTAGGGGCATCCAGATTTTCCCTGAGCCAGCTTATGCCATCGAACAAAGAGGTGAAGGTTTTCCAGGGCTCAGAGCTGGAAAGCCAAGGTGAGGAGACACAGGTTGAGACACCTGCCTTGCTACACTCACTGCAGCAAGTCCTGAGATATGAGAAAACAGCAGCTCTGTATACAGCATCTGGTGCTATTTTGCCTTTTTAGACTCACTGAGTTCTGCTTACAACTCTCTGCTGAGCAGCACACTGAGATTTTCTGGAGCCCTCCTGTACAAGCACAGAGAGGATGATCGAGGGGAAGGTTCTGCAAACCTGCAAATGGGCACATTCAGCTCCCATTTAGTCTGGATCCTTCCCCGTGTAAATGCAAATCTCCGTTCTCATTCTGAGGAGAAAAGAATTCCACCTACTTTTTCCTTCCAAAGAATTGAGCTAAAGGCAGAACTTCACTGTTTGAAAACCATCAATAATATTTGCAGAGGGAAATGTGTTAATCCTGCTTTACAACTGAGGTAACAGGTTTCTATTCTCTCACCCTTTTACAACACCAAAGTAAATGGCACGAACAGGGTTCTGAGAGTTCCACTTGCTGGAAAAATATTCTAGGAGCACTTACAGAAGTTTGTCTAATTTGCTAATTTGGAGATACTTTAAATCTGAACAAATTGTGGATTTTCAAGCCAATTGCATAGCCCATAACCCAGATTGCTATTTCTAAATGAGGCCTATTTTTAATATCTTTTTCTTATGCTTCATGGATCCAGCCTTCCCTTGGGGACGCCAGCGCCTGTCTGACCGTCGATTTCGATAGCATCGGGGCCAAGAAACAGCAAAAAAACTGCCATTCCCAGCAAAAACACCGGATGGAAATGGAAATTGTCTTACAAGTGAAAATGCATTGCGCTGACAAGACCCATCTGGGCCGGGTGAGATGGGGGACCTGACGGGCTGTCAGGAAGCACCAGCTCCATTCTCACCTCAGCTGCTGAGTGCACAGCTTGGGGGCAAATCCCTTCTTTTTTCCCCAATCTGTTTTTTTTTGTTGGGTTTTTTTTTTCTTCTTCTTTTTTCTTTTTGTTTTTAATCCTCTCTCCCATACAGGAACGCAAGGAAAATAATTAGTCGCTGCTATAATGGATAAAAAGGGATACCGAGGGCTGTGGAAATTATATCTGTAGCGGTCCCAAGCGTGGGGGTTTCGGCACAGAAAGCAGAAACATTCTCGGTAGGAGCTGGGAGCTTTTCCACGACTGAGAGGGAACAGTGGGCTGTTCCCGGGTGGAGCAGCCTCTAGGAGAAGACAGAGCATATGTTGTGTGTCATGCAAACCAGGAACCTTGGCTGTGCCTCTATATGCCTTATGCCTCTATCTGCCCACATTCAGGCCTGATTTTTACCTGAGTGGATTTTTTAGCAGGAGCTTTGAGACATTCAATTTATTTCTTAGTCCCAAGCAGCGCAGTTCAGCCCCAGGGTTATTTCCTTCTTCATGACAATACCCCAAGTGGGATTGAGGCAAAAGCAGGATTTTGTGCCTCTGTGGAGAGCTTTGTGAAGACATTTTGCTGGAAAGTGTTTAAAGTATCTGCATGATCTAAGATTAAAATGGATGGTGAAGGGGAAAAAAAAAAAAAATAAAGGTAATTCTCATTTAAAGGGTCACAGATGAAGCATTCTTTGACTTTCAATCCCATGAACTGTATTTCTGGACACCCAGAACTAATGCACCTTTTATTGGCTGGCATAGACGAGGAGGTTATTGCAAAGATCCCAATAGCAGCTTTCTGAAGTGGTTTTCAATTGGCCCTATTACTAAAGTCATGTACATACAGCAGGGGTCATTAAAATGCACTCTGTATTTACAATACATAGAGCAATTTGTGTTTGTAATGCCTGTATGTCGCAAATCCTGCTGCTTGCAATCAGAGGGGAAAGTCACTGGTAGAGCTCTGATGGAATCAGTGGTTTATATTTCACCCTGCCAGGCTCGCATCAGCATCAATAACTCTGCTGAAGGAGTAAGAAAGATTTTTTTTTCCTTTTTTTTTTTTTTTTTAGTGAAGTAAATGGCACAATATTAATTTTGTTTCCAAGCTGCAGTGTACAAATGCTGGTCCCCAGGCACACGGTACCTGACTGTGGTCGGTGACCACAGGGCTCAAGCTGTGCTTTTGCCAGCTCTCACCAGCAACACAGGAGACAGGCTGGGTCAGCAATTCCAAGAAATACCTCCTGAGAGAGGAGGGGGTGCACAAAGTGCTCTTTGCAATTCGGTTCTTGCTTCTGGGTTAAGAGCGGGTCCCTCGCTGTGCTCAGAGCTGCAGGAGATGCTGCTTTCTGACACAGCATCAAAACGGGAGCTTCCTGACCACTTCCAGAGAAGTGCCCTGAGGGGACACTCTGCCAGCTTTAGCCTCCCTGCCCTGGCAGCCAGGAGAGGCTGAATTTTCTCCTCCCACCTCAGGTACAATTAGTCGGTTCCTACCTTTTACAGGAGAGCTGTGAACCGCCAGCTGTGCGCTGGGAAACTGCCCCTGGACCTGGTTCAGAAGGGCCTGGAGAGGGAACAGGGAGCTGCATCATTTGTGCAGCAAGGAAAGGCTGTTCATCATTTTGGGCTGAGATGCACACAGACTGAACAGTTGTGGTACAGCCAGCAGCCTCACTCACCCACGGAAGGTTTGCTCAGGTGCCCAAGGCCATGGCATTTTCTGGTTGTGCTCCTCTGACATCCTGCACTGCCTGGCCCTTTACAGCTCCCCTGGGGCTCACTGGGGACAGAGTGACATCACTCAGACAGATGTCAGATACCTTCAGCCAGACATCTCTTGTGTGTGGCAGCAGCAGGGTCTTAGGCACGTCCAGGACCTTGGAAAGGGACCTTGCACACCCTGAGGCTGGAGTCAGGCAGGTACCTGCCACAATCCCCCTCCCAAACAGCCCCAGTGCCAGGCACGGGCCAGCCTGTGTCAACAACACCTACAGAGGAAGGGAAAACCCAAGGAAAAGTGGAAAGCAGCCTGTTGCTTGAGCCAAAGTCCAAGGAATGAGACTTTCCCATCCCCTCCTTCAGAAGCACTCCATCACTGCCTGCCCTCTGACACAACTTCATGAGCAGCAACAGCCTCCAGTGTGGCTCCTCTCTTTGCCAAGATGAAAGAAACCTTCAATGCATGTAACTCTTGCACTCTACTTAATTAATCAGTTTTTGCATTACAAGTGAAACTTCTTTGATGCATGAAATATTAAGGAGCAGCACAGGGAGGGGAAGGAGGGGGGTGGTATTGGCTTTCACTGCCTGGGAGATGGATGGGCTGAGGGAGCCAGGGGCTGAACTGCAGGCAGCTCATCTGCAGCAGGACAGCCTGCCCAGGTAGAGAGGTGCCAGCCAGCAAAGACATTCCCTGCACTTCTTGCCTCTCAAGCAGATGGTTTTTGCTCCCTGCTCAGGCCCTACATGCTCATCAAGGTTTGCTCACACAGGCATAGGAAGGGGACAGCGCCTGATTAAACTTTCATGAAAAATAATCTCTGGTTGATTCATGGTTTTTTTATCTCATGATGGCTGCAAGAAAGTGAAGTGAAATGAGTCTTGGGTGAAAAGAAACAGCTCCGTTCTGGAAAAGCCAGACAGGCTTTTAGTCAGATGAGGCTCTCCCAAAGGATGTGTGAGTAGTTATCTGTGTTACAGGTTTGGAAGTGCCATTTCCACGCTGAGCTCTGAAGGAGGGAAGGCAGAAATCCACACACATCAGTGTGGGTACCCCTGCAGCCCTCCCTCGTGCACAGCAGGGATTCAGTGCCACTGCACCAGGTGTGTTTGACACCAGAGAGCCACTCTGCTCTTAAAAACAGCAAAACCCAAACCTCCTTTTTCTCCCAAGTCATCAGATTTGATCAAAGTCCCCTGGCAACTCTGGAGCCCAAAGCAGAACCCTGAGTCTTTGCTTTCCACCCTGCTCCTTCCCAGCTGACTCATTCAGGAGCTGTGTTGGCTTCTGAAACAGAATGCATCAGTTCAGATCTGCTTGTACAGAACCATCAGCCCCTCCAGAGCATCACCATGGCCCTGGCTGCCACAGCTCGAGCCAAGCAGGCAGGTAACACATTCCCCATAAACAAATGGCAGTGGCTGGGCCTGCATTAGATGTGTAAAGGGTCGTAAATGAATAAATCGGTTAATTATACCCACCACAGAATTTAATTAGGCCGTCTCTGTTCAGTCTCCTTCAGCCAGAATCTCAATTATAAATCTTTATTTTCAAGGTTTCACAGCTTGGACATAACATTTTGCTCTGGGCTTTAAACATGACACACAAGGTCTTCTGTTCAGGGAGCGCTCCGGTTTTCTTAACCAATCTTTCTTAAAAAGGTCAGGTTGGGAGACCAGATGTCTTGAGGGGAAGGTAATGAAGATGCAGGGCTTTTTTGAAAGAGGTGGCTGGATGAAATTGTGGGCAGCTTAACAGAGCTGAGACATTATTAAAAGCTGCTGGGTGAAACCACGCTGGACTCTCCCCAATCCCAGACAAACAGGAGTCCTGGGTGCAAAATGTGACTGGGGCTCCTGCTAAGTGACATCCTCATCCTCAGTCCCCATCAGCAGAGATCAAGGGCTGCAGGGGCTGGGGAGAGGGACCCCCGGGGCAGGGCCAGGCAGGGGGAGCTCACACACCTGGCCCTGCACTGGGAATGTGCTCCAGGGCTCTCAGGTGCGTGCCTGCTGCTTCCCCCAGCGGGAATCACCCCTCTGCCTCCTCCTCCTCCAAGGAAGCCAGCTGGATGACCTGGAGTAGCTGGAAAAACACAAAGCAGATGAGAAATGATTCCACTTTTTAAATTGTTATGATTTTGAAGGTAATTTAGGGCCCACCTTTTGCTTTCTGGAGTTGACGGTATTGAAATCCAGTACTCTGTCTGGTTAAATGTGCTCTGAAATATTCCGATCATTTTAAAATGTCAATAGTGTTACAGGAAAAACAGAAAACTTGTTTACCAGCAGCAGAGGCATCTACAGTCTCAGGTCACATCTTCATCCAATCCCAGGCATGCTATTCCATATTCCCTCATTGAGGTAATTAGCTGATTTGCTTTCCATGCCCTATGCCAAGCCCCCTCCTCCCTCTGAGGGAAAACAGGGATTGTCAGCAGGGCCCAGCTCAACAGCCAGCCCTGAGAAGATTTTTTCTAGGCAGTCCCACTCTGGTCAGCCCAACTTTTGGCTCAATATATATTTTTAGGAGTACTTCAGGTGCCTGTTGATTTACTGCCACGACCACGCTGGCAGATTAGAATTTTGACAATATTTTCTCCACATGCCTGCCCCTAATTCCCCAGCAGCACTGTTCTGCACATCCTCCCTGTCCTAAAAACTCACTGGCTAAACCAGAACAGATCTTGAGTAAGCCAGACCACAGGACTGCTGATTATATCTTTAGCCAGCAGGTCACAATTGTTTATTTTCTGGTTGGTTCACCATTGAATTTAACCCTTTGGAAACACTGGCTGCCTGATCCGTGCCAAATTCCTGCTCAGGAGGCTTTGATGTATGGCACGAATTACCGGTAATAAGGAAAAAGATATATGGGATGGATTAATCAAATCATAAATTTCTTAAATCTCTGTGGCAGTCCATAAATCAAATTTGGCTGGGTGTTGCAGACCCTTTCTCAATGTACTATAGCAAGTAGAGATGACCTGTACATACAGAGCAGGGTTTTTTTTTTTGGTGGCCAGCTGGGAAACTCTGGTTAAATGATTAAAGAGAGTTACCTTTTCTGTAAGGAGCATGTTTATGTCTTTCAAGCTTCACTATTGAAAATGTGAGCAATTTTTGGAAGGTAAAAAGTGTAAATTCCCACACTAAGGGTTAAATCAGGCACAGAACAGCTACTGGATGAGGCTCAACATGGCACAGCTTGGGCTAGCTTAGGTTTCATGAGGCAGAGACCGGTCTTTCCTGAGAACTGATGACTATCCTAGGCACACCTTCCAACAAAACGAGGTTTTGCCTCGTTTTGTGTGCAAAGCAGGTGGAAACCCTGGAACAGAACATGCTTCTGGGAACCCAGTAACCAGCATCCCTTCCCTGCTGAGGTTCAGCTGGGTCCCAAAAAGGTCCTGCTCCATCTGGGCTGATTCCCAAGAATTACCCGACTGAGGGCAGCAGAGCATCAGTCTTACCCTTGCTTTATTTCCAGTAAGAACTATCACTTGGAACCATCCCTTCAGACTGAGCCCTCGCCCAGCTCAGACTGACCCTTGTTTCTCTTGAAACCTGAGAGACCCTGAGCCCTCTTAGGGGCACAATTTCCAGCTCCTGCACCCATCATCCCTCTGCTGGTTTTATGTGGGACTCCCTCCAACCCTCATAGGAACCCTGCAGTCCTCCTCTGAGCACCTTTGCTGTCCCATTCAAGACTGAATTCAAGATCTTGCCATCAGACAGGCTCCCTGGCCTTTGGCCATCTCAGATGTTTTTTGGGTGTGAGGTGTTCAGTAAATAAGAGTGATAATGTGCCCAGGGTGAGCTGCCCCAGCCCAAACACCAATATGTGTTTACCAGAGGGAGCAGCAGGCTTCAGAAGTTCAATTTCTTTTTGGCAGTCCACAGAGACATGAAACAAGGAGATTAAACACCAGGAATAAGCACCTGTGAATAAAACTGACTTTTTAAATCCACCAAAGCCAGGACATTCATTAGGAAATCTCCTGCTTTTCTCCAACAGAAGCACAGCAGTGCTTCTGATTTTGTTTATAGCTGCACAGGACAACAGAGCATCAACCTTCACTTTGAACCTGGCTGCTGCTCTGCCAGGCTGTGGGGAGCCCTCAGTCACTAATTATCAAAGCCTTGCCTTGACCATGGCACTGTAGCTGTTCATTATTGTTTCCCTTCCCCAAAGGAAAATGAAAGCACTCACCGAGCAAGCCCACCTACTCAAAAACCTCTGACAAAGCTGAGCCTAAGCAGGAGAGGGTTAAAAAAACCCCAAACCCTGAGATGCTCTTTATCTGGAGCCAGGAACGGGGGCTGCAGCAGGGATTTTCAGGCTGTGCCTGGCAGCGGATGCCCTCTGTTGGCACCTTTCAGAAATATGAACCGGCACAGGCTGGCAGCTCCCATCCCCGGGATGCTCAGCAGCGCTCGGTGCCGCTCTGCGGGCTCCAGCAGCCCTGCCCGGCTCTGCCCGGCACCACCGGCGATATCTGCACACCCTGCCCCGGGCAAACAGCAAACAGCAGCGAGCTGCGAGCTGCAGAGCCTTCCCACCTCGCTCCGGCTGAGGTGATGCTGAGCTGCATCCCGAGCTGCTCATCCAGCCCTCCTGGTGCAGGAGCAGGAGCTGCAGGAGCTGCAGGAGCTGCAGGAGCTGCAGGAGCTGCAGGAGCTGCAGGAGCTGCAGATCCCCGCAGGGATCAGCGCTGTCAGCAGCTCCGGGAGGAGCATCGGAGCTGCACAGGAGCGAAGGGAGCACAAGGCGGGGAGGAAGGCGGGGAGGCACAAGCAGGGGATCGCAGCACGCAGAAACAGAGTTTGCAGACCATCATTTCTCTTCTCAAGCCCTGGAATCACGTGTATTAAAAAAAAATACAAACAACCGGAACATGCAGCATCACCTCTCCTGCTCTGGCTGCTGGGATGGAGCTTGTCCCTGCCCCACACAGCCCCAAAGCAAGGCTGGCACAGACTGAGCACAGCAGGAGCAGCCTGGATGAACAGACGGTTTTAGGGAGAACCGGTGGCCCCAGAATCATGGAATATCCTGACTTGGAAGGGAGCCACAGGAATTACCACACTCAGCTCCTGGCCCTGCACAGGACACCCCAACAATCCCACCCTGTGCATTGTCCAAACACGGATCTCCAAACTCCTGGAGCTCTCTCAGGCTTGGGGCTGTGACCACTGCCTGGAATAAAGCAGCTCAGCGCTCCTGGAGGTCACCATGACACACCTTGGAGGACACATCCATCCTGGGAGAAGGGCTGGGCATGACAAGGTGACCTGGAGGGCTCATTTCCAGTGTGCAGCATCAGCCTGGGACAAAGAGCTCAGCTGGGGACTCCTGCCCGGCTCAGGCCCCGCTCATGGGTTACAGTCCCGCTGATTTTGCCTTACCTGCCCTGCTGAGGTGCCTTGGTCAATCACCAGCCATGCAAAGGGCACTTCTGGCCCCAATACCCAGTGCCACAAGGGCTGCTGCTCCCTCAGGGCCATGAGATGAGGAGCTGCTGGCATTCCCAGCCCGTCCCAGGACACCTGAGCAGGTCCAGCTGCTGAGAACCCACAGCACTGGAGAGGTCTGCAGGGACAGGCACATCCAGCATCCAACGGGGAGGCCACAGGGTGGGACACAGAGGAGCAGCAGAGCCATGAAAAGCACAGAGACAGCCCCAGGGAGATCCAGGTACTCAGTCTGGGGTTAAATTTGTGCATCTTTAAATCCTGTGAATCTCTAAATTTGCCTTTCGTGGCAGTACAAAGCTGTGACACTACTATTCACCCCATCCTCAACAGCTGTCTTTAAAATAAAGACAATAAAAAACAAGCACAACAATTTTAGTGAATGATTTATGGCTATTTTATTGCCAAAGAAAGCAAAAGCAAACTCTGAACCAGAGGAAATCATAAACAATAAATGATCATTATTCCAGTTACAGTCTCCACTGTACTTCTCTCTGAGGACACTTTGTAACAGAGATTATATACAGTAAAAGTGGATTTACCCTTGGAGGGGATCTAAGTACCTCTTTCCTAAAATGAGTTGTAATCTTGTTTTAATGGTAGATAAAAAACAAGGCACAGACATGGTTTGTCTATTTGTAAGCAGGGGGAAACTTGTAAATCCTGTTTTGGTATTTTAAGGATAACCTAAATAGCTGATAATCAAAAACATGAATAATCTTAAGCAGAATCTGTGAATCCAG
The DNA here is from genome assembly GCF_030490865.1 of Poecile atricapillus. NCBI lineage: Eukaryota > Metazoa > Chordata > Aves > Passeriformes > Paridae > Poecile > Poecile atricapillus. Next base: position 8,097,906 of record NC_081268.1, on the reverse strand, counting down.
TGCAAATACTTAAGTCACTTATTCAAAAGAAACAATAGCAAGATGCACCTTAAGAAAAGCACCTCAAAGAAAAGAGCAATGCTTGTACCTGAATAAAATCACAGTTTGGCCCTGTGGCTGAAGTGTGGGCAGTCTCTCAAATTCAGGAAAAAAATTCTAACCAATTTGGTGTTTCCTGGATAAACTCTCAGTATTATGAGTTGTAAAAACATCTGATATCCCCTTAAAACTGAAACATGGAACGGTTTGGGTTGGAAGGAGTCTGAAAGATCTCTCATTCCAACCCCCCTGCCATGGGCAGGGACACTTTCCTCTATCCCAGGTTGCTCCAAGCCCCATCCAGCCTGTCCTTGGACACTTCCAGGGATCATGGGGCAGCCACAGCTGCTCTGGGAAATTCTTTGAGCATTTAAGAGTTTTTAATTTATTCAGTCAATTTTTTTCTGAGTTATTCTTCCAGTTCTACCAGAGTTTAATAGGGACAGAAATTCTGTTTCCAATAAGCCCAGACAACCTCCCTTTCATGTATAGAAACCTTCCAGCTCTCCAAATAGATTTTAATTTAGTTAATTCTTAAAGAGAGCCTTGAAACTTGAGCAGCCATTAAAGAACTTATTGTCCTTTTTTTTTTTTTTACGTTTTTTCAACGTTTACAGAGGTGCCTCTTGACAGAGGGCTAATTCCCCAATTAACATAAATATTCTTTTCATATCAGTGCCTGGCTGCAGCAGCACCTGACCTTGCTGTACCTGGAGCATCTCCCCAGCCACAAATCCAGCGCAGGGGGGAGGAGGAGCTGGGAATGTCTCTCACAGATGCACAGCACTTGTCATTTCAAACATTTGAGGAATCACCCAAGCTTTACAGCAACAAGAGGGAACACGAGCTGAACAGGAGTAACAAACACCTTCCACAGCCTGATTTCCTGTCCTCGGTTTGGTTTGCTTTGAAGTCTTGAATGTGTTTATAGGAAAAATTACTTTCAGTAAGAATAATATATGTCTCATTTATTTTGACTGAATTTAAGTGTATGTTTTTCCCTAACTGAAAAGAAAAAAAAAAAAAAAAAAAAGCCTGATTATTTATCATATGGATCTGATAATTTTCCTAAATTTTCTGGAAGGGTTTGTTGTTTTGGTTTTTTTTTCCCTTTTAATAAAACTCACATCTCTTCTAAATTATTGTCCTGTATGCTGATTTGTTTTTCTTTTTTTTCATCTTGTTAGCTGTTGTGCATTGACCAAATGGTTTCTGCCTTTACAATCTGTCATCAGCGCTGCATTTACAGCTTGCAATTAAGAGCTTCAATTAAATATTTTGCACGAAGATGCATGTTACAATAACCAAACCTTATATATTTTTTAAAATATAACAAAAAAAAAGTATTGAAAAGCAAACCAAGACTGAAGTTAGAAAAATGGCCTCTAGGCCTGGATAAATATTCAGAGTGTTTTCTAGCCAGGGATGTTATCTCTTTTGATACCGAGGTTGCCCTTGGGTGACAGAAGGCAGAATCTTTCCTGGATTTCCATAAATGAGACTGAAAGTCTTCTTTGGCAAAGCTGAGCTGATATTCACGGCAAGCATGCTGGATATTTTTAAAATGGCATGTTTTTGATGACTTAGCATATGTTAGCGTGGCATACATTAGCAGTGCTCCAAGGCATTTCCTTCGTCAGCGCGGATATCATCCCCTCAATTACTGGAGGAACCCCTGCACTCTTCTCTTTCCCTTGCAGGGGCTCTGAGTCACTCCAGAGGTTTCTCCTGGTCCTCATCACGCCCCAGCCATGTCCGAGGTGTGATGCTCACTCACCTTGAGGAGTGAGAGGAGCAGGTCCCCCCAGCCACAAAGCCTTTGTGCACCACCCCAGAGCGGATTCCGCACCCACGGGTTTGGTGGCCGAGTGCCAGCAGCTGGGACCAAGACTGAAGGACAGAGCAATCTGGAGGTGGCCATGTGCCACCAGGAGGTGCTTCCCAGGACCAGCAGAGCTGGCATCTCCAGCACAACCCCGGCTGGGAGGGAAGAAGGACAGCACGCTGTCCTGGAGCCTCCTGCTCTGCCATGGCCTGAGCAGAGCAGATGTCACCCAAGCTGGGCTCCTTCCCGTGCCCTGGCCACGGCAGCAGGGCTTGGCAGCCTCCCAAGGACACAGACAATGGGAGGCTGAGTGTCTGCACACCAGCTCATGCTCACTTGGCGTGGAGCTTTCTCCTCTGCCTGGATCTTGGAAGCAGCGCGGGGCTGCCTGGCGCCGGTCCTGACACAGGGCTGAGGAGCAGGGGCAGGCTGGGCTCCTCTCCTTTGCTCCTGCCCATCTCCCAGGAGTTACTGTGTGCTCCTGTTTCCTCGTTAAACAGCGATTCCCAAAGGAAAATCCGGTCATTTCCTGCAGACTCACATCACAGAGGCTCTCCGGGCTGCACCTCTTTCCTAAAGCATGGAAAGCACAGAGACAGCCCCAGGGAGATCCAGGTACTCAGTCTGGGGTTAAATTTCTGCATCTCTAAATCCTGTGCTTCTCTAAATTTGCCTTTCGTGGCAGTATAAAGCTGTGATGCTGCTATTCACCCCAGCTCTGTGCAGGTCACTTGCACCCAAAGGTTTCTCTGCTCAGACTCTGGGGGTCCATTGGGGATGATCCAACTTTTCCCTGCTGTCTGCTGCTCTCTGGTGGAGATGCTGCTTCCAGGCTGCTGAATGACTCCTCCCGTACCTCTTCACCTCCTGACCCAGAAAACCAGCTGCCAGAGGATGTCTTTCCTTAAAAATAAAAAAAAAAAAAAAAAAGAAACAAACCCTAAAACCAGCAGATGAACCCAAGTTTTTTCCTTCTCTGCTCAAATCTCCCTCTGGTGCCGTGGAGCTGCCAGCAGCAGCTGGGAAGTTGGCAGGGGTGAGGACTCACATCCCACCCCAGCAGGTTGTCACTGTCACCCCCCAGGTGACCACGGCTCTGGCACTTCCCCCTCCTGCCAGGCCTGCAAAAGCTGCAGGAGCCATTGAACCAAAGGAAAAACATTAAATTAAACATTTCCCCAGCCTGTTTGCAGTGCAGCAGTGGATGCTGGGGCCACACAGGGCAGTTTCCAGTGATGTAGAGCCTGGGTATATCCTAAGGTTTATTTACACCCACCCACTCATCCTCAGGTAAGTCTTTCTGACCCAAGTTAGCCCTGCTGTGGGCAGGACTGGGACCCTTCAGAGGTTCCTGTGGTTTTGCAGTGCAGCATTTCCTGTCCACTTTCCTTCCTCCAGCAGAGCTTGAGGCTCCTGCTGCATCCCTCCTTTTTGATTTAACCACATATCCCTCCTGGCCAGGCTAAACCAGCTGTTCAGGGTGGAGATGTGCTTTGGGCAGGTTTGGGGATTGAGAAGTTGGTTTTACTCTAATAAAAAGGGGAGAGGAGTAGGAGGAAGTAAGAGATAGTTTTATTGGGAATTCCAGTATGGCTGTCACTGCTGGAACAGGAGTTAGACAAGAAAGCTCCTTTCCCCTGAAGTCAATTCTTTCAGCTTTCTCAACAATAGGAGATCAAAACCTAAATAAGAAGCAATTTTTAAATATCTGAATATCTTAATGAGAAACTCTCCAGGATTGCTCATCTACTTTTATCTGCAATTACACATTAACACTGCAGACCAGAATATTTTCCAGCTGTAAATAGTACAAGGTCTTGTCATCCACTTTTGCTATCACAGCCCCCCATTTTATTTTATTTTATTTTTTCTTTTCCCCCCTTATCATCATCATCAGGGACCTGATGAGGAACTCAAGGGAGAGAAATGCCCAGGCAGGGCTGTGAAGGGAGATAATAAGAAGATCTTTGCACTCCTGTGTGCTTGCCTGGCCTCTTATTGACAGAGCCTCCAAGATGCTCACAGATAGCCTTGCTGCAGGTCACAGTTCCCTGAGATTTATTCCTGTGCCATGGAAAAGTGAGGAAGGTGAAGGCGGAGCAAGGGAAGACTGAAAATGTTGCTGCGGGTAAAGTGATTATAAAAAGAAATTCTTTTTTAATGCAAAAACCTCTAGCATGACAAAGGCTTCATCTCTGGGAGAGGTTTTTCACCATCCAGTCCCCCACCCCTTTGCATCAGAGCGCTGCAAAATGTACTTGGAAGAGCAGCGAGTTCGTTTTAACCGATAGCATTCAGTGCTTTTTACTGTGCTATTCATCCACATGACAAAGCTGAGAGGGGAGCCCATACTTCTTCCTGACTTTTTATTGCTTTTCAGCCCAGTGGGAACCAGCAGACATGAAAAAAAAAGTGGTTTAACCGCAAAATATGTTTGAGCTCTTTTCTTTTTCCTTTTTGTTGTTTTTTTTTTTTTTTTTGGCACGTCAGGGAAAAGGAGGAGGGGGAGTGAATAGCAGTGGCAGAACAGCCAGGAACTCAGAGTCATGAAATTAAACCAAAACCCAGCCAAAATTCTAGTGCTTGTGAGCCTGATCCTACACATAAAGGGTGAGGTTTGAGGCTGAGGATTGGTGGCAGCCTTCAAATGCTGGGATCACCATGTTATCATAGAATCCCAGAATGGTTTGGGTTTAAAGGGATCTTAAAACCCCATCTCATTCTTAAAACCCCAACCCTGCCATGGGCAGGGACATCTTCCACTGTCCCAGGCTGCTCCAAGCCCCATCCAGGCCTTGGGCACTGCCAGGGATCCAGGGGCAGCCCCAGCTGCTCTGGGCACCCTGTGCCAGGGCCTGCCCACCCTCCCAGGGGAGAATTTCTCCCCAATATTTAATCTAGATCTGCACTCTGTCAGTGGGAAGCCATTTGCTTATGTCCTGTCATTACAGTTCCTGATAAAGGCTGACTCAATGTGTCCTTTTCTCTCAATTCCAAGCATTTTTTTAATGTATATTTAAACATTTAATGTTTCTAAATTAGAGAAATTAGAGAAAGAGCACTGTTGCTCATGTGTATCACACCAGAAAAGTCTAAGAAATAAAACAGTATTTACCTGACCCCAGATGTTCCCTTTATTTGGTTGGCTTAAAACTAAACCCTCAGACTGACACAAAACACAAGCATTTCACTAACTCTTTGAAAATCTTTACATTTTATCAAATAACAACAACAAAACAAAGCAAAACCCACCTTTGATTTGGGAAATAGTTTTGTGAAGAACAAGGGGGTTTTCAGCAGTTCCCCATCAGAACAACATCAAAAGTTGCTCCTGGCTGCACAGTGCCCCCAGCTGCCACCACCCCCAATCCCAGCTTTAATGGGGAGCAGGGAGCACCCAAATTTCCCCTCCAGGGGAGCAGCAGAGGCTTCCCCAACACGCACCCACTCCCACCTCTGAGCAACACACTCCATGCTCCGCTCCAGAGTCTTTTAAGAGTTTCTTTTTCTCGTAACTTCTCCTGGTAAAATGATTCTCTCTCCAGCTGAGCCCAGCCTGGCTTCTTCAATGTTGCTGCTGAAGATGAACAGATCACACAGACACAGGTCGAGGAGTGGTGAAAAGAACAGAAAGTTTATTTTTCCTCCCAGGATTTATAGGCTCCTGACCACAGCCAGGGATTGGGTGGTCAGGATAACACTTTCTCACAGCACTGGCCATGAGAGATGCCCATCACAAGACGTGGAACAGAAAGAATGTCCACATATCTATGTTTACAGTTACTGTCCTGGGAAAGTCCTTAGAAAACCATGTCAGCAAGCTCAGAAGCTGAGTTTTCAGGGTGACACTTCAAGGCAAACATATTAACTCTTTCCTTGCTGAGAGCTTGCACAGGGTGTCCTGGGGTGCAGGGTTTGGAGCATGCAGCCCTCAGTGCTGCACTCCTGGGTGAAAGGAGCCTTGGCACTGAAGCCACTTTGAATAATTGTGAGGGCTGTTTTGGGGAAAGATGGGTTATTTCTGTGAGATCACTTTTTAACAGGAAAGTGTGCCTTGGAAGGAAAGTGGGGAGAACTCATCCAGAGTCTGCAGCTGAGAGGCAATTACTGATTTCTTAATTTTTTACAGTCACCAAAAGCATTTGTTTCTTGTTAAAGCACTGTTGTGTTTGTGGGGTGGGGGCTGTGGTCAGTGCCAGGCACAGACAGGACTGTTCTGTTTTCCATTCCAGAACTGCATCAATATCAGCCCTGATCCACATGTGGAGGGAAAGGCTGCTCTGCTCCTAAGTGATGTTGAGTGAGAGGGCATCCTGCTGACAGCCACAAGCACTGTCCTGCTCCCAACAGGCCAGCTGGGGTGGCAGGTGCCTGTGCCCACGGCAGGGAGGTTGGAACTAAATGATCTTTAAGGTTCCTTCCAGCCCAAACCATTCCACGACTCTCTGATTCTGTGATTGCTGGAAACCTGGCTCAATAGATGAGAGATAAGATCATCCTGGGGTAGTTTGTGGGAAAAACAATTATAAATATCAACCTTCCCTTCCCCAGGTTGGAGATCAAGAGTAAATGAAGAGTAAATTGTTCAGAGATGATCTATTTTGGCTCAGAAATCTGTTCAGGAATTTTTTTCCTAATGTCTTTTTCCTGATCAGGCAGTGCTCTCCCAGCCTGCCTCCTAATGACCAGCATTAGTTTGCATTAGATGGATTTGTGATGGTTTCTTTCTGCCTGGCTGCTAAGCCTGCAAGCAATTCAAATGAAGTTCTGCTCCCTGTGCCCCATCTGGCAAGAGCAGCTCCCCCATTTGGGTTTGTTCCCTCCTCAGCTGCTCCCCTTCCCTCTCATCCCACGCTGGTTTGATCTGCCTGGATTTTGGAGTCCCTGGGTGCTCACAGCTGCCCACCAGGGCTCAGTGCATCCCAGCCCCAGACATTCCAACAGTCTGCTCTTGGATGCAGGATGAGGATCCCCAGGAATCTCCCCAGGGGGAGAAATGTTGGTGTTCACGTGCTGCTTTTCAGGAGCAGAAAAGAGGAGGTGCTGTGGTTCCCCACTGATGTGATGTGTGGAACCCAAGACACAGAATCATGGAATTGTTTAGATTGGAAAAGCCCTCAAACATCACCGAGCCCAACCATTAACCCAGCACTGCCAAAGCCACCATTATCTGTGTCCCAAGTGCCACATCTCCACAGCTTTTAAATCTCTCCAAAGATGGTGACTCCACCAGTGCCCCAAGCAACCTGTGCCAGTGCTTGACAATATTTTCAGTGAAGAAATGTTTCCTAAAATCCAATCTAAACCTTCCCTGGTACAACTTGAGGAGATTCCACCTTCTATTGCTTCTATTGGGAGAGAAGACTCACTCTGACTTGGTTACAATCTCCTGTCAGGCACTTGCAGAGAGCATCAGCCCAGGAGAGCTGCGCTGTCTCCCCTTGGGGAAACTGAGGAAGATGTAGGGTGACCCCGAGGTGGGAGCTGAAGCCCAAACCTTGGTCCCCACCCTGACTGTCTCCTCTCACCCTCTGTTGATGCAATCACCAGGGTTAAGACAGAGGAAGGGAGGTTTTTTGGGAATGTGGCAGGCTATGCAGAGGTCTGTCTGTTCTCCCTGCCAGCACAAGGTCACAATGCCCTAACAGGGTGATAGGAGGTGGAGACTTAGCTTTAGAGATCAAAAATACATGAAATAACATGAATCAGGACCTCCTTCCTCTCTCTCTTAAATTATTTAGGGTGGGAGAATTCTTTTGGGATGCCAAAACCAGAGGCAACTACCCTGGGGGGCAGGGGGGGTGGGAAATGCACCTTTATCATATTTACCCAGTGGCTGGCTCACAGTTAGGCACTGCCTGCTCTCTCCTGAGCACATGTGCTACCAGGAGACAACATCAAGGTTCATCTTGACCATCCTCCAAAGTACCCTGTCGCCACGGGGATCTCAAAACATGTCAGGTTTTGCATATTTCAAACCACCCTGTCTTTTCTGGCAGCAGGGACAAGGCTGGAGGGCCTGGGAGAGAAATGGCATCGGGTTTGTGTCCTTCTCAGTGCTCCTTTGAAAACATTTGGTTTCTGCACCCTTGAGGTGACACTTGGCTGCTGTCAGATACGTCTGATGGCCGAGGACAGCGTGGATGGCTGTAAAGAGGTGTCACATCAGAGCAGCGGTGATTCTTCCCTCTTCCCACTGCCCCTCCTCATCCTTGGCACTGGGCTAATGACACCACCAGGTACCCTGCCACAGGGAATTGAGCTTCTTGTTTTTTCAGTGAAAATGAATGAAAAGTGCCTGCTGGGTCACATAAAACTGTCAAAAGAACAGTCGGGGCTTCCTGAGAGAGGGATAATAGTTAAGAAAGCTGAAATTCTGAGAAAAAGGGATTATGAATCAGCAGTAATATTTACAGTGCAAATCCCTATTCCCTGTATTTCCACCTGTTTCTTTCTCCTTTCCAGGGCAATTATTTCCAGGAACACACAGCAGAGCCCCACGGCAGGTAAAGAAACCAAGCCTGAAGTGTCTGACAGAGCTCATGGACACCTTGCACCCCTGGCCCTGCTCCGAACAAGGGGGGTGAGAGCAAACAGGGTGTCCCTGAGGGTGGCAGGGTGTCCCCTCAGCTGTGAAGTGAAGCTGCCTGTGGCTTAGCAAAGCATCCTGCACCAAATCATATGGGACTGTGAAGCTGACAGCACATCTGGGCAGCTGTGCTCAAGCACCATAGCTCTAAATTATATTTAGGGTTTATATTCTGGAGTTATGAGTCCTCAAATGGTGCACAGCCCTTCCAGGGCTGTCCCACCTGGGGTTAAAATGCGGCTGAGCACTCCCAGCCCAAAGCAAAGAACTCCTCTTTATGATGCTCATCAGCACTGCTTCCTTGGAGGTGGCCAAAGACAGGGCTGGGCAGGTGCCAGGGGAGAGCAGCACGTCCCTGGATGAGAGGGGACTGTGGAGTGGGACAGGGAATGTGCAAAGAAGCAGAGGAAGCGAGTGGTAGCTTGTGCTGGGCAGGTGCCAGTTGCGAATGTAAGAGCAGATCAAACACAGGCGGGTTAATGAGAGCGCCATTCCCAGGCCTCCCAAAGTGGGGAGAGCAGGGACAGGCTGGACGGCAGGCACTGAGTGATATTCTGTAATTAGCTGGCAAATAGAATTTGATCTTTAGTGTAATTGCTCGGAATAATGTCTCTCAGCCCGATCCGTGCATTACGCACCGAGCGCTGCATCCCAGCTGCCGCAGCAACTTTGCTTCCCTTTGTTTCCCCTCGCCTGTAATTTCTAATCACATCGTTCCCAAATTTGATTGCATCATCTCTGAGCGTTGGTTGCCAGGGCAACCCCACAAAGCCATTACAGGCATGAGATGAATACCTTACCCCCTTTGAGGACAGGTTTTCTGGCCATCCCATTGTGACCCCCAACTCGGATTCCTTTGTCCCTTTTAGAGCAGATGTAAGACCAGGTGAGAGGCTCATCCCTGACTTCCACGGGAGCAGGAGCCATGCAGGGAACTGCCACTCAAATGTTGGACAAAAAGACCTGAACAAATGGAGCAACTCAACATTAGAAGTGGGGCCACCAGCCAAGCCATGCTGCTGCTGAAAGCACAGAGCTGGAGTGATGGTGGCTGGACAAATCACCCATCCCAGACCTCAGTGCGGCCATTTCCTTCCATAAACACAGGGAAAGCTGTGGTCTGTGTGGGATTTGTGCAGCCAAGGGGAATATGTGGGCATCTGGACAGGGGATGGCACACATGGCCTGTCACACATGGCCTGTCACAGCTCTCCTGGCCGGAGAAGAGAGACTTAAGGCCAGGTTGAACATGGCTCTGACCAAGCTGCTCCAGTTGAAGATGTTGAAGGGCTTTAGAGGTCTGTTCCAACCCACGCCAGCCCAGATCCTGTGATTCTGTGCCATGGAAGAGGCTTCAACAGGGGCCACCAGAGCATGCAGCTGGTGCTGGCTCAGTGTGTGAGTGCTGGGCAGCAGAGCCACCTCCAGCTCCATCTGTCCCCTCTCCTTTGCCATTGACCCCTGTGTGAGGGACTTTCCACTGGACGTGCACATCGGTGCGTGCAGCGTTCAAACTTTGCTCTGGGTGCCCAGGGGAGCCTCTGGGCAGTGAAATCTGTGGCTGGGAGCTCTGCAGGGGCCAGAGTGACAGAGCTGGTGTGGCCCCTCTGAAGCCCTGGATGTGGCAGGGTTTGGCATCACCCCCAGCCCCAACATTTCAAGCACTTTCTCTCCCTCCTCATCATCACTCCTGCTCTCCACCCCAGCCCTCACTTTCTCCAGCACCATCCTTGCAGCAGAGCCAGCTTTTCCCTTTTCCACACCAGCACCTTGCTGAACCTGGAGCCAGGATGGGTGTGCTCCCAGCCCCCAACTGAGCAAGGCAGAGAGATGGAAGATATTGTTTTTCAGGTGGAATAGCTTCCAAAACGCTACATTTGCAGTCAAAGTGCTGTTTGGAATGCATATGAACCACTGCCTGCAGCAATCAGAAACAAAGCCATTAAAGTTTAGATAGCAGTGTTTTTATTTTTAACCAAATGAGTCAGTCTCTCCTCCAGATCTGAGTAGCAGAGGGGGAGAAAGTTGGGCAGGGAGAGTTCAGAAAGCCTTAACCCCACTGGGACCCTGCTGCAGGGAAGGTTCAAGAAGTCTGCTCTGTTTAATTTCACCCAGAAAAAAGTATTTAAGCTGAAGTTTTGATGGTGCCTTGGCAGGGTGGAAATTTTGTTTGTTTCCCAATTAAAAAAAACAGTTGCAGGACACCTCATGCATCTCTCTTCCCTCCCCACATCCAGAAGGCCTCGTGTTGCCTTTCCTTCTCCAGCATCCCAGCCTGGGGGAGGTGAGGATCAATGTTTCCCAAACTGACAGCTGGGTTTGGGATACTGCAGGCTTCCCTTTGAGCTTCCCTGTTAATAAGAAGGTGCTGAAGGAAGAGGATGGCCCAGGGAGGCAGCCTGGCACAGCGCTGTGTGTCTGTGGTGTCTGTGTGCACTCCCTGCCACACCAAGGCCAGGCTGCAGCTCCTTGCTGAGCACGTCCAGCGCCAGGCACAAACTGCATTTCAACAAGACCACGGTCCTGGCTACTCCTCCAGCAGTTTCCCTCTCCATCCCAGCCTGTTTCCAAGGTTCCTATCCCCACAGCATCTCTAAGAAGATGTACCCAGCTGTTAAAAAATGCCTGTGCTCATGCTGTCATCCTGAGCAGCCCTGCAGCCCCAGGCACCTCAGCACATCCTTAATTTAAACCTCAGGCCCTTGTGTTGAATTGGACAGCAAGTGCTCGGCCGCTTGCAGGAGAAAAACCCCAAATGGAAAATTACAAAATTTCATTCCTGCCTCTATTTATTATTGGTTTTCCATGCCATATGGAAATTTATGTAAATACACAAATGAGAAAGAGGCCCTGGAGCTCTGGTGAGTTTGCCAATGAGCCACCAAACATTGGCCATTGTTGATGCTTTAGAAGATCAGAGGGAGAGAAATGAATTCTGGCTCCAAGAGTTGTCCAGAGACATGGTTTCTTTTCTTTTTTGTCCGACACAATACCTACTGTTCTCCTGAAAACCCATCCCAGCCTCCCCCAGCTGCTCCAGTGAGCGATGGCTGCTCAGCCTCATCCCAGGCAGGCTCAGAGAACCAGGCTGCTCCTGTGCCTTTGGATGCAGAGCGGGTTATTTGGCAGGAAAATTCTGTTTACCAAATTCTGCACGTGAGGTGCGAGAATTGGTGGAGGAGCAGTGAGTGGCAACGTTAAAACTCAAGGAATGTGCCCCTTCAAACCCACTGACGGGGGCTTGAGGCTCTTCCTCTCCCCACAGGAATAAGGCTTGATCCCACATGGGCTTCTCAAATAACTCCAGTGCTTTTCTGGAAGTAGAGGTGGCAGCAGGAGGCAGAAGGAGATTACCAACCCTAATATATTATAACCTTCTCTGTGTTCTTTGTGTTGTTTTTTTTTTTTTATTAAGTATAGGGTGATGAAAGCTGTTCCTTTTTGGATCCCACAGTGTGGGAAACAGGAAAACACCATGAGCTAGGTACCATTATCTGAGCTTGGCTGGACCAAAGGTTCATATCCAAAGTGTGAGTTTTGAGTAGCTTTTTATACATATACATACATTTACATGTATATTAAAAATGCATGTCTGGCTATGTATGTGACTAATTTGTGTATATCAGTTTTTAAAAGTGGTTCACTTATAGAATCACATCTTCCTCTCATTTTGCTTGCTTTTCTGAGACTCAGCAGTCTTTTTTTTTTACAGGATGAGCTTTGTTTTTATTATTATTTCTTGACTCAGCTTGGGAGGAAAGCTGGGATCTGCAGAAGACAGGGAGAAGTCTGAGCAAAATCTTCCCAGTAAAATTAAAAAAAAAAATCTGCTTCTATGAATTAAAGCTGGAGAAACACCTATCAGTTATACAATTTCCCTGCTTGCTATTAATTAGGTTCAAGTTCAAATATTTTTGGCATAAACATTAACATTTGTGCTTTGAACATGTATGATGCTTCACATGTGCTAGATGCTGTTACTGTTTCAAAAGATTTATGTCTTGAGTAAATTATGATTTGTGTAATTGCATTCTGTCCACCCAAATCCATCCTGCAGCTTCACTGGAGTGTGGAATCCACCTTCCCTCCCTGGCCTGCACTGCTCTGTGGTGCTGCCATGTGTGATTAAACATCTGCTGCCCACTCCCTGGGGGAGAGGGGATGTGTTCTGGTGGTGGCTCAGGGTTGCTGAGGTGACACCACTCAACAGAGCTCTGCCCACAGCAGGGAAAGGCAGGAGTGTCGAGGCCATAGCGGATGGAGCAGTTGGAAATGGATTTGCTTTTCCATCATGCTCTGAGTTCTGTGTTGGGCTGGGCAAGGAGTCCACAAGAAGCTCCAGATTTTGTGTGAGCAATGTTTGGCTCCTCAGCAGCCTCTGCTGTGCCTGGACTGGAGAACAAACACACCCTCAGGCTGCTGGATGCCTCTGGGAAGATGAGGGGAGTCCCAGGATGGTGGTGGCTTCCCATGATGGGTTGGACAGATGCTGATGCTAACAGGGGAATCAGACTCTCATGGTATTTCTCTTCAAGCTGCCCGTCCCTGCCCACTAAACTGGGCAGTTTTGTGTAGATACAGCCAGTCCATGGTGTGCTGGCCCAGATCTGGGCTGTGCTCTGGCCAAGCCTTCCCTGTGTCTCCCTGGTGAGCTCTGTAACCCTGCAGGGGCACGGAAATCCATGGGCACATCACCTCTGCAGGTGCACAGGGAAATGAGCACAGGGCCTTGTGGTAGGGGATGGAAATGGTTCTGAAATGTTGGCCATACCAAGCTCTGGAGCTCAGTTTTTTGGTGGAAAGAGCCCTGAACCCTTAAAACATTTTGAGTTGAGTGTGTAAAGTCACTTTCACTTGCTTTAGGCTTCTCTTAGCTCTGCAATGGGCACTGGCTCAGACACAGACAAAGAAATGAACGCCCACAGCTCTGTCTGAAGGGTCCCCTCAAGTGCCTGCAAAAAACTGGTGCATTTGGAGTAAAAAAAAGACAGAAAAGCTTCCATCAAGACAGATTTCCTTCCCTGGCGTAATTTCACTTGTGGTATGAGTGGAAACAGCAAGTTCCCACTTCAGTCAACAGCTCTTGGGAGGGCTCTGATGTTCAGCAAATGCTGAGGCTCCTTCAGCTCCTCCAGGGTCTCAGAAGGAACATCGGGTGTTGCTCAGTGCTGTGAGCCCCCAGCTCTCCCCAGACAGGGAGGGGACAGGAAGGAGCACAGTGATGTGTTTGCCCTTTAGCTCTGGGTAGGCCAGGAGCAGGAGCAGGTAAATGGAATTTGTATTTCCTTTTTTTTTTCCCATTTTTACCACAGTCACTTGGGTCCAGAGCTGCAGCTGTAAGAGGAGAGACATGATTCTACTGATAAAAGCAGGAGAATCAGCCTTCAAGGGCTCTCCAGTGGGCTGGGACTAACGTGAGTCATCACTCGTGGTGGTGCTGGGGGTATTAACGCACTTTTGGCTAACATTTGTCAGCATGAATGCAAAGCAGAGTGAATCTGACAAATCCAGAGTCATCCAGCCTCCTGTGCTCTGGGGAGCTGGCAGAACCTAGAACTCAGAACTTCTGCTGGGGCACATTTTGTGTCCATCCTCAGGGTATGTGCAGCCCAGGATGTGCTGTACACAGCTGGTCCTCCAGGCAGGACTTCTTTTGCAGAGCTCTTTGCATCACAGCCATGGACATTTTTGAATCATTTTCTGTCCTTTTCAGCTTGGTGTGGCTGTCATTTCCAACAGGTCTATGGATACATGGATGCAATGGCCACTGTGCATTCACCAGGAGCTGGGCAGTGCAGATGTGAAAGGGCTGATGTGTCCAGACGTGCAGGATTTGCTGACCTCTGCTGTGGAGGTCATCTGTGCATTTGTAATTATGTTGTTACTCCAAGAGCAGACAAAAAAGTCCACAAACTCACCCCAGACCAAGATCTTAGGGGAAGAAAGACGATACCTTTTACTGTTCTCAAATATACAATACAGGCTGCCCAGAGAAACTGTGGATATTCTGTTCCTAGAAGTGTCCAGATGGATCTCTGAGCAACCTGGTCCAGCAGAAGATGTCCCTGCTCATGGTGGAGGGCTTGGAACCAGCTGATCTTTAAGGTTCCTTCCAACCCAAACCATTCTGGGATTCTGTGGTAGCTCTAGAGTGAGCCTGTCCTGGGGTGTGGATTATCTGTCACCCCACTGTATTGGGGGATGCTGTAGAACACCTATAGAACCAGGAAGAATTAAAATAAAATAAATCTGGGCAACAGAACCACTGAGAAGCTTCCTCTGCTGAGAGCTGCCTTTTGAGTCCTTGGGAATTACTGTTTTTCCTGGTAAGTTCAGCAGTTTCTGAGGGTAGGAAACGTGACCTCGCTGTGCTCACAGAAATTTGCTGTTTTATACGTTACTGCCAGCATGGATCTTAATCAACCAGAAAAACTCAAAATGACAAACAAACAAGAGACAGCTTTGCTATCTGAGGTTCATTAGCTCCTAGCGACCTTTCAAATCCGCAAGAAACTAAAGAGAAATGCTCAGAAAACGGGAGGGCTTTCAAGGCATTTTGCCAGTAATTTCCACCTATTCCCCAGTTCCTACTCAATAATGAATGGCATTTCTTGATTGTTTTCCCAAGATTTGCTTTTATTTGAGCAAATGTGGACTGGAACTTTGACCCACACCATACGAGGATGGGAGGCAGAGTCTCCCTAGAGGAATGGCACACACGTTGTGTCTTGCAAAGTTATTTGAAGCTGACTTTCAAGGGCATTGTTGTCTCCATCTGGGAGGCTGCAAATGTGAGTAAAGGGCAGTCTGGCTCATGCTTGGCACAAGCACACACCAGGGAGCCATCAGCACTCTGTGCTGCGGAGGTTACGTGTGGGTTCATGAGGAGCCAGCACGGACCTGGGCTCTGGAATGCATCCAGAACTGGGGAAAGAAAGGAAAGTAAGAGCTGAGTGTGGATAATAGATTCTTTGGGGTGCCCCTGGGCCGTGTGAACAGAAAGCAGAGGCAGAATCATTTCATGGATACAGACAGGCCAGTTTCAGGCTGCTCCCAGGGCCAGCTGGGGTGAACAGACCCCACTTTTGGCCTACTGGAACTTGCCCTCTGCACCTGTACTGGCAGTTTTCCTTCCTGGGGAGTTTTGAGCTGGTGGGCTTTCTTGCCTCGCAGAGGCAGCAGATGAATTCCTTCATGGAATGAAAATCTCCTAGAATAGTTTGAGTTGGACTTATTCTGACGTCACTGATATGGGCAGGGACACCTCCCACTAAACCAGGCTGCTCCAAGCCCCATCCAAACTGGCCCTGGACATTTCCAGGGACTCAGGGGCAGTCACAGCTTCTCTGGGCAACCTCTGCCAGGGCCTCACCACCCTCACAGGGAATATTACTCTCCTAATATCCAACCTAAACCCACCCTCTGTCAGTCTGAAGCCATCCCCCTTTGTCCTGTCACTCCAGACCCTTGGAAATAGTCTCTCTCCATGTTTCTTGCTGGCTCCCTTTGGGTCCTAGAGGGCCACAATTAGGTCACTCCAAAACTTCTTTTCTCCAGGCTGAACAATCCCAATTCTCTCAGCCTTTCATGAGGCACAGAATCTGTCCTCTCACCAGTCCTTCATCTTGAGACCTTGTCACCTTGTCCAAGCAGAACGATGACAAGAGGATCATTGCTGGGGTGGATAGAGGAGGACTGTTTTAACTATAAGTAAAATCATTTGAGGCCATGTTGTACCTTCTCAGAAAGTGCTGCTCTGCTGGGACCACAGCTGAAGAATGACTGAGTGTAGATGGAGAACAGAGAAAGGCAGACAAAGCGTCAGCAGGAGATGAAATGTTCAGAGTAGGCAGAATAAGAGGGCCCTGAGGGCATCTCTGGAAGATGTTTTCTGTGTTTTACTGACTTGTTTTGATGGGGGAGAAAAAGGATTTTTCAAAGAAGAGACATAAGATGTCACACATGTATTTACAAGACTGCAGTCCACCCTGACAACCTCTGTGAACTCGGTGCATCCAAGAAAGAAGTTGAAGAACTTCTGAAAAGAGATGAAAACTAAGAGATTAAAACAGGCTAGAGGATGGAAACTCCTGCCAAAAGAGAGCCTGTGGTGGGACCTCGTCCTTTCAGCCTGAATGCAGCCCCCACCAAGATCACTGGGAGCTCCTGAGATCCAGCAGGGCAGGAATCCAGTTTCAGGCAGTGTGGAGGAACAGGAGCCCAGGGCTGAAGAGCGATGAAGCCAGAGAAGGTCTGCGTCACACAGGAGCAGCTGGGCAGGATAATTTGCCATCTGTGCTGAGTGGTTTCACCCCAGTGCTGCCGGTCACAGCAGAGCGTGGAATCGCAGAGACACCTCTTATTTATTGTGGGGAGGGGGAGAAACCATCTGTGGTCTCCTGCCCACAGGCAAACCTCATGATGGGTGCCTGATCTTCCATTCTTACTAATCCTCTGAAACCCTTCACGACAGCCTTGCTGTTCCCATGGGATCCTGGCATAGCCAACCTTTTACTTATCATTGAATGGATTTTTTACCTCATCAAATGAGAAAGACAATTGTTACTCAACATGAAATGTTTGCACAGCTCATTATTAAGGCATGGCAGAGATTATAAATGTTGTCAAGTTGTGATTTTGAACAAATTTGTATACCCATAACTACTGCCTGCTGGGATTGGAGGGTCACATCCAGAGGGGGCTGAGCTGGAAAGCACCAGGCATTTATCTGGCATCTGTGAGAGTGACAACAGGGATGCTGAGAGCAGCTGTGGGAAGCACATGGCTCAGGCTGTGAGGGGACAGCAGGGACAGGCTGGTGGTGTCAGGGATTGGGGGTGCTGACTGTGCTTTGTTTCTACAGCCAGAGCATCGGGGTTCTCAGCCTGGGGGTCTCCCTCCCCGCCTGCCCTGATGCTACAGGGACTGGGATACCACCTGTGGAAAGTGGAGGAGATGGCACTGGGTCTAAGAACAGAGGGTGAAGGTTGGCTGAAAGGTGTGTAGGGGCTGGAGAGGAAAAGGGACACGCTTTAAAGTCACCTGTAAATTCATATGGGAAGTCCTAAAGGTCTTTAATTTCCAGGTCCACCATTCAGTGCCTCTCTTCATTACCCTCCCAACCTGCAAGAGCGGTGAGCAGAGGATCTTCTGAGCAGAGGTTAATGCACTGCAGTGCTGGGGGCAGCATCCTTGACAGGATGAGCCACCTTTGTCTCCCAGATTTCTGACAGCACTGCAGCCCTATAAAAAACCAAGGGAAAACAAAGAGATGTTGATAGGCTTCTCTGGACTTGGACCGTTAATTCAAATCTGGCTGAAGGCCATTAGTGTTTTCACACTATTACCTTCTAATGGCTTCTTGCTCTTGGCTCAGCTCTTGCTTGGCAAGTCACAGCTGTGAGCTTTGCTAGCTGTAGGCTCCCAGTTAGCCTCTTGCTGGGAATCTCACTCAACACTATGACTTGTGTCCGTGTTAGGAAAACAGCCCCTGCTCCTTCCAGCACTCCCTCAACAGGTGTGAGGAGCTGTTTTCCTGCCCCCATGGGTGGATCAGCTGCTCCAACAGAAGGTGCACTTGTAATCCTTCCCCCCTCGCTGTGCCAGCAGGGTCCACACGGAGCTGCTGCTGAACCCGAGGCAGGTTTTTCTAAGGGAGCTGCATCTTTTATCTCAGGAGATCCTCAGTGCAACCCTTTGGAGCTCCCATGCAGAGCCACAGTTTTGCCTCTGGATTTCATCCCTGAGCCTGTGCTCTCTGCTCAGGAGCTGCTGAGGGAGCTGTCACACATAGACACAGCTCTGTGAGATATCTGCTGCAAAGTGTGACTCCTTCCCCTGGCGCAGGAGTAGAACACTTCACACTCTCTACTCCATCAAGATTGGATTTTCATTTTTTTTCCCCCAACATTTATACTCCAGGAAGACTTCAGGAAAATCCCATGGTTTCTTACACCAGAGGTCAAACCAGGTCATCCCTTTGGCCTTCCCATGTTTCCATAAGAAAGACACATCAAAGAACTGTGTAGGGCAGTATGGCCTTTCCATTTCCATCCCTGAGAATCAATAATCTCCAGTGTTACACAGCTTCTCCTCTGGGATTCAGGAAGAGCTGTTGGACAGGTGGATTAAGAACAGCCCTGCTGTCTCTTTTCCATGCTTATTCTGAGGATGACACAGGAGACTTCAACGTGCAGGTCCAGCTGACTGGTGTGAAATTAATTTAAAATTCAAAAAGTAAATTGGGGAGAAAAGAAAAAAAAAAAGCCTCCAAGAGTTCCATGGAAAATCAATTACCCAGCACGTGAAGGTGACGATGAGAACACTGCTCCACAAAAAGAGCAAAATTCCCTGCAATTCTAATCTCTTCTTCCTGCAATTTCCCTCCCATCCCTTGTGATGCTTTAAGAGATGGATGGATTTCTTTCTCTAGTTTTAGATATGCTTATTGAGGCTAGAGGGTGGAGAGACCAAGAGAGAAAAGTGTTCCAAAAATGTAATTAAGGTAATATTATGATGTGAATTACATATTACATTTTGTTTAGAGCTATTATTGGCTGGAATGGCTCTGAAATTGAATTGTGCTGCAGATTCCTCGCTGATTTTACCCACACTCGCTCCTGGGCAGGGATTGCATTAGACCTGGGGAAGAGGAAAGTGTGGATGGAGGAGGGGATCCAGCTGGAAATGAGGGTTCTGTAAGTAATTTCTTCCTATGCAGAATCTTTCATCAGACACACAAAGAACCGCATTAAAAATTACTCTAAATCCACCCAGCCAAACTGAGTGGATGCATTCCCATGAAGTGGGATTTGGGGACACTGAGGATGTCTCACTGTCCTTAATCAGATCTTCTCTGCCAAAATGGCCACTTGTGCTGGAGGGGCTCAAGGGGTATTTGCTCACCACAGACTGAGGAAGGCAGAGGTGCTGGACAGCCACTAAAAGCTCTGATTTTCCCCTGCTTTCACTCAGGGCTGCTCTGAGATTGTTCTAATTGAGCAAACAGCTCATCAGTGTCACCTCTGCTCACTCCCACACCCTGATGTCCTTCTGGAGCCATGGATGGGCCAAAGGGAAACAGCATCCCCACCCAAGGGGTGCAGTGAGAAGGGGAGTGTGAGAAACTCACTGCATGGGCAGCAGGACAGAAGATCCCTGGTTTCCTGTGGTGCTGTTGATTGTGACCTCTCCCATGTCTGATAAAGCTCCTATCTCTCTCCTCCAGTTGGGCACCTACTTCTTATGCAACCTGTAGGAATGTGATAGCTTTGTATTAGATCCTCTTAAATTGGTTGGCACTGGCATTCAGGTTCAGAAATTATGAGGAAGGGAGAGATGAGAGAGAGAGAGAGAAACACCCTGCCAGCATAGCCACAGTAATTCAGAAAATGAAAAAATTATGAGCTGCTGCTGTGCAAGAAAGAGCCACAGCTGAGGGGTGGGGAAAGGCAGGTGAGAGAACACAGAGCTGTTGTGTGTTAACATCGATGTCCTCGTTCTGCAATTCTTTCTTCCAGCATTCAGGTTTTTGTGTCTTTGTTCCCTTTTGCACTGAGGCATTGCCCTCTCGGTTGCTCCACTTTGGTGTCTCAGTTTGGAGAGATGAGGATGCTGCTCACGGGGGGAGAAGTTTGCTGGGTGATGTGCTGGTGTGGTTTTGGCAGCTGACAGATGTGTCCTGGGAGGGCTGTGCCAGGGAGAGTCTTTGGACGAGCTGCCATCTGCAAAGGCAGAGAGGGAAACTATTTCTTACCTGCCCTGTCCTTAAACCATCTCCCATCTGAATAAAGTGGGGGAATTAGAAGGGGATTATCTACCAGCAGGAGAGGTGTAATTCATTTCTGCCACTGTCCGTGTGTCAGGTTTGATTTTAATTTCAGATAATGTCAGAGCCAGATTAAAGCCCTATCGTCTAGGTAGGAAAAGAGACCCATCCTTCCCCTCACCTCCCTGAGCTGCCAGGACAGGGGCTGCCAGCCCTCCCTCCCTCCCTCCCTCCCTCCCTTCAAACACTCTTGGGTCAGGGCATGCCATGAAGGCTGGACTCCCTTCTCCATCTCCTCCCAGATCCTTCCCTGGCCTCCAGAGCCCCCTGAGCCTCCAGAAATGATGCTTGTGTGGTGTCAAGGTGCTTTATGTAAGGATCAGGAAAGGGATCTGGGAGGCAGAGGTGTAGTGTCAGCCATGGACATTGGGAAAATGAGGTTCCAATGCAGGAGAGTGTAAGAAAAGCAATAAGAGCTGGGGAATGACTGGGCCAACCACTAAAGAACAAAGTGAAAACAGCATTTGTAGAGCTCCCTGTTGTGCCTGGCTGCTCCCCAGTGCCCTTCCAGAGGTGCCTGTGGGGTTAGAAAGGGGTTATTGGTTTCACAGGTTTATTTCTGGCTCTGCCAGAGACATGCAGAAATTAGGAACACTTAGAATGGCATCATCAGATGAAAAAGACCCCTAAATTAGACACCTCTCTCTGTACTTGACAGCTGACGAGAAGCAGTGTGCACAGAGGGTGTTTTACCTTTCTGGGAAGTCATTCTTTGGTGGTTTAATGTTATTCCTCCCTCAGCCTCTCCCTTGGGCACACTGGGTCAGAGTCAGCTCTGCTGAGCTCCAGGAGCCTGCTCCAACTCCTGCTCCTGCTACCTGTGGCTCTCCAGGTTTGCAGGCTTGGGTTCTGCAAAAATGGAGCCTTTTGGCTGGGGTAAAGATGTTTTTAACTGCTTTGAGATCTTTGTCTGGAAGGAGTGGACATGGCTGCTCACACCTTCTTCCCTGAGCACACGCAGACACGTAATTCCTGCATCTGCTCATGCAACATTTAAAGCCAAGTGCTTCTGACAAACAAGGGGGAAGATAGACTTTATTAAAAATAAAAATAAAGTCTCTTGAGATCAGATCAAGAACTGATAACTCTTCCTGGGTTTTGCTAGTAGTTTGTTCTGTTTCTCAGCTATCACAGGTGGCAGCAGTGAAGAAATGCTGCTCTGATATCGATACAACAATCCTGTGTGTGTGCAGGTGGAGAAGTGGTTTTGATGTTTATCATGACAATTAATGTGCTACTGCACTCTTTTTATTACAACTGTATTGAATCCGAGACAGAGTCAATCCAAACAAGTGACTGGGCCTTCCCACTGAAAAAGAAAATTAAAAATATTATTATTTTGAAGTATGATTAAAAAATGATGAATATAAAGGGATATAAAGGATGCTAAACATGTTTCTTCATCCTTTGTTGGTTCTCTCCATCCTTCCCCAGCTGAAATTCAGCAGCTGTTCCCATCTGTGCCACGTGTACCAGCACAGCCCCAGCCTGGAGCAGGACACTGCCCTGGGGGAGGGTGATCATAACCCCATCACCTCAGATTTACAAAATTCAGGTTTTAGAAAATGCAAATAATTTTTATTTTGCTGAATTCTATCACATCTGCAGTGAGCTGTGACCCCAAAAGCGTGTCCTTGGGAAGAGGCCACTTTGCTTTTCCAAAGTACCAATTTGCACTGTGGCTTCCTCGTCACCTTTTGGCAACACCAACAATCCATGGAGCAATTCCCATGTCCCACACAGTATGGGGGTTATAAAGCAAAGAGAATGATGTGAATAAGGTCAAATTTGGTTCATCTGGCCCAGCTAGTATGAGATTTGCATGCCTCACTGCAGGATCCCCAAAAAACCTGAATCCAGCTCATTTTTTCCTAAAAATTCCTCAAGTTTTGGCACTTGTTTTACCCACAAGTGCCAGCAAAATTGTGTGTGTCTGCCTAACTCTGCCTTGCCTGGCTGCTGCATGTCCCAGAGCAATGGGAGAAGGGAGCACCATGGATGGAGGATGTGGCTTGGTGGATTGCTCCTAAAGATCGATTCTATGCCTCAGAGCTCTGCATAAATCCAAGATTTTGAAGATTACAGGTTCTGGAGACCTAAAGCCTAGGTTTGGAAACAGCTGGTGGCGGCTGGATGTTTCAGGCTGGCACTTCCCATAGGGATGAGAGCTCCAGGATCCCCCTAAATCTCTACAAGGCCTTTGGGATCATGCTGAGAGTGCAGGCAGTAAATGAATTGACACCACCAGCCAGCCAGTGCCACTGGACCCTGTCTGGGGGCACATCCCTCCAAACTGGGGCCTGTGAGATGGCACTGCTGGGTGAAACGCTGGGCAGTGCCTCAGTCACGGCTGGGATGCACGGCTTGGTCAGTGGGAAGAGCCTGATGCTAATTGAGTTAGTCCAGGGATGAGCAAAAACCTGTCATGAGCCAACAGATCTGATTTGTGTTTGAAAAAAAATCCCTCGTGTGCCATAAATCTGTCAGCTCTCAGGGAGACAAAACAAAACTAAACAATCCCCCTGGCCTGATTTAAACCCAGGCTTGTCTCTCAAACAAAACCCTCCTGTCTCACCGCCACGGGGGACGGGGGAAACTGAGGCACAGCCAATCCCCAGCCTCCACCCCTGCCCTCCAGTGTTATTATCTTGCACGGCTGTGAGAGCAGAGATACACAGAGGAGCGCTGGGAAATGTTCCTATTGATCGGAAATGAATAATTATCACCCGCTCCCTGTTCCAGGGCCTCGCGGTGAGCGGAAGAGCGGAAGCACTAAGCGGGATTAATAACTACTTTTCATTACTTTTAATGCAAACTATTGATTTTAAAGTGTTGTAGGGTATGACAGTTTATTACAATAAGACAATAAAACAGACTATATGAAATAATTGAGAATAATCTCTTCCCTTTTCCTGCACGACACAAGGACATTATGTTCTGTGCATGTGGAGACATTTATGGCAAACTCTATCCAGCAATGGCAGCTTAAGCACTCTATAAAACAGCACTTTGGAGCTGGAGTATTATAAATAATAGGCAATAAAACTGGTAAATGGGGCTTTAATTTGATTCCATTATGTCACCGAGTGACAGGAAGGAGGGGGCAGAGCAGGGAGGGGAGGCGACGCCGAGCTCTGTTTGGGAGCTCTGGATGCTCGGTGTGGAACATAGCAGAGCGGGGCAGGAGGGCCAGGTGCTGCCAAAGCACAGCCCAGCCGTGGGCTCCATCCTGCCAGGTGCCATCCAGAGAGTCCCTGCGGGGCTCCTGTGCTGCAGTGGCAGCAGGGACGCTGCTGTCACAGGGATGGAGGCTCACAGAGCACGGTCAGGTCCCCATTGAGCCAGGTATCAAATATTTGGGGTCCTAACCCCAAACCTCCACACTGCTGCCAGCTCTCTGACTGCAGGTGCTCCTTTTTTCATGCTTTCTGCCCCAAAATGGCCAGTGCTGCCTGCCCAGCCCTGGCTGTGGTGAGCACAGCAGCCCTGGGGAGGTTCCTGCACAACCTTTTACTGTTCTCAGCACAAACTCTCCTCAGGAAGAGGGGTGCACTCGGGTACACCTGATCATCAGGCTCAAATCAAGAATACCCCAAAGAGTGCTCAGTCAAAATGACAGCCAGGAAGAAATGGATTTTACTCCTCATCACATTGGAAAATGCTGTGTGAGGGGGGTCTCTGCAAAGCCCCTGGAGAAAGCACTGTGCACCATCAGTGCTGGCCAGCAGGAATGCCCCTGGCACAGAGGGTGGCGTTTGGGATGGGGTGTAGGGGACCACAGAGCACACAGCCTGCAGCTCAGGGCTCCTGGCTCCCTCGGGAGTGCTCAGACAGGGCCATCACCCACTGATGGCTTTGCAGCGATTTGTGAATCCAGCTGGGGGTCCCAGCCTTGTGCTCTCCACTGGAAAGCTGTTCCTGCTAATTGGGCACCTCCTCGTCAAGGCTGGGGAGTGAATGTGCCCCAGAGATCGAGGGCTGAATGTGGAGAAGGGCCTTAGGAAGGCCTGGACATGTTTCAATGCCCTTTTGCATGGTTCCCTGCAGCCCATCAGGTCATGTGTGGAGCTCTCATGTTGTCCGTGTGCCCTCTGCTCATCCTCACCCCTCTCACTGCCTAAAAACACCTCAGAAAAAGGACTCAAAGGCTCTGGTACAGAAAACACCTGGGCAGGGGCTGACCTTGATGCACCTCCCTAAGGTCCTCATGGACCCAGAAGGATCTGCAAGGTGAGGGAGGAGGCAGTTCATCAAATCCCTGTGCCTGGAGTGTGAAATGAGGCTGGCCAGGACCTGCAGGGACCTTCCATGGCCCGGTGGGATCGCTCTAAATTGCTGTGCACTGGCCCAGTGAATGTGAAATTGGAAAGGACTGGAGAGGAGTGAACAGCCAGGACCTGGAGACCACTGGTGGGATGGTCACATCTGGCCCGAGCCACTCATGCAGAGGGAGCTGCCACCTGATTTTGCAGCCCTGAAGAGCCCTCACCAGGACAGTGCTCCCCTGGAGATGTGCTGTACCAGCTCCCCTCCTTCCCACCCGTGCTGTCCCCCTCCCAGACGTGTCTGCAGTGGCCCCAGCTCCCCAAACACATCATTACTGCTCTGAGGGTTTTTGCACAGTGAGGGAGAAGCGAGGCAGTGATACTTCTTCACTTTGTTTTCAGTTCCAAAAACCCCAGCTCTTCCCAGATTCTTCTGCAGAGAATCTTGGTGTCCCTTGGGCTTTTCCAGCTTCTTCCCTAAGCATATAATCAGGGCTGTTTTAAGAGAGGGGATTACACACACAGCAGAGCTGAGAAGCCCCATCGAAGCTATTCAGAGCTGCTCTATACCCAAAATAAGCAGCACAAGGGGAAACACTGAACTCATTTTGCTGCACGTGCTGTGGAGGCAAGAAGGAGGTTTGGGCTCTGGGTTTTAATGGGCTTTTCTTTTGGTCCCTGAATTCTGATTTGCATCAGGATGTGCACATCAGGGTGGCCCTGAACACTGCTGATATTACAGAATCGTGGAATATTGGCTTGCTGCACACTGGGTAACAAATCTGGATCTTGTGGACAACAGGACCATTAAGGTTGGATAAGATGATTAAGGTCATCGAGTCCAACTGTAGACAAGTCCACCAGGACTGGCAGCTTGACACAGAGGAGACAGACTACAAACATGACAGGGAGCAAAAGCTCTGGGAGAGAGCTCAGTGTGTGAGGGAAGGCTGGAGATGGGAAAGAGACCTGCCAGAACAGGAGGGCAGCTCATTCCTGGTGCAGGCCCAGGGAAATGACATCCAGGATTAATTGGGATCTGCAGGAAAGGGGAGAAGACAGGGACAGCCAGGAGAAGGGGTGGAGGGGAGCAAGCTGGCTTTGGGTGGAGTGGAAGCAGGGCAGGGGGCCAGGTACACGATGGTCTGTGTGGGGTTACTCCTGCCTCCACTGGGAGCCCTCCTGGGCGGCTGCAGGAGGCTCTGGTGATGGTGGGCAGCAGGTGCTGCTCCTCCTGGGTGTGAGGTTGCTGTGGCAACCAGCAGCATCCCAGGAGGAGGAAGAGGAAGAGGAAGAAGAGCAGGCCAGCCTGTCCCACCCTGGGGTTTGAGAAGGGACAGTTTTGTACCAGGAGAGAAAAGAGCAGCATGAACCCCGTGGCACTGTGGGTGGGTGGTGCCCACTGTCCCCTGACCATGGAGGAGCCCCTGGTCCAGCTCTCCTCCTTGACCAACCACCCCAGTTTAGTTTCTGTTACACCTGAACATCTTAATTTGTCTCCAAACCATGCACTTCCCTGCTCCAGAGGGGCATCCATGGAAAAATTACCATTTGGAGACACCTGTGTGCTGGGAGAGCTGGTGAGGAAGAAGCAGCCTGCTCTGGGTTATTCCATTTTACTTTCATTCTTCTGGTTCCCAAGAAAGGGCTACAGAGGGGATACAGATTTCTTCACACCCTTTGTCTGAGCAGTAAATCTGCCAGCAAAAGTGCTTCAGGAAATAAAGGGTGATATGCTCTGAATGCACAAACTCCTGCACACATGCACACACAGACACAACTACTCATTCCAGTGCTTGGAGAAATTGGTTTCATTTCTTAATGGAATATTTGTACTTAGGCCCAGAACTGGCTTTCCACACCTTTTTCTAGTGCAGCCCTGTCATACACCTGGAGGAATGAAGCAGCTGCCTGTACATGGCTAATGAGGGGAATTGATTCATGAGATGAGGTCAGGTAGCTGCTGTGTGGGGCAGGAGGGGCTGAGCATGATCCCATCATGGGACAAAGCCCCGGGGAGAGACACGGGTGGACATGAGGAGCTTTGGAAAATGGAAGGTGAGACGAGGAGAGAAGACTTTGCTCAAGGAGGAGGCTCAGCCAGACTCTCTATCTGAGAAATCAAGCTGTGAAAGCAGTGAGAAGCAGGTGTGAATAGTTTTCTGCCTGCCTCAGGATGGGGCTGGGATGGAAAGCTGGGGTGATGCGGAGGAAGAGATATTTCTGCATTTAATGTCTCTCCCTGTGCTGGCTCCAGGCCACCCAGGCTGAACACTCACAGTTTGTGCTGAAGTGTTGGAGAACTGAAAAGGCCTGAGGCTGTGCTGGCTGGTCCCTGGCATCTTGCATTTCAAATGCCTTCAAAATGATGGATTTGATGCTTCCCCTTTTATTTATTACATTTAAAGCAGTTTTGCCACGGGCATAGCTCTAGAGAACAGGCAACTTACTTTCCTGAGCATCCCAGGAGCTGGACTGTGAGATCTGCACGCATGGAGAGGGCAGGACCCCTGCAGCACCCAGCTGTGCCCAAACCTGGGAGCAGAGAGGGGCTGGGAAAGGCTGGGCTGGGAGGAAGAGTGTGCCAGCCTGCTTGGGGAGCAGGGAGTGTGATTCACTTGCTGTGCTCCCCTCCTGCCAGCCGGGCAGTTTTTATCAACTCGAGGCAGCTGTAAATGTTCTCTCAGCGGCAGGGACCTGGGAGCTGAGAGTGCAGCTTAGCTGAGTGTGTTATTGGATTATCAGCTGATTAGAGCTGTTAAGAGCCCACTCTTGAATAATCAACACGGTGCTTTTTGGCTGCTGGGTACCAGTGGGAGGGGAAGGGAGGCAGTGCAGAGCCTGGCTGATGCTGATTCACCAGCGAGCCCTGGTGTTGCCATCAGCAGGCCCTGCAGGCTGGGATGCTCCACCTGCCCCAGATGGGCTTCCTCCTCTTTCCCTGGCACAGGGAAAACCACTTCTTGGTTTCAGTCCATAGGGGTAGGATCTGGAGAGTCTTGACCGCTTGGGGAGATGCCCCTGCAACCTGGTGGTGCTCTTGTACTTGTGGTATGCTTGATCAACCCAGAGCAAGCACCCAGCACGTTGGAGATTTGGGCTGTGTGCTTGTGGTCCTGCTGAACAGGGGTCCAGGTGCTGTATGTGGTGATGGAAGAGCTGAATCCCTGCACTGGCTGATATCATGGGTGGGGATGTGGATGTGTCATTGCAAAAGGGGCTCACTAGCCAGGGTAAGGGGCAGGAAGGCTTTTCCAGTGGTGTCAGAGAGGGCAGAAGCTTAGAAGGAGCTTGCAGTGATGCTCTGGAGTGGATTCCTGTTGAGACAAGGCAAGACAGAGGCCCAGGGATGGAGCTGAGTTAGCAAAGATTATGCTGGGAGCATTTTAAATGAGACAACACAATGTTCCCTTTCCTCTGCCTCTCCTTTGTACTGACTACAGCAGCATTTGGGCGATAGACAGAGCAACAGCAGTGTGCCTGCTGGCCCTTCTTTCTCTTTCTTTTCCCCTTCTTTCTACTTTTAAAGGTTGGTTTGGCCTGCTGCTGAGTCACAGTTTCCCCTGGAGAAGCTTCCTACAGCTCCCCTGCAGCAGGAGACATCTTTTTCTCCTTTGATGTGGATTTTTTGCTCCCTAGAGCAGAGTCCTTCTGGTGGTCTTTGGCTTGGATAGCACAATCCAACAGTCACTTCATGGGCCACGTTCTTCCCTTCAGTCACAATATTCCTGTCCCCAGTAAAATCAATGGTCTGACACCGGTGTGAGGGGAGAATTTGATATTACAAGGAATAATAAATCACAAGCATATTGACTGTACTTTGATATTCAGGGGTCCTGAGTGATAAAGACAGAATATCCCTCTCTC
Source organism: Poecile atricapillus (assembly GCF_030490865.1). NCBI lineage: Eukaryota > Metazoa > Chordata > Aves > Passeriformes > Paridae > Poecile > Poecile atricapillus. The sequence continues at coordinate 8,069,494 of NC_081268.1, read as the reverse complement.
CACATCCTCCTCTGCTCTCTGTGCCTCTAAGCTCCAGGACATGTTTCCTATGGGAAATATTTCTTGAGCTGGCAGAGCAGTAAAACCAAACACATTCCAGGCTGGAAGGAACTGGTCTCAAGTTCACGCACAAAAGGGTTTGAAGAAGAAAGAGTTTAACAAGAGTGTGAGATAAGGGAGAAGAAAAGAATCCATGCATTAGATAACATGATTTATATGTGTAGAGCACAATTCAGGGAAGAGAGTGTGTCCTAATGACAACTTGCAACCTGCCAAGGTTTCTTAGTAATTAGTAATTCTGTAATTACAGAATGGTTTGGGGTTGGAAGGGACCTGAAAGATCATCTTGTTTCACCTCGTGCCCTAGGCAGGGACACCTTCCACTGTCCCTGGTTGCTCCAAGCCCCATCCAACCCGGCCTTGAACACTTCCAGGGATGGGGTTATTGCTCCAAACAGCCTGATCCTTACACCTTTCTTTCAGTGGTGGCAGGACAAGGAGTAATGGACATTAACTACAATACATGAACTCCTTCAACCTGAGGAAGAATTTCATTCCATTGAGGGGCAGAGCTCTGGAACAGCTGCCCAGGGAGGTCATGGATTGTCCCACTCTGGGAACATTCCAAACTCACCTGGGCTCATTCCTGCATCACCTGCTCCAGGTGACCCTGCCTTGGCAGGGGGGTCGGTCTGGGTGATCTAACCCGAATGGTTCTGTGATTCTACACAGAAGGACAACTCAAAGTCTCCCTCAGCTGAGCCTCATCCAGCCTCCCTCTTCATTCTCCCAGGTCCTTGTGCAGGCACTCCTCCACGGGAGCACCCGGTCACAGTCAGAGCCCTCCCACGCCTGCACTGCACAGAGCCCAGGGAGGCAAGGGAGGATCTGCCTGTGCTGCTCAGGAAGATGGACCCTTTCCATTATACAATAATTAAATTGCCTGTAATTATGTTCTTGACAGTGAAATGCAGGCAGTAAATGATCCTAACATTCCACGCTCCTTCCCTCTTCCCAGGACTCCCCCCAGCTGCCCCTCCCCTCTAAATGCTGAATTATTTTACAGTTGATAGTTCCTTAGATTTGCCGACCTTTAAAAACTGAACACTACATGCCTGTTGAATTTTAATCAATTTATTTTTTTCAACTGGAAATGTCAGACTTCTGTACGGAATTACTTGGTGCCGGCTGATGTGACAAAGCCTCAAAGTTCAGCATCTGAAGCCGCGGAGGAGCAGCGCCTTGCGTGCATTAGCACAGATAATTTGCAGGATGTGAAAATGAGAGCAGGAGTGAGGGAGCATATATTTTTCATTAGCTTTGGTTTAGAGGGTTCGGGAACCTGCATTTATTTCATCCTGCGAACTCTGGCCTCATTAAATGCAGACAGTGGCTGGTAATGACTGGAAGTAAGAAGCTGCCAAGGCCACAGAAGGGCAGGAGGTAAAGTGAGGTCACTGGTGGAGTGTGGAGGGGACCTTGGTGGGAGAGCTCTGCTGTGCCCACTCTGTGGTGCCCAGCGTGGCACAGGAGTTGTCCAAACCATTTCCCAGCCTCCACTGGCCCAGGTCATCACAGCTGGTTCTGCCACCCCTGCACTCTGGCCCTGAAGAGCCCAGCAGAGGCTTCCCCCTCTGTGCCAGCCATTCCCTGCTGAGGGACATTAACCCTCTCATTAGCACTGCCTGGAAGGATTGCACATTCCCCAGCTGGAGCAGAGCCTGCCTGCAAAGCAGGGAAGAAGCTGAATTGCAAACACAGTCCTGCAGGCCGAGTGCTGCTGCAGGGGAACCTGTGCATCAGTGAGGAGCCTTCTGGGCTCTGCTGGTTTTCATCCTGGCTTTGGTATGGCATTTGTGAGCTACAGCAATGCTGGGGGTTCTCTGCCTCCTTGCTGAGCAGAATTTCTCTCCCATCACTGGCAGGGACACTCCACATCAGTCCTGTCCTGCGTCACCTGCTTCCCCACTATCACTCATTCAGGCATAAGTTATCACCTTCTGCTTTCCTTCTGTCAGCAGTCTCTGGTGTTTCCCTTCAGTGCCAGAGTCTGCTCCAATCCTGGGCCATGACAGCCCCAGAAACATGTTTCTGTCCTATTAAAATTTAATTCCTCCTTTGGAATAGAGACTTCTTATTACACACAACTGGATGGATAAATGTTTGCTAAGGTGACAAGGATTGAGTATATTTAATCTTCCTTCCTTCTCTTTAAAAAACTGTGCCCGTCGTTGCCTCTTGGCACAGGTACATTAAAATCAATAATGAACCTTACAAACTGATCTGTGATAAAATATGGTCTACCCTCCTCCACTGAACTGTAATAAGCAGCTTTTTCAAACCCATGCACGTACTTGTGTGCAGCAAAAGGGATGTGAAGGCTGGGTGTTGGTTCCAGGAAAGTTCCAGGAGACTCTAAGGATGGAGGTGCCTCGAACCCAAGTGTCCTTCCAGTGACACAGACCAGCTGTGCTTAGAAATGTACTTGGAAACTGCCTGATATAAAGGGCCATTCTTATTTATCTTGATCTTAGACCTTCTCTGAAGCTTTGCTCTGTGAGGTAGGGGACAAGGAACCTTTGGTGTGACACAGCACCGCAGATCTTTTATGGTAACTTCATTTCCCTGGGATGGATTTGAATTGGAAAATCCTCGTTGGTTGGCATCGCTTCTTTCTAATGGGAGAGGAACCAGCTTAGATGAGTTCATAACTGGAGCAGGATGAGTCTAATGGACAAGGGTGCAGAACTGAGTCAAGCTGGGACACAGGACTGTCACCCAAAGAATGACTGAGCTGTGATTGACACCAGCCTTGCTCTGAAGCAGGTGGAGGCAGACCTGAACCTACATTTATCTTGTCTTAGATGACTCTGCTCATCACAAATAACATTGACTCATCTGAGAGAACCTGTTCTTTGTGCTTCCCCTCTTGGTTCAACCCAGAAAATTCTGAGATCTCATTTTTGCCCTGAAGAAGGCAAAAAAATTTCATTGAATTTTGAGTTTTGCAAGAAAGGGAACCATCCCTGCTGCGTAGCTTTTCTTTATTTAACTTAGAGGTCCTGCTTCTCGAATCCTCCTGCATGAAAAGCCCTCAGAGAAGACAGAGCCTGTGGAAAGAAGCCCAGGCTTACTAACTATTCATCAGCCTTCCCTTTAAAGGAGGCAAATGTTATTATTGCCTTTGCCAAAAGGGAGTGTGAACACATCTGCTCCTCCACCCACCCTCTTGGCACCCCCTCCCAGTGCCAACTCCCACATCTCACCCTCTGGCACAGCTCGCAGCCACGACAGGAGCCTGTGTTTAAGCGAGGTGTTGCTCCTCATGTACATCCCTCTCATCCTCTGGGATGGGCCCCTTCCCTGCCCTTTGTCTCAGGCTAAGCAAATGTCAGCCTCATTTGGAGGTTCCTCACCCCCCTGGCTGTGCTGCAGACCTTCTTGGTCCTCTCCCAGCCGCAGGACTCTTGACATTTACATCCCAGCCTGGCAGGAGGTAATTGCAGTTCCGTCGGATTTTGCTAATCACCGGTTATGTCCAGCTTCAGAAACAAGCCCAGGTGGACACAGTTTATTTTCCTCATTTCCTCTCTCGCATTCTCACATCCCCACCCTCCCACCCCACCGTTTATCAGCCTGTGGTCATTTGATGAAATACAAATTAAAATTTAAATTTGCAAATTTTGTAGAGGAGATTCCCTCCCAACTCTCCCTACCCATTCTGAACCCAGTGGGGAAGATGCTAAAGCCTACTGGCAGAGCTGCTGATAAGGAAAATCTGAGTTTGGGATCTGCCCTGCTCATCTGGGAGATCCTGGGACATGCTGGGTGTCAGGGGTGAGGCAAACTCAGTCAAGAAAGCAGGTTCTGCCCATCGCATTTTTCTAGTCCAAACACAACACCAAAGCATAAAAAGGACCTGGCATTTCTCCCTGCTGGGGAGTCTCCTGTAAATGGGGCTGTTTGATGGATTAGCTGCCATCTGGAGGTCCTGTTCACCCCCAGTTTGGTTTTCTGTGGTTCTGCAAGGCTGACATTTAAGGATCAGATCAAGACTGAAACAGTGGCATCTGCGGGGCTCTACTAATCACAAACTTCATTCAGATTTGAAAATGAGTTTTGACCAGGGCTATCGATTTCCCTCTTTGTTTTGCTTTGCCGGTGCGTATGCATATGTGTGTGTTTGCAATTTGAACCTGAAAGACAGAAAGGCACCACTCCCTCCTCTTCCTGACTCGTGTGCACCTCCCCTTTGAAGCCCCAGTAAGGGACTTCATTAAAAAAAAGCAAACTGCAGCAGTCAGGAAGTGCAAGGGGAGGGGAAATCAGAAGAACTGATGAGGACAGCAAGTGTTTGAAAGCTGAAGAAGAGGAGGAGCTGTGGCAGATGTTGCCAGCTGTTTCTCAGTGCGTGGGAGTCACATCAGCCCACCCCTACAGAGGAGAACAAGCCCACAGATTAAAGTCTTTGTGCTGTGACCCTGCTGCTGCTGTCCTGTCCTGTTTTAGCTGACCCCTCTCCCCAGGCCTGCCTGGCCACAATCCTCACCCACCATTCACTCCTGCCTGCTCCATTCTCTGCTCTGGCCCTCGCTGCTGTGTCCAGTGGCTGCCAGCCAGCTGTGAACAACTGGGGAAAGACATCTTTATTCATAGGACTGAAGCCCTCTAAAATCATGAAATCAATCCAGTCTCTGTTTTGTGTATAAAAAGAAAAAAAAAAATCTACTTATTTTATAGCCTCTCTCTTTTCCCTCTTTCAGATTTGCTTGTTTTCCTGGAATGACACTTTGTTCTGCCATCAGAAAGGGATTGCTGACATATATTTTTTCTTCTCCATATTACACTGTTCCCTGTGTAAGTTGTCTTTTACCAGACTCCAGAAGGTTTTCTCTGAGCTGTCAGGATATTCTGAAGCTCCCCCATTCAGAAGCAACTTTCACCTCACACCCCAGTCTTGCCTATCATGTAAAGAAATCACATGAATCCTCCTGATGCCTTCCTTCCTCTTCTTCTCCCATTTGACCAAAGAATATTAGCAGAATATTAAAATATTACTATCTTAGTAACATATAAAATATTAATTTTAAAAGGAAGGGATGGTATAAGCAGAAGTGAAAGGCCAGCTGTCCATCTAACCTTAAATCTACCCTGTATTTAAACTCATTATCCCATCTTTATTCTTTCAACCACCGAATATTTTCTCCCTATGACTTTCACCTCACCCTGCATCTAACACTGGAATTTTCTGAGAGTGGACTGGTAGCAGAGGAGTCTGCATTGTAGGACAGTTGTTTCATTTAGTGCAGACAGTGATATTTTCTCTTTTGATCTGTGCTGGCTCCTCCGTGACCCCTTTGCTCCAACTTTTATTCTTTCCCCTGCTTTCAAAAGTCAGCAGAAGAAAGTGAAAGCCCCACAGCCCCTGTAGTTCCAAAGGTGTGACCCTCCCTCCCCAAACTCCCCAGCAGCCGTTCCAGCACATGCAAATTTTTACAGCCTATCAATAAAAGGATCTCGAGGCCAAATGGAAATTGAGCAGCTGCTTAAATTGCTTGAGGGGAAAGAAAGCCATTCAAAGAGAGTTATTATTATTATTTTAAACATTCAAATGAATGACCCGATCGATTTCAGGCCCCTTTGTTCTGTGAGCCCTCGCCAGGAATCCCTGAGTGCTCCAGCTGCAGGACTGGCAGCTCTGCCCTGGATTATTCAGAGCGAAGCTGAAACCCCACTTCTCACCCCCCATGTCCCTCCAGCCCCTCTGGGGTTGTCATTTTCCCAATCTCCTGTCCCTCCCAGGATGCTGCATTTGGAGGATTTTAGCAAACAAATGTATTTCCCTGAAAATCCCTCTGCACTGGATACACAGCGAAGAGTCCTGGGAAACTTTCCCAGTGCAGGGTGAGTCCTTATCACACTCATAGGGCCGTAAAAAAACCTTTTGTGGCAAGGGGCAGAAACAAGTAGGTCACCAGAGGGGCTTCTCTTCAGCCCATGACAGCAGAGTAATCTGAGTGTTGCTGTGTCTAATATTGGCTTTGCATAATGTGATTAATTGATGGATTTTCAGAGTGTGTGGCCAGCACTGCACTGGACTTCAGTGCATTTCCACTTTGAAGACTCTAACTAGAGACCCTCAGCTTAATTTTAGTAATCAATACTCTGACTGGAGCGAGGCTCAGCCGGCCCCACGCTTCTTTCAAAGCCACCCATGCCATTCCTCATCTTTATTCTCCTTCTCAGTTCCTTGACCGCTGACCTCTCCTGCAGCAATCAGCCTCTCTGGCATTATTCTTGCTGTAATGATGAAATAATAGCTCTCTGCCTGCAGCCTGCCATCAGGATGGTCCCGATGCAGAGGGCCTGGTGTGCTCTCCAAGGCAGGAGAAGTGCCAGGGGATGCATCACTGCCTGCAGGAGCATCCGCAGCTCCAGTGCTCCGGCTCGAATGTCCTTCCTCAGTGGCACTCAGAGGGACACAGCTGCCAGCAGCCAGGGCTCCAGAAGCTGTGTGAGAGCACAGGTCCATTCCTTCCCTCAGTACCCACAGGAAAGTCACTCTGAATGGGTTTATTGAATGTGCTGATTGTGTTTCTTTATTACTTTTTTTGGTGAGGTGCTGGATCCTCACCAGGGGACTTTGGATTCACGCACTGCCCTTGGGAAATATGCTTTTTGTCTCTGTGCATCTGTTTACCTGCCTTATCTTCTGTGTGTGTGTGTCTTATTAAGGCTGACTGCAAACTTCATTAAGACTGGGGTTGTCTCCTGGAAATATTTGCATAACACTCAGCTGGAAGAGACACCCGCAGCTGCTGAGTGACTGCACAGGGTGCAAGAACAGGGCACTACAGGGCACCACACACTGCCCTCCCTCCTGGAAAGGGCCTTTCTGCAGAGTTCAGCATCTGCAAGAACTTCCACCTGAAATGACCTCTTTCCCACCTCTTTCCAGACTCCATAAATCTGGCAGCCCCTTCGAAACTCAAACTAACTTCCCTGCTCATCCACCTCTTGTTTGTTTGTTATTTTAATCTTCCTCCCCGTCTGCAGTGCGAAGAGAAAGGGCTGATTGACAGCCTAACTGTTTCAAATCAATAGAAAGAGCACTTGGAGATTAAAGCAATTTAAACAAGGTGTTTATGTGGAGCTAAAACTGCACTTGAAGGAAGCAAGAGCAGGAGCTGAAGGAAGTGGGTCAGGCACAGACACAGGGAACCTGCCCGAGCAGAGGTAAGATTACAGCAATAGGCTGGGATGGCTTTTCATCACAAAGAGATCACTGCTTTCCATAAAGGAGGCCTAATCTCGAAATTGCTTTAGCTTTCCACTGATTGTTCCATCGATTTAGACCTCCTTCTATCCGGGTGCTCTAATCTCTGGCACATCTCTCTGTTGGGGTTGGGATGTGCTGTTTGTGTATCCGGGCTGGGGAGCATCCCTGGCAGCATCTCAGAGCTGTCCCCTGCTCTGTTTGTCCGGCTTTGCTGGGCTGAGAGCAGAGGCAAAGCCCAGCAGTGCTGTGACTCCTGCCTTTGGCTCACTGGGGGCAACTTTGAAACCATTGCAAAGCTCCCATTACATTTTTCAATCAATGCAAAGGCCCTGTCCCCTTGCTAAATTGCTTGATCTCCTCCCCTTCCCAGGCTTTTAGGTAATTGCTGTAGATGAGCAGCACTGAGTAGCAAGGATAGCTGAGCCAGGGCTATTGATCAATCCAAATGTGCTGCTGGCATGGTTTAGAGGAGCTTTACTAACTCACCCCAGGGGCAGATCGGGTTTTTCACTCAAACCAAGCACGTTTCATGTTCTTAGGGCTTCTGGTAGCCCTGTTGAGGTGGTAACTGAACCCTGCCTTCCCTGACAGCCACTGGGTGATGGCAATGAACTGGGAAATGCCAACCTTTCTCCAGTGATCGTAGGAGAAGACCAGACAGTTGGTTTATATTGTGTGTTTGATTTCTGGGCAGCTGAAGTTGGAGGGGAGGGATCCCATGAGGGAGCAGCACCGTGTGAAGGTGATGGATCAGTTCTCCCTACACCCACTGAGGATGTGACCCTGTGTGGAATCAATCCTGCAGAAGATACCTGCTCCAAAGAGCTGGAGCTGCCGACAAAACAGATGCTTGGGGAAGCTCAGTGTCAAGACAGGAAAACCTGTAATTACAATGTTCAAATCTCCACTAAATCTGCGGGTGTAGATCAGCAAAGCCCCCTGACCTCCAATCCAAGCAGGAAGGATGGCTTTTGGGGCCACCACAGAAGATAGGCAGTCCTCAAAGCAGTTTTAACCAGTAGCTCCCTATTTCTGTCACCCTCAGGGAGGTAATGTCAGGTCCAGGTCCCAAGCAAGGACATGAGAGCAGGGTGGGTGGTAAATGATTGTTTTCTTTCTGTGTCCCCAGGAGCATGCAGGGGGATTCTGCCTCTCTGGCCTCACAAGAGCATCAGGTAAAAACACCTGGGCTTTGGTGAGCGTGTTTTGAAGGCCACCACAGCACTGCTACTGTGCTGCTACCTCCTTCCAAGTGTTTATTATTTTCCTGGTGACAGCTGACAGAACAACTCAGGTGGTGCCACAAGAGCTGTCACAGCTCTGTGCAGTTGTTGTGCCTGACAAGGCAAGGCCCATCTTCCTGGGGGATGTGGTGTTTGCACTGAGGCTCTGTCACTTGGCTCATGAGCTCCGTGTCAAAACTTTCAGCTGTCCTGTCCTGTGCTCCAGGCAATGCTCTGGGGCACAGCCAGCAAAGCTCCTGGCTCTTCCAGGAGTGGGGGTGAGTGCATTTATCTTGGTGTGGGACCTGACCAGGGCCAGGCTGGAGCAACCTGCTCTGGTGGAAGGTGTCCCTGCCCATGGCAGGGGCTGGAATGAGATGATTTTTAAGATGATTTCTGATCCAGACCCATCTGTGGGTCTGTGCCTCAGGTAACTGGACAGGTTTGCAAGAGTTCATGTTCCTCCTGCCACAGATACAAAGAGCTTTACTGTGTTGTGAGTGCCGTGGCTGATCTCTGAGTCAGAGATCACCATAATCACTTGCCACAGCATCACTTGGAATATGTTTTGCTGGAAGTCCTGCCTGCTGCCTGACCCATGCCTTTGAAATGCACAGCTTGCTCTGCAGAGAGGGGACAGCGGCCTGTGTGTGCAGGGGCAGGACTTTTGGAGATGATTAATTATAAAGAGCTTTATTTAACCAGAGGCTGTGCTGTGCAGAGCCCAGAGCCACCCAGGCACTGACAGGGACTCACGAGCTGCGAAACACAGCCCTAGCACAGGCTGTCACTGGTGGAAGGTCTCCAGCTGAACCAGGGCCAGCTTGGGCTCCTGCCATGCAGGGTCCAGCCTGCAGCTCCTCTCTGCTGTGCAGATGGGCCGGAGCTGGGGACCCTGGGTGCAACACGAGCACAGCTTGTGGCTTCACAGCACTCCAGCAGTCTGACACGGGCACCCTGTGACTGCAGATCCTCCCACCCGCAGCAGCACTGGGAGCTGGCAGCAAGTGCCATCCAAATCCACCCAGGAGAGGGGGAGATACAATCCTGAAAGTTGGCTCTGCCCCAAACACCCTGATTCTCCTTTCCTGGCGGTTGTCGCCCATGCGGGTTGCACAGAGGGCAGGGGAACTTTGCATGGAAACAGCGAAAATTAGGGATTAGCTCAGCATCAGCAGATCTTCTAGAAAACCACCAGCCTCCTGTGGGCTATTCCCTTTGAAATGGGCTGGGAGCCTGCTGGAAATGGGGAAGGAAAAGCATCACATTCGCAGCTTTTACCCCCTTCCCTGAGACGTGTATTGCAAATCCTGGGCCTGTGCCATCCCCCCCTGCCCAGCCCGAGCACATCCACGATGTGCCAGCTGACAGATTTGCCAGTGACAGATTAGCTGAGCTGGAGAAAGGCCATTTGGACCCTGGGATAGCGGCAGGAGAGGCCAAAATCCGGCAGCAGGAGCACACAGAGCAGAGAGGTGCGTGCTCCTCGGGAGTCCCAGTGCAGCCAGAAAACCCAGGGAAGCAAGAGGGGACATTCAAGCCATGGGGGTGGATAAAGGATGTTTTACTACAGGTCCTGAGCTGGCTGCTCCTGCCTAAGGCCTTTTGGGTGGCTTGAAGGGTAATCCCCCACCTGGGAATGCTCTCTTGGCATCCAGCCGTGTTTCCCCATGAGCACAGGCAGTGGCACAGCAAGTCTTCAGCCACACAGAGCAGGCTGGCAGCCCTGGGAGCCCCTTTCCCACATCCCACATGCTGCCAAAGGCTTCCACATGGAATGGAGAAACCGTAGGGAGATTCAGGTGTGATTGCACGGGTTGGGAACAATGTCAGGGAGACGTGACAGCAAAGCAAGGTCAGCTCTGACACCGCTTCGTGCAGCACCAGAGGATGCTTTTGCATTGCCAGCCACTCATCTGTGCCAGTTTGCACCAGATGAGCACTTGGGCCATGAGTTTTGTGTGCTCTTGGCATACAGAGTGTTTTATGTTTCACTGTGTTGCTTGTAAAAATGAAAAAGGATTGTGTTGGAGGTAAGGATGGATATCTTCAACACCATGCTGAATAAATACTCTGTCTTATTTATGAGACTTTAATTCTCCCCCAAATTAGAACCTGACTAAAACATGAATCTATTCCCCAGTTCCTCACACAGCACAGGAAACAATGCCTGTTTAAATGCAGATTAATTCAATTTTTGAATGTAAAGGCAGGTGGAAAACACATAGAATTCCCACATGTGTCTAATTCTTATGACTGTGGCATTCTTAGAACTGTGGCATTCTTAGAACTGTGACATTCTTAGGAATGTCTCCATTTAGCTGCTGGGGAGAAGGGGCAGCTCAGCACCTGATGGTGAAGATGAACCAAAAACCAAGGGAGATGGAGATGCCCAGTAAAGTGTCCCAGTTGCTCGCTGTGCGTGCCACATCCATGACATCTTTCCTGGATTCAATGTGACCTCTTGTCATCGCCTTCCTCACCGAAACATGAGGAGTTTTTGTGTAGACAGCAGGGGCACGACATTGGGAATGAAATGCCGTGGCTCTCCCTGGGAAAAAGCAAACTGTGACAGGAGCTCCAGATTTCCCAGCTCATCTCTCTCACAGATCTGTGAAAATCTAGAGGGTGGAATGACTTGCACAGAGGCGTCAGGCTGCTCCTGATGCTCTTTGCTTCTATGGAAATAGAGTTCCCTCCTCTCTTTTAAGAAAAAAAAGCATTGCCTTCTGCAGAACTGGTTCCCTGTGGGGACAGTGCCCTGCTGAACACCCTCTGCTCTCATTCCAGCTGTGAGGCCCAGGCCAGAGATGTCAGCTGCAAAAATCCTCCACAGGGAGAGGGATTTTTAGTCGGAGGCCACCAAAGCAGCTCTGCCTTTCTCCTTGTCTGCTGCTGGCCAGTCCCACCGGGCTGGAGGAGCGGGGAATTCTGTGGCTGTCTCATTCCAGGGTGCAGGCACTGAGGATTTCCTTCAGCCAATAAAGCAGGAGGCCCTGGGAGCCTGCAAGGAAGGGCAGTGTTGATCAGCAAACTGAAGGAGTGGAGCTCCTGGCCGTGCCTCACTGCACCACTGAGCACCTGCACACATTCTGAGGGTAGTTCCAGGGGTAATGGCAATAACCCAGCCTGCTACAGCTCCCAGGCGTGTGAAAGGTGATGGCAGAAGATGGGGAAATTTCTTTCCTAAGGCTATTCTTCCTGTGCATTCTCAGGTTTGAGATTTCCATTCTCCCATTCACAGGTATAATGACATGCTCTTAATGGCTGTAAAATTACAGAGCTCTTTCTTAACTCCAGCTCCAGCACATCACTCTCTGACCTCCTGCAGCAGTGAATTACATGAACTGACTGCACAGTACATCAGCTCTGTGGTGGTTTTTTTTTTTTTTTTTTGTCTTTTGACCTATATATTAAATTTTCTTAACCATTAATCTAATCGAAGAATATCACAGTTTCCCATATTATGATACCAAGGCAAGAAAAGCAATAAATTCCTTTTCACTAAGACTCTCATAATTCTGAAATACTCCTACCATTAACATTCCTCCCCAGGCTAAATACCTTCTGAGAATTCCTGCCACATGGGATGGCCACAGACAAACCCCATTTAGGTCTTCTGTTACTTTTGTTTCACTTCAATTTTTCCATCTCAATTAAACATTGACATCTTCCCCAGTGTGAAATGACCCAGAACACCTTGTGCTAGAATCTGAGTGTATCCAGGCTACTGGATATATCCAGATTTGGCCAAATGTTTCCTTCAACACCTGGGAGCCATGGGCACAGGCTTTTTACCCCATGCAGAAAATTAAAATCCAGTTTCCCAATGGTCAGATTTCCTTCTGTTCCCTGAAGCAGCAGAGCTGTCCTGTGACTGCCCCCTGACACCCTCATGCTTGGAGAAATACTTGAAGGCCCCTTTGCCATCATAATTTTGATGATCTAATGTGATCCAATCAGTATTTTCCACTTTGAGTGGAATACGTTTCTGGACTAACTCTACAAGAGCCCAGTACTACCCTGGATGTTTCCCCACCTTGGAGTATCAAACTCAGAACTCCCAAAATGTTTAAAAAGCAGAAAGTGATCCCATCCTCTTGTTGGTGAATAACACATTGGAAAGATTATTCCTGACATAATATTAACCAAGGTGGATCTTTCCTTTTGCTCATCCTCCTGTTCCCTGGACACTCTGATCTTTGCTGATCTCAGACCTCAGATCCTGTTGATCTTTCACCCTCTGACTGCTCTGCCTCAGTCAGCAAACCCCTCCTTCAGCACAATCAGGTCTCCTAAAAGCATTTTTGAGCAGGGCAATGCAGTCCTGTCTCTACAACTGCACTGCCGTGTGATTGCAGGGACCTCAGAGCAATCCAAACAGGCAGGAGAGTGTCATTAGCCACATTTCACAGCTGGCAGGCACAGGGCAGGAAATGATTTATTTGGAGTTGGACCTCAAGGTGGAGATGGAGGCAGGGAAGGAACTCAGGAGTCCCAACCTGGAGTTCCATTACTGAGTGTAAGGGGAGCCCTTGGAGCGCTTACAGGTCTCTCCAGCTCCAGGGAATGCCAGGGCTGCTCTGGCAGAGCTGGCTGCTGGCCAGCTGCAGAAAGAGAGCACATCTGGGGCCCAGCTGAAAGAAATTAAATCCTCCCCTGGGAGTTCCAGACTTAATTGGCTGCTTTATGACCAAGTGAGCCAACAAAAATCTTGGGCTACATCTCTTTGCTGCAGCTGATCAGGCTGATCAGGAGAATGCGCTGGTGGCACGGGGAGAACCCAGAGCAGCCAGTGAGGAAAGCAGATATCCAACATGCAGCAGATATCCAACATGCAGCACCCTTGGGGATCAGTCTACACTCCCAACACAGGCATCACTGCTGTCACCAGCGCTGAGATAACCCCACAGCACCCTCCCTTCCCCTGTCTCAGCTCCAGGTGAGCTGTACCCTGCTGCAGGAGACACCTCTGCTGCAGGGGAGCAGCTCCCACTCTGAAAATCCCCCTGAATGCAGAGCTCTGACTGGCAGTGGAGATGTGCCCCTATTCTTTTTTTCCCTTTCCTGAGCAAATCAAGCCTCTTTCCAAGTGTGGAAATACAACCTGCAGAGTTTGGTGGTGGAAAGGGCAGAGCAGGGCCCTGCCTCCCACAGTTTGTTTCAAGTTTGTTTGTCTCAAAATGCCTTGAGTGTTTTAGACTTTCACTGTTGTCAAAGGTGGCAGACAGGGCAGTGCTGTTATTCTGCCAAGGGAGAGAAATAAAAATAAAAAGAGAAAAATAATAACCATGTGCCATCAGTGTGACTCAGAGTCACGGGTGACAGTACAGGATAAAGAAGGACCTGGGACCTCATCTGCTGCCACCCTGTGTGAATCCAGAGGGTTTTGTAACATCTTAAATATCAAATACAGCCTGAGGTAGTCTAATGAAGTCTGATACTTCCCTGTCAAGCACTCAGATATCAAGAGACCAAGTCCTTTCTCTGCACAGGTTTGGGCTGTGTTTTAGAAATGGTTCAACAGTTGGTGTTATTTTTTTTTCTTTTCTCCCAAGGTTCCTAATCCAAATGCTTTAGCACCTCCAGAAATGACACTCTGAGAATCTGCTTCATCAGGCAACACAGATCCCCTCAGCAGTGAGTTATTTGCTCTTTTGCAGGCAAGGGAGAGAAACTGATACCTCTGGGGTGCAATCCATCCTGTGCTGGTGTCCGAAGCAGGTGAAATGAATCATGCCCTTGAGATGCCTCCTGCATCCATGGCCTGGAAAAGGCAGCCTGGTGCAGTGGAGCCAGACAAACAGCACTGTGCACATCCAGAGTGAAGAGAGGAGACTTTCTGGGCTCTTCATGAGACACTCCAAAAGAAAGCAGCTAGGAAGGATGAACTGGGAACGCTTACAGCCCTTTGTATGGATGGTTTGTGCATACAAACCTCTCCTTTAGCTGCTGCCACTCGTGGTGCTGGCACAGGGCACCAGGTCTCCTTTTTGGGGGGAGCCTCGAAGGGTGCCATGGTTGGGCTCCAGGTCTCCTCCACCCCACCCTCCCTGGGACCTTGACAAGGACATTTGTCTGCTCTCGCTGGAGATGGAGCCGGGGGATCCCACCTGCCAGGGACGGGGCGGGAGCAGCCAGGCAGCTCCTGTAATTCCAATAATGGCTCGCTTTGGCTTGATAGATATTGAAGGAAGCTTGTTGCTGGGGCAGTTTCCATGGAGAGATAATAAGAGATCATTTTCAAGTGAGCAAAACTTTAATGGCACATTCTGGTAATGAGGCAGCAAGGAGAGTAATGACCAGAGACCTCAGAGTGTGAGCACATTGTGAGAGGGGGGAGAACTCTCAGTTCACTGCTCAAGGCAGACTTTGGAGGCCTGATCTGTGTCCTCTTCAGTTCAGCCTGGTGTACTGCTGACTACAGTGAGAGGAAAATTAAGATCCAAGCGTTAATCATGGGGCTGGGTGGCTCCGTGGAGATGCCCCAGTGAATTCACTGGGGATGCAGGAAGACTCCGTAGGGCTCAGGCACCAAATGTTCCAATCTTTTCTTTCAGCAGAAGACAAATTGAAGAAAAAAAAGTCAGAGGAGAGCTGGGTGCTCCTGAGCACGATCTGAGTGCTTTCACTCTGAAAACAACAGGAAATATTTTAGCCAGTGTGCGTTAAGACACCGTGTTCCTGGAGAAGGGAGGGAAAGGGTTGTAACAGAGGGTGAAGGGTCTGTCTGGTTTAAGCTCTGTGTTCTGATAGATATCCTCTGGAAGCAGATCTGAAATTCAGGGATGGTGGTAGAAGCAGAGGGTGTGAAGGCAGAGATCCATGGATAGGGAAAGACAATGATAAAGGAAGACTTTAAAGAACAACAAAGCCAAACACTTATTCCATTAGGTTTTAGGTCCCAGGAGGATCAATACCTATTCCTTTGGTGAATTCTGAGTGTAAATATGGAACTCAACAGCCATTATAGACATTAAAGCCACTTCTGAATTAGGAGAGCATAATGTCCCCATATTATAATCACTGCAAAGTCACAGATTGCAAAAGACCATGGAGAACCTGTGTGGGACTTAAGCCACCTAAGCCCCAGGACTGAGTTTCTAGTCAGTTCTGAATGTCTAAACTGAGGAAGACTTGCCCAGGAATTAAAGCCCAGAAAAGGCTGTGGATTTTCTGCCTCCTCCTGGAGGTATGAAGCACTCTCATGCATCTCCATTCCTTGAATTCATCTCTGCAGCTTGGTTTTGGCAGTGCTTTTAAGCAGGGCTCTCACTCAGCTGCTTCTTAGGGGCAGCCAGAACCAGTTGCTGTTTACCTCTTCTCAAAAGAGGGAAGGTGAAGGGTCTCCTTTGCTCCAGCCTCGTTAACAGTTGTTTCATTAATCACAGCTTCCCCTTCAAAACCAGAGACAATCTGTCCAATTAACATTAAAGCTCTGGCAGTTGCTTGTGACGGTGGGGAACTTTGCAAGCAGCACTTTGACAACCATCACTGGAAGTTTCACATTTTTAAAGCTGCTCAAAAACAAACCAGCCCAGTCTCACCTCGTTAATCCCCTCTGCTCCCTGCTTGCACAGAGCCAGCCTCCTTCCCATTCACTTTACACTTCACCATTTACATTTCACCATTTTCCAGTGAATCCCAGCAGAGTCCAAGTCCCACATTGCTTCCCCCAGACCTCTGGGATTATGTAGACATTCCTTTGTGTCACACCCTGCCACTGGGCTGCACCTCAACTGAAGGCAGAAAGAATCATCATATTAAAGTGCAGGTCCAGCAGAAAAGGTCATTAATAACGTCCAAATGCCACATGATCAGAGAACAGTAGAAGTAGCAACGTGCAGAGAAAAAGCTACCCAGTTAACTGCAAACCTCTCAGTCTAACCTTGACTGGAGATTTCAAAGTGAATTTTGAAGGGAAGAACAATTAAATACGCAGAGATAAAGGGGAAATGAGATAAGATGCAACACGGGTTTACGAAATGTAGATTGTGTCAGACGAACATGATAGCTTTGTTTTGATAAGATACCTGATTTTCTAGACAAAGGAAATGCTGCTGATCTCCTTTATCTAGGCTTCAGTCAGGTATCTGATAGGTGCCACGTGGGAAATTATTAGTGAAGCTGAAGCAAAGGAGGATTAGTAAATTGTAAGGTGAGGTGCAACTCTCTGGAGGGAATTTACCAAAAGACTTTCTCACAGAACAGTTTGGGAACTGATCTTTTCTTCTTGTGGATGATCTTGGCAATGAAAGCAAGATCCTGAGGCTAAAATCGCCCAGGATGCAGAACTGGAAGTTTTGACAACGCAGAGAAGAATGAGAGTACAAGTCTGACAGAACTAAGTGACCTTGAGAATCAGAATAATTGAAATGAGAGGGCAAACAGAAAGTTTGAGATGCCAGGTCAGGAATGTGAGGACTTGTGATAGTCTGGGATCTAATATAGGAGATGATGAGCAGCAAATGGTCAAGGACTGTGTGGTCTGAGTGGCTGCAGCCTGACTGGCAGACAAAGAAAGGCAAATGCTATCCCTGGATGTATCAGGAGGGATATTTCAGCAAATATAGACAAAAAAATGGAGTCACTGACCATGTCTGGCTCTTAAGGTCAGGGTGGATAAGCTTAACCTGGCTTGAATGCAGAGGAGGGCTGGAAGACGGAAAACAGAACATTTGCAGGAGGTCAGAAGAGTCAGGAACAGCATGTTTAATTTGTTAAAAGACAAGTTGACAGGGGAGAAGTTCCAGAGAGGTAAAATGGCTGCATGAGCTGTTGGGATACAGCTCCTGAAGCAGCTGTGGCACAAACACAGTGAGAACACATCAGGGGAAGAGGTTCCCTGCCTGCCGGTGGAAGATACAGAGGCAGAAGAGAAGGTTTGGAGGTCTGAGCTTTTCCTTTCACACCTGCAATGACAAGGACCACCCTTGCTAGTCAGAATGCCCCTGACATTCCCGTTATCCCAGGCAGGGCTCTTTCCCAGTTTTTCCCAGCACTCTGAACAGCTTTCTCATTCCTGATGCTCCTGAGAATCCCTCCAGGCTCCTGACAGAGACTCAGAACATCTGCGTGGGAAACTGAAGTGATGATTGCAGCACACATATGAAAATATCAAGTCTAATGTAGCCAGAACAGGTGATAAAACCAAGAAAAGCAGGTCAGGAGAGGAGTTAGCCGGGTGTGAGAACACAAACTGTCTGTCCAGGCTCCTGTGATCTGCCTGCTATCCTGTGCTATTCCCCTTTTGCTGCTCCCTGTTAGCATTTCCTGACACTTTCTTCCTACTTTACATCAACACAGGACAATCCCCTCTGTATTTTGCTGTCTAAAGCTGCCTAAAGCTGTAAACTGGCATTTGGAACCCAGCGTGCTGATAACATTTGCGCCGTGCATGTTTTCTCCTCCTGCCTGTTGCTTCGGTATTAGAGTAATTTTAACTCGAATAAGCTCTTTTCTGTGCTTTTCTATTTGCCTCATTTTCAGGCCTTTTGTGAAACTGGGACAAGTGCTTCCTGATGAACTGACTGTGGATTTGAGGAGCTGGCTGGGAAGGCTATTTACCGGGTGGGTATGAACCGGGCTTAAATCTAAAGGAACTGCTAATGCCTCGTCTGGCACAGGGCTATCACACGTGTCACAGCTTTGATTATTGCTTCCTGCCATGCTGGGAGGTCAATGCGAGATGAAAGAAGATTGGGAAACAGTCAGATTTGAGCAATCAAGGTGAGCCAGCCCTGGATGGGGCTGGGAGGGAGGGGAAGGCTTTGGTGAGCCTGCAGGTTTTCTTGCTCAGCTTTGGGCCAGCAGCACATATGCTGTAATTACATGGAGATGCTGGTGTCCTGGGGAGAAAGCTGTTTAAGGGAAATTCTTGCAAAGTTGTTCCCCCTGCTGGGATGATTACATTAACAGGTTCCAGGCACAGGGGAGCCTGGTGGGCCCTGAGGAAGGAAGAGGCAGGAGCTGAGATTTAGAGACTCTCAGTGAGCGACTTGTTGCCTATTAAAAAATGCAACTCAAGAAGTGCATCATGCCTTGGACGTGGGTCTGTCTGTCTGTCTGTCTGCCCCATCTGCCTTGCAGTCCCTTTGGTGTTCCTGCTCCCCTGTGTGTTGGGAGCTCTGCTAAATCCTAATTGTTGTTGTTCTGTTCTCAGTCTGCAGCTCCCAGCTTCTGTAATCCAAGTTCCTTCCATGCACAGCACGTAGAGAGGATGGTGGGCAGGGCTGGGACTGGGATCTGGGCTTCAGACAGGCTGGGGACAGGCAGAGGGTGCAGCAAGGGACACCTTCACTCCCATACTGGGTTCTCACACTGGGCCAGTTGTCCCAGCTGGTGGCAATTCTGTGTCCACAGAGTGGCTTACACACTCTCCTGGATCCACCCTTGCCATACCTCCTAAAAACCACCAGAATCTGTATTTTCCAGAGCAGGAGACTTAGGCACAGGCAGTGAAAACGGTCCAAAGGAAGTGTTTACAAACATAAAAAGTACTCTGGAGTTTTTAGCAGTTGGTGCTTGAATTAACATTAAATTAATCCAACTCTGTGTGACAGGAGCATCCTTCCCCCACTCCATCAGAGGTGTCCTAGCCCAGGCACAGCCCAGTGCCTTCTGTGTCACCTCCTCATGCCCCTGACCTTCTCCTTGCCCCAGCTCTCCCTAGAGCAGGTCTGGGTGTGGAGCACAGCTCTGCTGCTGCCCAAATGCTCCTTCAGATGCTCAAGTAGAGTGCTAGGCTTTCTCTCCCTGCCTGTGTGGAGCTCTCAGAGCAGGCAGCCCTCCTCCCTTTCCTGTGGGATCTCTGTGTTGGCAGAAGGCTGGTGAAACTCTGAGTGTTAGTATTTGTCCCCTCCAGAAAAGGTCAATGCCCAGCACTTGAGGGCTGTGGCACCGTGACCTTTTCAGAGCTGGGACAGCTGGCAGTGGCTCTGCAGGGAAAGGCCAGGGCAGGAGGGCAGCTGGCAGCTTTTGCAGGAGTCTGTTCCTGTGGCAGGACCTACAGGCTCCCAGACACAGACGTGTTTATGGACAGCTCCTCAGCTGCTCAGAGCTGCTGTACAGCCAGCGGCTTCAGTGGGGCTGTAGGGTTTGAAGCAGTGCTCAGCTCTCAATGCTTCTCTGATTCTGCCTGAACATGAGCCAGCAGTGCCCTGGCAGCCCAAAGGGCCACCTCTGTCCTGGGGGGTATCAGGCCCAGCATCACCAGCTGGTCTCAGGATTCCCAACATCCACGTGGGGCATCCCCGGTGAGGGATTTGGTGATGGTGGGCATCCCCAGAGCTGGATTTGGTGATGCTGGGCATCCCCAGAGCTGGATTTGGTGATGCTGGGCATCCCCGGTGAGGGATTTGGTGATGCTGGGCATCCCCAGTGCAGGATTTGGCGATGCTGGGCATCCCCAGTGCAGGATTTGGTGATGCTGGGCATCCCCAATGCAGGATTTGGTGATGATGGGCATCCCCAGAGCTGGATTTGGTGATGTTGGGCATCCCCAGAGCTGGATTTGGTGATGCTGGGCATCCCCAGAGCTGGATTTGGCGATGTCCAGGCTGACACCGGCCCTTGCTGGAGCAGAGGTTTCCAGAGATGTGTTTTTGTGCGGGGAGCAGCCGCCCCATCCCGGGGGGATCCCAGGGGAAGGACACACACCCCACACCAGTCTCCTCCAAGCCTCAGCTCATCCCCGGGATGCCCCTCTGTGTCCCCACCGAGGGGGAGGCGGCGCCGGGGGCTCCGCGGGGACGCTGCCACGGCCCTGCCGGTGCCCAGGGGATTCTCTGGGGGGAGGCTTCGGTTAATTAATTAATTAATGAATTAGCCGCTCCTACAAACCAGACCCGGGCAGGCCGGGGTGGCACCGGGACAGGGCTGAGGGCGGTGGGTGAGACCGGACGCGCATCAGGACGAGCTCTCGTGGCTCCTCTCCAGCATTTGCTGCAGCTCTGCCTTTCCCGGATGGACACAGGGACGCTCCGGCCACTGGGACAAACCTCCTCAAGCCATGATGGAGGGTAGAGGCTCCCAAAAGAAGCCGAAATAAGCAGGAACACACGGAGCTTTTTCAGCCCATCACCCCCGGCCGCTGCTCTTGTCCACCTCAAACCCATCCTGAGCGAGGGGCAGCGGGGTCAGGACGGGCTGGGCTGTGCCAGAAATCCCTGTTTTCCTGGAGCAGCTGCTGGGAGCCGGGCCAGGAGCTCGGGGCTCGGCCGGGCAGCCGGAGCCGCAGCTCCACATCCTGGGATTCCTGGAGGCAGGAAGAGCAGAAGTCCACTATCATTGTGACAATTTTGTAGATAGAAGTATTTTGGCACTTACTAGAATATAAAAGAAAACATTAGATTTTAAAAATATGTTAACTGTATTGGCTTTTCGAATTGAACCTTGGGAGAACCCCAGGAACCCCAGGGGAACCTCAGGAGAACCTTGGGAGAACCCCAGGAACCCCAGGGGAACCTCAGGAGAACCTTGGGAGAACCACGAGAACCTCAGGGGAACCTTGGGAGAACCTTGGGAGAACCCCAGGAACCCCAGGGGAACCTCAGGGGAACCTTGGGAGAACCTTGGGAGAACCACGAGAACCTCAGGAACCTCAGGGGAACCTTGGGAGAACCTCTAGAACCTCTAGAACCTCTAGAACCTCTAGAACCTCCGGAACCTCTAGAACCTCTAGAACCTCTAGAACCTCTAGAACCTCCGGAACCTCTAGAACCTCTAGAACCTCTAGAACCTCTAGAACCTCTGGAACCTCTGGAACCTCTAGAACCTCTAGAACCTCCGGAACCTCTAGAACCTCCGGAACCTCTAGAACCTCCGGAACCTCTAGAACCTCTAGAACCTCTAGAACCTCCGGAACCTCTAGAACCTCTAGAACCTCTAGAACCTCTAGAACCTCCGGAACCTCTAGAACCTCTAGAACCTCTAGAACCTCCGGAACCTCTAGAACCTCTAGAACCTCTAGAACCTCTAGAACCTCCGGAACCTCTAGAACCTCCGGAACCTCTAGAACCTCCGGAACCTCTAGAACCTCTAGAACCTCCGGAACCTCTAGAACCTCTAGAACCTCTAGAACCTCTAGAACCTCTAGAACCTCTAGAACCTCCGGAACCTCTAGAACCTCTAGAACCTCCGGAACCTCTAGAACCTCTAGAACCTCCGGAACCTCTAGAACCTCTAGAACCTCTAGAACCTCCGGAACCTCTAGAACCTCTAGAACCTCCGGAACCTCTAGAACCTCTAGAACCTCCGGAACCTCTAGAACCTCTAGAACCTCTAGAACCTCCGGAACCTCTAGAACCTCTAGAACCTCTAGAACCTCTAGAACCTCCGGAACCTCTAGAACCTCTAGAACCTCTAGAACCTCCGGAACCTCTAGAACCTCCGGAACCTCTAGAACCTCTAGAACCTCTAGAACCTCCGGAACCTCTAGAACCTCTAGAACCTCTAGAACCTCTAGAACCTCCGGAACCTCTAGAACCTCCAGAACCTCTAGAACCTCTAGAACCTCCGGAACCTCTAGAACCTCTAGAACCTCTAGAACCTCTAGAACCTCCGGAACCTCCGGAACCTCTAGAACCTCTAGAACCTCCGGAACCTCTAGAACCTCTAGAACCTCCGGAACCTCTAGAACCTCTAGAACCTCCGGAACCTCTAGAACCTCTAGAACCTCTAGAACCTCCGGAACCTCTAGAACCTCTAGAACCTCCGGAACCTCTAGAACCTCTAGAACCTCTAGAACCTCCGGAACCTCTAGAACCTCTGGAACCTCTAGAACCTCTAGAACCTCCGGAACCTCTAGAACCTCGGGAACCTCTGGAACCTCTAGAACCTCCGGAACCTCTGGAACCTCTAGAACCTCTAGAACTTCGGGAACCTCTGGAACCTCAAGAACCTCGGGAACCTCCAGAACCTTGAGAACCTCCGGATCCTCCAGAACCTCGGGAACCTCTGGAACCTCAAGAACCTCGGGAACCTCGGGAGCTTCGGGGGAGCCTCGGGAGAGCCCCAGGAGAACCTCGGGGGAACCTCGGAGGAACCTCTGGAACCTCGGGAGAGCCCTGGGAGCTTCGGGGGAGCCTTGGGGGAACCTCTGGAGCCTCGGGAGAACCTCAGGGGAACTTCGGGAGCACCTCAGGAGCCTCGGGGGAGCTTTGGGAGAACCTCGGGAACCTTGGGAGCTTCAGGGAGAGCTGGCTTAGCCCAGGAGAACAGGGAAAATAACAATAACAGGAAAAATAGAAATAAATATCAACAGTAAAATTTAAAATAAAAATAGCAGTAAAAATAAAATTAAAAATACAACTAATATAATATAATATAATATAATATAATATAATATAATATAATATAATATAATATAATATAATATAATATAATATAATATAATATAATATAATATAATATAATATAATATAATATAATATAATATAATATAATATAATATAATATAATATGCAGTGAAAATAAAAATTAAAATAACGGTAAAAATAAAATTCAAAATATAAATAGCAGTAAATAAATATAAATATAAATATAAATATAAATATAAATATCAATATAAATATAAATATAAATATAAATATAAATATAAATATAAATATAAATATAAATATAAATATAAATATAAATATAAATATAGTTCCCAAGGTTTGGGTGTGTTGCAGGACAGCTTCCCCGTTAAGGACTAGAGTGAAAAACTTAAGGTATTTGTTTGTGAAGAAGCTGTAGAGGGGAAACGATCTAAAATCTCTGAGATGATTGCTGCAGCTAAAGGCTGTGGCTGCTGCCTTTGGTCTGTGCCAAGTGTCTGCAGTTTCAGTGCACTGCTGCTGTTACCTTTTGTGGCAATGCTGTTTGTGAAATGAATGTTTCTTACAAACTCTTTCAGGTTTTTGTGGCCTTATATCCCCTCTGAGGAGAAAGCTTTGCCATTTGCTCAGTGTTCAAAGCTTGTTTTGGAAAGCCTTTGGTGAAGGATGCTGTTTGCAGGCTGTATCTCTTTCCCTTTCTCTCTTGTTTCTGGGAGCTGTGGCGGGGGGGATTTTAGGCTGCAGATCAGGGCAAGGTTCTTCCCCCAGAGGCTGCTGGCACTGCCCAGGCTCCCCAGGGAATGGGCACGGCCCCGAGGCTGCCAGAGCTCCAGGGATGCCCAGGGTGGGATGTTGGGGGGTCTGGGCAGGGCTGGGAGCTGGGCTGGGTGATCCTGGGGGTCCCTCCAGCTCAGGATATTGTATAATTTTCTGACTCCCCAACACTCTGTGAGACCACTTAACTCATTTTGTAATCACACTCCAAAGGTCTGACTTTCCTCTCCCTGGTGCTTAGAGAGTCTGACCCCCACACAGGAGCTGTAAGGGATGGATCCATTTCTGACCTCTCCAACTGATCTGTCCAATCCTATTGTCCATCCTGACCAGCACCCAAGGCTGTAGAGCAGAAGGGACAGCTTTAGTGCCCTGCATGAGGCCACTGCTGGGGAGCGTGAAAAGAGTCAGAACTGAACTTGCAGGTGATGCACAGCACTGCCCCTCTCAAAAACATGCCCTGCTAAGATATTTCCTTCATATGAAAGCAAAATCTAAATTATATTTGCTTTTCAGAGCCCATCTACATCTTTCTCTATGTCAGGATAAGAATTATCTTTCCCCCTGCATCAGTATTGCAAAAACAGGCTGCAGGTGTGTGGTTCAGAAAAAAAATCTCCAAATTATCCAGCCCAGGCTCCCAGCAGCTGTATTTTCCATGTGATTTTTGAATGTCTTGGTTTCAGGGTGAGACATGAAGGGCTTTGCTGTCTGTGTGGACTCAGTGAAATGCTGATCTCCACCCCACAGGTTTAGAGATGCTCAGATGCACAATTGGGACCCAGATCCAGAGCTATTCCAGAGCAAGAATAGACAAAGCTCTCCAGAGATCCCAAATGGGTAAAATCACCTTTCTGGCCAAATGAGATGAAGCATGGAGTATGTTTAATTTGTGTGTTCCATTCTTGTTAATAACAATAGCTAATTAAAGCTTCTTGTGACATATTAATGGACAGGAAAGCAAAAAAAAAAAAAACCAAAAACAAAAACAAGGAGGTTTTATTGAATTTTTCTTTCAACTCCAGCTCTCTAGGTTTGAATGAATCCATCATTGGAGACAGTGCCTTGTTTGTCTGATTGTTTCTTCAGTGCAGCCGTGTAAGTTGAAGCTTTATTGTCTAGAAACTATCCTTAAATTAAACTCGTCATTCTTCAGAAGATGATTGCTTGAAGGGGAGATTAACCTTTACGATGTGATGATGGAAGTTGTTGTTCATTTCAAGAGCCCCTGCAGATTGCTGGGAGCTGGAAGTGATGGCAACTGGACTGGGATTTGGCACCACAGATGAGAGCTGGGAATGGAGTTTATCTTTGATGGGGCTCCTCACGCTGATTTCATTGCAGGATTATTATTTAGGTGGTAATAATAATAATAATAATAATAATAATAATAATAATAATAATAATAATAATAATAATAATAATAATAATAATAATAATAATAAATGCATATATATATAAATATATCTGTCTGTGTATGTATATATGTATATATAAATATATATATATATATATTTAGAATAGAGCCTAAGTCTCATTTGTATTATTTGTATGTATGTGCAGCAATAAGATCCCTATCCCTGTCTGGGAACTTTATGTGGTCCTAAATAAGAGCAGGGTGATTTATCAATAGCAGAGTGGTGAGTTGAGTCTGTTACATGGTGAGCATTTCCTCTCCTTCTGCTGCTGGCTTGGAGAAGAGACAACCACTTTGTCCACAACCTCTTGTAGGTAAAAAGCCCCTGGGATTATTCTTTCTATTATATTTTAATAAGGAGGACATGAAGGCTGTGCCTATCAATATTACAAGCCCTGGCCCCTCAGACTGTGGCACCACTAAAGCCCAAAAGATAACCTGGACTGTGGAGCTGTGCCCTCGGGGAGGGAGGCAGAGCTCCAGGACAGTTCAAACACAAACCCAAACCCTCACAAAGCTGACACAAATCCAGCAAGGACAGGAGTGTAGCCCTGACTAAACAGCTCTGAGTGAAATGACACAAAGTTGTTTTCAAGCTCTTCTGTGTGTGATTGATCTCCTGTAACAGGACATGTGCAATTAGCCAGCAGCTCTGCTATTAATAACTATCCCTGAGCATGTCGATGAAATGAATTGGTGTCTCTGTGGATTATTGCCTTTCTCCATCTGACACTTCTCTAGATGAGTGATACAGAACAAAAAGGGAATTTTAAGAGTATATAATTGAGTGTGTATTAGGGTTTATGAAGAGATTCCTACAATAACTGTCATGTTCTACCTGATGGAGTAGCTGTTATGTGAACATGCCAAAGAACCACTTTCCTTGCTGTGATCTTTGTTCTCACTTGCTTTGCCTGCATTATCTGAAAATCTCCTTTGGCTGATGCCACTGAATGCAGCCTGAGTAATGACTTGAGTGCAAAATAAGGACAGGAATAAAGAATGAGGTGAACACTTACTGTCAGAGGCCTCAAATTGGGCACCAAAGTGAAAGGAGGCCCGTGGTTTCTGAGGCAGAGAGCTTGTGCTGCTTCCACCAGCAGCAGATCCTCTGGAAATCAGGACACCTCGCTTTATATCCTGGTGGAACGTGAAGATCCAGGCACCACTGCACTGTCAAACCTCTGCTCCAATGGGGACAGCAGAGGAAGCACTGGGA
This sequence comes from Poecile atricapillus, assembly GCF_030490865.1. NCBI lineage: Eukaryota > Metazoa > Chordata > Aves > Passeriformes > Paridae > Poecile > Poecile atricapillus. The sequence continues at coordinate 8,043,264 of NC_081268.1, read as the reverse complement.
AGAGAATGAAGGCATGGAGGGATGGAGTGACTTGCTTGGTGTGTCACTGCAGGAGGGTGGCACGACCAGGAAAGCAGCTCTGGGTGCTGGCTGTCCCAGACTCTCAGCTGGAGAGCCCTGGCAGGGTTGTGCTGTTGCCAATGTGAGGAAAAGTGATTCCTCAGAAATGAAATCTTATCTATGGTCTGAAACATGGTTATGTGGAGGATCCAGCAAGATGGAGACTGAACCTTTATGTACCAGTTTATGTGGTCTTTGCTGAGGGAGTGCTGGAGCCCTGTGACCCCAGGACAGAGCTGCCATCCTCCTGTGATACCCAACGACAGCAAAAGCTGGGGGGGTCTCTGGGACCACCCCATGCCAGGGGGAGAAGGGGAAGATTTGTTTTCCCATTCTTAGAGGCCTTGCTGTGTGTCCCTGACCTCAACAGAGACATCTGCTGCTCTCACCTACGTGCCAACAAAATCTCTTGGCTCTGAGGAGTGGAAATCCTGTTGGGATTTGGTGGTGCTGGGGTGCTGTCATTACATTTACATCCAACAACATGGAGAAAGCTCCCTTTGCATCCCAGCTTTCCCATCACCAGCCCACACCTTTTTCCACTGTTGCCCTGGATTTTTTTCATCCTATTTCCTTTCTCTGGCCTTACTTCTTTTTCCTCCTCCATTTTTCAGTTTGGTTTGTCACACACACACACACAGAATCACACGCTCAGTCCTCTCAGAGCCTCAGGCCTGCCAGCAGATCTCAAATGCAGTGGGGCTGAGGGATGCCCTGTCACCTCCTGCCCCTCCACGTCCCCCCTGCCCTATTCCCCACTGATCTATTGCTCAGGACAGGTAACCTCAGACAGAAAGATGGATGCCACAATTACCTTCCCCTTTTCAGCAGCTCTTTCCCCTTGCCTCTTCCTGATGGAAATCGTGGGCAAGAAAAATCTATTATTACTCTGCAAATCATATCAAATATTTATCAGGGTAATTCTCTAGTTATCACCAGCGATTGCAAGCCTCAGTCACGTACTAAATCTTGTTAGTGTCATCCCCGGGAACGTGGCTCGTCTGTCTCCTCAGCCGAGTGCTGCACAAACCCGGCTGCCCCAGGGGAGCTTGGCTCCTGGAAAAGCTGTGGGGAAGGAGGAGGTGGAGGCCATCAAAGGTGGGACCAGCTTCCCACATCCCCAGATCCTCCCAGGGCACGAGGTGAGCTCTGCTCAGCACAGGGCCAAGGGCAGGGCAGGCTGGGCCACAGGAGTGATCTGATGGTGATGTTCAGATAAGCTCATTCCTAATCAGAAACTGTCTGCCACAGCCACAAAAAGAGAGGAGTGTTCTTGCCCAGGAGTTACCCAGGGCTGTGTGGGAAGTCAGTGGCAGAGAGCAGAGCACAGCTCAAGGTCTCTGGCTCCTCTTGGAGCTCTGTGGCTGGTTGGAAGCAGCCCTGTCCTGGGGGTCCTGTAAGGCAGGGCAACCTTGGCATCCCTGCAAGCCGTGCCAGGGAGCCTCCCCATCCACCCACCGTGTGCAGGACCAGCAAATGCAGCCACTCGAGCTGGGCTTTTGTTGTCGTGGTTCTTGGCACCGATATGTTTCCAGATTGTACCTATTTTTAAACTCTTTATTGGGTCAGATCTGGACAGCTTGGAGACTTCAGCTCTTCCCTCTCTCTACCCCTGTGCACACAACTTCTTGCTGCAAAGGGAAGAAATGAGCAGCAAATTCCCTCTGCCAGAACCAATCAATCTGGCACCTGTCATCAGCATCACAGCAGCTATAAAATATTTAATTTCTTAATGATGAATTGGCAGATTGTTGAAAAAAGACAACAAGGAAACAAAGAAAAGGAAGCAGACACTCACAATCTGCAGTCACACTCTTTGCCAGGCTGAGCCTTTGGAGCTGATAGCAGGAATGTGTTTTTCCATCCCAGCTACCTGACAGTGCTGTCTATTCATGAAACCCTGCTGGTTGTCGTGGGGATTTTCCTGCTCAGTCACTGGACCCTTGATTTACCATCCTAGAGTCCCACCACTGACTCCTGATCAAACTCAGCCTTCAGAGGGGGATATTTTTGTCAGAAAACAGGCAAACATCTTCTCAATGACACAGATTTAACCTCCTGCAGTGCTGTACACTGGAATAAGCAAGGAAATAGAAAGATCAGGCTGGGTCAGAGCACAGGTACATCCAGCCAGGTATTCCAGTTCCAGCAGTGACTCTAAGGTCATGTTTTGGTAAATGTCTAGGAATACTTCAGTTATAAAGTATTATTTCTCTTACAGCTTCCAGCAATCTGCAGCTCAGGGAGATCCTTATGATTTCTAGCTCCAACTGGAATTTTCTTCCATGAGCTTGCCTAGTCATCTTTTAAAGTTATGCAAACTTTGGGCATCCATAAAAATCTTCACTCAAATAGTCCCATAGCTCTCTTGTGTGAAACCGAATATCTTATTTTGTTTTCAGCATATCTCCTACTAATTTAACTCGATGTTCCCAGTTCCTGCATTAAAGAGACAGTGAAAAATCATTCTCTCTTCACCTCCCATCCCTTGAACATGTCTGGCTCACAAAACAGGGAAAGGCAGAGAGAGGTCTGGGTTAGTGGAGACCAGGATTGGGAATTTGCAGCAGACCATTTGATTCCAGAGGATGTCAGCTTGTGTGTGCCTGTGGGTTCCTTCTGCCTCCAGTTCCTACAGCTGTGAGCTTGGAGGGGAGCCAGAGTCCTCACCTGAATCATGGATTTTTTGGAAGTGCATAAGGTAATTCTGGTGAGAGTCACTTCAAGGAATCCTGTAAATACAAGCAAGAAAACTGCCTGACCAAACTGAATCCTGTATTGCAAATATTGTGATATTTGGTGGGTTTTATTTTATTAACTTCTATGTCCTGTTATTGGGACCTTTCAATTACAACACAGCCATAAGTTCTCACTAAAGCAAACACAAACTTTCCTCCATCACAGAATAAAAAACCTAGAAACCACCTTTAATGGCTTGTGAAAGCCTCCTGAACCCTGGGGAGAAATGAAGAGGAAGGGAACATTTGTCACTTAGCACCATTTATTATTTTTAAGCCGGTCTCATGACGGGGAGCACTGACGCTCCAAACCTACACCGTTCCTCGGGGCTGGGGAGCTTGGCAGGCGTGGGTGGGTGGCTGGCAGCTCTCAGGCACAACCCTCCTGCTTCCTCCTCTGCCTCTCCTGGCAGCCTGTGGGGATCCAGGGATGCTGCAGAGCTGGGCTGGCAGCGTGCAGGGGCTACCAGGGTCATGCAGCACCTCAGCTCAGTCTACCAGAGATGGAATAGCTGGCACTGCCCTCAAGCTCTGGCTGCTCTGGTGATTTGGTTTAGCCCTGCTGTGTAAATATGCAAACCAAAAGCTGCTGCTTGTACAGGAAGGGCTTGGTCTGCTTTCCAGAGGGGTTCATGGAACTTAGGAGCACTCTCCATCACAGGGAGTTGGGATGTGGTGGCAAAGTGACCCCTCCTTGCAAATGCTCAGCCACAGAAGGATGTTTCCATCGTGTTTTGGCACAAGGATAAGATGAAATCAAAGGACAGCACTTTGGTGTCAGGCAGCTCTTTCCCCTGTCCACTCTGAGTCTCTGTCTTCTGCAGCTGGTGTTTAAAGTTTGCTCCACTGATCCTGCCTAATATGGAAGTTCTGAATGGAAAACATCTGCTTATCTCTAATCAAAGCTTGGTTTTCTCTGCCTCTGGGCCAAAACATTGCAATAGGCTTGGCCCTAGTGGGAGCAGTGGGTGCTGAGCAGGGGAGCTGTCTGCTGCCTTTCCAGGCATGGGAAGAACCTGCAGACCCACCTCACCCCACCTGTGGCACCAGCTGCAGGTTTTTGGGGTGTGGAAGGGGAGATTTGACAGCAGCAACCCAGCAGCTCTAAGCTGAAGCACAGGGAGTCTGGAGAGAAATCGCTTTCCCATCTATTAAAATAGATCCCACTGCCAGCAAAAAAACTGGGAAGTGTGACTCAAAGTGGGGGAAGTTGGGCTGATCAGCAGCTAGACACCCACATCAGGACAGCATCTCAGCAGAACCAGTTGCATCCCACTGCTGTCAGCGTGGTTGAACACGTGCTGGAGCAGAGAAGGGACTGAGGGAGGAGCTGCCTGTGGGAAGTTTTTGGCTCACAGCGAAGGCACATGGAGGGGGGGTCCGTGGGATGGGCAGTGCCAGAGTCCTCTTCACCACAGGCCTTTCCCAGAGAGCTTTAACAAAAAACATGAGCCTAAAGAGATTCTCTCTTGCTACCCAAAATCAGCCCTGGACACTGCTCTGAGGGCGTCCCTCTGCCCTTGATTCCTTGCCAGCCATGCCTGGCTGGAAACCTTCTTCCAGATGGAGCAGGCTAGGAAAGGTGTGACAAAGAGGAAGGAAATGTGAATGTATGAGCACCCTTAATTGTATGGTTTTGCTGTCATTTAGACTGCTATAAAATGAGTAAAATATTGAGTAAAAAATGAGTAAAATATTGTGATTCCTCTCTAATAACTTTTTCATCCACTTATGCTGGAATACATTTACTCTGAGTCAAAATTCTTGTCAGAATGTGATTGGGGCAGATCTTTTAGTTTATTATTTGATGGCAAAGGACCAACTTTCTCCCAAGTGGTTTTTTTTTTCTTTTTTCATTAAAAAGTGATAACAGAAGGTGGTGAGCCATAGCCATGTGTTGCAGTGAAGGCAGAGCTGTGGTGTAAGAGGGAAATGGGAATATTTTGGGTGCTGAGGAGGGGGATCACCAAAACTAATTATAACGCTTTCAGCCTAAATAGTTTGGCTCCTTGTTAGTTGTATCAAAAAGGTCAGATTTTCTGAGAAAGGCTTTGTCAGAGGAAGGGTTTTGGCTGAGTTTCTCCAGGGGAACATTGTCCCTGCCAGCCCACGTGTCCCTGGCTGTGTGGTGTGGTGGCCATTTGCCCCTCTGCCTGCTCCTTCCCACAGAACCTGGCTGGGGATGAAGCTGGAAAAGCAGCTTCTCATGAAAACAACCCCCTCAGCCCTTTGCTTTGGTGGGACAGTGTTATCAGCTCCTGGGATTTCATCTCCCAGCACAGGCAGTGTGCCCTGAATGGCTGGGGTTTTCTTGCATGAGCTCATTTCCCCCCTGCAATAGCTCATTTTTTCCTTGCAGTGTTTTCTAGGTCTTGACTCCAGAGTTTGCTTGCATCCTTGCTGGCTGCCTGAGGGTCAGGGGAGAGGCAGGCTGGAGCTGCAGGAGGGCAGGAGGGATTGACAAAGCTCTGGACAGCTGGCACCACAGCAGTTGGAGGAAACAGGAGGATGGAAGGAAGCTCTCACTTGGAATTGTGCCTTGGAGGGGACTTGGGGAATGGGAAGAGGCAACAGGCCAAGCCATGGCATCACAATATGAAAAAGACATTAAACCATTGGAGAGCACCCAAAAGAGGGACACGAGGATGGGGAAGGGTCTGGAGGGGAAGCCATGTGAGGAGTGACTGATTTGACTGGGTTTGTTCAGCCTGGAGAAGTGGAGACCAAGGGGAGAACTCGTTGTGGTTTCCAACATCCTCAGGAGGGGCAGCAGCTGGGCAGGCACTGATCTCTTCACTCTTGTAATCAGTGACAGCACTGCCAGGGATGCCCAGGCTGGGATGTTGGGGTGTCTGGGCAGGGCTGGGAGCTGGATCCATGATCCTGGGCATCCCTTCCCACTCAGGGTGTTCTGTGATTCTCTCTTTCTATAATCCTGTGATTCCTTGATTGTGTGATTCTATGACAGGAGTGGGGACCTGCCATGGCTGGAGCAGCTTTTATTAAGCAGCAAGAAGGGCCTGCTAGGAAATCCCCAGGACAAGGAATATTCCAGCTGAAATAGAGGGCAAAATCCCCATTCCATGACTCTTTTGCTGAGGGATCCTTATCTATCCCTCACTGAGGTCTCCATAGCCTTCAGCAGCCCTGTGGGGTAGGGGGCAGATCCAGCCTGTGCTGAAGGACATGGATTGCTGGAACATTCTGTCTCCAGAGCTACTCTGCACCCCTGGCAGCGCTGGCCGCAGGGCACTTGGTGCTGGCAGCAGGGTGCTCAGTGCCAGAGTGGGGACAGGCAGCTTTTGCTGTCCCCAGCTGTCCTGCAGGCCCTGGCAGCAGTGCAGGTCCTGGCAGCAGTGCAGGCCATGGCAGCAATGCAGTTCCTGGCAGCAGTGCAGGCCATGGCAGCAGTGCAGGCCATGGCAGCAGTGCAGTTCCTGGCAGCAGTGCAATTCCTGGCAGCAGTGCAGGCTGTGACAGCAGTGCAGTTCCTGGCAGCAGTGCAGACCATGGCAGCAGTGCAGGCTGTGACAGCAGTGCAGTTCCTGGCAGCAGTGCAGGCTGTGACAGCAGTGCAATCCCTGGCAGCAGTGCAGTTCCTGGCAGCAGTGCAGACCATGGCAGCAGTGCAGGCTGTGACAGCAGTGCAGTCCCTGGCAGCAGTGCAGTCCCTGGCAGCAGTGCAGTTCCTTACAGCAGCACAGGCTGTGCAATGTGCACCTACAGCACATGATGGCACTGCAGGAGCACACAACGCTGCCTTTGAGCGCAGCCCGGGCTGTGCAGGTGCAGCTTGCCAGGGACAGATAACGCGGGCAGGGAGGGAGGGATGGAGGGATGGAGGGAGGGATGGAGGGATGGATGGAGGGATGGAGGGATGGAGGGATGGAGGGATGGATGGATGGAGGGAGGGAGGGATGGAGGGATGGAGGGAGGGATGGAGGGATGGAGGGAGGGATGGAGGGAAGGAAGGATGGAGGGAAGGATGGAGGGATGGATGGAGGGAGGGATGGAGGGATGGATGGAGGGATGGAGGGATGGATGGAGGGATGGAGGGATGGAGGGATGGAGGGATGGAGGGATGGATGGAGGGATGGAGGGATGGCGTGCCCAAGTCCTGCTGCTCCTGAGCAGGGTGAAGCTTTCTGGAGCTGGGGTCTCCTCGGGAGCAGAGGAGACACAGCAGCAGCGTGGCCCGAGAGTGACATGGGGCTGGCATCTTCCAAAATGCGCAGCAGCTGCATCCCCACAGCTCCGCACACCTGAGACCTTCCCCTCCCTCCCCAAAGCTCCAGGCAGGCAGCAGCACAGCCCAGGCCAGGGCTAATCTGGGCAGCAGATTAGATTGGGAAGGCAGCGTGTCCCAAATTCCTGCAGCGCTGAGGAAAGCTGCCCTGGGTTGCCTCAGCCTCGGTGGCTGCCAAATCTCTGCTTTCACCTCCTGAGCTTCCCCAGGCAGAGCTGGGCGCAATGAAGCCCCAGTGCAGGTCTTGCATGATAATAAACGTGCTCGGCTGCCAGCTGGGTTTTGGAAAAAAGAGAGAGAAACAGGAATTCGTTACTTTGCTTGTTCCTGAAGGTGCAAATCCTCCAGCCAAAAAACAGGGAGCACCGTAGGGATGAAGAGAAAAGCTGTAACAGCATTTCCATACGGAACAGGCTTTTTTCCTGGAATAATCCCTGCAGGAGAGAAATTCAGTTAAAATATCTAGAAATGACAATCCTGGTATTTATCTGTTCTTATCTACAAAGATTTTGAGATGTATAAATGCAGCAAGTTCTGCCCAAATTATTGTCAGATTGAAAACAGTGTGATCCTCTTCATAGAGATTGTCTGGAATTATCTGGTGGGCACAAGGTGGAATGGCTCTGCTTCTTCTCCTCCTTGTCCCCACAGGAAAAAAGTTCTCACTAGGACTTTTCTAGAAGCAAGAAGAAATATATCCAGGAGAAAATGCACTCAGAATCAGGAGAGGAGGGGGAAAAAAATCCTAGTCCAAGAGAGAAGGATGGAGAGGGTTTGATTCCTGCAGCTCTTGTCCCTCTCGCTGGATGGAGCACTCGATATCTCCCTGTTGTAAATGCAGCTGATTGATTTTCTTTCTGTTTCTTCTTTTGCACTTGTTTATTTTAATAAAGATAGATTTATTTTATTTGGAAGCCTGAAGCAAAATGTTCCAGTGTCTCCACCCACCCTTCTGGCACTAAGCGCTGATGGTTATTTCAGTGGTTATAATTTGATTTCTGCCTCTCCTGCTGGGCTGATGTGAGAGAAACAATATTTAGAGAAACTGATTTTTTTTATTTTTATTTTTTTTCCTGGAGTAAGAGAGACAGAGGCTGGGGGTGGTATGAGAAGAGCAAGAACGTATTCACATTTTCCAGGCATTTTATTTCCAAGTTTGCAGTCTCTGATGGACAAAAGGGGCAGGTTAGCTCAACTCATCCATTGCTCTCTGAATAATGGAGAGTGATGCATCTTTTGGGGCATTTCTGTATTATTCTTGGTCTATTGCAGGGACTCATTGTAGCTGGTCTTTTCAATGATTCCAGGTTTGTAGCTTGAGCTATGATAATTTCTATTTTACAAGTGGGAAAATTGATGCACAGAGAAGTAAATCAGTAGTAAATCAGTAGTAAATCAGTCCTTTTCCTTCAGGTCACCTGTCACCAGAACAGTATCAGGAACAGCACTGATTTCTAAATCCAGGATGTTGTCAACACACACAAACCACCCACTTCAGCAATGCCATCTCTCAATTAAACTCAGCCAAAATGAGATTTTCACCACAAGCCAGACCTTGAGCAGCAGGTTTTCCAAATAATTCAGCTCCTCCCCAGCTCCTGGTGTTTCTTAGGGAAAGGATCCTGTGTTTTGCTAAGTGGAATATTTTTTTGGCAGAGAAAAAAAATCTGACCCTTGATTTCAAGACACAGAATAAAAACTTGTGTATCACTTTTTCCCTACTTTTTAAAGAATCAGCCTCCCTATTTTTCATTTTGTCTTTAATTTTTCTGTCTTCTAGAAAAAGGAATAGGGAGTGCCTCTGTGCATAGCTGAAGATAATAACTTAGCTGAACATTATTTTTTTTTCTTTTAAAATATATATCAAGATTGCCTGCTGCACAGTTTACATTTCCTGCTGTGGAGACAAATACTTTAATTAAAATGGGAGAAAAAAAACCATGCAGAAAAAGGAAAAGCCTCTGTGAAAAGAATCATAAGAAGCTTGAAATGGGTAAATGAAGCCCTTTGGCAGCCAGGCTGCATTTACATATATGCAAATATAAATATTTGGGACTATTTTGCTCAAGGCAAGGAGGTGTTGGTGAAAGCCAGGCTTTGAAAAAGACCTTTATGAGAAAAGGTCTCAAACTGCTTGAATTCCACTTCCTCCAGTCCCCGCTCCAGACCTGGTGCAGGACAGATGGAATGGTTTTAGATGATCACGTCTTGAGAATAAAAAGAAAACAGAATTTTCTAAATGCTTTGGCTTTTTTTCTTTCCTTTGCTTAAGTGCAAAGCATTAAATTAATTCTTTGTGGTTACTGTATTTGATTATGGGACCTTGTACCTGCTCTCCCTCTTTGGGCTTCTGCTTGTCCTGAGGGAAAGCCCAGCAGCAGCAAACAGCCAGAAATTCCTCAGTGTGCCAGGCTGGCCCTAACTCCAGGGACAGGTCAGAGGGATGGGAAACTGCAAGTACAAAATTACTGCTCAGATGTGGAGCTCTTCTCCCAGTGTGGAGTTACAGGCTGAAAGATTCACATCTGGCTTTTTGCTTCAGATTTTGGCAATGCAGGAAAAAGGGGAAGCCCTGTTTATAAGGGAGGGCGCAGTGTGAGTCTGCAAGCCTTGTCTGGAGGAAAAATGCCAAGAGAACACTTTTCTTGCGTTTTTAGGCAAAAGAAGCAGCCTGTGAAGGCACCCCCTCACTGCACTGCCATGCCTGCAGTAGGTCTACAGCCAGCAGAGATCAGCTTCTTCTCTCTAAGATATTTCTGGGAAACACTCCCAATATCCTTCCCCTAAAGTACATCCATGCACACAGGAAAACACCCTGCCTTCCAAAGCACACCAGGCTCTCAGTGCTTCCCATTTACAGCCAGCCACGGGGGGATCGCTGGAGTGTGACCAGGGGGAGCAGCAGTTGCCAGCCCTGAGTTCCAGAGGGTGGTAGTGAGCAGTAGGATTTGCTTGGATGGATTTATCAGACCTCCAAAGATCTTTTTCCGGGCCAGGGTATAGATGGATTGAGAGCATCATAGTGTGCTTCCCCCTGCCAAGCTGGGATTTGTATCGAGCTCATTGAGGATAATTAATGAACCCCATCAGATGGGGAAGCTGAGCTCTCACTTTCTGCACCCTCCCCCTAAGAGAGCAGAATGTTGCTCCTGCTTTTCACCAGCCAGAACCAGCAATTGTCCCTTTGAGCTATGATGCTGTCCCTGTATAATTAAGGCTGTCAGTCAAACTCAGACACTTAAACACCATAAACTCCATGGCTTAGCAGGGCTGATCACAGGACTTTAGTGCCTGGCACTCAAAGCAGCAATTGCAGGCCCCTTTCCCATGCTGGTGGGACAAACTGTGAGGGGGAAAGATCCCTGGGAAGGAGTTCTGTGCCTCCAGTGCTTCCTGGATGGTTGGAGCCCTGTGCAGGTGGTGGGAGCAGCTGCATTGATCCTGAACATCCTTTCTGCTCCAAAACCAGATTCTTGGGCTTGGGGTATTGGCAGGACTTGCCTGGCAGTGAGTTTGGGTGCTTGTTTATTGTCTTGATGGGCCAGAGCACCCAGAAAAGCAGGGAGAGAAAGGCTTGACCCATCCAGCTCCTCTACCCCTCACATATTTTGTGTGGCTGGAGGACAGCCAGAGGAGCAGCAGGATGCAGCAGAGTCTGTGCCATGGAGATGCCTCAGCTGGACTGCAGCAGATTCCCTGGTGCTGATGGTCCCTTCCAGACTGCCTGGTGGCCATCCCACAGCCTGTTCACTGCCTGGCTTCATCTGCAGCAACAAATGAGGCTTACCTGAGGCCAAGGATTTTCTAAACCTCAAGCTGTTCAAGGTCCTGAACAGCTTGACATAACTTTGGCAGTACCTCTCCATCTGTTTCCACCTAAATTCCTCTGTGAAGGAGCCCTTTATTTGCTTGGGAAGAGTCTGGCTGTTCATGGAACTGAAGTGTCCAGGAGCTGGGAGACAGGACAAAGTGGTCATGAGCTCAAAACCCTGCACTTCTAGACCTCATTAAGGGATCTCCTGAACTATCACTGATTCTCCAGAGTTATCACTGATTCTCCAGAATTATCACTGATTCTCCAGAGTTATCACTGATTCTCCAGAGTTATCACTGATTCTGCAGAATTATCACTGATTCTCCAGAGTTATCACTGATTCTGCAGAATTATCACTGATTCTCCAGAGTTATCACTGATTCTCAGGCCACAGTCTGAAAGCCTTTAGGAAGGGCTAGTAAGAAATGAACTTGGTTTCTTTCAGAGGAAGGATTCTTTGTGTGGAGAAAAGCCTTTCTTGGAAGGTTTGTTACCCATTCCTTGTGTGTCTAGGGAATTTTGTTGAATGAATCCGTGTCTCAGTGGTTGCTGATGGGTGGCAGCAGCCTGGGGTTTGTGTGCAGATAAACAGGGAAGGAGACAGGGTTAAATTCAGTTAAGTGCTGCCCACTGGCATCTGGATAAGGTTCCAAGTGAGCCAACAGGCCAGCAGAATGTGGGATGCAGACAGTAAGGAAAACATCCCCTGAAGGGCAATCAGAAGATGCACTGTCCAACTCATCAGTGCACAGTGAAGCTTTGTCATGGCTGTCATGAGCTCTGTCATGAAATAAATGAATAAATTAAATTAGAAATGGAGCTGGAATCCATCCCCTCTCTCCTCTTATGAACAAACAATGGGAGGATGAATGAGTGCTCCCCAAATTTGCACAGACAGAGGAATAACCAGATATAAAACACTGCTTCACATTTGGAGACCTGCTCAAACCAGGAAAGAAAAGCTTCCCCCTGTCACAGCACTGCAGTGTAATCCTCATTCCAGTCTGCTCCTGCATTATTCTACTATGAAATCCCTTTTCAGAGTTATATTTGTCCATGGTTCCAGACCTCAGATTATCTGGTTCTCTGCTGGTGAGCAGCTGTGCTGTATGAGCTCTCTCACACGTATTCCTGTGCTTTCCCCCTCTGAAGACCATTACTGATAATTAGTTAGTGTAAAATGGGAGGAATTTTGTTTGGCATTCTTTAAAACACTCTCTTCTCACAGCTCTCTGGCCTGGGGCTGGCTGTTACACCCACTGCTTCTGGAGCACAGCTTTCCCCATCACTGCATGATGGAGGATTATTTCATTAATGGATCTAATGATACTTTGTCTTTGGTGCTGACGATCTTTGTGGCGGTGCTGTGCAATCTTTAATTAACTTTGAGCCTGCCAGGCACTACAAGGATGTTGATAACCTGCAACAAATGCAGCAGAAGCTTGAAGGCCTGGTGTGGTAAAATGACCTTTCCCAAGGTCACACAGCGACTCTGGGCTGGGTGAAGGTTTGATGCCAAGTCTCCTGGTGAGGCAAGGCTGTAAAAAAAGCACATTTCCCTGCTAAAAAGTGCAAAGTGGGGTAATCCAGGCGAGGAATGTGAAGTGCTGGGGGGAGCAGGGAGCGTGTTGAGGAGCGTGGTGGCTGCACTGCTCAGTCCCAGGGCTGGCAGGGCAGTGTTTAAGTTTGCATTTGGCTGTGTTGGCTTTGCGTGAGCAGGAGCCCGTTCTGCAGCACACGGAGCAGGGACAGGCATTTAATGTGTGGATTAAAAGTGAGGTGTCACACGAGGGCTGCCAGCAGGGAATGCACACACACAGGCACACGGGAAAGAGGGAGATGCAGAGAACTTGTATAGGCCCTGTCGTGGATGTGGAGTTGTTAAAACCTGAATTCCTCAAAGGGTTTGTTAAAAAGTGTGGTGATTTCTTCCATTCAAAGCTTTTGGTTCCCATGGAGCTCTGTGTTTTACCAACCCAGAGGCTCTGTGTTCATAAGCCCCCATCTTCTGACCACCTTTCTATAAGATGTTCCTTGTCTGAGTTTTGGAGCTGCTGTCCATGCACCTGTCCTGTCTTATTTACATATTTTTTCATGTTTTGAGTGTGGAAGGAGCTCCTGGTCCCAGCTGCAAGGGCGTTGCTGGTGTCAGTATTGTAAAAGCATGAGTTTGAAATCCTGAGCAGATGCTTGCTCTTTCCCCTTCCCTGAGATCTGCTACCACGGGAATCATTGCTTTGGACTTAAACCCTCCACATGTGCCCAGAGGTCAATGCTGAAGCTTTGGTTACCCTGGAAACCAGGACAAAACTGCTCCAAGCCATTATTGCAATATGGGTCACTCATGGTAAAAAGAGAGATAGAAAATCCCCTTCCAACGAAGGTGTTTTCCATAGGGGAACCGACAGGTCTGAGCAGGTCACAGTTTCTCCTGTCTCCTGTGGGTGGGACAGGAAGCCCTGAGATTCAGAGCACTTTGTTTGCCCCTGGTTTCCACTGCTGACTGCACAGGTGGAGGGTGGGATGTTGCACAGTCCTTGGGCAATCCTCTCCTGTTTTTCAAGCAGCCACCCTGTGCTCGTCAGTTCTTTGGGAAAAGCACCAAAGTGAGATGCTACACTCATCCTTAGTCCCTGAGAAAGGGAGGGGGTGTCATTCCTGCCATGGGATTTCAGATTGTTCCCTACACAAATTGCAGTGAGGTAAAGTCATACTCATCCCTTTGGAAAAGGGCCAAGTTGAACAATCAGAGATTTCAGCGATTTACTAATTGTTGGGAAACATGACTGTCTCCAGGAGGCAAGAAACATTTTTTCTTTTATTGTTCTATTTGAGAACAGATGCACTTCTGGTTTCAAGGAGTTGATACAGTTTTGTGGGAGGGGGATTTTGGGTGAGGACAGGTGAAAATTACCTTCATATCTCCTCTAAGGTCTTCCCACAGCTTCATGACCCTTTTTTTTTTTTTTTAATTATTGTTTTCCTTGGCATGCTGTCAGACCATCCCACATGCCTTACAGCTTGTTTTAAGCATGGAGCCACCCTGCCAAGTCTTTGTGACTTCCACATTTAAGGAGCCACCTTAAACCACCACTTATATGTGCTGGCTCCTGTCCACATTCCACCTCTGGAGCCTCGTCATCTCACCCTCTTCTGCTTGCTTGCAGGATGCAGCTATGTTATTTATGTTATGTTTCCCCTTCTTTACTTCCCTTGTTGCTGCTTTATTCCTGCACTATCACCTTCATGGGTTTACCTCTGTTGCCACTTCTGCAAAACGCTGCCTCCAGCAGCAGAAAGGACCTACAGTGATGGATTTACAAGCTGGTGTAGAGCCACCTTGCAGCAGCCTCTCAGCTGGCTGTTCCTTGGGAAGAGGACTCCTCCTGCACAGCTGTTAGAGGGCAAACCCCAAAAGTGGGGTTGGTTTGGTTTAGATCAGGCTGTGCCTGTGCCAGCAGCTTCATTTGGGGTGTGGGAACATCACTACAGCACCCATATAGCTGATATGGCCATGGGAGGTGAAACTTCTGCTTTTCCTCACATTTCCTTCCCTCCCTCCCTTTCACTGTGGTCAGGTTGTCAGGGTGCTTCCTATGCCCTTTGTGACACTCCTTTTCCTGGGTAACTTCCCTTCTGGTATCTCAGCTTCCTGGCAGCTTTCCATAACACCCTGTCTTGTGATCTGCAAAGGGTTAATGCCCTTCCAATGCTCCCACTGCTTGGGACTGCTTGGTTCCTCCTCTGTTGGAGCATAAATGGTTTTGTCCTTGTTGTTACAGGCAACTCAAAGCCAAAGAAATTATTAAAAAGTCCCCCCAAAACATGCAAACTGAACAGAACTGAGAGAAAATTGAATAAATTCCTCTACCAGGAACACTGCTTCAGGTTTTACTCTGTGCACAGATAAATCTTTGCTCTCCAGAAAGCACAGAATAACCACCCAGGTTTTGTAGATTCCAATCCACAGCACTCCGAGTGCAGGCAAACCTGCATCTGGATCTGGCTCCACCCCTCTTTTGGTATTTATTGCTTTGCAAGTAATGGAAGTGAGCTCTCAGCAGTGCAGACAATTAATATTCTGTGTTCTTCTCCTGGCAAATGCCATAGAAGTGTTAATGTCTGAAAGCTGATGCCTAAAGCATGCCATGAGCTAACCCCAGGGAGGGTTTGCATTTTCCCTCTGGGTAATGTGTTCACAAGAACATTGCCACAGCTTGCAGGAGCTGGGTCTGCACTTTCTGCTGCAGCCATTGCAACATTTTCCTGTCACACAGGGTCAGGTCGTGGCAGTGAAACCACAAACATGAGGCTCAGGAGTCTTGGCACTGGTCAGTGCCTGTGGCAGTGCTCTCAGTACTCACAGAAAGCAGGTTTGCTGCTTTCTGTGAGCCTTTTTGCTCTTACATTCTGGTTTTCCCTCAAACCAGGGATCTGTAATCTCTCCAGATCCTCATTAGAGCTGCCCCTTGTTCTAAGCTTTCCCAGAGTGTCCCAGAGTGCTGTAGGGGCTCAGTGTTTAACCAGTTGTGGCACCGAGTCCTCAGGTCAACCTTTCTTGTGTCCAGTTTAAAAAGTCTGAGCTCTGCAGTGCTCCATGCCCTACACACCTTTGATGTTTGATAGTCTGAATAAATCCTTGTCCTACAGCAGGCTCATTATGAAGAGAAGTGGGGGAGAGGAGGTAGAATAAACAGGATAAGTCAAAGCCACAACAATACAAAACATATGTAAATCAGGCAATGTGACACCATAATAAGGATGTAATGGAGGCAGAAAGAAAAAGAAAGTAAGTCCGATTGTTGCTTCAGTAGAATAGCCAGCATCAGTCTGAGGTGGCCAATCCACCTTTCTCAGGGCTGTGGCAGGAATTTACACTCCCTCTAAGCACAGAGTGTTCCATGCCAAGACCCCTCTGTGGTGACAGTGAGCCCCTGGCTCTGGCCAGCCCAGGGGTGACCATGGTTCATCCCAGGCAGAAGGAGAAGGTGCTGCTGGGCTCTTTGGTGACAGCCTGACTCTCTCCAGGGGTCCAGGGAGCTCCACTGCCGCTCACTGCCTGCCCATGAATGTTTGGCAGGCGAGGCTGGATGCCTTCGCCATCTGTGTGAAATCCTTCCAGCCATTTAGATTAAACATTGACTTCAGTGAAATGTAGGGCTCCTAATGACCTGACATAATCCATATGGAGTAGCTGCCACAGATAGTGACTATCTTGACACTGATTAATCACTTCTTCTGGTAGCGTATTTGTCCCTGGTTACTTGACATAGTTCTTCCCTAATAGCTTTGGAATAGTTCTGGGGTGTTCATATGATCCTGGCTTTGGGGAATATCCCTTCTGATGGCACACATTATCCACTCCAATGTAGGCTTGGCTGATTTTCATCAAACCAACTTGGACTCCAGCTTTTGGGTTGTTTTCTCTGCCCCTGAGTGCACCAGTCTTGGTCCTTCTCTGTGATGGGAAGCACCTCAGCCATGCTGAACTCTGTTCAGTGCCACCACTGGCAATGGGCTGTGCAGCATGAAGAGACTGATTCCACCTCTGTGCTCTTCCTGGACACTTAGAGGCACCACAAACATTACAGATCCTCCTTGCTCTGGAGCTGCAGCTGGAGTCAATCCCTGCTCAGGCAGAGAGAGCTGATGCTGGGTGTTCTTTGGGTCTGACATCCAAAGTGAAGGAGGAATTTCTCATCTGAGTGTTCTCTTTTTCAAAGCTAGGGGATCCAGAAGCAGAGGCAGGAAGTCTTCCAAGCTGATCTTCTGTCAGGTGTGAGTTGTGGTTTCCCCATCCCTGGAAGCATCTAAGGCCAGGTTGGATGAAGCTCTGAGCAAGGCAGGGGTTGGAACAAGATGAACTTTAAGGTCCCTCCCTATCCCAGCCAGTCTGTGATTCCATTATTAGACTCACTTCACATGGGGAAGCACCAAAAGTGAGAGTGACAAGCTCTCTAGGACCTGTTCTGATGAAATCAGTGTCTCAGCTCCCTCCCCAGCCCTGCTGCAGGCTCTGTGTGCTCCAGCACTGTCTCTATCCTGGCTGCCAGGCCAGGCAGGGGTTACTGTGCAAGGCAGTGACTCACCAGTTTCATTCCAGCTTTTGTGGAACGTGCAGCAAAAAGATCTTAAAGATGTTCTCTCTCTTTCCACCATTTCCCCTCGTAATTTATATAAATTGTTTTTCCCAGCAGGATGGCTGGGAAAATTCAACTTGCTGTTAAATTTGTGCCACGTTTCCTGTCACTCTTCCTTTCCACTCAGACAACCTTTCAGGCCTGGACAGGTGACTGACTTGCTGAGTATAAGGACAGACAGGTGAGCTCCAAGGATTGGTATCTGCCTGCAGCCCCTGAGCCTGGATCCCTCTGGAAAAGTGGCTGATTTCAGCCTAATTCAGGTGACTGCAAGGCTGGCACTGTGAGAGTTTGGAAGGGACGTGTGGCCAGCCCAGCTGAGAGCAATGCTGGCTCACCTGGGGTATCCTGAGCTTCTCAAGGACTTTTGGAACCTCTTGTGCTGCTCCCCATCTTCAGCTCCACAAGTTCTGTGCTGTGAAAGTGCCAGCACCTCAGGAATGCTCCCCCCTCTGATCCATCAATCTCTCCCCTCTGATCCATAGCTCATAACCAAATAGTTGCTAGAGATGGCTCTTGCACATAAAATAAGATCTGCTTTTGTTTAATCTTGAAATAGTTTGTGTCATGTTCCTCAGCCTCTGTTTGCAGACAGACTTGGGGAAGTGCTTGAGATGACTCCTGAGGCGAATAGAGCCCCTGTGCAGGGTAAGAGTTGTTCATCCACACGTGGTACTGGGTTACCTGTGACCTTGAAACCACCCTAGGTACAGACAATCCTGTTTTTGTGGCTCTCATCACTTGTCTTGTCCAGAAGTTTAACTAATTTTGCTTTTTGGCTGGAGTACACAAATAATTTTCTTTTAAAATAAGCAAGTACAAGATGTTTGATGTTTTGCCAGTTCAGCTGCATTGTGGCTGTCTTATGCTCTGGATTACCTTGCCTGAGATCACAGAGGCTGCATATGCACTGTCTGCATTGTGTTACTTATATTATAATACAGTTCAGGAGCACAAAGATGACTCAGGCGTGTGTTTTTGGAAACACAGATTATCTGTAACACCTCCTTGCTAAGAGATCTTTAATGATCCCACCAGCAAATTGCCAGAGTAGTGAATCATGTTTGATTTTAGATATTATTCCTGTCGTTTTAAGGGATTCCAAATAATTCTTTTGGTTTTTGTGAACACATAGCCATCATGGCTCTCTCCACATTGCTGTGTGCCAGCTGAGCAATATGAAGTTAACCAGCACTGACTTTCTAAACTGGATTTGATCTGCAAACTTGCATGTTTTCTGCTAGCACCTCATCCCCTGCAGTGTCTGTAGGACTTGTCCTCAAACAAATTCTGATGTGTGTTGTGAAACTTTCCCTTTTGACAGCAGCAGAGCCTTCTTTGAGTGTCCTTCAAGCTGCACTTCCCACTTGACCTCTGAGCGTGGCTGTGGGAGGGGTTTTGTGATGCTCCCAAACTCTTCAGCATCTTCAGTAAGTCTCCATTGAAATGGTAATTTCTAGAGCATACTTCAGGCTCATCTCAGCTTTAGATAAAAATTAAATGTGGATTGCCTCATTCTGCATATTGAATACTAAGGGATGCACTCATTTGTTCTCTCTGCAGACACACGATGCTCTGCCAATTTCCTTAATCCAGGCACAGAAGCAGTCAGCAATTGTTTCCATTCACTTTTGATTCCATCTATAAAAGGAAATACCTGCAATCACCAGAGGCTTTTCAGAGCAGGGATTTTGTAGAACTTGTCCAATTTCAACAAACTTTTTGTCTGCTGGCTTAATGGGCACTATCTGGCTGCACATCAGGGTGTCGGTTTTAGCTCCCATTGTGCTGCCATGTGTTTTTTATTGCAGAGATCATCAGTTATTTTAGGATTTCCCCATCTCTCCTAGGCTCTCTACTAACCTGTCAAAAAAGTCTAACCCCCACCTCTGAAATATTTTAAACTTTTCTTTATAAGTGGATTGCTGGCTGGGCTGATATCGCATCTTATATTTAATATCAATTTTCACAGACTTTCGTGAGTTGTCACATTTTATTCCATCTTCTTCTAGATCAATATTCCACCCTTGTCTCGTATTTTTGCCACTTCTCTCTCTATGTGGTGTTGATAAAACTCAGTAACCTTATGGCTGGATCCCCAGTAACATTTCTTAGTTATCTCCAGGAAGACAGGAGCAGATCCATGAATGCCCAGCCATTTATCAGACTAAATGAAGGAAGCTTTATTAGAAGGCTCACAGCTGACTTAAATTAATATTGCCAACTGTGAGCTTTTACAAAGGTTTTTTTTTTCCCTGAAACAATAGTCTGCACTAGGAATTCAGCATTGAGATGTTCTGTAGCCAGGCATCAAACAGAGATTCAGGAAGAGCAGGGCAGGGAGCAGCTCTAAGCCCAGCTCAGGCTGTTTGTGCCTCTCTTCTTTGCTGCCCTCAGCAACTTCTTCCATGGGAAGGGTGGGAAGGGGCAGAATTTCTGTGACCACAACTCTGATTTCTCTGTGAATCTCCTCGTGCCAGGCCATATTTCTGCAATAATTGTAATAAAGATCCAGCCAGATGGATAAAACCTGGATGTTTGTTCACAAGAGCTTGGCCAGAGATAAACCTGCGCTTACCTGGCTTAAGAAAACCTCTGCCACAGCTGAGCTCTTCTCAAGTACTTGCCAGGGTGAAGCTGGGAGAATGGAGGAGTGCAAAGACAGTCACCCTCTCTAACCAGTGCATTTGAATTATGAAAGTGGAGCATGAAACTGGGCTCAGAATTGCACAATATATTCTATTTGTTTTATTTTTATTTTTTTTTTGCCAATTTGACCTGAATTAATCAGAGGCAATCAAGTCAAGTGACACTGATGAAACTATTCCTCTTTAATTTCTAGCCCAATCTATATCTGTCATTGCTTCTTCTTTTTTTATTGTTTTTTTTTGTTGTTTTAAACAGTTTTTAAGAAACAATTTCAAGAAGAGCATTTCACCAGTGCATGTGAAGAAACAAGGCAGTGACCAAGTTTCACTTCCCTCCTCATTCTCTGCAACTCTGAGACGTTCAGTGAGAGGCAGGAGTGGTGCAACACAGCAAGCAGGAGCTTTCTGTCTCCAGGTTTCTCTCTCCATGCTCCTTCTTCCTGCTCTCCTGGCCCCCTGAAGATGCCCAGGAGAGGAGCCCATCCTGTGGGGACACTCCTGGTGCTGCTGCAGCTGCCATTTGTCCCGTGCCCAGTGGCAGGCTGCCTCCTGGATCCCTGCTTGGAGGTATGTGAGCTCCAAGAGAGCACAAAATCCTTCTGTTTCTCTGGTGCAGCTCTTCCCTCTGCTTGGGAGATTTGTGCCTCAAGCCTCGAGTTGTCTTAGGAAAGCCCAGCTTTTCTTTCCAAGGTTATTATCAAGGTGATTGAAGTATTTGAAGTAAATTCTGGTCTCGAAAATATCCGAGAACCAGAACCAGCAGCGAGAACATTTCTTCTCATTGGCTTTCTGTGCTTCTGAGGGTGCTGCACTGTAGTTATTGTAATAGATTATATTTCCCTTAGAAGGGATCCAAACTGTGTAATTTCTACAAAACACAGATTCTTGCCTGGTTTGTTCAGTAGAGTGATTTCACCAAGTACCAAAAGCCGTTTGCAAAGCTTTGCTGACAATAATTTGCTTGCAGAATAACTTTGGTTCAGAACTGAGAGCTGTTCCTGAATATTCAGTGCATCCATGAGTGTTTGTCCTGCTGGCTCTCTCAAAGGTTGCTGCTGGTTCATCTGTAACCTCAAGGAACGCTGTCCTGTAGTTTTGTCCCACCTTCAATCAGCAAGAAATACAGATGTTTTTGAGGCCAGAATCTAATTCAAATGCTTCAATGACCACACTCTTCATGGGGAGCAGGTTCTATTAGAAGTGAGAAAAATGTTTAGGGTATGTAACATTATTTCCTAAAACTCAGGGCAGCTCCTTTAGAAATGAACCACAAGGCAGGGGTCATTCTGCCCCTGCTTTCCTGGCAGTGACATTTTCTGGCACTTCATGAAGAGCAGATGTTGACCATGATGGGATCTGCCTCTGTTACAGGTCACCCCCAACACAACCTTCAGATGCACCGGACTGAACATCTCTGGAGTTCCTGATGGAGTCCCAAACACCACCCAGAACCTGGACCTCAGTTTCAGCAATCTGAAATCACTGGAGTCAAATTATTTTGCATCAGTCCCTGAGCTGCAGCTTCTGGATCTCTCAAGGTAATGGGATCTATTATGTGGGTACTGGTTATTTTTTCTTCACCAGCTGGGTTACATTGGTGGCTTATTTTGGGGTCTATTTGTTTTGGCTGGGTTTTGTTAGTTGGGGTTTTTTTGTTTTGTTTTTTTTTTTTCTTGTGACTCTGTCCCTGTGTCTGTCATTTTGCACATCCCCATGGAGAAGTGATGTGCAGATTTTAGTCAGTCACTGAGTGCACACTCTGCACTCAGAGCTGGGTCTGTCAGTCTGATCTTGTAGGTTGAGATGTGAGAAGGAGGAGGAAGATGTTTCACTTGTCTATGAACAAGGAAAATGTCAGACCTTTCACTGTTACAAAAACTCTGAAGTGGAACATCTTGGGTGAGCTGTTTTTCTAATCACAGTTAAAAAAAAAAAAAATAACATGAAGGTACATTCATTTTCCAAAAGGCTGTTTTAAAATATCAACATATTCTCTTTTCCTTTCTCCTCACATATCTGGGGGAGGAGATGGGGGAGGCCTATTAGCAAATTTGAATTGATGTATAATTTCCATTAACTTCAGACAACAGTTTCTCTGGGTAAATTGTTTCACTGAGAAATGTCACTCAGTCCCATCACAGCTCTAGCTCCAAAGTGGCTGAGTGGCAGAGCACATTTGCTGCGAGGCACTGGCTGGATTATTAAACTAATTCTGCTGCATTTCACTGCAGAATGGATTTGGGGCTCAAAATTTGGACCTTTCCACATCAAACAAACCTTAGAGGTTTGTTTTCCTCTCTTCCTTTTCTCTTTCAGAGCCAGCACAGCCTGGGGTCTGCTCCCTCTGAGCCATCACCAGACACCAAGTGCTGACTGAGTTGTGAGCTCTGCCACATCTGCACTGCTGTGGTGCCAGTGGGGCTGCCCAGATGTGGCTGAGGTGGCAGTCTGAGGGCTGGGGGTGCCAGCTGTGGGTTCTTCCATCAGTGGTGGTCATCACAATGTCACTTCGGCCTAAACTGAAAGCTAGGACTCTTCTTTCCTGGTGCCTGGACAAATTTTTGATCTTCACCAGGTCTCCAGGTCTCCTGCTTTGAATTTAAGATTGGAGAGGGAGGAGAGGAGGAGGTGAGATCAGGTCTCCTGTTGGAGGAGCATTCCCTTTGAACACCCAGGGATGCTCTGCCCAGCACAGCAAAGCCAAACCAGTCCCCAGTGTGAGACTGAGCCTGAGGATGTCACAGCAGCTCTCAGGGAACAAGGAAAGGACCAGTTTCATGCACTTTTATTTTCTTTTCATGCCCAACAGGTGCCACCTCCACACAATAGAAGATAACTCCTTTATGGATCTCCATAGACTTTCCACCTTGATTTTAACTGCCAATTCCCTCCAGCACCTGGGGAAAGCAGCTTTCTATGGCTTAACATCTCTGAAAAAACTGGTTCTGGTGGAAACCAACAGAACCTCTCTGTCTGAGCTGCCCATTGGACACTTGCACACTCTGCAGGAGCTGAATTTAGGCCACAACAGCATTACTTCATTGAAGCTTCCTGACTATTTCACCAACATGACCTCCCTCAGGCACCTGAGCTTCTTCTCTAACAAGATCACATCTATCTCCAGAGGAGACCTTGATGCCCTGAGGGAAGGGAACAGGCTCAACCTCACTCTGGTGCTTTCCTTGAACAATATAAAATCCATAGAGCCGGGGGCCTTCGTGGGGATTCACCTCGCTGAGCTGGCCCTCAGGTCCGCTTTTGAGAACTTCATGATGCAAACTTCTCTGCAAGGCCTGGCTGGTTTGCAGGTCAGCAGACTCATAGTTGGGGAGTTCAGGGACAGTGATAAACTGCAGGACTTCGAGAGGGGGCTCTTGACTGGGCTGTGCCAGGTACAGATGGAAGAGTTTGTCTTAATCTGCTTCAGGGAGTTTGAGGATGACACAGACACTCTCTTTAACTGCATAGGCAACGTCTCCACCGTTCGCTTGGTGAACCTCGGACTTGAGGAGATATCACAGGTTCCTGCAAGGTCTAAAGTGAAACAGCTGGAATGCAAAAAATGCAGTTTTGAGGATGTGCCTGCCCTGAAGCTGTCGCTTTTCAAGGAGCTGAGCGTGCTCCGTATTACCAAGAACAGAAGACTCAAAAACTTCAGGCAGAATTTTGAGGGTCTCACTAACCTGGAGGTTATAGATTTGAGTGAGAATAGACTCACCTTCAGCGGTTGCTGCTCCCCTCAGTTCCAAAATTGTCCAAATTTGAAATATTTGAACTTAAGCTTCAATTCTAATATCAGATTGACTGGAGATTTTGCTAATGTGAAGAATTTGTTATATTTGGACCTTCAGCACACAACTTTATTTGGTCCTGGCTCCTACCCTGTCTTTCTGTCCCTTCAGAAACTGATTTACCTTGATATTTCCCATACCAAAACCGAAGTTAAATCCCAGTGCACATTTTGTGGCTTGAACTCTTTGCAAGTGCTCAAGATGGCAGGAAACTCCTTTGAGGGCAATAAGCTGGCAAGCAACTTCAAAAACCTAAGTCACCTCCACACCTTGGATATTTCAAGCTGCAAATTAGAACACGTGGATCAAAGTACTTTTGATGCCCTCTCTGAGCTAAAAGAGCTAAACATCAGTAACAATAAGCTCCTGACCTTTGATCCTGGAGTCTACCGGCCCCTCCGAGCCCTCAGAGTCCTGGATTTCAGCAGGAACCAGCTGACTGTTCTGGACTCAGCCTGGGAAATCCTGCCTGACAGCCTGGTCCTGTTGGATATCTCTCAAAACCTGTTTGACTGCTCCTGTGTGTACCTGGACTTTCTGAGATGGATCAAGGAGAAGCAGGAGCTGCTGCAGAACAAGGAGCTGATGCTGTGCCACACTCCCTCGTACGCGGTGAACGTCAGCCTGCCAAGCTTTGACCTGTCCTCCTGCCACCTCAGCGCAGGCAAGGTTGCCTCCTCAGTGGTTGTGCTGCTCTGTGTAGTGGTGCTCCTTTTCCTGATTTACAAGTACTACTTCCAGCTCTACTACTCCGTGGTGCTGCTCAGTGGGTGCAAACACTCCGCAGAGAGAGGTGACACCTACGATGCCTTTGTCATCCACTCCAGCAAAGACCAGGAATGGGTGACAAAGGAGCTGGTGGAACCCTTGGAAGGGGGAGCACCTCCCTTCCGCCTGTGTCTGTACTACAGGGATTTCCTGCCAGGGGTTCCCGTTGTCACCAACATCATCCAGGAGGGGTTTCTCAGTAGCAGGAATGTCATCGCCGTCATCTCCACCGACTTCCTGGAGAGCAAGTGGTGCAGCTTTGAGTTTGACATTGCCCAGTCCTGGCAGCTGGTGGAGGGAAAGACTGGGATCATCATGATTGTGCTGGAAAATGTGGATAAAGCCCTGCTGAGGCAGAGGCTGGGGCTGTCTCGGTACCTGAGGAGGAACACCTACCTGGAGTGGAAAGACAAGGAAATAAGCAAGCACATCTTCAGCAGGCAGCTGACAGGAGTGCTGCTGGAAGGCAAAAAATGGAATCATGAGGAGGTAAAACTCATGTGAAGAGAGAGAAGGGTTCTTCCCTGTCTGCCATGCTGGCCTGGGCTGCTGGATGGTGCTCAGAAGTTCTTCTGTTGCTGTTCAGAGTCAGAGGGAGTGGATGGAAGCACTACAGACATTCCTGCCTTGCTGGTCACCTTTTCTCAAGGAAACTTGCACGTTAAGGAGTGACAAGGGCAGAAGAATTTCCTGAGCTCTGTGTTTGCCCATGGCTATCACCCACAGGTGAACCAGCAATACCTCAGGTCTGGTGGCTGTAGGAACAGGCCAGAGCTCTTGCTGTCATCTGGCTGCTTCTGAAGCTGCATTTGGGTCCTCAGACCATTTACCCAGAGCACCTTCACAGTCTGCTGCTTTGAGTGGAGCCCAGACTCTCCAAGGTGAAGACACAGGATTTTCAGCTCTAAAAACTTTGTCAAACAGAAACGAGGTTTGGATTCCGAAAGTCTTGTGCCTGCCTGTGTGGGCACCATGACTCAGGGGACAAACCCTCCAGAGACCAATGGGACACCCTACAGCCCACCTGGCAGCTGCTCAGGGAACCTGAGTGGTTTTGTCATCAGGGAGAGAGGTTTCTGTGGCTGGGAAATTTGCCCAACATGTTTCTTTCAGTTTTATTTAGACTAAGACCAAATACTGAAACCATCACCTGAAAATCTTACTTATATTCATGTTATTTAGCTTTTGAGAGGACATTTTGGAGTTTTCTTGATAGGAACAAGATATGTAACACCTTTAAACTGAAATATTTTTTTGCTCCCACTGCTGCTCCTCATCCAGTGTTTGTGGATATGCTCTGGGACTAATCTAAGCAAACAAAATTGAGCCTGAATGAAGTATTTTGATGTTTACAGCCAGCAAGTTCTAGATTAAGCTTTTTCACTCTCTGGATCAGCCTTAATTCACTGTTGGAAGGTGCTGCAAGAGCATCCAGACTTTGAAACGGAGTTCAGATCTGCCTGTCTGCTCAGCCTTCCCCAGGGGTGAGTTTTGCTTTTGTTCCACTGAGAAACACTTTGCAGGGAGAAGAGATAGAGGGGAAAGGTCTGGGTTAGCTGAACTGAGTGTACCCCAGCACTGTCCTGAATCAAGGGAAGCAAAGTCTAAATGCCATGGAATCATATCACGGAATCATATCCATGGAATCATATCCATTGATGTGTGGGGTGTTGGGTGGTGCAGGAGAATTGCTCTCTTTCCACCAAAGGCTCTGGTTGGGATTCATCACTGAATTACTCTGGTTTTAATCTTGCTAATCCTCCTATAATCAGTGGTGTTCTGGAGAAGCAACTGAGTGGTGAATCAGATCTGATATTTATCTGCTCACTTTTCTAAGCACCAGACAGGGGCATTTCCATGGAAGCAGGATCGGGGATCAACATCAGACGTTACTGGGTAGAGAGGGAGAGCCAGGCCTTGTGCTGGCAAAAGCTGAATCACAGCTCCCTCTCTGTGTGCTGTGTCAGACAAACACTACCAAACCCCCCACAGCCCTCCCAAAGCTTTTTGTGTGACCCAGGAGATGAAGATTTAAAGAACTAAGCTCGATGCTGCGTTCCTCTGCTCAAGACAGTTGGTTCTGCATCTGCTGAATACTATGCCAGCAATTCCCAAAATGAAGTTCTCCTCACCTCTGCTGGGATTGATGGGTCCTGCAGACCTTCCTCCTCAGCCTTTCAACCCCACCTTCCTCCTCCTCCAGGGACAGAGGCTGCTGGAGATGGTGGAGACAATGAACCAGCCACAGCTCGAGGTCCCCTGGACTGAGGCCAAAGGAAAGCTCAGAGGACAAATCAAACATTAGCTTGAATTTCAGCAGCTCCAAGTTAAATTGAGAAACAAAAGAGGAAAAATTAAACAGAGTGGGAGTTCCTGCTCCTGAATTGAGCAGCAGTGAAGCCACATTTGTCCTTCACTCTTTCTCTCTGTGGCTCCTCTGCAAACAATTCAGTGGATGTGTATTTCTGGCACAAAGCACAGAGTCCTATGATTCTTGATTGTAATTATAACAATGAGTTTCAGAAAGCCTGTGAGTGGTTCTGGGCATTTATAAAAGGGATTTGGGACAATATTGTTTAAAAAGTCAGTGTTTTTTTGAATATCAAAGCAACTTTAGGAGAGCTGGAGTGATGCTGAGGCGAGGCTCCCACCAGCACAATTTTAAAAGAAACTGGTCACTTGTTTTTCTCTTCCTATTCAGAATCTCCACAGCAGACAAGAATGTGTGAGTTGCCCCTGGCTGCCTTATTGTCCAAGGAAAAGCCACAAAAACCATCATAACTTCAGCTGACCCTCTGTGATCCCTTCCAGCCTGACCCACTCTGTAATTCTGTGACTTGCCCAGGCAGTGCTGAGGTTTATGGGTCCAAGATGGACAAGACTGTGTGAACAGTTGTATTTTCACCATTTACCCAGCAGAGAAACAGTAGATCTTTCTTTGGAAGACTCAAAACAGCTTTCCCCAATGCTCTACACGGGGGAATATTGTGGTTCCCACAGAATCACATGTTCCCATTTGCCTTCATTGCAGGAAGCAAATGTCCAAAGGAAAACTCAACGTTCTCACGTTTCCAAAGCTGCTGGATGCGCTGTTTGAAACTGCCCACTCTGCAGCAAGTGCCTTTGATAGGATTTACTCAGTGGATGAAAAACTGAGCAGCCAAGCAAACACCCCTGCAGGTCTGCATTCATGTCTCATGGAAATATCTGAAAATACTCCAGTTATTAAAGCATCTCTTTTGCCCAGGTAAAAAAAAAAAAAAAAAAAAATGGAGACAAAGCTCCAAAGGGCTGTTGCATCCAAGCTATTCCATCTGCAATGTGGACATGCCCTGATTTCACTCTGATCTTCATTTGACCCATGCAAAATGCCAGAACAGATGCAGCTCTGGACTTCCTTGGCTTGTGGAGGGTTCTGTAGGAGGGGCAGGACATCCTGATGTGCTGGCACTGTCACCAGGCTGTGCTGGCACTGTCACCAGGCTGTGCTGGCACTGTCACCAAGCCGTGCTTTGCTCAGCTCAGCTCCCTCATTAGTGGGATTGCCTTTGTGCAGCTGTAACAGCTGGAATCCAGAGCCATGTGCAGTCCTTCCCACCTGGATCTGGCTGGCTGCAGGAGCAGCGCTGTGAGAACGCTCCCCTGGCCCCCCTGAGCAGGAGCACAGATTTCCAGAGTCACTTCAAAACCCAGCAGAACGAGGAAAAGCAGCTGGTTTCCCTGGTCCGACTGGTACTTGACAGGAACAGGTTGAAAGTTCTCAGGGAGAGCGTTTGTCCTTTGGGAAATGCTATTTTGTATGTGGTTTATGCAATTTAATGAGGTAGCATGGTGAATCTATGGAATGGGAATTGTCACAGCTGAGTTTCTGGTTTACTGGTGCATATAATTTTGGAATAGATATTTTTCATGGAAACAGTGATATAAAAAAATGCTTTGGAGGGGCTGAAAAAGGGATTTATAATAAAAGTTAAATCACTCCACAATGTCATTTAAAAAAATGTCTGCTTAGGCTTATGCTGTTATTTTTCAGAGTATATTTTCATTTTAAAGTTTGTTTCTATTTACACAGTCTGACTAGCCTCCCAAAACAACACCAAAATGTAAAAATGTTTCCCATACACCCAAAACAAAAAACCCTGGATTTTGTTTTGTAGGATTTTTTTTTTTTTTTTAGCATGCTGAACAGTATGTTTGGCAAAACAAGAATTCCTCTTCTATGACAGCTCTTACCGTGACCCTCTCAGAGTCAAACCTTCACCTGCCTGTGCCCCATGTGCAGCTCAGGCAGCAAAAATCACTGATGAACCCCTGGAATGAATTTCACTAAGTGCCTTTTGCAAAACATCTTGAGTAGGTGCAGTGGATCGATAGGAACTGCCTGAGAGCAGCTGAACAGGGGAGGAAAGAAGCAATTCCTTAATAAGTTGTTCTTTGCCATCACCAGCTCAGGCTGGGAATTGGGACAAATGACAGCAAAGCACGATTTGCAGAGAGGAGCCCATCTGCCCGGAGCTCTCACCTTCCTCAGCCTCAAGGTCACCCAGAGGGCACAGTCGATAATGCACCAGCCTGGACCTCGCTGTGCTGCTCTGAACACACAGAGAAACATTGCATAATTGAGGACAGCTCTGTTAAAACACCTGAAAAGCAAGAAAAAGGAAGGAAATGAATAGGGAAGGTATTGGTGCAGGATCTCAGGGTGGGAAAGAGGCCACGGTTTAGCTGAGTGGATCCCAGATGCTGGAGGTGGCTTGGTGCCAGGGTTTCCAGCACTAACCCAAGCACCTACACGGCAGAAGGCTCCTGGTGAGTCTGAAAGTGCTACTTTTTTGTGTAAAGATAATCAGAGGGATGGAAATGAGCATTGCATGGGTACCAGGCATGTTTTGAAGGGGACAGGATGGAGGCTGGCAGCCCTTGGGGGTCCAGCAAGGACAGGGGGCTGGGATGAAAGAACTTCAGCATCTCTGGAAGACAAAAGAAGCCCAGGCCAGCCCTGCCTTTGTGGCTGCCAGCCTGCCCAAATGTAGAGGGAGTGACCTTTGGTCACACACCCTTTGCCTGAGCAAAGCCTTGACCAGGTCTACAAATCAAACAGCAGGGAGAGGATATTCAAACTCCACCCTTCCAAAATCCTTCCACCAAAGCTGTTCAAAATGCATTTAATATTGGCGATGGGGAGATCCTCAGGTAAAGCATCACTTTAGGACTTTAGTGACTTTTAATCTCTGTAGGACTGGGGACCAGGGTCCTCCAGCCAGAGGATTTCCAAGGAAAACAAGGGCAGCCTCCCCTGCCTGCAGCTCCTTCCTCCCTTATCGCCACATCTTGAGTACTACTGCGCAAATAACAATTGGGTATTGTTAGGCAAAAGAGATTTAATTGCAGCCTACACTCCCTGAGAGGGTAAGATCGGCTTTTCTCCAGATCTAATCTTCATTTTTCATCTTTTCTTCTCTCCCTCTCCTGGAAGTTTCTCTTTTCTGTCTTTCCCAGCCAGCAGCAAGTGACCAACCTAAAACGTAAGAGAGAGGGAGGGGTGCCCTTGTCACTTCTTCTTCTTCTACATTTTTGAATAGCCTTTAAATCCTTTGGAGTGTTGTGTCCCACAAGAAAGGATTAGCGGTAATTCCCCTGCCATCTCCGGCTTCCGAAGCTCTGACAATTCATTCTCCCGAGATCCCCGAAACTCACGGCTGAATTCATTAACAGAGGACACGGAACAGGCTCTGGGGGAGGGAATGTCCCGTGTCCCCCCTCCCTACAGCCGGCAGGTCTGGCTGAACACACCCACCATGGACACATGGACACATGGACACACGGACACACAGACCATGGACACATGGACACATGGACCATGGACACATGGACCATGGACACATGGACACATGGACATATGGACCATGGACACATGGACACATGGACCATGGACACATGGACACATGGACCATGGACACATGGACACATGGACACACAGACACATGGACCATGGACACATGGACACATGGACACATGGACCATGGACCATGGACACATGGACACATGGACCATGGACACATGGACCATGGACACATGGACACACGGACACATGGACACATGGACACATGGACCATGGACACATGGACCATGGACACATGGACACACGGACACATGGACACATGGACCATGGACACATGGACACATGGACACATGGACACATGGACACATGGACATATGGACCATGGACACATGGACACATGGACACATGGACACATGGACACATGGACATATGGACCATGGACACATGGACCATGGACACATGGACACATGGACACATGGACCATGGACACATGGACACATGGACCATGGACACATGGACCATGGACACACGGACACACGGACACACGGACACATGGACCATGGACACATGGACACATGGACACATGGACACATGGACCAGGGACACATGGACACATGGACACATGGACACACGGACACATGGACCATGGACACATGGACACATGGACCATGGACACATGGACACATGGACACATGGACCATGGACACATGGACACATGGACACATGGACACATGGACACATGGACCATGGACACATGGACCATGGACACATGGACACATGGACACATGGACCATGGACACATGGACCATGGACACATGGACACATGGACACATGGACCATGGACACATGGACACACCACTGCTGCCTCCTGGACCCCAAACAACCCCAAACCTGCCCGATGTGGGGATGCTCTGGGGGGTTCAGCTCCCCCCTGTCAGGTTCACAAGGCAGCACCTGGAACTCGCTCTCCTTCCTTCCCATGGCTCCTGATGGATCTGCTGGGAGCCTGTGCCCCCTCCCCTGCTCCCACACTGCAATCCCTCTGTTTTCTTTTCCAAGCTGTGCTGGGAAAGGCTCTCTGCCACCTCTGCCTGCCTCTGGGTGCTGCCAAGCCTCCTCAGATGATGAATGCTGCCTGTTACCTCTGCCCTGCTTCGCTTTCCCTGTTGGTAAAATGGGGTTCACAACCTGCACGCTGTGATTTACCGGAGTGGAGCACTAAGATACAGACAGAGTCTAGATCAGAGCCAGTGAAAATGCACTTTCTGTTCCTCAGCTCTGCTTCCCTCATCCTGGGGTTTTGAAATCCTCCTTAAAGCTCTCCCCCAGGCCAGCAGATGTCTGTCTGAAGCCAGATCCTTCCATCCCCTTTCCTGTCACTGGTTCTATTTGTGGTCACTTGAGCTTTGCTTTCTTTAAGGAAAATAAGTGCAGAGAGTCCAGGTGCAGAGAGTAGCACAAAGAAAAAGAGCAGTATTCAGCCCCCAAGACCCTCTTTGCAATTCTGCTTAGCAGGAAAAGCCTTTCCTGCCCAGGCATTTCTTCCTGCCATCTCTTCTCTCATGCTGTAAATATTAAAACAAGCTGTTAATAAAAAAAACTCACAAGCTTCCCCCTCTCAGCTCCTCCTGAGTGTTGCCCACATCTTTCTGTCCTGCATGGAGTCAGCAGCTTTCAGTTCCCCACTTCTTGCCCCCTCCAGCAGCCTGGATTTTGTCTGGTGCTGAGCTGTCACCTCTGGGGCACTGACAGGCAGAGAAGGCTGACAAAATACTGGGACTGAAGCCTGAGCCAAATGTGTGAAGTTTCTTGCCCTCCTTGATAGCCATTTCTCCTGGAAAAAAAAAATAAAAATGAATGTTTTATAAAGAGCTTCATGAAAGCAAAGTATATCATGATTTCAGTGTGAGCAGACAGCAAGAGAGATAGGAGCATCCCCTTGGATTTGCCTGCCTGAGGTTATTTACCTCAGGAAGCTCCTGAATAAAAGATACAAAAATACAGCAGAAAGTAGTATTATTTGCTCATTTCAAAGCATGATGGGAGGCAGAAAAACATTATAAGGGGTATCTTTGAGTCTTGCCAGCCTGGATTTGTCAGGGCAGCATTTTCATGGAGCGCTCTCCGGGTGACCCAGTTTCTGAGACACAGGCACAGACACACACACGTCCACACACACAGAGCCCAGCCACAATCCACAACTTTAATAGCTGTGTGACATACAAAGGAGATTTTGATGCAAAGTGGAGCTGACAGAGAAGTGGAAGAAGTATCTGGGTTTTTTTGTTGTGTTTTTTTTTTTTTCTATCCAGTGCCAAACCAAGATTACAGTCAAGGTGGTTTCAACCTTCAGCAAGGACTGATGTTACCGTGGGTTCTGCTTTTAATGACATTTAGCAAGAAGCAGCAGCTCGGGGAGGGGGAACAAGGGTTTTCTTTTCAGGAGGAATTTACTTGGGCTGTCAGGATTAAAGGCATGAAGCAAATGCATAGGGGGCTGCAAAGGGGGTTTAATGGCTTTGCTGCTGCTAAGGGCAGCACAGCTCTGAGACAGGGTGTGCCAGGCCTGGCAGGCAGCTGAGAAAATATCTGTGGATGTGGAAGGGTGCAGCGAAGAGAAGTCATGGGAGTGTGGTCACACTGGACTGTCACTGATGGTTTCCTGGCTGTGGTGACACAGAATTGTCCTTATGTAGCAAAAATCTCTGCACATCCCCCATCCTCGGGGGTGAGGTGGCTGCTCCAGCCCAGCTGATGGGTGTCACTTCTCCATCAGACTCTTCTGCAGATCCTGCAGGGAGCGGGCACGAAGCTGGGTGGGCTTGACAGGACACCAAGGCTGGTGCAGGCTGGGTTCCTGGCATGGGTCCAGGCATCCACAAAAGCTCCTAAATTATGCCAAGTTGTTGGGTTGAGTGCACCCAGGCTGTTTCCATGCCTTCAAAGCAACACAGATTTTATTCTTGCAGCAAATGGCCTTATTAAACCTGAGGCTTAGCTCTACTTGGAGAGAAAGGAACAGCAGGCAGAACATCCAGAGAAGATAAATGCTGGGCCAAAGTGCTTCCCTTCTCGAGCTATCCCAGAATCTGGTCATGTCAGGGAGGGTCCTTGGGGCATTGTTTTGTCTTGGGTCTCCATTCAGAAAACACTCTTCAGCTACAAATAAGCTGGTGATGCCTCCAGGAGGTTGTAAGTGCCTGGATTCAAAGAGCAGAGGAGCACTGGGTGAGGCAGCACCACCACAGAACAAGTGCAGCCCCGCTGGTGAGAGCTGGCAGAGGGCACAGCTCAGGAGAGATGGTGCCAGACAAGGAGGAAAATCAAAGCAGAAGCTGCTGCTGTCTGTGGAGTGGTGCAGTGTAGTCACCTGAACCTCAGCAGATGGAGGTTGGTGTTTGCTGGACTGTGCTGGGAGATCAGAAATCCCCTGGTGTGCAGAGGCCTCCAGCCTGCTCCTCTGGAGAGATCCAGGAGCAGAGGACGTGGCAGGGACCTCCTGCTCCTGGGGACTGACAGCTCGGAGTGAAGGGACCTGACAGAAAGTGCTCAGCTTCAGCAGGAGGCTCTGGTGAGAGAAACCCAGCCAAGCAGGTCCCACACCTTGAACAGTTTGCTGTGAGAGAAATGTGGAGGGCTTGATTCATTTTTGGGAAAACCTCTTGTTTTATGACGTGGGGGATTTTTAATGGGGCAGGCTGGGGAAGAGCCAGTCCTCAGTGGTGAGTGCAGAGCAATATGCAACGGGGAAATGCAGCCTTGAGCTCCAGTTTCTCTGCCTGGATGGTGAGAGGAATGATGGGTTTGTCTTTACAAACGAGCTGTGGGTCTGCTGATAAGATGAAACTATCACTGAGAGATAAAAGAAACCATGGGATGGATTCCACTGATTGAATGAAAGATGAAAGGGACACTGGGGAAACACCATAAATTCCATAAGAATTAAAAATTAAGAGGGAGGGTTATAGATTAGAGGGGGATTTTAGGTATCAGGCATTCCGGGGAGTCTGTGCCTCTCAAGTACCTCAGCCAGTGGGGAAAGAGAGAGGGACATGGCCGGGAAATTGGGATAAAAAGGAGGCTGTGGACTCCAAAAATTGAGAGACCCCAGGGGAATGCCCCATGGCCTCTTCCTTTACTCAAATAAAGTAAAAGGACTCCTCTGTCTCCTCTTTGGACACAAACCTCTGGTGTTTGTGGATTAATTTTCCCGACAATGGGAAGTCCTCTCCCATCACCCCTGCAGCTGGAGGGGACAGCACCCCCCAGCCCAGGGACCCTGTTCCCTGTGGGATGAACTCTCCATGGGCTCAGAGCAGAAGCACCAGGCACCATCAGGCTGCTCTCCCTGCCTGGATGCGATGGAGCAGCGATAGCTCCGTGTTTTGTGGCTGCTCTTTGCATCCTCTGTACAAACATGGCGCAGGGAAATGACAGCAATATGTGTCCCCCTGACACCCAGAGAATAAAGTGATATTGCTGTGAAAATGAGGCTGCTGCTGCACGGCTCAACTCTGAACCTTCCCTCTGCGAAGGAGCTATGATTAGAATCTCATCTCGTTCTGTGTTGCACAGCACCTGCAGAAGAAAATCCCACCCAGCAGCACGGAACTATTTTTAAAGGCCTTTTTCTGACAGGCTGGGAAATGGGGATGGGGAGAGTCCTGCTGGCACCGTGGAATTCTTTCAAACCCCCTTGCAGGAGAGCATGGAGCTAGACTTGGGGAACGTGACTCAGAGAAAGGAAGAGGCAAAATCTTCTTGCCAAGTCTGAAGTTTGTGCCAGCTCTTTGCCTCAGGAAGCTGAATTTCAGCATCTTCTGGGTCTGTTGGTTTGGGTTTTTTTCAGGTTTGCTGTACCTGAGTGAGTGAGACACCTCCAGCTGTCAGAAATTTGCTGAGAGGCTCGTGTGCTTTGAACAGAGGGGCACAGGGGTGCGTGGCACAGGAATTGTGGGCAGCAGAGTGTCCCAGGGCTGCTGTGCCCCCAGCCAGGACTGTGGGAAGGGGCTGCCTGCAGCTTCAGAGTGAGAAATTGGGGAAGCAAACAGGCAGAGAAGACCAAGAGGCTGAAAGAGCCAAGTCCTTGGGGTGTGGGATACGATGAGCTGTGAATTCCAGGCTGTCAGTGCCAAAAAGGGTTTATTCACCTACATGTTGGAGGTGAGTGAATGCACCAAGAAGCCTCAGAAGTGTCTGGAGATGGAGAGGGAGAGCAAAGTGTGGGCTGGTGGAAGCAAAGCCCCACTTTCCTCTTGATATGCTGCTCATGGATGGGGTTTGACTCTGTTCAAACATAATTTGCTCTCCCTGTCTGAATGGAACCAGGGAAGTGTATTACATTTATCTTAATAAAACAAGGGGCTTTGGAAGCAGTGGAACAGAGGAAGCCTGGTTTTCCACGGTCGTCTCCCGTGTGGATTCTCTGGCTGAGCTCATATCTCACCCTGGGAGCAGGATGGAAAATGGAAGGGCAATGGCAGAAAGTGCTCATTTGAGAATATCCTCCTTTTTAAATCTAGTTAGGACTTAATTCCTCAGAGATGCCTCTTCTTCCATCAGATCTGACTGCAGACCAGCAGGCTTGGAAAGCTACTCTGAAGCGCCCATGGGGCAACAAGCCCAGTCTGGTAAACCTTCTTTCCATGGAGAATTATGTTTAAAAATAAACAGAACTGGCCTGAAATCCCTAAAAATTATTTACCATTACAGCCCACAGACTGTGGCCCACATATCTGTGCTTTTCATGCTGACATTTAGCACCAGGGCTCTGGAGCTGGGATGGAGATTGGCATAAACCTGAGGAAAAGTCCCACTTAGGATGTACCATGGACCATCCAGGCTGCAGGTGGAGCATGCAGCATTAAATTGATGTACCCAGCCACAAAACCGCTTCCCATTTTGTATAATACAGGCCAACAGAGATTTGAAAAATGTTCCCTTTCTGTATAGAAAGACTATTTTTAAAATTGAACAGTAAGTTAGTCCTCTATTGACTTTCAATTTCCATCCTCTCCCATTTCCATAGCAACTCTGGCCATTTATGCATTTATCTTCATATTTATCTTTCCTCTCTCATATAATTTCAAGTGGACTCAAGTGCTGCAAAAGGGTTAAACCAGTCTTTCAAACACTTCCCTGTTCTTAAGCAATTATTTGAAAATACATATATGTATGTATATTTATATATACACCAGGCTAAACTGACAAGTTTGTGGTTTAATGAAAAGTGTCACTCGAATATTTGCCCTGAAAAACCCTTCAGGGCAATAACAAGAAGGAGTCACAGCCTCTCTCCTCTCACCTTTCCTTGTGTTATGGCTGTGTTCAAAATTCTCCCCTGGAATCTAAACTTGCAGCTGTGAGAGGCAGTCACAGGCTGAGCTCAAGATTTGGCAATTTGGGCTGGTTTTTGTCTTATTTTTTATTTTTTATATATTTTTTTATTTTTTTATTTGTTGTTTTTGTTTGGTTTGTTTTTTTTTCCTTTTTTGAGGTATCTGTATGTGTATATTTTACTTTATTTTTTTTTTTTACTTGTTATTTCTTTGCTTCTGGGCTTTGGGCACAGATGTGAGTTCACTGTAACCATTCACAGTGCACTGATAGAATTGTCCCAGGGATCTGGAGGGGTTTTGGTGGGAATGCAGTGACATTCTCTGGGACTTTGCTGTCCAGGAGAGCAGCCAGGCAAGTCCTATCCTTGAGGAATCTCCATGCACAACCCCTCCAAGCAGGAATTTCTGGCTGAACTCTTTGGAGAGCAGATTGGTCTTGGAGTCTTGGTCCTGTCTGCACGAGGCACTGGGAAGAAAGCTTTGAGGTCAATAATTCTCTTCTAAGTCCACACTTGAAATTCTCCTCCTATATTTTCACAGTGCTTTTAGCTGCAATCTCCTGTGGGATTTTCATCCTGGGACTCTCTTGACTCCCAATTTCCATCGTCATCCTGCCTCTCCTTTAGTGCCCCCTCCAGCCCTCCTCCATCCAGGTGATTATTTTTACAGGGTGAAAATATCCCCCTGTCCCCAAGAAAACACAACTAATTACAGCACAGAAGAAATGGGACATGTTTCCCTGGGCTTCTGGTGACACATTCCAGGGGAGCACAAGGTGACCACGCTGTTTTGGGACAGCTCTGTCACTCTGTTCCCTGATAACCTGCACAAGGACCTGCCCAACTGACCGAGGTGCTGAAGTGCCAAAGGCATTTTAAATTTTTTTATTTTAATGGGCCTGAGAGTCTAAATCTCATTGACTTTCAAATTGACTGTGCAGATCAATGCACAACGCCCTGACAAGGCAGGATGGTTTCCTACAGGACGTCCTCCTGCACGCCAGCCATCCACCCTCATTCTGCTCCAGCAGCTTGGGATTCAGCTCTGATCTTCTCCTGCTGCAGGATTTCTGCTGAGTCCTACAGCCAGACCTTCCAGGTGTTTTGTGCAAGGATATCAGTAAGCAACTGGTGGAACTGTTGAAGTTATTAAAGTGCCTAATTCCCGTTGAAACCTGCTTAGATGCACTTGAAAATCCTATTAGAGCACTTGCCTGCACCTTTAAGCACCTAAACACCTTTGAAAATGCGTTCTTTGATCATTTAGGGATTGAAAGGCAGAGTGTTTCCAGAGGATTTGTGCTCCTAACTCACTTGCTGCTCCCAAAAGAAATCTCTGGTTTTGCCTGTGCTGTGCCTGATGTCCCATGTCACCTTCCCCTTTCATTGCATCACTCGAGCTGTTCCTTGCTGAAGGACTCTAAATAATTCCTCCCCCTGCCTTACTGTTGACACCTTCCTGAGTATTTGCAGGGCGTTATTAAATCACCTCTTTACTCATCCTTTATCTGAGCTGTACATAATTAGTTCCTTTAATCTTTCTTCATAGGTCAATCCTTCTAAACCCTTAATCATCTTTATCTCCTTTTGCTGGAGCCCCTCCAATTTGCTGACATTTTTTTTCCTTCTTCATTTTATTTTGCATCAAGAAACAACAAAACCTCCAAGGGCTCTCCGGGCTCACTGACGGCAGTGTGGGGCTGTGGTTTTCCCTGTGGGCTTCCCCTTTTTCTTCTGACCCAGCCTGGGGAACAAAACTGGTGTTGGGAGGGAGAAAACCATCCCTGCCCCATCCCTGGAAATGTGCAAGACCAGGTTGGACAGGGTTTGGAGAAACCTGGGATAGTGGAAGGTGTGGAATGAGAATAGCACAGCCTGTTTTGCTTGGAATGCAAAAATCCTCTTTCTGCGCTTCACATGTTTTAAAAGTCTTTTATTTAGATTATATTTGTCCTCAATTCTTCATGCCAAGGGTCTGTGAAGCCTTCTCAACTGATACCACGCTCATCTTCACAAATTCCTTGGCAGGAAGGATGGCAAGAGGATGAGGAAACTGCAGCACCGTGGAAGGGATGGAAGGCAGAGCCCTGATCCCCAGCCTGGCAGCAGCTCTAGCCCTGCTCTGTCTGAAAGCACAGCACAACAACCCCCAGAAGAGCAGAATTCCTGGGGGAACAGAAGGGATCTGTGACCACTTGGAATTTATTTAGGCTGGTTTTGTTGGCTATCTTACCCAAACAAACACTTGCCACTCCTCGGTGGGAAGCACAGCTTCCTCCTCCCAAGCAGGGACACCGGGGGCTCCCTGGCACACACTTGGCTGAAAAGCAAAGGTCTCCTTCATCTCCTTTCCTTTTATTAATCACAAGTGACCTCTGGGTTGAGCTGATGGCAGAACCAACCAAAACCATGAGACAGTGGTAGAAATCTTCAGCTCAAACCTGTCTTGTGGCACTCCTAAAACATTGGAAACCCAAGTCTGAACTGGGAGCTGTGAGTGATCAGGACCAGCCCTGGGGGACAGTCCCAAAGTTTCTGTGTCCCTTGGTGCCAGAGAGCACTGACAGGGCCACCACAGTCACAACTGTGATGATAAAACCTGTGCCTGGAAGGATCTCTCATTCTGGAATGACTTTGTTTTCCCTTTTCCCAAGCAGCAAAACCTTGCAGATGGGGTGTGATGCCCATCCTGACCCCTCAGAGCTGGGCTGGCACATCACAAGTGAGATGTAACTGGCTTGGAAAGAAGCTGGGCTGGTGCTGTGCTCTGCACAAGCAGCTTCCAGATGTGCTCCAGGTGTGGTGGGGAGGGTCAGGCTGTGGAAATGACAGGTGGGGTTAACCAGAGACTGTCCCTTCAGTGTGCTGAGAGGTGCCCACTTGTGCAGAGCGAGGATGGAAAGCTGCATGTTTATGCAAGTGCTCCAGGAGATGGTGGGGGAGCTGCTGACAGGGAACTTTCTGCTTGTCAGGGATGTGGAAAACTCAATCAATGCAGCAAGTGTCACCCTGAGCCTGAGGAGCTCAGGCTGGGGGCACTGTGACCCTAGAGAGGAGATGAGAAATAGCTGTGGTGCTGCCATCCCTTTCCTGTGCCCCTCCCAAAGCCCAACAGGACAGTCCCAAGTGCTCAGGGAGCCCATTCTTCATTGCTCCCTGGCACCAGCAGCAGGCAAACAACCCAGGGATGCTCCTAGTGCCCTGCAGCACTGGGAATTCCTAAAGCTGAACAAGGCTGGCAGAAAGAAGATCTCCAGGCCATTTCCAGTCTAGGAGCCACGTTGTTCCTCTCCCTGTTCCTGGAGCAAGGGGAGGTGAGGACTGCCTGTGTCACATCCTTGCAGTGACTTTTATGGAGCCCCATCCATCCACCTCCTGCTGCTTGGAATTGCCACAACAGTTTCCAGCCCTCTCTGAGCTCTGATGTTTCCAGATGGGACCATTAGGCTCCCTAGGAGTGCAGCTGTAAATATGTGCAGAGATGCCACCCGGGCACTGCAGGAGTGCCACCAGCTCTGCCTGGCTCCTGCTCTGCAGTCACGGGAGGGGCTGGGGCTCCCTGAGGGCTCCAGGATCTGCAGAGCTTTGCAGCAGCTCCATTAGCAAAGGTTGCACTCCATAGAATCAGAGTGGTTGGGGTTGGAAGGGACCTTAAAGCTCATCTTGTTCCACCCCCAGCCATGGCAGGGACCCCTCCCACTGCCCCAGGCTGCTCCAGCCCTGTCCAGCCTGGCCTTGGGCACTGCCAGGGATCCAGGAGTTGCCACAGCTGCTCTGGGTACCCTGTGCCAGGGCCTCACCCCTCTCAAAGAGAACAATTTCTTCCTAATGTTGAATCTAAACCTCCTCTCTGCCAGTTTGAAGCCTTTCCCCCCTGGTGCTGAGAAAACCAAAAAAGCCAAAGCAATCAGGGCACGGCTGGAGTGGGATGGAGCTGACTCTGCCACTGCTCTCTCAAGTGCCCATGGTCACCTTACTGACTGGTTTGGAGTTGTATGTCTGTGAGTCCTTGCAATGTGGGAGTGTCTTCTGCAATGTGAACAGCCCACAGACCTAGTTTTCAGTGGAACCTTTACTATAATGGGAATAATGAGATTATCAGTGTCTTTTATTTTCACAATAAAAGTAGCATCACCATGCCCGTCACAGGATTCTTTTTCTGCGCATTTCCCTTCAGAGGAGAGGCGTAGTTGTGCTGCTTCTTCCAGCCAGAGTGTGTTGTGGTGGCAGTGTCAGTGCTGGATGTCTGGAGGCAGCTCAGTGAACATGAATCCACACTTTGTGCCACACAGCAGCCGTGCCATGAGCTGCTTCTGTGTCCCTGAGCAAGGGCAGGCTCTGGTTCCCCTGCTCCCCTCTGCAGTGACTGCCTGCAGCAAAGCCTTTCTCAGGCAGGGGGAAATCCCAGGCTCTACCCAGCTGGGTTGCAAAACTCCCCCCGAGTTCAAATCTGAACTCTGAGCTGTTGGCATTTAGGAGCACAGCAGGGAGAGTCAGCAGCAGATGCCTCACTCTGGGAGCAGTTTCTTGCAAAGCACTCAAACTATTCAGTCATGTTTTACTTGGGGTGCTGTTCCCAGGGCTCCTCCCTCCCCTTCCTTCATCACAGCACAAAGTGGGGTGACTGTGACCTTCTCCTGACAGGCAGAGGAGGGATTCTCCTGGACTGGGAATGCAGCATCCTTGTAGCAAGCACTTTCCAACAGAACACTTGTTCCCAAATCACTGCTGTCTCAGGTAATCCTAAATATCTGTGTCCATCCCTCCAGGAGAGGGATCCTGGACAAGGCTGTTAGGGAGGTATGAGCCAGCCTGTGGTTTAGGAAAAGCTCTTGTGTCTGCCAGGACCTGCAAGACATCAGAACAAGTTACAGGATCCTCTTTATTAAGAGTGGTTTTTTTTAATAGCAGTGAATAGGCAAAATTAGTAACTCTATTTTTTTCAACCTGGGAAACAAATGTATTTTAATGCAAAACTTGTCACACTTCATAATTACTCAGAGGATAGATTTATCAGTAGAAAGAAAACCCTTCCCCTTCCCCTTCCCCTTCCCCTTCCCCTTCCCCTTCCCCTTCCCCTTCCCCTTCCCCTTCCCCTTCCCCTTCCCCTTCCCCTTCCCCTTCCCCTTCCCCTTCCCCTTCCCCTTCCCCTTCCCCTTCCCCTTTCCCTTCCCCTTCCCTTCTTTTCCTCTTTTCTCTTTTCCTGTACTTCTCATTAAATTATTTTTTTTCCCTTTAGGTCCCAAACATATTCCCATCCCTCCTGGAGCTGCATTTCATCACACATCAAATGGCTGAATAGCACGACTGACAAAAATTTAAAACTAATTTTAAAAGTATAAAAGGTTAAAATCTCTGGAAAAGTTTAACTGGTCCCATCCTGAAGGACAGAGGGATGGATCAGCTTTTCTACATGCACTGATCCACCTACAACAAACTGAGACCCAAATGGAGCCTCTTCACGAGCCAAACTTCTCAAAACATCTTTTTTCTAGATCAGCCTCCATCCAGTGGAGCAGAGCTCCCAGCCCTGTCCTGGTGCTGTCAGGAATAACACCAGCAGCAGCTCTGTCTTTAGAAAAGCAAAATTCACCAGTGAGCCCCCAAATCGCTGATCCCTGACCCTGGGATCTGCTCCCCTCCCGGGAATCACTGCCCCGGTAAATAATTTCAAATAAATGGCTGAGCAGCAAGAACTGAAAGCTGGGAGATGTGATAAGCGAGGCTTTGTCCCCTCCTTCTGGGGATTGATGTTCAAATAGCGGCTGAGCTTGAGCTGTTTTCCCTCAGCCTCGCTCAGAATCCCGGGATCTCTGTGGGAGCATTTCCACCCATCCCGGTGAACTGCCCCCTCTTAATAAACTGCATTTCAGAAGGGCTTTAAAACACCCCTGTCCCTTTCAAAAGGCGGCTCTGAGAGCTCAGACTCCCTCGGCTCTGGAGGGCTGAAGTGAGACAATTTCACGCCTTGGAGAAAATGGTTTATAATATATTTACGACAGAAAAATAAAAGATAAAGACTATTCTCTTGTCTATCTTTTTTCCCTTCTCCTTTTTTCTTTTCCCCTTTTCTTTATTTACCAAAAGTACCTCCAGGGCTAATGGCATTTTCTTTGGCCGCTGGGAGCAGAGGAAGATAGAAGTCTGAAATATGAAAGCTTTTCTCTTGGTTTTTAACAACTTTGGATCACTCTACTTAACTCTCAGTCTCAGTTCAAAGCAGAGCTAGAAACTGAAAGGCTGGTTCTGTTTTTGTCTGAGAAAAACTACATTACTATAAATGATTGCTTATCCCAGAAAGAAATATAGAAGCATAAAATTCCTTGTCCTGGCATGAAAAAAGTCAAAATCACTGAGACTTTTGTGAGCTGTGACAAAAAGACAACAAAAAAAAAAAAATAGTCTGCAATATTTCATTTTGATGATATCAAAGTGTTTCATGCATGACCTGTTTTTCATTTTTATAATATATTTTTATTGTAATCAGCTTAAGTTTCAAAACAAAATGACTTTGAATAAAAAGTTAAAACAAGTTGTCTTAGTCTCTTTTTTTTTTTTTTTTTTCCTTTTCCCCAGCAGAAGAAATTCATCAAACTGGGTCTCTTTCTCCCGAGCATTTCAGCTGAGATGAATCTGCCTTTTCCAAACTCTAAGAGATATCTTAACAAGATATTCCTGCCTGGCCCTTGCTGTTCCAGAAATAGTGAGTTCCTTGGGATCCTGGTGCTTAATAATGGCAGATGACAGAAGTTTTGGGACAGGTAGGGTTCAAAATGTAGAATGGAAGTCTTAAGGAGTCAGGGGAGACAAGGATTTTAGCTTTTCCCAAACTTGTAGGTCCTGGAGGTCTTAACCAATCCTAAAACTAAGGGATGGG
Source organism: Poecile atricapillus (assembly GCF_030490865.1). Taxonomy (NCBI): domain Eukaryota; kingdom Metazoa; phylum Chordata; class Aves; order Passeriformes; family Paridae; genus Poecile; species Poecile atricapillus. The sequence goes on along the minus strand of NC_081268.1, from coordinate 8,000,003 downwards.
TGTGTTAATGCTGTTGATCAAGCTCTGGGATTCCCAGCTTGCCATCCAAGCAGGAAATTTGTCATGAACGGCCCTTGATGTGTTACTTTGGTGTTCTCTCTCAGGATATAAAAGTCCAAACCCAGAAAATTTGGATAAATTATCAGATTCCTTTTAGCTTCTGAAAAACTCTGTGATTCCTCTTTGGGCTGGCTGGATTTTGGCTTTGCCTCCACTAAAATCGTTTGGCTCAGGCAGCAGCTCCTGAAGAGAAGTGCCAGTATGGGAAAGCAGGAGTCTGCTAAATCCTGGTGCTTCTGTGAGGAACCATCCTGCTCCTGTGCCCTTCCCACCCTCCCAACAGCAGAGGGTAATGAGGATGGAAAAGCAAAATCATAAATTCAGTGTTAGGAGGATCATAGACATTTTTTCACCTCCCAGCCAATTGTATCACTGCTTTATTTAAAAATAAAAAGAGCACAGTGTGGCTAGGAGCCACTCCAAGGTTCAGAGATAGACAGGGATAGACAGAGATAGACAGACTTGATGGCCTGATCTTTGCTCTTTTGACCAGAATTTGTTCCACAGTCACGAGCTGCTCATTAATCCCCCTTGGATGTAGGTTCTCTAGAAGTGGAATGAAAATACCCCTGGAGTTAACCTGTCCATCCAAATGGTGACCAAAGATTTTATCACTCCTGAACCAAGTGCACTTAGAGATTGAACTGATTGTAGGAGCAGAATAATTTCTAGATTATCCTCTTCTTCCAAGTTTCAGATGTGCCAGGATCTCTGGTGCATCAGCTTTAGAATCCATGAGCCTTGGCAAAGTGGACAAATAGAGTGAGAGACTCTTTCTCCAGGGGTCATTTCATCAAGGTGTTTCACCCTGACCATGACAGATGCTCTCATACCCAGCATCTGCAAGAGGGAGATTTATTCAGAGTCAATACATTCATTTTTAGCTCTGGTTAAGTTTGTGGATAATCTAGGTGAAGCGATTTTTATTTTTTTTATTTTTTTTTTTTAAAAGATGGGATGGAAGAACCCCAAAAAGTTTGAGAGGGAATTAGCTTCAACTTAAGAGAAGGGCAGAGCTAGGAATAGGATGGAGGATGGTCTCTGGGGAGGATGAGAAAATAGAAAGGAGAGGAAAAAGGCAGATTCTTAAGGGGATGAGGCCTTGGCCTCAGCTATGGAAACAGGTAATTTCCCAGTACAGATGGATAATGAGGATGAGGATTCAGGGAACGTGGCACTGGGGTCTGGTGAGATTCAGCCTGGCAAGCTGACACCACTAAAGAGATCACAAATGCTTTCCCTCCCCTCCTCGCCTTCGCCTTCACCAAAGTTTAAAGTTTACCTGCTAATTCCCTTATCAGAAGTTTGTGCTGAGAACTCTTATCTGGATTTTACAGGCAGCTCCTGGCACCAGTTCAAAAACTGGAGGAGAGCATTTCATTCTTCTCCAGTTGTTCAATGAAAGCAACATTTTAAGCCAACAATATTATTGTCATTAATGGGATGGGACCGTTAATGATGGGCATTTGTGTGTTTGGCTTTCAAATGAGATTTGCCATCTATCCCTGCTCCTGACCTGCTGCAGCTTAGTGGGGATAAATTGCTTTTTAAAGCTGATCAAAATGATCCTTAATTGAGGCATTAAACCCAGGTTCAGCTGATTTTGCCCTGCCACTGCTGGTGGCTGCCCTGGGCTTATCAGGCAGGCAAGAGGAGCGTCCCCAAAACAAGGCCAGAGCTCCAGTGTCTGAGTTTGGAGGAGTTTTTCCTATCATTCCCCCCCAGATCTCCCTATTTTTCTCTTTCAAATGTAATTAAAAGTCATTCTTTTAACTTTATTTATTTATCAGCTTGCTACATTTGAACTTGCAGGCGCCTTCATCTCAGCATTCATTTCCTTGCCCTTTAATGTGAACCTGACTCAATTCCCCATCCCCTTCAAAGCTCTTTATTAGTTCTGCAGCACTTCCCCCACCCCCAGCTCTTTCTGTAATTCCACCTTCCTCTTCATCTGCCCTGCAAACAGCCCAGGGCTCTGGGCCAGGCTTGGCTGGAGATGTGACCTGGCCTGTGAAGGGGGTGACATCCCCCTGAGCCCCTGAGGGGAAAGGCAGCCCTGACACCTCTCTGCCCAGGCCCTGTTCTGATGAAATCAGTCCTGCACTTCAGGCTGGAGGAGCTTTCCCTCCCTTTCCATGGTTTGAGGTGCTGTCTCCCACAGGTTTTGGGGGCAGCTGGGTCCCTCTTCCCCTGCTGTCAGCTGTATTGTGCCTGACTCCAACAGGAGTTTGGGTTGTTGGCCTTTATTTCCCTCTTTGCCAGCGGCCTGAACCCATGAGGCTTCTGCCATGAAGAGCAGGGGATTCAGGGGAGGTCCAGCAGAGGAGCCAAACACAGAGAATGATTCAATACAACGCCCAAGAGGTCCTTGATCTCCAGCTCCCTTCACATGGAAGCCCAATGCTGATTTTCTGAGGAAACTGAGGCTTGGAGCAAGGAGATGCTCTGCTCTGTGTAGCTGGGATTCCAACCCAGGCTTATTTCCTTTTAAATACCTCTGCTCCCCAGCAGAATCTGGTCCAGCTAGAGAGAACCAAGGGTTTATTCCTGGTTCCTCCAAGTTTCCAGGCTCTGGCCCTGCTTGGCTCTGCCCAGGCACGGAGTGGAAGCTGCCTGCAGAGAAAACAAACAACCTGCTCTGGATTTGTCTTGCTGGGAGTTGAGTTGCTTCAGTGCCTTGTCACTGAGGTGTGGTGATTAAAGAGATCAGCTGTGGAGCTTGGGGCACAGTGAGGGGACTCAGACACTTTGTAAGCTGTCACCTCACACTGCCAGGGTGAGTCTGGTGCAGAGGAGAGCTGTGATAAGGCAGCTGTGTGATGGGACATCAGTGCCTAAGGCACTGTGAAAGAGTCCATGGACCTCTTTGTACTGATGAAAATGAGTCTTTCACTTTCTTCCATTTTATTTATTTTATTTGATTTGATTACTTCACTTTATTTTGGTTTATTTTATTATTTTTTCCTCCCCACCAAACCTCTTTTCATCCCCTTATCTTCACCGGTAGTTAGTAGATTAATGCATGTCTCAGGAAGATAAATGCACTTTCAGATCTTCAAAAGGCAAGGCAGCCTCTGAAACCAGTGTTTACAACCTCCTTGGCTGGGGAGAAGGCAGGCAGCATGACATGACCTTCAGTTAAGTTCCAAAGTCGAGCTGAAATGCAGATCCTGGTCCCTGGGAGCTCAGTGGGTACCAGTGCTCCCTGTAGCCACAGAGAATTCAGGTTTACCTCTGTTCCCTCCCTCCCTCTGCCTACCCTCTGTCCCCAGGCTTTGAATGAGGGTTTGGGGATGGAGGAGGAAAGAGAGAGGGATGACAGAGTCAGGAGAGGGAGCAAGGCAATCCCCCCAGGATTCAGCACTATGCAGATACTGAGACTTTTATTGGCCCTGAATCCTGGGCCAGGACACAGCAGCTGGACATGTCCAGCTCCAAAGGGCAGCACTCTGCTGCTCTCCACCAGATCACACCGGTGCTTGCCCTCCTTGAAGGTCCAGAGTCCAATACAGCTCTGTCTTGGCCATGCCTGAATGTCCCATTGTCCTTAGGATAGTCACCCATGGGCCCATGATCCTGACTCCAGCCTGACTTTTCCAGGCATGCCTTGACTCTGTGGCTAAACCACACACTGAATTTTATAGATTATCTGAGGGCCAAGGCGGCTTTGAAACACCCATTTTGCACTCCAGCTGAATCCTCCACCATCAGGAGGCAGAGCTTGGCATCCCTGGCTGTGGTTTGCCTGGCAGCACGAGCAGGAGGAGCAGGGCTGAGGATGGCAGGCCCTGCAGGGTCAGAGGAGCAGGGCTCATGTGTACAGAGCTTAAGTGGTGGCTCCAAGGTGGGAGAAAATGTGATTGTGTTTGAGCTGTTCTCAGGCATTTCCAAGCTCATCTCTGTGAATTAGGGGCCGAGTGAAGTCATTAAACCCTAATCAAAAGCAGCTAATCAGGAATCAGTGGGAGATGTTCCAATTAATTGCGGCTGGAGCAGTGAAGCCAGAGCTGGGAAGGGGGGTGGCCATCAGGAAAGGACAGCAGGGTCCTGTCTTCTGCCACTGAGACACCCCAAGGGGGCTGTGCCAGCTCACATGGTGGGTCTCAGGGTGTTAAAGTGTTTTGGGGATCTCAGAAGACCCTTTGCTGTTGGGGGTTCCCCATGATTTCCAAGATGCCCTTTGAGGCAGCTGTGGTGGTGTGGATATTCTGCTGCCCCATGGTGATGGGGGTCCTGCAAGGCTTCTCTGCCTCGTGGAGGGGGAGAACTCTTAGCAGAGACCCATTCCCCCACATCTCTTTACAGCTGACTCTCCAAGTGCTTTATGGATTTCATGGGTAAATACCAGCATCTTGACTTTACAGGAAACTGAGTGACGTGCAAGAAGTGCTCTGACATCCCAGAGCTTTGTCTGCAGCCCAGTGAAGATTTCACTGCAGTTAAAACAGAGCTTTAGGAGCCAGATACGAAGCAGCCTCAGCTGTGTCAGGATGCCCTGCAAGGGAGGACACTCTCAGCTGACATTTTGCTCTTCTGCTAGCTCATGTTCACAGCTGAGATGAGAAGCAGGCTCTCTGGTGGGTCACTGACACTCAATAACTCCCCACAACCCCAAGGCTCTGCTCTTCTGATGGGACCATTAATGGGAGCAGCATTTGCATTGCATGTTCTCCTCAGTTCAGCCAGGGTCATGCTTTCCCACCATATCCTTCTAGACCTAAAGCCTTTCCTCTCACCATCCCTGGAGTCAGCAGAGAATTGTGTCCCATGAAAGCAGACAGAGTGTGGTGTGGAGAACTGGGACTGAAGGTGCCTGGACCCCTGGGCACCCCCTGTGCCTTTGAGACACTGCAGCATAATTCTTCTTTGTGTTCCTTTCTATTTGATGATAAAAACCCTCAAGGACACCATCGACTCCTCTCACCATTAAAGGCATCTGGAGAAGAGCAGAGGTATTCTGCTGCTTTTGGAAATTCCCTTGCTCCAGAGAAACATCTTTCTCCATAAATCTTATTGAACCTATAAAATGCCTTCCTGTTCTTCGGCCTCTGCTCGGCTCCCCCCATCGTGCCTGTTCCACCATTGCATTCAGGCTGCTCTATAAAAAGAATAAAGTGCATTGTGCCGGATCGAGCTCGGCTGTAAATCCCTGCCAGCCCAGAGTTGACACAAATTGAATTCCACCATGGCTCTTCTTCAGAGGGTTTGCCTGCTGCCTTTTAAATTTGCCAGGCATGGGATGCAATTTAGTTTAAGTAACTAATAAAGTGGAGAGGTGCACAACATGGTTGTAGGACCGTGGCTGAGAGGTTCAGGTCTGCAGGAGAAGGAGCATTACTCTGTCCAAAGAAACACTGCTCAGAAATGCAGATGAAGGCAACCAGCAAGCCTGAGTTCAGGTTTGCAGGTACAATCCAAGGATTTCCACCCCAAAAGAAAAGTTTCCTGGAGAGCCACCTCCTCAGACAGCAGAGTGGCAGCAAAGCCTGGGAGAAGCCCCAGAATCTGCAGTCTGCTCTTGGGTGTGTGTCCATGAATGTTTTCCATCTAGCTTGAGCTAAAGATTCCAAGCCCAGCTCATGATCTAAACCAATTCCTGCTTTATTGCAGGAATTGTGTATTTGTAATCCTGCAATTCTTCAGTGTGTAACTCCAAACTCCACACACACTGGGAGCTGCTGCTGCTTCCCCACTTTGGGCAGACACAGCAATTCCTCTCCAGGCCTGGACACCAAGGACACCTCCCTGCCTCAGGCACCCAGAGATGGAAACAAAAGGGAGTTGGGGGCAGCAAACTTGGGGGAAATGACTTCATTCCCTGCAGCTGGAATTGGGGGATGAACCCCAATGTGCAAATGGACCAAACTTATAAAAGTGTGAAACCCGTGAGCCGTGGCCCATTTTGGGTGCAGCCCCTGGGGGCTTTGTCTGCCCAAAATGTCCCTGCAGGCCCCTCAATAAACAGAACTGCTTTTTATTACCTTAACTCTGCTTGGCCTCTGTTTTTGGGTAGCCCCAAAAGGCATCAATGGCACTCCTTGTGACACTGGATGCCACTCTCTTCCCTCCCCAGGAAGGAAAACTGCTTTCCCCACAAGGTTTTGTTTCCTACCACCCTTTGCTTGTGCTACTTTCCTCCCCTCCTCCTCCTCCTCCTCCTGCTCTCTGTGGCTGTGCTGAGCTATTGATTCCTGCCTGCTCACTCTCTGGATTTGGGGAAGGGGGAGGGACTCCTCCAGGGTAGGTCAGGATAAATCGCACTTGGCTTCTGCATCCCTTACTCGAGGTCTCCATTGCATCCTTGTCCCTGTCGCAATTTTTCTGCCAAATGCCATTTTCACCCTGGCCACACATCCCCAGAGAGCTTTTATTTATGGTTGGTGCAACAAAACTGAGCGACACCAGCTGTTTCCCAGCCTGCAGGAGCACATCCATCACGGGGGGCTTTAGAGAAAGCCTTTTGTTTAATTATGGGATCACTCCTTTTCTCTCTCCAGTCCCTTGCCCCTCCTGGCCTCCCCTTGCATCACTCCAGTGATGAGGCCAGGATGTATTTCATCCTCTGCCTGCAACTCAAATGATTTCTGGATGTTCTCAGTTCACCTTCCTGCTGGTGCAAACCCTTCTTCATTGCTCAGAGCGCTTAACAGCTGTGAGGAGAGGGTAAAGGCTCCTTCTCTGCACAGGCAGTTTGGGAACAATAAATATCCTGCAAATATTTTTGCAGGACATGTAGTGGCCCTGATTTCTGTCTTCTTCCCCTGGTATGTAGTCAGGGTTTTCTTTTGATAAAAAGGAAAACAAAAATCCTAAAAGTTTTGCTGAGGGAGCATGAGAGCAATTTTCATCCAATCCTTCCTTATTTACTCAGATTCTGATATAACTTAAATATTTTGGGTTTTGGTTTTTTTCCCCACAGATCCCACTGTCTGGAAATGCATCTTGCAATAGACTGAAGTTCATCCCCTGTGGTTCAGGCTCTGAAAAGTCACCCACCAGTGACAGCATGCAGGTGAAACACCTTTTGGGCAAGTCCCTGCACAGGGGTGAATTCAACACCTCCCACTCCCTGGCAGAACTTGTTTATTAAGGTCTGAGAGTTACCAGGAGGAAGAGCAGAATTTTCTTGTCTGGGCCTCTCAGAGCTAGAGAAATGGATGGTGCTGGATGGAACATTTGGTTCCTCTGAGGCGCTGGCACTGGTGGTGGTATGAGGCAACAGGAATGGAAATGCACTTCTCCAGGAGAGGGAAAAGCCTGTGAGCTCAGACTTGACAATAATTCACCTGGCTGTGCGTCTGGCCCTGCGCCCCAGGATCCCTTCCCAGCTCTGCTTTGCATTTTGCAAATTGTTTCAAGAAATTCCCTTTTTTCCTGGGCCTGTCGTGGGGTGATGGATGGCTGGGGACGCCCAGCCAGGATATCTGTCTCCACCGAGGCTCTGTGAGTCAGCTACCCCGTGTCTAGCTGCTACTTTTCTGCCTTAAAAGCCTCAATATTCTCCACTCAGCTCACCTTCCTGCTCTTTTCTGGTCTCCAGATCCATTAGTCTGTCTGGGCTGGTACCCATTAAACTGCTGAACATGGGCTACTCCGAGCAATCTTATCAGAGCTGCTGCTATTAAAGGCACAAATAGTAAGAAACTGAGTCACCAGTGCAGGCAGTCTGGCACTTGGATTCAGACAAAAGTTTGTCAGGGCTTGTTCTTGTTTGTGGAGAACCACAGAAGCTGCTGTGGACAATATTTGATTGTTGTGACAGTGGTTGTTGATAAATAGTTGGCTAATGCAAAACATGCCCTGGATCTAAAAGTCTGAGTTTTGCAAGGTTTCTGATATCAGTGGCCTCTGTGCCACCTCCTAAATGCAGAGAGGCTTCTGTGGGGGGAATATTGCTGCCTTACACCCCCAGGGGAGGAAACTGAGGCACAGGGGTTCAAACTGTGGTGCCAGGTTGCTCAGACAGTGCCTAGGACAGCAGATCTTCAAATGTGCCAGGAGGCTCATCCCTGACTGAGACAACTTTTAACCTGCCTTGTGTGGTTTGCTTTTCTCATACAAGGATTTCCAGAGTGTTTTTTCTGCTGCTGATGGTACTGAAAAAAAAAACCCAAAATAAACCTTAATGCCCCAAAACTTTTAAAGCATGTGTTTGTTAGTGTTCTGGCTGTGTTTTGGGGGTGCTTTGGGATGCAGGTGCCCACAGCCAGGTGCTGGCTGATCCTGGAGCTGTCCTACATCCCCCCAGCAGCACAGCCCTTGTCAAGTGTAAATGAGGCTGCAGGCAGGGGTGAGGACACTCGGTTCCATGTGCCTTAAAACAGCCCTGCTGAGCCAGCCATGATTAAAAGCATCCTTGTTCAGCTCAGCACAAGCAGATCCCAGTGAGATTTCCCAGGCTCAGGGCAATAATTTGATAGTTTTGGGGTCTGATGGGAAGGCAGGATGGAATCTGCCTTTCATTCTGAATTTTCACCATGTTCACTTAAGACATAACTGCATGGTTTCAGCCCTGAACTTTGTGGTTGTTCTATGCCATCCTGTTTGGATGGAGATTTATTTTAGATTAGTTCCTACCTTTTCTTGAATATATCTCCCTGCTTGTTTGCTTTGTTACTTGTTTGCATCATCTGGTAAATTCCTTGGAATGGGGCTTTTCAGGAAGGAATGTCTTTTCCTTCACATGGTGTGAAAGAATCTTAGTTGATGTCTCTGAAAGCAAAAGCAGTTTTATAAACCCCAATTCCAGATCTGGGTTAAGTGCAAGAGTTTGCCTGGATTGCCATCCTCGAAAGCAGCTCTTCTACCCTTGGGAAAAAATTGCTTTGCCAGTTTAATTTGCTCTCAGTTCAGCGAAGCCATGGAAAACTGGCCAAGGGTTTTATTGGCACATCTGAGTCATAAAAAAATGAAATAATTAAAAAAAAGCTATTCACCCTTTTAACTGATACAGCTCACGCTGGCCAAACATTTACGTGTGCACTTGGCCTTTATATGAGAATGCTTTAAAAGGGCAGTAATGGAGTGCTGAGATGAAGATGTCAGGCCATAGGAGTGGCCCTGGCTTCAAGAGCTCCCAGGTGAGAATTTGCTCACTGGTGACATCCCATCCATCAGCGATGCTGAGGTTCTGTCACGCTTCCCAGGAGAAAATTGTCACATCAATCAGAAAAGGTGGGGCCACTCCAGATGTGGGACCTGTCGGTATTTCTTGTAAAACGAGGAGCTGCACACTGGGAAATGCTGGGGTTTGTGCCCTCATGTTAATTTAAAGAGAAAAATAAAGCAGTTAATTCCCATTTTGGATGGGAAGGAGTGACTGGGGACCCTGCTCCCCCTCACCCCTCCCCATGGCACCTGATTTAGATGTTTTGGCATGTGCACATGATTTAGTTATTCCACATAACTCTGGGAATTATTGGTACAAACCCCTTTGCACGGGGTGGAAATACAGAATCACTGATGCCCGAAGATGAGTTTTTCTGCCCTCCCAGATGATGCAGGAGGGACCCTGCTGGCTGGGCAGGCTTCTTGCACATCACAAGCCACTGCCCTGGGACACTGACTGTGAAGGATGCTCTTTGCTGTGACTCCTTTGGTTTTGGTTTGTTTGGGTTTTTTTGTTTGTTTTTGGGTTTTTTGGGTTTTTTTTGGTTGTTGTTCTTAAATGCAGGATTTTTTTGGAATTCAATGTTTTCCTTAAATCCTTGCAAAGGTGCTGCTTTCAGCTGATGGGCTGCTAAAAGCCCTCACCTCCAGCCAGAAAAACAGGTTTGAAAGATTTGCCGTGGAATCAGATGTGCCCAGAGAACCTGGGACTGGATTTTCAGCTGCTTAAAAAAACACCATTACAGCCTGTTCTCAGATGTGACCACTCTGAATCCAGAATGAAAATTAGTTCTGGGTTTAGAAGTCCTAATGAACGCTGGAAACATTCCTAAAAGGGCTACTGTGTGTGGTGAGTGGTCCTGGACTTTTAATTAGTGTTCATGCAAGACCTTTTCACTCTTCGGGGAATTTGCTCTGAATGCGGATGAGATGTGGAAATTTGGAACTTTCGTATGGAACAGAAGTTGTCACATTTTTCAGATTCAGAGCAGCCAAGAGTTTTATCCAGCCCATTTGTAATCCCTTCATTTAGATGGAATGAAACGTTTCGTCCTGATAAGGTCAAAGCATGAAAATATGAATATATTAAAATACCTGTCAAAATGAAGGTAATCAAAATGAGAACTGGAGCAAACACTGTTGAAATAATTCACTCGGGTTTTTTTCTGCCCCCCACTATAAATTTCAGTGCTGTGGACATATCCTTATGAAATGTTTTCATGGGAAAACTCTATTTTTCCAGTAGATAGCTACCCTGACCAACGTAATAAGATTTTGATCAGCTCCTGGGAAAATACAGGCTTGGGAGAGTGATGCCTGAGGTTCCTCAGTGCTGCCATCAATCACATCCCTGCCTCCAGGCTCGCTGGCAGAGGAAGCTCTGGCACTGCTGGTGTGACCTCTGTCACTCAGAGGTCCCTGTGACCCTCAAGCTTGGGGTTTGTGAGAGGGGCTGCTTGAAATCATTTTGTGTTGGAAGGGAGCTTAAAAATCATCCCATTCCACCCCCTGCCATGGCAGGGACACCTTCCACCATCCCAGTCTGCTCCAAGCCCATCCAGCCTGGCCTTGGACACTTCCAGGAATCCAGGGGCAGCCACAGCTTCTCTGGGCACCTGTGCCAGGGCCTGCCCACCATCATTGTAAAATAATTCCTTCTATCTTATCCAAATGAACCCTCTTTCAGCTCAAACCATCACCTCTTGTCCTATCACAACAGGCCCTGCTAAATATTTTGTCCCCAGCTTTCTTATAAGTCTCATTTAGATACTGGAAGGTGCAAGAAAATCTCCCTGGAGCTTTTTCCAGGCTGAACAATCCCAGTTCTCCCAACCTTTCCTCACAGCAGAGCTGCTCCATCCCTCTGATCATTTTTGTGGCCCCCTCTGGACTTGCTCCATCAGGTTGATGTCCCTCCTGTGCTGAGGATCCCAGTGATGCTCTGGGTGGGATCTCCCCACAGCACCATAGAGAAAACAGGACTTGACCAATAATTCTCCTCTGGCATCTCCATGAAGAGCTTGTGGCCTCATCAGACACCATCTCTGAGGCTGCTCGTGCTGTCCTGTCCCCTGCAGGACTGTCATTCAGGAGGAGGGGATGCTACTGCAAATGCACACCTGAAAATTCATCCAGGCTATAACAGCCTGCTATAAAATACAGGATTTTAATCATGGCTCTCTCCTCCTCATTCCATGGCAATCAATTCTTCTCCATCGAGGCCGTCTCTTCTCCTTTCCTGTCTCCACTTTGTCCCTCTTGGTGTGAATCCAAACTCAACGCATTTCCTAGCAAAACACGAACACTGTGTTCCCTCGCAGAGGTGTTCCCTGGCTGCCCTTTCCCAGCCACCAGCAGCGTTTCCAGCGTGGAAGGGGATCTATAAAACACGACTCGTAAAGAGAAAGAGCGAGCATTTGACTCCTGAAGGGAAAGAGATGGTGGAGAGGTGCGAAAAAAGATGGATACCCCCTCCCCGAAATATAAAGAAATATGTGCAGAAAATGAAAGAGATTTAAAGCAGCTATCAATCGGTCGCTGTTCCAGCTTTAAGAGCTGTTGAAACAACATAATAAAAGGCAATAAACACGAGATTTATCACCTACCTGCTGGAAATAGCTCTGTGCAGCTCTGGTGTGGGGTGAGCACGGGGTGCCAGCCTGGGGGGAGTCGGTGCCTGGCGAGCGCACGTGCCCCTAATTTGGATCCCTGCACGTGGCCACAGCTCTTCCCTCCATTTCCATCTCCCTCTCCATCCCCTCCCCTGTCCCTCTGAGCCCTCGTATTTATGGCTTTGGCATTTGGTGTGTTAAAGGCTCGGTTTTGTTCAGTTTGAGCAGTAAACCCAAGACGATTTGTTGCGATCGATGGCAGCAGGCTGGAATTTTAAGGGCCAGGTATTTTAGCACGGGGGCTGGACCCTCGAGCTAAATCTTGAAGGCAGGGAAGGTGAAAACACACGGTACTGCCTAGGGCAGCGTCGGGAAAGGCTTGTAAACCGGCACGTATTTAAATTCCAGGAAAATCACCAGGGGGGGAATAAATCCACAAAAAACAAAACCTAAGTGAGAAGAAAGTGAGCGCTAAACGTGGAAATTTCTAATGCCTTCTTCAAGGCTGAAACTGTCCTCTTAAAGAAAATACAACTTTAAGTCCTGTCCCAAAGCCACGGAGGGCTGAAAGATCAGACATTTGCACAAAACTGCGTTGAAGGCAGCATGAGGCAGGCAGGATCTGTGTGGTTTAAGGACCATGGACAAAGCCCAACTGCAGCTCTGGAAGTCTGAGTCGACAAAACAGCTGGAAAATGGGACGAGGACTGGACATTTACCTTCAAAACACGCTTGCAGGATAATGGTTCCACATTTCCCAGCCCTGGGTGAGAGTGGGGTGTGCTGGGTGCTGCTCTGCTTCTTTCCAAGCACAAAGCCTTCCCTTGTAAATCGTTTTTCCCCTTTCCCTCCTCAGACAGTTCTACCCTCCTGTCACTCCGGCTTTTCAGCCAGGAGTTCCAGGCTTTTATTTCTCAAAGCACAGTCCCTGAGAGGTGACATGAGGAGCTCTGGCATATGTGATGATGTTTGTTCTTCGGGAGGAAGGTGGAGGGGGGAAGTGAGCAGGCTGAGAGGGGTAAATCAATGCAGTTTCTGGAAGGAGGGATGCAGAATGGCACCGTGCTGTAATCCAGGGAGTGCTGGGGAGACAGATCTGGGACGGAGAGAGGAGGGGCTGCCCTAATCCTCTGCCCCTCTGAAATGCCCAGCATGGAACAAAGCCCTTGTTAGCAAATAAGGACGGGGGAGTGGTAGCAATAAGCGAAATAAATACCCTTAAATTCAGCTGTAATGAAAACCTGGGAGCCAGCGTTGGAGTCCTTTCATAAACGCTGGGGAACAAGATTGTTCTAATTATAAAAGCCCAATCAGGGGGAGCAGCAGGCATGAAACTATGGATTAATTCAGCTGCTTGAATGCCAGTGTGTGGCAGAGAGGCAGCAACAACCTCCTCCCTCCCCTAGCCTGGAGAGTCTGAAGGCTCTTTATTTGGCCCTGCTCTTGACAACAAAAGGGAAAAGGGCACAAAAGCCAAGAGAAGAAATGGTTTTGGTCCCAAGGCTTTCCCCCATGTGCTCAGAAACCTCTTGCTGCTGTTTCAGACAGTGGGGATGTGCAGGAGCTTGTCTGTTTTCTCCCCTGTCTGTCCATCTCAGCAGGGTCATGGACTATGCTTATCCATTCCTCTCCCTTTGCCCCCTTCTCCCTTTAAAATACTTCCTGTCTTCATAAACACAGTGGAAAAAAGAAAAAGAAAAAATAAATTTTGAGGGCTGCAGGTTTGAAAACTGTCAGGAAAGGATTTGGACTCCCTGAAAGGAAAAAGCAACAATTTCCCTTCATTTGAAATTCAAGGGTCGTGTGCTCCCAAAGCCATGTCTCCACTGGAAGATATTTAAGATCGATTAAATCATAACCCATGGTTTCTCTCAAACAGTTGGAGTTCCAGGGTTGGCTGCCTCAAACTTCTCTTGGAGACTCCAAAGGTTATGAAGTTCCTGCTTCATGAGAACCACAGAGAAATGGCTCAGTGTGAGCGGTCAGAAACCACAGAAAATCCCCCTTTTCTCCCCTAATCACACGAATATCCAGAGGTCTTTAGAGCTGGCAACAATCTCTGAAAGATGTTTTGGGATTTTGAGTGGAAGGCTATTCCACACCTGTGGACGCTTGGAGAAAGCCTTGTTGATGGTTGAAGAAAGGAATCCTCAAATGGAGGAGATTCCCAGCCCAGGTCATGATTTCTCCTTCCACTCTTTCCTCCTCTGCTGCCACCTCTGGGGATTTCCCTCATTTCAATTTCTCACTTTTATTTACAACAAATAAAAATAAACCAAACCCCTGCTCCTGCCCCAGCCATTCCTCCTGCTCCACCTGCAGCAGCCCAGTTTTGAGGCAAGAAGCACAGAATTAATGGGAATTGTGTAGATTTACAAACAAGCACTCAGAGAGGAGACTGTGCCTATTTATCTCCTAATACAGTGGTTTAAAAAAAGTCCTTCTTTAATTGCATTTGGGATCTATTCTAACGATTTGCCCAGGAGAGTATTAAGATGTCAAGGCTTTTTCATTAGTAATATATCCCCAAACAAAATCTTTGTTAAGATAGGTTAAGGCAGTAAATAGACCATTAATTTACAGAACATAATTAGTACCTTGCAGTTATTCATGGAAATAGTCGGATTTCTTTTGTTGTTATTCAATGGCAAGATTTAAAACAAATATAGCAGCAGCAGGTCAAAAAACACAGAAGCAAAAAAGCATCAAAGGTATTGATTAAAGTTTCAACAATAACCTTAACTCTGCAGCAGTACCCAAAACAACATCATTTACACCACCCAAATACATTCTCCCAGTGGTAAATAATGAACACAGAAAACAGCAGCAAGTTTTGAGCAAATATCAATACAGAGCTGTAAAATAACTCGTTTTTAGGCCTGGGGACTATAGCCCACATCTAAAATTGGAAACAATATTGAAGTTCTTCTTTTCCTAAGAGATTGTTGGTAATATTAGTATGTCCAATGAAAATATTTTATTTGTTGTTATTTATTTAATTGGCTCTATTATCTTTGCAACTGTGGTATCATTTTTGATTGGAGGAACTGAAATAATTTATTTTGTAGGGTCTTCTACTTTATAATCTCAGAATTTAGAACAAATAGATTTTTTTTTTTTCTAAAATTGTTTTAAATTGTAGATTATTGAAATGAAAAAAATTTCAGTTGACTTCAGACTGACAGAAAAAAATGATTTTATGAAGGTGTTTCTATCTTGTTATTAACAAATTTGATTTCACATGATCCAGAAATCAAGTCTGAATCAATTTTAATGTTTCATTTTTACTACTGCAACTTGCAAAGCAGAATGGAATTTTCGGGGGTCAGGAGCTGTTCTCACAGGACTTTAAGGCCATAAATCATGGTCAGTGCTCATCAGGTCGAATACCAAAGTGTGTTAGACAGAAGTTAGTGCAGCACTTAGAAATAATAATGGATTACCAAACATAAAAAACTAAGATTTTTATGTGCTGGACCAAGCAGTTCAAAGTTCAGCTGCATCATGAGATGAATGGAGATGAATGAACTATTTCTTCCCCGACTAAATCTATTAGTAGCAATGGAAATCAAAGCAGAATTAATAAAATTTTACTGAAAACAAACAAACAAATAAAAAATTTAATTTCCTAAATTAACTTCCATTGCTTGTTTGTTACTCCTAATAATGTTGAGCTGCCATACAAATGGGTAGAAAATAAAACTCCTTTATGGGAGTTTTGCCAATACTCTTTTAAATACAAAAATTATAACTTATTTTTTTAATTAAAAAAAAATTGCCAGGAGAATTCCTAGAAAAAGGTCTCATGAAATGAAATATTTAAAGAAATTGAATCGGCTCCCTATTATTTGATTTGCTGGAATTGCTCTTCTAATGACATTTAAAAGGAGTTCAAACTTAATTTTCTCTCCTTACAGCTGGGAGCTGCCCACTTTTGAAGGAGAGACCAAAGCAAGTCACTGGGATTGGGGAAACTGAGGCACTGAGCGCTTGAAGGCTGCAGGGAGAGGCAGCAGTGTCACAGCTGGCCATTCCCTGGTGGCACCAGAGGTGACATTTCCCAGTGACACCCTTTCAGTGCCAGGGGTCTGTGTGGAGATGCTGGGACGCAAACCCCGGCACTGCCTCGCCTTTGGTGGCTCCAGTGACAGCAGGACAGATTCCTGCTGGGACAGAGCCACGGCGTGACCCCGCAGATGGTGAAGGCTCCGTCTCACAGAGCTCTGCTGCAGCCTGGAGAATTTTAATAAGGACAGGAAAAAAAAAAAAAAAATAGCAGGAGACAGGGAGAAAGGGAGACGTCGCAAAGAACCTGACCTTATTTCCTCGGAGTGTGTGACTAAATCACACAGCTAAAAATAGGTAAGTGATTTGCTTTGATGCTGGAGGATTTTGCTGATACCACTTTTGTTACACGTATAAGTATAGAGATTTAATATAACATTTCCCTTACTGCGGTGGCTGCTATTAAGGCAGTGCTGAAGTCTCCTGAGCTGCTGTCTCTGCCTGCTCTTTTAAGCTGCAGCAGAAACTTCTTGCCTCTGAAACTAATATGCTGCTGGCCTCTGGGAAAGTGGAGAAATTTCTGCCAGGAGGGATATTTAGTGTCAAGCACTGTCCACTCCTGCTTCTCCGAGGCAGCCACTCCATCCCCAGTGGGAACTCCCCTGCTTGTTTGTTAGGAGGGACTTTGGGAAGTTTTGGTCCCAGTCTCCCCTGTCTCTATAATGGGGAGAATAAAAATCTGCCTCAGGAGCAAACTGGCCAGGTGAGGCACTGGGGATGGCTGTGAGGGGGCAGGGGTGGGACCTGGGAGCTCACCCAGGTGATGGAGAGGACACCAGTGGCTGGTGGGGAGCACAGAGGTCACTCCTGGGCTCAGCAGAGCAGGAGGCTGGCACAGAGAGCACCTCTGAGGATGCAGGAGATGTGAAACTGTGAGCAGCCTTTGGACTGGATGGTTGTGGCACCATTCTGAGGGATCTGGAGGAATGGGCCAGCAGGGATCCCAGAAAGCTAAATAGGAGAGGAATACACCTTTCCCTGGGGAGGAATAAACCTTTCCCTGGGGAGGAATAAACCTTTCCCTGGGGAGGAATAAACCTTTCCCTGGGGAGGAATAAACCTTTCCCTGGGGACGAATCAGCCCAGGCAGCAGCACACACAGGACATGAGGGCACCAGGCTGACCATGAGCAACCTGTGTGTGCCTGGGGAAAAGCCAGACAAGCCAGGGACCTGGGGCAAGGTGGGCACAGGGAGGGGTCCTGCTGCTCCCCCCAGCTCTCCCCAGAGCTGGAAGCTTTTCTCCTTTCTTACTGAGATGAGTGTCAGCTCTGCTGCCTGTCTGAGGCTTGAAGGGTACAAATGGAGAGAATTATTCAACACTAAACAATTATTCTGTTGCATAAAACTCTCAGTATTTGCTGCTGAAGAGCCTGTGCTGAATGCAAACCTCCAGACAGAACTGTCAGGGAGCAGGAGAGAAGAGATGGGGCTTTATGTGCATCCAGAGCAGAGCATCTCACCAGGGCCCATCTTCTCCCTTTTTTTGCTTTTCTCAGTGCTTGCCCTCATTTCCCTCCACTTTTCCTCTGCTTTGGTGAACTCTGCTCGCACACAAAGGCACCAGGCCCTCCACCTCCTGCATGGACCCTGAGCCTGAGCTGAGGATGGGGAAACTGAGGAAATGACCACACTCTGAGGATTTCCAAGGCTCCAGGCACTCTTTGCCCCTCCTGGCTATCTGGGAAAGTCCAAGAGGATGTTTCTGCTCTCCCATATCTCCTGTTAATTCTGTGCCTCTGGGAGACATGCTCAGATGAGGGCTCTGTAAATAAAGGCTCCAGCTGGGGGATGCCAAGAGCTGGCACGGCAGGGACTGCCACTCTGTCAACATAACCCTGCTCCTGACAGGCCCTGCTTTGTTGAAACAATTCCTTGTGATGGACTGGGTTTATCTCTAACTGCCTGGATTTACACGGGAGATGCAAACAGCCTGGTAAATCTGCCACCGAGGCACAGGGGTGGCATTTATCTGAGTGTCCCCGAGCACGGCTGGGGATCCTCTGTGCACTGCTCAGCCTGGACACGACTCTCTGCCCGTGCAGCAGGCAGGTCTGTGGCTCAGGGGGACTCTTAGCAGCCACAAAATGTGCAATTAACCCCCCCTTCCTACTCCAAAGTGTCTCATCAGGCTCCTGGGCTGGGCAAACGCTGCAGCTGGGAAGAGATGAGCATGCTGTGCTCAGCCTCCAGCTGCAAGGCAGCTACCCAGTGTTTAAAAATCAGAGTTCTTCCCTCCTCCCTGCACCCAGCCCGTGCACTGTGCCCTCAGAAATTCACCTGCTGCATCCCTTCCCTGGCCATCACCTGTCTGAACCCGTTTTGGGGGAACAGAGCATCTTGTTACAGTCCCGGTGCTGAGGAGATACAAAAGCACTAAATTAATTTTCATAGAGCCTTTCGGTCAAGCAGCTCAAAGCCTTTTAGAGACTTTAATTGAGGTTTGGAGTTAATGAAGCCTCACTAACGTGCCTACTGGATAAAGAAGTGTTTATGATCCTGTTTTGCAGAGGTTGTGCAGGAAGCTGGGCAGGTTGCTGTGTGGGTTGGGTTAAGGTTGTTTTCCCCTTCAAAACTAATCATGAAGCATAGAATGGCTTGACATAGCAAAAGAAACACCTCCAGCACGTTGTTCTGGAGGCAGTGAGATTTTTTTTTTTCCTCTTAGTTCCCTAAGGAAACTGACAGCAAACTTTGGGATTGAAATAATTCTTTTCATGCAAACTAAGTTAACTCTTCTAACTCCCCCGACAGCAGCAGCACCCCAAGAGCAGAGGCCTTCTGTGCTCAGAGCTCTCAGGCTCTCAGAGCTGGCAATGCTGAGTCAAACAAAACTAAGTAACTTCCAGGATTTCCCTTCTCCAGCATTTCCAGGATGCCCAGGGTTTCTGTGTGGACCTGATGACCTGATCCTGCAAAGTGTCTCCCACTGATGCTGGAGAAACCCCCTGATTCCCTGACCAGCCCCGTGTAATTCCTTGGTACCCATGAGCAGGACTCTGCTGTGGCTGCCCAGCACAAGCCCTGGCCCGATGCAAATTCTCTGTTTTGCTGCTCCCTGCCAGCCCTGGAGAGCAAATCCTCCCTGAGCAGCAGCACTCCTCTGACATGCTGACCTCAAACCACTTCAACCAGTGTCTTTCAGAGGGACCCTTGGTGGCTGTGAAAGCTCAGGGAGCTTGTTCCAAACTTGCCCTCTGGATGTTTAACTGTGGCCCTGCACACCAGGCAGAGCAGCTCCCTGTGCCCTGCCCCTGCCTCCAGCCTGGATATCCCTGGGACTTTCCTTAAAGATCAGTTCCCTTGCACACCCTGCAGCCCTGCTGCCCAAATCTGCTGTGCATGGGGCAGAGGGGAACTCAGGCTGCCTGGAATTTCTCAAGAGGGAACCTGTGGTGTCCTACATGACAATAAAATGGATAAAGTGGGCAAGACACGCATCCTGCTTCCCTGCTTTCCCTTGCCAGGCTCCTGGTGTCTCGTTTTCAGTGTGGGCACAAGCAGAGGACAGCACTGGGATGCTGTGGGTTGGGCCCAGCAGTAAAGTTTAGAGAAGTGTGTGAGCCACACTGGCCTAGAAAATGCACAGAAATCACAGGGGGATTAAAAAAACCATTGGTTTTCCATGCAAAGTAAAACATCTGCATGGACACCATCCCTCTGGCTCTCCTGGCAGAGCTCCCCAGCTCCACACACAGTGCTGGGACACCACGAAGAGCAGTGGGGATTGTCACTGTGTGGGGACACGGGGTTGGCACAGAGAGAGGGAGGTAGAGAACACTCCACACAGGGAGTTTTCCAATGAAGGCTCCACACTGTTGCATTTTGGGACATGTTGAATTAGGATCAGCCCTCCCTGCTATCTCCATCTGCTCTTCCTACAGTGGGTTTCCTTGAGGATTTAAAAGAAATCCTTCAGATACATTAAAAAAATAAATATAAATATATGTATAGGTATTTATACACATACACACATATATATACGTGTGTGTATGTGTATAAATATGTGCACACGTACATATATATATAGATAGAAAAATCATGTATAGAAAATCCTGATTTCTGGTTGTCCCAGGAGCAGCCTGGCTGCATCCCACCCGTTCAGCTTCACAATCCCCGCTCGGCACTGCCTGAAACGGGGCTCGAGGAGGGGCTTGGGCGTTTCCTGGCCGCACTTTGGTGGCCTTGGGAGCGATGTTCCGTGCGCGGCAGGTGGCGATGCAGCTCCACGGGAGCCGGGAGCAGCGGGGATGCGGAGATTCGGCCCGGGGATGCGGGAGTGTAAGGATGTGACTCAGGGATGCAGCTCAGGGATGCGTGGATGAGGCTCAGGGATGCAGGAATGCGGGGATGCAGGGATAGAGCTCAGGGATGCAGAGATACAGCTCAGGGATGCAGGGATGTGGGGATGCAGGGATGCAGGAATGCAGGGATTCAGGGATGCATCTCAGGGATGCAGGGATGTGGGGATACAGCTTTGGGAAGTGAGGATTTGGAGATGCAGTAATGCAGGTTTGCAGCCCAGGGATGCTGGGACGCAGGGGTGCAGCTCAGGAATGCAGGGATGCAGCTCAGGGATGCAGGAATGCAGGGGTGCAGCTCAGGAATGCAGGGATGCAGCTCAGGGATGCTGGGATGCAGCTCAGGGATGCAGGAATGCAGGGATGCAGCTCAGGGATGCTGGGATGCAGCTCAGGGATGCAGGGATGCAGGGATGCAGCTCAGGAATGCAGGGATGCAGCTCAGGGATGCTGGGATGCAGCTCAGGGACGCTGGGATGAGGTTTGGGAAAGTGCAGAGGCGCTCACAGGACAGGGAGGAGGGGAACAGGCTCGGTCTCTTCCAGCACCAGGAGTTTCTTGTGTTTCCCTGAGTTTCCCCCCACGGC
Organism: Poecile atricapillus; assembly: GCF_030490865.1. NCBI lineage: Eukaryota > Metazoa > Chordata > Aves > Passeriformes > Paridae > Poecile > Poecile atricapillus. The sequence goes on along the minus strand of NC_081268.1, from coordinate 7,979,271 downwards.
AGCGCTGGGGTTTGTTGGCCTCTTCCCCTTTGTGGTCCTTGTGGTTGTTTGTGTGTTTGTTGACCCCAGACAAAGCAGTTTGGGGTTATTTCAGCTAAATCATAGAATCACAGGACAGCATGGGTGGGAAGGGACATCGAAGATGATCTAAACCCAACATTCTTGTCATGGGCAGGGCACCTTCCACTGTCCCAGGTTGCTCCAGCCTGGTCCTGAGCACTTCCAGTGATGGGGCAGCCACAGCTTCTCTGGGAAAACTCTGCCAGGGCCTCCCCACCCTCATCCTAAAGAATTTCTCCCTAAGAGCCAATCTAACCCTGACCTCTGTCAATTTAAATCCATCCCCCCCTTGTCCTATCCCTACATGCCCTTGGAAATCTGTACTCAGGAAAATCATCACTCCTGCCTTGAGCAGCATCCCACTTCTGAAACATGGAAACCTCCTAAAAACGAGTGTTGAATTCTCTGTCAGTGTCACCCATCTCACACAGACACAGCCCCACTTCAGCTGTCTGTGTTTCCATCCTGACTCTGCAGGATTTGCAGGCCTGGAACATTCAAACCATGCTGTGCCTTCATCATTTTTTTATTTTGTTTTTCTGCTGCTTTTAAACACTCTTCAATTTTCAACTTCAGAAAAGCTGTGGGGACATTGCCAGAACCACTGCAGTAGGAATTGCACTAAAACTAAATATAGAAATGAAATTTTGGATGAAATACAGGCTTGGGTGCATTTTGGCAAGAGTCTCAGTGCTTTCCTCATAGTGCTGGCTCTGTGTGGAGTAGAATATTCCCAGGAATAGAAGTCAATGGCACTTGGGGCTGGTGTTTTGAAATGTGGAGGGAAAGTTTGCATCAGCATGAGAGGAGTTAGCAAGTAGAATAGAACTGAACACAGATTTTATGTCCTGTGAAATTCCCAGGGTTTATTTAATTTCTAAGTAGAATAAAACTTTTTCTCTGTTTTTTTTTCTTTTTCTTTTTTTTTTTTGGTCTCCCTGTGAGAACAGAATAACCTGGAGATAAATACTTTTATTTAGAACAATTTGCATCAGTGTTGAACTGTTTGGGCTTTTGGTGGTTGATAGCTCATTCTGACACTTCCATCTTGACTTGTGGTGACAAGAGTCCAAAAAAAGCCAAAATAAATGGCAGAGTAGAACTGTATCAAAACAATAAAATATAAGTGAAATTTCCCTATTCCTGCAAGCCACTTTGCATTCATGGAATAGCATCCAATGCCTGAAAAAACCTTCAGTGGAGCAACTTTTGACCCAGCTCTGTTTAGATTTTCATTTGCCATGGCAAGAGCAGTAGGTGTGTGTAATTTTCAGGTCCAGGTGAATTGTAATTTATAATATTGCTTTTAAATGAAGGTATACTCACGCATAAATATTTGTGTATGAATATGTGTGTATTTGTAGATTAATTTTTAATTTAATGGGTTTTTTTCAGCTGCAACAGGTGTAATGTCTGTGGGGCAGTTCCTGCAGTTATTCCATGGGTTCACTGCCTTCTGCCCTTCCCGAGGAACAGGGCTTTGAAGGAACTTTGAGGCACAGAAGCTGCTGGTGAGAGACATGAAGGACCTTGAAAATCAACCCAATGAAGGCCTGTCCCCTCATACCTGGAATCTGAATTTTATTGGGGAGATTTCTCGTACCCATTCCCTGCAGGGTGGAAGGCTGGGGGAAGGTGGCTGTCACTGCTGGACACAAAATGAATCACATGGACACAGTTTGATGTGTGGTGACAGAAAGAGCAAACTTTATTTGTTCTTTCAGTATTTATAGGTTTCTGACCACGACCAGGGGTTGGATAGTCAGGTTAACACCTTCTCAACCACACTGGCTGTGAGAGACGTCCATCAAAAGTCATATTTTTAATGGAATGTATAAACACCTGTGTTTATAGTTACTTTCCTGGGAAAGTGGTTAGAACTTGTAGAAAAACAATATCGAGGGCCTGATTCTCAGGGTGACAGGTGACCTGTGGTGAGCTCCTCTCCTGCTCCCAGCTCCGTCACCCGCGGCACCACGAACTTCCCATGGCACCCCAAAACCAGAGAGGCACACACACACTCAGGGAGTGTGATGGAGTGAGATCCACGGAGGCTGGGAGTGCACTTGTGGGTGAAAAACAGAATTTATCTCCATGATGCTGCTTGTGCAGCTCATTTAGGGTGTGGCTGGATGCATCCCTGTCACCTGGAATGGGAGGATACAGTTCCTGTGGTGCAGCTGTAATCATACTGGGTTTGTGTTTATTTCCTGATTTACCTGTTTTAAACCCCATCCCTGACCAGCTGCTTGTGAGGGAGCTTCAGCCTGCCCTGTTTGCAGGGGGTGTCCCCACAAACACCCCAAGCTGTGTGAGGACAGCTCCTCTTTCACTGAATGCTTTGCTTTTCACCTCATGGCACTGCTGATTGCCAGGGATGCTGTTCCCTGGGGACCTCAGTGCCACCACCTGCAGCAACCCCACGACTGCACAGGGACTGAAACTCCCTCCTCTCTCCTCATTCTCCTGCTCAGAAACTGTGACCCAGCTGAACTCACCAGGGCTTTGATATGGAGAAACCTGGCATCCAGCACCTCACCCATTTCCTGAGCTCCGGGTGAGTGGGGAAATGAACTCAAACTGACTAAAACTGCCAGGGATTCATTTTGTGGTGAGCTGGAAATGAGGAGGCAGGAGGGGGAGGGAGGAGGTAAAATCTGGGCTGAGAAGGGAGGTTGGAGGTTTGCTGAGTTTTCTGAGTTTTTCTGAGCCTTCCTGTGGTGACTCAGCCTGCTGATAACTTTTTGGCTGGCGTGCCTTGGTTTCATAGTGCTGTGCTTTCCTTAAACTCCTTCACAGCCAACAGGACCTGGGAAATTGGAGGTTTCTGCTGGTTTTAGGCTCCCTGTGAATTAATTGAGCACTTGTGAAATAAGCTGCTGGATTGTAAGTGTACTTTCAGCTCCACCAGGATAAGGAACACGGGGCCTGATGAGGAGGAATGGTTGAGAGAGGCTCAGTGTTTTTGTTGAGAAATGCAGGCTCTGGGGTCCAACGCTCAGGGGGACTCTGCCTGATTCAATGACTCTTTATTGGAAAAGATTTCTCATAATCTTGGTCAAATTTCTGTTAAAGAAGAAAGAGAGTGGGAGCAGAACATCTGAGAAGCTCTGGAGGGAGATGTTCACCTGAGAACCTGCTTTGAATCCTTGGTCTTAATTAGAAGAAGGGAAATGAATCTGAATCTTTCCCAACTCAGTTTTCCCTCTTTATCACCAGCACACAGATCAGTAGCACGGACAACTCTCCCTTAAGTGTTACGAGAAAATTAAAAAGGTCTCATTACATTCCACCCTGGAAGCAAATAAATAATAATATTATTATTAATATCATTACTTCATTCAACTCTCACAAGAGAAACAATTCACTTGCAACTATAGCCAAGGCTGGTTTTGCTGGAGGAGAATTGGGAATCTTGGGGTCATCCCAGGCTCAGCTCGTGGTGCTTTGCTGCTCCCCTGAGCCCCTCGTGGTCTCTGCTCAGTGCCAGGTCCTTGGTCTCAGCCTGTGCTGGAGCTGCTCACACATTCCCTTTGCTTCCCTGGGAGGTGGAAACGGCCCCTAACTGTCCTTGACCTACTCCAGAGAGGGGTTATAAAGCATAATTAATTTCACTTTCAGAAGAGCTTCGAGTTCCCAAGAAGAAAAATGCTGGAAAAGTGCAAACCATGATTAATCATCATTATTATTTCTATAAATTCCCACTTCAGCTTGGTTGGAAAACAGGGTATTTCAGAGGTAGGAGGGATAGAGTGGCCTGACTGTGCCCTTGGCCCATGGGGCTGCAGTCTGTGGAGTTACACCTGATTTTAACATCAGTGCAGGTGGGAAGAGAATCAGAGCCCACAGTCCCCTCTGTACTCATGGTTAGTGCTAAATTGCTGCCAGTCTCTCCCTGAGGCCTCCAGGAGACAGTTCAGCACTTGCTGTTCCTCTCTTTCTCCCTTGTGGAGGGGTTGGAAGGTTTAATTCAATCAGATTCCTAAATGGAAAATAACAGTGCGATGAGAAACCTGCTACGGATGTCTGTGAAAAGGATTTTGTCTTCGGTGGGTTTTGATCTGGATCCTGAAAGAGCAAGACAAAACCCTGTGATTGACATCCTTGTTCTGCAAAAGGTGCCTTGGAGGAAGCTTTCAGAGCCAGAGGTTTCCTTTGCTGGAGGGGGTGTGGAGAAAGTCCAAGTTTCACAGCTTTTTTGTTATTTTTTTTTATTTTTTTCCCTCTATTTGCAGTGTAAAGTTGTGAGACCTTCTGAAGTTTTATTTTTCTGGAGACAGCAGGAAAAAAATCCAAGGATTTACAAATCACTGCTGGTCTCCCTCCTGACCACTGATTCCACTGGAATGATGCTCTTACCCCAGAGAGGCCTCTTCCCTGAGAGGTCCCAAAGTCCCCAAACCCCTCTCAGCCCTTCTGAGCCTGAAAAATGATGATTTTTCAAGTGATCCTCCCAAGGTTTGCCAGGAATCCATCCCACTCGCCTCCTGGGATGCTCCTCCAAGAATCATCCCTGTGCAGATACTGAGAGGTTTTTATTTTTATTCCCCTGCTAGGCTGAAATCAGGGGTTTTTTTGACTATTTCTGTAAATCAGAGATGTCTTTTTTCAGTGACAATGACACTTGGTCACGTGGCCCTGGGCTGGGGCTGGTTGGGTGCTGGCCCAGCAGTGGTGCACTGTGAAAAACACCCTCATTTTTCACCTTGAGCTGGGTTTGTTCAGCCCCATTCTCTGGGAGACCCACAAAAATCCCATCATCTTCCCTCTCCCTTGCCACCAAGCCCCGGGGAAGGGAGGAGAGGGATCTTTGCCAGAGCTCCCCCTGTCCATCCATCACCAGGAAAGCGCTGCAGACAAACAGCCGGATCCATCCTGGTGCCAGCCAGCCCTAAATGGATTTGTTTGTTAATGCAGCTTCTCCCAGTTCGTGTTTTCCCTAACGAGGAGCATCAAAATGCCAACCTGTCCTCAGGGGTACATCAGCCTCCCTGGCTGAAGGCAGTAACGAGATTAGAGGCTGTGCTGCTCACAAGTGCCTCATGTGCTCCCTCAGTCACTTGCACTTATTTTTTTTATTATCCAGGGGGTTTTTTTCCCACTGATGTATTTTTTTCCTTTCCTCTCAATTGCTCTCCCCCTCAGTTCTTGGTGAGATTAATGTGATCTCACACACACACACGGTGTCACCTCCCCTGTCCCTGTTTGTCACATCTCCCACCCTGCCCAGGCAGATGGGGATGGCTCCACTCAGGTCACGCTCCCCAAGGGAAATCTCTGACCTTCCCCTGATGAACCCTTTCTGTATGAATGGGAAATAGGATGAAGAGCTGCTTGAAATGGGGTAAATATGCAAAAGTGGTAGCTGGGCAGGTTTGTGGCTGGCTGGAGAGGCAGGGAGAGTCACAGGATCACAGAATGGTTTGGGTTGGAAGGTAAATAAAAGATTATTCTGTTCCACCCCCTGCCATGGCAGGAACACCTCCCACCATCCCAGGATGATCCAAACCCCATCCAGCCTGGCCTTGGGCACTGCCAGGGATCCAGGGACAGCCCCAGCTGCTCTGGGCACCCTGTGCCAGGGTCTGCCCACCCTGCCAGGAACAATTGCTCCCCAATATCCCATCTAACCTTGCCCTCTGTCCTTTTGAAGCCGTTCCCCCTTGTCCTGTCACTCCAGGCCTGTGTAAAAGAAGAGAAGAGGATCCTACCCAGCTGGATGTAACCCATGGGGCTTGAGGGATGTGAGTGCTGGAAGAACTTCTGGATGGAGAGGTGTGACCAGGGTAAAGCAGGGAACATAAACCAGACTGAAACACCTACAAGGCAGAAGAGGAAGCCTCAGTGCTGGGCAGACCCCTGCTATGGATGCAAAGAGGTTTGCAGGGTGCTCAGGGAGCAGTGACAGAAATGCTTTGGTGGTCAGGAGGGCACAGCTCCAAATAAACCTCTCTATACTGCCCCAAAAACCTGAACCAACAGAACTGCTCAGCTCCTGCCATTCGAGGAGGAGGAAGAGAGTTTGCTTCCCATCACACTTCCCTTTTGGGTTTGATTTCCAGCTCCTTTTTATTAACCTGTTCTCGCCTGCTGGAGCAGTGGGCTGGGTGTGATTAATGGCCCCAGAAATGTTCCTGGCTTTGAAAGGCTGCTTGTTTGGGATTTGCACCGAGTGTAGGTACTCGGATTGTTTTGTTTTGTTCTGTTTTTTGCACCTTGGCAGCCACTTCACACCACAACTGCCTCAGTTTGGAAAGGCTGGAGGTGGAGGGGAGTGACAAGGAGCAGGATTTCTAAACTGAGGGAAAGAGCTTGCAACTATCTGTACCTCAATCTTTGCAATGTTTACTTTTCTTAAACTTCAAAGCCACCTTGGATATGTCTGAGGGACTAACTCACTGAGTAAATAGCAAACCCAGACCCTTTGGAGGGATTGTCCTTCTGGGAACACAGAGATTTTCCTGAACAGGTGACTCAGAGAGGCAATAGCAGAAAGTGGCTAAAAAGTTATTAAACTTCTCATGAGGCAGAAACACGGAAACTTTCATTCTCTAAGAATTTATTTTCCTGACTTTTTAATAAAATTTTTGACCTTCCAAGATGAAGTTTCTTTTCTCCCTAGAATTCTAAAAATAACTTGACATTTTTCATGGAAGAAAATGTCTTCCATCCAGATTTCATTTGGTGTTATAACCAGCAAAGCACACTCATACCACTAATTCTTTGCATTTCTACGCATGAAATTCACCCATGAAATGAGGGAATTATGAAATTAAGTGTCTTGAGAACTCAGCTTGACTTGGCTCAGTCTAATAAGATGGTAGGCACCTATAGATATATATATTTTAAAACTATCTGTGTGGTGCAGCTGGGCTCAAACTTGGAGAACTCTTTTGTAGCATCTCTGACTTCTCTAAGTCCTCCCTGAGCAGCAGTTCTGATGGAGGAGGAAATTACAAAAACTCCCTTTTCCTAGCCCCAGACCTCTGGCTTGGGAAAGCAGCATTCCAGCATCATTCCCCACAAACCCTGCTCCCAAGGTTTTGGTGGCTGGGATTTACAGGGGGATTTACAGCCCCTCACCATGAAATATCCACTGGGAGCTGTAGGTGTTGCTGCACTGGGATTTCTGGGCCACTTTTCAGGGTCTGCCAGTGATGTGCATCCTCCTGGGCCAGCCCTTGGAATGTCCTCGAGCTTTTGTTTCCTCCCTGCCTGTGTGAGCTGCAGTCCCCCTGGACTGATGTGATCTCTGCCCAACACCTGGAAAAAGGTGGCTTTGAATTCCTAATGTAATCCCACCAGGACACATTTTTTTTCCTCTTTTCTGCATCTCCAAAGTCCCTGACCCCACTGGCTCCCAGTGGAGTGCCCCACACCATCCCCTTCCTTAAACACAACCTGTGCCTCTGGTGCCCCTCACCATCCCCTTCCCAATCCCCTCCTAGGTCTGACAGCTCAAAAGACAAAATATATGAAGAGATGACATTAAAATGACCTTGGCAGTGGGGGATCTTGCAAGTTCTTTGGTGATTTTATTTCCCACCATGGCCTCAGGAGCATCATCTGCCTTTCTTCCAGCTTATAACTGGGTATGGAATCATAATGGTCTGCACTGGGGTTTGGAGGAAGGAGGAAAAGGAAAACAGATGCTACAACTAAGCTGGGATTTCCCTGAGTAAATAAATTATAAAATTACATTAAAGCATCATTTGAGTTGCATATAAAAGCTAGAAAATGAATGTCTCCTCCATAATTGCTACAAAGGGCCCCAAACAGCCATTTCTATTTGCAGTTTCATATTTCAATAAATTTTTATTTCTATTTGAGTGAATGTTCCTGTTCAGGAATATTCTGAGGGATTCAGAGTACCGTCCAAAACTAATGCCAATTTTTTGGGGGTAAAGCCACATCCCCCCTCAGTCTGTGCAGGTATTCCCCCCTCCATGCCCATGGAAAAGCAGTGAGAGGACGATGATTAACATCTCCAGAGATAATTGCTTTAGCTCAGACACAAAACCAACTTTCTGAGAGGTTTTAAGAGAACCATTGAGCAAGCAAACAAATTCCCTTTAGCCTTTGCAGACACCCCCTTTTTGCCCTTTCTTTTCTCAGCTCACATCTGTGGTTGTCCTGATTGGACCTGCAGGACTCCCCCTGTTCCCTCAGAGCTGCTACAGACTTAGAAAAACTCTTTCCTCAGGCTACTACTCCAGTTGTACTTTTCTGCCTCTTTTCCAGTGGAAATCATGTCATTTGTGGATGGAGCCTTTCCTTCAGTGTTTAAATTGAACCCAGCTCGTGCAACATACTTAACTAAATTAGGGAATGGAGGAAATCACTTGCTCACCTTGTCCTTAAAGCTCAAAGCCAGGAAATGAGAAGGCTGCACTGCTTTTTTTTTTTTTTTTTTTTTTTTTTTAATCCAGGGCTGAAATAAGAACTTGTTCCTTCAGATTTTTCAGAGGGAAAGAGTTTGGTCTAGCAAGAAATCAGCTCAGTCGGGGGTATGAAAGAGTCGCAGTTGAGGTTCCTGCTGTGAATCATGCAATGGATATCACCTGGCTTCCCTTATCCTAAAATGTTTCTGGTCCTTCTGAGTTTTGATCAGCAATTCCCCTTTGAGAACATTTACTCTTGAACCTGACACACATCTGCAGAGAAATTTCAGTTTAATACATCTCTCAATAAATAGAATTAATTACAGGCTGACCTATTTGATGATTGAGGCTGTGCCGTGAAATGCCGGACCCAGGATCTTCGCTTTTCCTTCAGGCTTGTTACACAAGGACCACGGAATGGATTTTACCTGCAAGAATTTCCCTCTCCCCATGCAAGGATCTCCTTCTCCCCATGCAATGATTTTCCTCTCCCCAAACCTTTGCAGACACCCCCTTTCTGCCCTTTCTTTTCTCAGCTCTCTGTGTCTGTGGTTGCCCTGATTGGGCTCCCCGTGTCCCCTTAGAGCCCCAGCACTGCTACTGATTTATGAAAACTGTTTTGCTGGATTGCTCTGTCTCATGGGAGGCACTGAAGCATTGAGAAGATAAATATGGGATTCAATTCCCATCAGGAATCCTGGGATCAGCCTGGTGTTGCTGTGGAGCAGCTCTGGTTTGCCCAAACCCCTCCTCAGGGCTTTTCCCAGCTTTCCTTGTCATTTAAGCTGCTGCAATTTGCAGGATTTCCAGTGAGTGACTATCCATGGAGTCTCCATAACCTGATTGTTTCAGGAAATATTCCCTGTGTTGTTTGTGTTTTTGATGCGTGGTCAAGACCTGCTTTTTTGGGAATCTCTCAAAACTCTTTGAGAATTTTGGCTCAGGACTGCTGTGACAGCAAAGTGCTGTGAGATGGGGCTCCAAGGGGAGCTACCCCTGTATTTTTTATTTTTGAGGAGACAGCACAGGACTGCCTGGTGGTCTCTGCTGCTGGCTGTGGGGAGGCTGAGGCTCTGCTGCCAGGGAGTGCAGGGGAGCGGGGCTGCTGGAGCGAGCTGGGTCCAGATGTCCGTAGGCATCCCGGAGACTGGCGCAATATGGAGCGGCTCAGGGTTTGATGAATGTTGTCATTAGTGTTCGTGGCACTTACGGGCTCCCATTTATCCTGAGCTACAGTGATTTATGTCTGGAGCACATATCCAGGCACAAAGTACTTCAAAAACTTGGGAGGGGGGTGCTCTCAAAGAGCTTTAGCCTCTTCCTCTCCTCTCTTTCCACACAAACTGCTTAAAAACATGCCAGGGTGCCACTCTGGCAGGGATCCTTCCCCATGGGTGTCTCCTTATCCCCGAAAAATTGACTTTTAAAGGTTCCAGATGTTTCTCCTTCTCCTCACAGGGCCCAGAGTGCACTCTCAAAGCCAGGGAGGTGATGCAGGGCAGGGCTTGCACCCAGCCGGTGTTGGAATGAGAAAACCTCACTGACACAGTGTGACTTGGAATTTGCAGGAGGGGAAAAGAGGCAGAGGACAGGTTTGATTGTTTGGTAAAAGCCCCTAGATTTCTGTCCTCCCTAGTCCCAGTTAATTTTAAGTTGGGCAAAAATAAAACCGAAAGCCAAGAATTGTATTACGATATCAGGAAAAGTTGCCTTCCCTGCCTCTGTTAGATATGAATAACTTTTTAAAGAGTCAAAATGACAAATGCCAGGCATTCAAACCCCAAGTTTTTATTGAACCCAAGTGAGTTTTTTTTTCCCCCTCTTTCTGTTCCATTTTAAGAAAAATAGACCATTTTTGTCCTGATTTGGATGGGGAAGCTGATCTCAATCTTTTACAGAATGGGAACTCAGCTTTCTGATGAGCTCTGCCTGAGTATGGACTCCCCAGTCAGCAGTTTAATGCCATTCTATTCATTTACACCCGTGTAAATCAGGAGTAATTGTCCTGAATCAATGTCACCGTGATTGACCAGATTTCCAGAAGAGCTGAGCTCCCAGCTAAGCCCCTGCCATACGTGGCCAGATGTATTTATTTATTTCATTTTAAGAGCTCCGTGGATACCTATCCCCTCTGAAATTGGGCACTGAGTGACAATATTGAATGCTGATTGCAGCTTGTCAGAAAATGAGGGAGGGGAGGAAAAGCAATATTTGCAAAATGCTTTGAAAAAGAGTTGGGTTTTTGTTTTTTGTTTTTTTTTTTTCTTTTCCCCCTTACTTTTTCCTTTTCAAAGAGCGTTGTGTTTTTCTCAGTTAACTTCCATCCTCCTCCCCCTTCCAGGATTTTGTGCACACTTCCTGTTTTCTATTCCTGAATATCTCTCCCTGCCTCTGCCTGGGAGATGCCTCGCAGCACAAAATGTGCATGAGCCACCCCACGGAGTGAGGGGCTGCTGAAAAGGACTCCCCAAGGGCGATGTGCTCCCCAAACCTCTGCTGGGGTAACAATTGCCCTCCTTGGCTGTGAGCCTTCCTCTGCAGACAGAGTTTCAAGCAAGTCTCAGGGCACATTTTAAAGATTTTGGGTGTGTTTTCCTCAAGGGTAGCCCTGTGCTGGAGGTGAAGGTTGAGGATGGAGCCTGGAAAGGACAGGGCCCATCTGAGTGACATTTAAACCACCTGGGCTGGTGGAAGGTGTCCCTGCTCTTGGACTGGATGATGTTGAAGGTCCCTTCTGACCCAAACCACTGGAGCACTCTGGTTCTGTGTGCTTTGCCCAGATGTGCTGTGGTTGGATTCCACTCTGCAGCTCTGCCATCATCCCTAAATGTTGCCCTTTGAAGCCTTTTCCAGCCACACTAGGAAGATGAGAGCACCACCAAAGGGAGGTGTGGGGAAATCTGTGTGGGGAAATCTGTGTGGGGCTCCTCTGTCTCTGCCTGAAGCCAGAACCCACTGATTTATCCTCCTGCAAACACTTCAATCTTTGAGCTGGCCTTGCTGCTGCCTCTCTGGGTGGTGTTCCCAGGCACCTGGTGTGCACAGAAGGGCTGGTGGCTGCCCTGAGGGTCTGCCCTGGATGAGAAGTTCATTAATTGCTTCTCCTCTAACCTCTCTGCTGTTTCCCTGCTCTCCCTTTCGCTCTGGCTGGTGAATGGATGGTGAACCCCTCAGGGATCCGGGGTGTCTGGGTGAGGACGTGCCAGGGCTGGGGGAAGGAGGATGCTCTGTGTGTGTTGAACCACAGGTTCTCATTTGGAACATGAAAGGCAAGCAGAAACCCAATTAGTAACCTCTGAACTAGCCCATGTTATCTCTGGGAGCACGCTGCCATCTGCCAGCTCCTCCATGGTCCCCTCCCTCTGCCCAGCTAAATGAAACAGGTGCTGGAGCTGGTGTCAGGGCTGGAGACACCACACAGGGGACAAGACTTAATAAAACAAAGTGTAATCACCTCCCACCCACCAAAACATCCCCCAGCCCATGGTTGTCTGCAGCCTCCTCTCTTCCCCTCTGTTGTCACCCTTCGTTTGCTCGTCCTGCAGATTGACTCAGCTTGATTCAGGAAATTCTGACTTTGCTGCCCCTGCAAGGCTTGAGAGCATCTCAGAGCACTGATGAGGAGATCTTTTGACTGCTGATAGCTGGGCTGACAGGGCTCAGCTCTCACCACAGGCTGCTGTCAGCAGTTTGCTGTCTGCTGTGGTCAGAGAAAGCTGCCCCCGGCCAGAAATAGGGAGATTTCCAGGGAAAACTCAGAAAAAAAACCCACTTTTAGTTCTGGCATCTGAGCTTTCCGGATCTGGGCATTGCTGCAATGAAACCCAGAGGTGGGAGAGAGGCAGAGCTGGGCTGAGAGATGCTGCTGACATGAGCTGGCAGGGGAAGGCTGTTCCCTGGTGCTGACCTTGCTCTGGGGTGGGTGCTGTCTCTGGGATGTTTGCAGGGGTCTGGGCAGGTTTGTCCTCGCTGCCGTGACACGGCAGAAAGGGAAGCAAACGGCAACAACGCGACCTGGGTGCCATGAGCTGGCTGCTGGGAATAGATGGAGCTCCCCACCAGCCCCTGCCTGAGCTCTGAGCTTGCCCCATGGTCTGAGAGGCTCAGGGCATGGGCAGAGGGATTGGTGGCACCCACAGCTCGTGTGCCACTGGGAGAAGGAAGGAGAAGAAGTTCCCTGCACCCGGTGGGACAGTGAGAGCGACTCTCCTCCCAGCTTGTCCCTCTCCGTGACTGGCCGAGGTTTGGCTGTGCCACTTTTCCCCCCCAGTAGCCTGGATAATTGTGTGTTTACAGCAAAATTGACAGATGGGAGTTTGAGTGTTTCACGGAGGCAGATGGCATCAGAGGAGGGTGGGAAAAGTCTGGCAAGGAAATGCCAAGCGGCTCTCCTCGTGCCAAAGCTGCAGCATATGCCTGCCTTATGCAAAGCAGCCCTGTTTTCCTCCAGAAAAGTTCAGGGAGGTAGAGCTGTGAATCAATAACCTGGGTCTCCTGTCAAATGCTGCACGAGCCCATGGTCTCTGTCTTTCCCAGCTAGAGAGAAGTGTCTGTGAACACGGGGAGAGGGAAGGGATTTGAAATTTGGCCTCTGGCTCCAGCTGTGTGGGCCCAGGTGGAGCTGGGATGATGCTGACTCCTCGGTAGGTTTGGGATGGTTAATGATGATCCTTGAGCATTTTTCCCCCTCCTCCTCCCTTTTTCTTAGTTCCAGCTATGGAGCAAGGACCTGGATCACCCTGAGGTGTGTGTTTCTGCAGGGCACGACAAGGGGTGAATAGAAAAGAGGAGAAGCTGTGTGTGAACCCAGACAGCTTCAGAGCACTGAGGATTGAGTGCTGGAAGCAGGGCCAAAGCAAGTTCACTGTGGATGTGCTCTGGGGTCACTCACACCAATACCTGCTGCCCTCACACTCCCACTGCAGGCCCGGGGCTGTGGCAGGAGCCCACGTCACATTTGTCACTGCAGATCTACTCAATTCACTGACCCACAGATTCATTTATTCTGCTAGTGACCACTGCCCTCCCCTCTCCTTGCCTGGAAATCTCTGAGTCCTCTGGGACAGGTGCAGGAATAATTTGTCATTTTATATCATGCCTGAGATGACCACTTCTAGGCCATGGTAGGGGCTAAGCACCAGGCAAAGAACAATTTATGCAAAACACCCTTTAAATTCAAAATACTGGGCTCTCCTTGCTATCAAATAGGCTGTAAAGAAACTTAGAAACTTTACTGGGGCACAGACATCAGGATCAGCTTCTCAAAAACCACAAAGGAAGATTTATTTGCCAGGAATGACCACACTGTGTCTTAAGCCTCCTCTGAAAGCAGTTTTCTGCACTGAGGCTGCCAGCACAGTGTACAGCTTGCTGGGAGAATCCAGGTTTTCAGCATCTTTCCAGGTTTTCAATATCTTCCTTGGAGCCCCTAATATTAAGTTGTCAACAAGCAGGCTGGTAAGTGAGGAGGACTCCACATTTGTGAGAAGGAACAGTAGATTTGGGAATTATCAGGCTGCTATAAACAGAAGATAAATCATTGGAAGAGGCGGATGTTTCCCTGTTAGGGACAAACCACGCTCCCCAGCAGTGGTGGCTGTGTGCAGGGGGGAACACAGCCTGATCCTGCATCACACAGGGCAAGCAGCACAGTGTGCTGGGCCCCCTCAGCTCCCACAAAATCCACGGCAGGGATGGTGATGATGGCAGGATTCAGCGTCTCTGCATCTCACTGAAGGGTTTCAATCCAGTCACCGACAGTTTAAGCTCACTGCTGAATCCTTCAATGGGGATTTAAAGGAAATCTGTTGTAGAACAAAAATTGAGGTGAATTAAGTGATAGCTGCTGAGGAAGGGGAGCGAGCAGCCAGGGGAATTAAGAACTTGTTGTCCCTTGGGGTCATTCCCTTTGCTGGGCTGGGGTATATCCCCCTGCTTGAGGGGTGCAGCAGAGTTCCTGCATCCCATCGAGGTGGCAGAGGTTTGAAAGAGAGAAAAACAACCTGAGCATGGCCCTTTCCTTCCCAAGAACAATTAACTGAAGCAAATGAATGGCCAGAGCTGATGCATCACACTGGGTGAGGCTCTGAGAGCCCATTTCTTACAGACCTGGAATTCAGAATGAACAGAATTCCCGGATTACCCCATGGCACTGGAAGCTCAGCAAAGCTCTGGAGAAGGGAGGGAGAAGGGAGGATGATGCTGCAGCTCTGCTCTCCCTTTCTTTCCTGCTCACACATTTTTATTTGGAGTTCACATGGGGATCCTTGTCCTCGGGCAGGTGGGTGGTTGGGATGAGTGTCCCTGGATGCTGAAAACATCCAGATTTTTATATCTGTGTAGTTGATATCTACATATGTATAGGAAAGCAAAACTCTTTACCAGTACTTCTCAAAAAAGTGGTACCGAGATACAGGAGAAAAACACAACCTCCAGCATGAAACACAGTTACAGCAGCAGATCCTGGAACATAAAATCCCAGAGGGTGTGAAGTGTAAGAAAGTGAAATAAGGTAATCCCTTGGGAGCAGCCAAGTGTCCCTGTCCTTTCCTGACCCGGGGAGGCAGCGTTTGCAAAGCAAGGACAGGCTGAGCCTTTTCCAGGCCTCTAGAAGGAATGATGGGATTTTAACCAAGTAAGAGCATCAAGGTGCTCTGCAGAGGAAAGCAAAGCTCAGCCCATTCCTGCAGAGCCCCCCTTGGTGCAGGATGGGATGAAGGGGGGACACAACACCACAGAGAGCCTGGGGAACAGGAGGTGATACACCAAATATTCCATCATGGCTTTCCATTGACAATCCCACAGGAAGGGATGAGGTCCCTCTGAGGGACAGTGACCCTGCAGCTTCTGTGTGTTCCTGCTGTGCAGCTGGAATTCCCTGAGGCATTCCAGCTGCCCTCGGGCACTGATCACACCTCCTGAGGCTTGAGGCTGTTCACTGGAGAGCCCTGAAGAGCAAGGGAAGAGCAGGCAGGGGATGGAGGAGAGCAGGACACCCCTTAGAGCATGCTTGACTTCCAAAGGCAGAGTCACCCTCCATGGAACTGCTCAAGAGCACTGACTGATTCTGGCTGTTTCCCTGTGGTCAGGACAGAAATATCCCCCAGGCCAGGCCTCCCTGGATGCTTTTGTCATTTGTTTACAGCAGTTCCAGTGTGGCCTCGTGGTGGGCTGCCTGGGAAGGGTGACCAGAACCTTGTGAAGAAGAAGATGTGATTCCTGCTGACATTCCTGCTGACATTCCTGCTCAGGACAGCAGCAATCCTGAGGTTGCTGGGGGTGCTGTGTGTGTCCCACACTGGAGCAGCACAGCTGGGAGCACTGGAGTGCTCTGGGGACCAGGACATGTCCCAGGTGCCTCTGCTCAGCTCCTGCTCCCAAACCCTGGTTCAGCACAACCCCAGCCATGGATCTGTCAGGCTGATCTGCTGTGTCCCTTCTGCTCTCTGGCCCTTCACCTCTGCTTTTTCCCCCCACTCCCTTTATTCTCCTCTTATTGTCCTTTTATAGTCACACCCTATTACCTGCTTTTATCTGCAAAAGCATCTGATGTCTGACAGCACCTGGGTTTGGCTGGAGGAGGACAGAGCACATCAGCTCTGGTTTCTGTGTTTTAAATTTCTTTTTTGTTGTGTGTGAGATTTTAAACTGCCCCTTGGCTCTTGGGATCCCTCTTGCTCCTGTGTTAACTTTGCAGGGATGATTTCTCAGCTGCTTCCTTGCAGAAAGAGGGCCTGGGTGGGGGATGAAGGACCAGGATTATGGACTGGTCATTCTCCCTGTCTGTCTGTCTGAATAAATGTCATCCCCTGAGTCTGGACAAGGTAACCAATGGGTTCAGAGCCTGGCTAAGCACATTCCTCCTGAAGAAGGAGGTGGAGAGGAGCAGGGAATCTTTCCCTGTGCTGTCTGAAACCAGGATGCCATCCCTGTGACCTTGGAGAAGGCGCTGGCATTTCTCCCTCAGGCTGTCAATGCTTGGGGAGCAGGAACAGCCTCTCATTACGTGGTACATATAAATATATCATTTAGCACAGTGGTGGGCGTCTTTCCTGCTATTATAGTAACAACCTGTCTGCTCCCCTCCAGCTCCTGAGAAGGGCTTCTGTGTCTCAGTATGAATAGCAGGATGGGGTTTGCTGCTGGATTTTGAGAAAGGCTTTTCCTTTTTCCTTTAAAAATGAATGTGGCGCTGGTTCCTGAGGCTGGCTAAGCTCGGTGATGGTTGATTTGTACCTGTCATGTGAGAGCAGAGTGGACCATCCTCACCCTGTCTCAGACTTTCTCCCTTGTTAGGAAAGACACCTGTGATGTGTGAGCCAGGACCAAGTGACCTCCTGCTGGTGCCACCTCGGGTGTGTCCTCCCACCAAAATGTTCCTCAGTTTCCCTGCGTATAAAATGTGAATATTGATCAGGGTGGCTCTTAAACTGCCCCTGGGCCTTCAGATCTGCAGCACAGGACCCAAACCACTCCCCTCCCTGTTTCTGTGGGAATGCAGCACAGTGAGAATGGGACAGGAAGATGCCAGATCCCCTGCTCAGGGCTGCAGCTGCAGCAGCTGCCAGGAAGCCAAGCAGGAGTAAATCTGCCACTGGCAAGGGTGAAGGGGGCATGAGAGAAGGACACGATTGTTTCTTCCCCAGAGGGGGAGAAGAAAGGGAAGAGATGGAAAATTCATTTAGTGACTCCCAATAGCTGGAAGAGGAGTTCTGTGTAGGGTACAGCATGGGAGCTGTAAGGAAGAGGAGCAAGGAGGAGACCAAAGGGATCTGAAATCTGTGGGGTGATGGAGTCTGTGAGCTGGCTGACAAGGAAACCCTTCCCTGGACCAGAAAGACCTGCTGTGGCAAGGTGGAAATGCTGCCCTGATGCACACAGGACCCAGAGGTCCAGGAGTGCTGGAAACCCTGGGATGGAGGAAGGGGGAGCAAAGAGGGAAGGAGGGAGAAACGCGTGAGCTAAGGAGGCCATGCTGTGGGGGAAGGTTAAATTCATATTGATCTGTACAAGGAAAACATATTCTCACTGCTTCTCATCCTCCTTTCAGATGATCCTGCATCAAATACAGAAAGGGCTGTTTTCCAAGCCTGGCTTTGGAGATCTTTTCAATGATACAGCAGATAAACAGCCGCTTGCTGACAGTGAAGGTGCCAAAGTGATTTTTTGATGATATAAGCTGGGCTGGGAGGGAGGAGGGACAGGAGAGGTTGCTGAACATGATGGAATGAGGAGGAAGGTGACAGGCAGGGCTGGAGCCAAGGACACTGGGATAACGGGAGACAGCTCAACACAAGGTGGGAGGATGTGTGGCGGGGAAGGGAATGCCCAGAGCCAGGAGCTGGGTCTGGATTCCTCTCTTGGGAATCCCAGCAGCGTTCAGAGCTCTGTCCCCCTGAGAAAACAGGTTCTTTACTCAGCTCTGCTCCAGGCCAGGATCCTTGGCAGAGCACAGCTATCTTCATTTCAGGAACAGACACAAAGCATATCGCAAAGCTTCTGCCTCTTGCAGCTTTGGAGGTTTTTATTCCTTGCACAACACAAGGAATTGTTGAGCTGAGTCCCCATCCCATGGCCACAGGGCAAGGATGTATTTCCTCTCCACAGCAGGGCTGCTTCCCAACGCTGGTAGAACTTGTGAAAACTTTAGGGGCAAAGGAGAGGCTTCCTGGTGCACAAACCCTACACATTCTCTATTCCTTTGGGCAGCTCTCTCCCACATCCCTGGCCTCGGTGCTCCCAGCTGTTTGATGGAGCTGAGTGCTTCCCTGCACACAGCCCTGAGATATTCCCATGAAAGGCTGTGTCTAACTGTGAAGTATTATTATTGCACACCTTTTGGAAAGTGCCTTGAGACGTCTCGGAATGATAAGGTGCTATAAGGCGGGGAAGTTGTGCAGAGATAAATTCACTGTGAAATGTGTTTTGCTAGAGACATTTATGTAGCATATCATCTTATCAAGGAACTTTGCCCAAGAAACAAATTCTCATGCCTGTATAAAGAGACTATAATTGAACTGTTGACTCACAGTTATGGGAAAAGACAGAGTGGGGGAAAATTTCCAGGGCCTCTAGGACCCCATGGAGGAATATAATTAAGTAAGACATAATTGGAAACCTAAAGCAAGCCCATTCAATCTGAGTGATTGCTGAAACAGCAAGGCAGGAGAGCTGGGTGGAGGCTGAATTTGCAAAGCAGATGGCTGAGGATTTGTAGGTCACCAGCTCTTGGATCTGCTGGGCCAGGATGGGGTCAGGGTACCATATGGATGAAGGGCAAAAAAGACAACACATCCGAGCAAGCCCTGCTCCCACTTCCCCAGAAAGGCTCTGCTCGCTCAGAAACACCACAAACTCTCACACCAGGTTTTTTTCACATATTCTCAAGAAGACATTGAGTCCCAGGCTTCTTCACTGACACCAGGGCCAGCACAGGCTTCAGTTATTTGAGATCACACAGCCAAGAAGGAAACATGAAGAGGTTTCCATGCTAAAGGCACTTGGACTCTGCCCTTGCCCCTGCTTTAGGTTAGCCCAGGCTTGGTTCTGCCAGCTTCTGCGACAGATCTGTTTTATAAACTGATTTTCCTCCTTGATGACAATTTTTATGAGCTTTAATTTTTTTTTTCCTCTATCTGTCATTAGGAATGTATGTAAGAAATGCAAGAATGCAGGAAACGATCAGGAAGCAGGAGAGAACCATCTCCCTATCTAACCCCCAATTTATGGCTCACTGGCTGAGACACAGATTTAGGATGGGGAAGTGCCACACTGAGGACTCTGTTGTGGATTACTAAGGCTGGGTTTCTTCTTGCTAGTACCCACCCTCACCAGATTATCCAGAGCATCAGCAAACCCTCGGGACTGTTGTGGCTCTCTACCCTAAGCCAGAAGAGGGGGCAGAGCAGATCCAAGACTCCTGCTCAGAAGTTGTGCCCCTCATCTCACGTTCCTGCAGCTGATCTCTATTTTCCTTAAACTCTACAGACAGCGTCTTCAGAACTTAATTTGATTTTGATTGATTTTTTGAAACTTGAAACACTTGTAAACTAATTTTCACTGTATTACTCTTGTCAACTCTTAAAGATTTTGTCAGTAAGAATTTGCTGAACAGACACAGTAATTTTGTTTCTCATTTTGGCAGATCACCCCTAAAGAGGAAAGTGAGGAGGAGGGGGTGTTATTATAGCTATGGTTATTAGAATATACATTGCAATTACTCTGCTCCTATTTATGAGACATTTCAGAGCCATTTCTGAGAGCAACCTGGAGGAGCTCAAGGTGTTCATGTGCATGTAACTATATAAAACCTCACCTCAAGTGAAAGGCTTCTCAACTCAAACACTTGGAATATGCTGATTGCAAACTGGAATCTGGAAAATTGTAGTGGCCTTTTCCTAGGGGAAAAAAAAAACCAAGAAGAAAACCCAACAAAAAAAACCAAGGGAAATAAAAGGGATTTTCTTTTTTTTTTTTTTCCCTCCTGAAACAGCAAATGGGATGGGGATGAGACACAGCAAGGGGCTTCCTGCCATCTGGGCTGGAAGATCTGCTCAGCACTGCTCTCTTCATTCTTCCATCACTTGTATCTCTCATCAATTTTCATCACAGAGCTGGTCGATATTGAAATGAAACTGCCAGGGACTGATAGCAGAATCACTGAAGTGTCCTGCACAAATGGCATTTTCCTCATTTTGGGGCCAGGGAGGATGAGCCAGGGTGGGGGAAGGCTGGTAAGACAATCATGGTGAGGTATTTCCCTTTTCACAAAACTTGACAAAATGTCCGAACTTAATGCTCTGCCCTGTGTCTCACTAATGTGTTTCTGGGGACAGCTTTTGCTGCTAATGGAGTATTTCTCAGAGCACTTTTCAAGCCCTCTAGTGGGACTTGCTGCTTTCTGCGCTTCTTGAGAGCTGTCACAGGCAGCCAGAGCAGGTAAATCTATGTAGATAAGTTGGGTGTTTTGAGCTGAGTTAGTAAACACAGCTATTTAAGGTGCATCTGTGGCCGTTTAGGTTCATTTTATTTATATTACACAAAGGGTGAAGACACCCAGCCCGCCTGCAGCAATGGTTTGCACATCCTGCTGTTGGTTGGCTCCCTAATTTTCCCCCCGAGGGAGGCATAGACCCTGCGTGGCAGATGTGAGCTCTGGCACGACAGACTTGATCTCTGTAGTTACCACTCATGGATCCATCAGCAAAACAGTGCAGGGCCTCCAGGGATTCACAAACTCCAGGTGGAAAACCATGGGGTGACAGATTTACAGGCACATCCCTTTCCTGTGCCAGTCTCTTCACAGGGAGGGGAGAGGAGGAATTTATTGGGATGAGGGCAGCTCCTATTCAGCAAAGTGCTGCTTCTCACTGCTCCAGGGTGGCTTTACAGTGCTGGTCCTACAGCTTAGCCAAATTTGGACCCTAAAGCTGCAAATCTGTAGTTGCTGCCTGTATATAACTCCTTCCCCTAAGGAAACTGAAACGTGAGGGGAATGTTTCAGGATGGAAGATGAATTTTTCTTTCTCAAAAAAAAACAAAAACATGCTTAGTTATCTTTAGAGAACAAGGTCTAGATGTTTCCATTAAAAAAACAAAATAGTTGAAAATCTTGTTTAAATAAAAAACTTTAATATATTTGCATATATATATATATAAATAATATATATTAACATTATAAATATAATTTACAGAGTTGTCATGCACAAAAATATTTGTCAGACTGTTCCAGATAGCAACACAAACCTGGCCAGAACACTGGCCTGACCCATCCCTGCTCCCCAAACCGAGCCCACTGTGACTCAACAAACTGTTTCCAGCTCTCCCAGAAAGGACTGACTCCTAACTTTTCACCTGTTTCCTTGGGAAGTCACAGCTTAAACCCCTCGAAACCGAGCAGCAGAGCCCCTGATGCCAGCTCCACAATTTAATGCCATTTCCCAGCTCCCCTGTGCAGAGCTGAGCCCCCTCCCTGCTCCTCACAGGGGCAGCAGGTGACACACCCCCTCCTTTGCCACACCATATTTGTGACCCAAATACCTGTTATAATATTAGCCCCTCTCCTGCTGCTTATTGCCAGGTGCTGCTGGGAGTGGAAGGAAGGGATTTGTTCCAAGCAGGGGGATATTTTCATCCCTGGCACGGTTGTGCTGAGCTCACCAGGGCTGGAGCTGCTCTGAGCTTGGCCTGGCTCGTGCTGTTTGAAGGGTTTGGTTTTTGCCTGGCCACCCTCCTGCCTGCTCATCCTGTGTCCACAGCGAGGGCTCCTCCAGCATATGCTGCTCCCCAGCGTGGTGCTTGCACAATGTAATTATCTGGAGCTGTTTCCTCCAGTGCTCACTTTCCCATTGTTCTGTATTATTTGGCTTCCAAGGCCCTACTTCCTCTCTGGTTTGGTCTGGGTTGTTTTCTCTTCCAGAGAAATTGGTGTATGCAGTGATTTGATCCCATCCCTAGGCTGCATTTGAAGGATATTGTCTATTTTCAGAATTCTCAGCTGTGTTTATGCTCCGGGCTCCAAACCTCCTTCTCCTAGTGAAAAGAGGGAGCAAATCCTCCCTCTGCCTCCTGCCCTGCAGAGCCACTGGCTCAGGGATGTATTGTTCAAAATAACCATTAACCTCCCCAAAATGTGGGTCACTTTCTATTGCAATGACAGATCTTTCTCTCCATCTTTTCTGCACCCTTTTCTATTGGCTACAAAGACACCAGTGCATGAGTTCTTGAGAATGTGCCCAACTTGCCATTGGGCAAAAAAGTTCTCCAGAGAGGGGAGATGCTCTGTGGGCCACAGGAAACAAACCCAGGAAATCTCCAGGTGTGATTCCACTGTGATCCCAAGGGTGAGAGAAATTGTTTAAGGGCACCAGACAGTGAGTTTTTTTCAGGGATGAGGGTCTATGGATAAAGCCCTGCTGTTAGAAAATCAGCAGCTCCTGCCAATTCCTTGAATTGAATGAAGCCAATTTCTGCTACCCAGAGCTGGGGAGTTTAATTCTGCCTCCTTGGAGAAACCTGCTCTGTCCCTGCCTGTACAGAGGGTCAGGGATTAGGGGCCTGTTGTGTTCAGCTAAAACCTTTATCCAAAGCTATTTAAAGATGGTCCCAGTGGAGGGGCCTTGTTCCATGGCTGGCTGGTTTATTGTAGATCTGGGGCATTGCTATGGTTTGCCACAAGGAAGTCTTTTGCATCAGTCCCCAGTGAAGAGCGTGAATCCCTCAGGAAAATGAGGGAGCAAGAAGACCCCTGCCCATTGCCTGTCCATTTGAGGTTAAACCAACCCTCTGTCACCTGCACTGGTGGATTTGGGATCAGAGAGGTCATCAGTGGCCTGTCACCTCTCTAAGTGACCCTCCCTCCTGCTCTCTGGGGTAGCAGCTGGAGCAAATCCATCCCCTGTGTTCACTCGCAGCCCCACAGCTCCCTGAGGGTGTCAGGCAGGCTCTGCAGCACTCAGAGAGAACCCAGCCCCTCGCATTAATTCTCTCTCACATCTTGAGAGGAGTATGACAGCAGCAAACCCTCCAAGTGAATCCTAGCCCTATATTAATTCACTCCTAGGTCCAGCTCTCTGATCTGCTGTCATCTGAAAGTGATACTAATGCCAGGTTTCCATATCCAGCGTCCCGCTGCGCCTCCCGCTGCAGTCAGAGTCATGCTGGGAGAGATCAGCTCCGCTTGAGAAGGGTAAACCAAGTGCTTGATTTCAAACAGCATCAAGTAAGGCAAGAGAGACTATGGAGAGGGGGAGAGGGAGGGAGTGAAGGGATGAATGGCTGGGAACACGTTCTTTTGAAAGGGGTGAGTGGCCATGAGTGCAGATGGGCTTCTTTTCTCTCTCTGATCTCTGCCCATCTTTGCTACCCACACCCCCGGCTTCTTTCCTCCAGTTGTCCCAGTCCTCTCTTGCAAGACCAATCTCCTTGCCCCACTTGAACCTAACGAGGCTCTTTTCACCGCTGAGAAAGTCTGAACTCCCCAAGGAACACGACTGCCCCAGCTCTGAGGAATAAGCATGAGGCTGCTGGCTGTGAATCTTCCTTTGCCATCGGCTGCCAAGGCAGTTCTGTGCTCAAGTGCCCCGAGCATTGCTGGGGAGATGTGAGGTCCAGTTCACCATCAAAGTAACAGGCACTGGACAGGCTGGGCTGGGCTGTCCAGCTCTCTCACCAGCTGATGGCTTCTGACAGCCAAACCCTCTTCCTCTTCTTCATGGACTGCCCAACCTGGCGAGGGGAAGGTGAACGCTGATTTAATTTGACACTTCAAGAAAAGAATAAAGATACCTCAATACAGACATCGCCTTTCCTCCAGAATGTTCTCTGAATATTTTACTGGCCAGCGATGCTGCAATATTTTTGTGAAGGTCAGTAAATGTTACTTAAGAAAGCCAAAGAAAAAATATTTGTAACAAGCAACAGTCACTCCTAAAAGCAGCAGGAAAGAGCTTTGAAAAGATCCAAAGTGATTTGTACTAATGCCTGCTTTGGATTGTTTTCTTAATTGTTTTTTTCCCCCAAATGTTTTATTTACTCTGTTTCTGAGATGCCTTCAGAAACCTAATTCCCAGAGGTTTGTTTTTTTCCCGGCAATTTTATAAAATCAGCTTCTTGAAGGGGTCACAGACTGGGATATCTTGGGAAAATGTCCTCCAAACCTCTTGTCCTTTCTGCCAGAGCCGTCTGCAGACATCCAACACACCCCACTGCAGAGGTGAAGCACAGAGCCAGGAGCAGAACTCGTTGTCCCAAAGGGTCTGTCAAGCACAGACTGGAGGTGTCTGCCAGGTGGACCTGGAGTGTCCCCTCCTGTCACTCTGTCCTGGCAGCAGTGGCTGGGTGGGGACAGTGGCTCAGTGCCCAGTCTGGGGGTCCAGTGTCCAGTCTGGGGGCTCAGATCCCAATCTGGAGTCTCAGTTCCCAGTCTGGGGGCCCAATGCCCAGTCTGGGGGCTCAGTTCCCAGTCTGGGGGCTCAGTGTCCAGTTTTGAGGCTCAGTGCCCAGTCTGGGGGCCCAGTGCCCAGTCTGGGGGCCCAGTGCCCAGTCTGGGGGCTCAGTTCCCAGTCTGGGGGTCCAGTTCCCAGTCTGGGGGCTCAGTGCAAGCTGCCAGAGGAAGGTGGGTGTATGGAGTCAGGGCAGGGAGAGGGACTGGTGAAGCCCCCAGTTCCTCATGGAAGTTTTCCCAGCACATGGATGCTTTACATTCCTCCATCATTCAGGGCACGATGGGAACCAGCAAGGCAGGGGCAATAAAAACCAACAGGGAGATAATATCTCTCATCTCCAGAGCTGCTCCTGATATCTTCCTTGCCTGAAATCTGCAGGGTTCAGGGTGTGACCGCATCCCCTCGGAGCATCCCTGCTGCTGGGAGAGGCTCCCCCAGCCCTGGGCAGGGCAGGGGCTGGCTCCTCTCAGCTCGGTGTTTATGGCAGCGTGGATCTCTGCACTGCCTGCTGCCTTATGCTGTGCCACTTCATTTGATGTTCCTTTCTCTAAATGGTAGGAAATCAGTACTTACCAAGTGCTGGCCCAGAATTTATTTGACTTTAATTTCCCTTTATGACCCCGTCTGCTAATCTCTATTGCACAGATAAAGAGAGGTAACCCAGGCATCATTACCCGTGATGTGGAGAATTTTCTGCAGTTCAATTATAATCTCTTTTTTTCCCCTTGAGCAATAAAATCTCTCTGTCTCTCTCTCCCTTTCTCTTCCTTTAAACTTGTTCTCACAACTCTCCCTCTCTCGAGATGAGGTTAGGTACTCTTGTGATGTCTTCTTGGCCGGCTGTTTGTGGGATTCAGAGGAGTTTTCAGGCTGGAGCAGAAGGCTCAGAGACGTGCACGTGTTGTTTAATTCCTGCCTGGAGATGCAGGAGGCACAGGTGAGGCAGGAGCAGGGGATGGAATAGATTAGCACATGGGAAGGGCTCCGAGTTCTGCACAGACAGCTCGTTATGGATTGTTTTCAGCCTCCCTCTCTCTAGAAATGCCAGCATGATGGGTGGCAAAGATGCTGCACAACTGCTGCTTTAATTTGCCTTTTAGAGGCGTTTTAGGGAAGGCATCTGGTTCCAATCGGGCTGCCCCTTTGAAAGGCCGTTCTCATTTGTCTGCAACTTCTTTGAAAGGTGAGTAATTCTCAGCGTATTTTTCTTGGGCACCTCGCCCTGGCAAGGAGATCTTTCATGTGTGCTTGTGACCTTTAGGACAGCAGAGCCATCGATACATCTTCAGTGCATGTATTGTCCTTGTCATGTGGTAATTACATTTACAAGCCTCGATTTCGAAGTTTGGGGCCCAGGAAAAAAAAAGATTTTATGTATTTATTTTCTATTTCTCTTTCTCTAAACTTTGTTTTCTTTAATTTTTTATTAGGGAATCTCTATCTTTTTTTTACTTTTTATTTTCTATTTTGTAGTTTAATTTGACTTAAATTTAAACCAAATAGAAGATGAATAAAAAGAAACAGGAAGACATCTAAGTAATGGTGAAGGTGGCCTTAAAAAGGACATTAAAATGACATAGATCTGGCTTGTATATTTTATTAATAATAGCAGTCACTATTAATAATAGTGACAATAATAGTAGAGCTGTGATTAATAAAATAAATTAATAAAATGAATAAAAACCAGCTCATCATTACTTGGTGATGCCAACTGGACCTCCTTAGAGTGCACTCCTGTGTATTCATAATGAAAGAGAACCTGCCCATTAGCAAAGATTAGTTGCCCCCAACTTCAACTAGAAAATTAACAGCTGATGGGATCTGGGGCTAAACCAGGATGGGGTGAGGTCTATCAGAAGTCAAGCTGAATGTCTCAGTTGCATGAATCAAAATCCAGCGTATCTACAGGACTCCAGACTTGTGGAAATACAGTCTGAATCCAAAAGGTCCTGTTGCATATGTAGGAAGACAGATGGTGGTGGAGCTTGCTGCCTTCTGGCGAGATGAGATGATTTATCCCTAAACTATCTCTAATGGAAAAACATCCGAGGGCAGCAGAAACGCAGGGACCCTGGGAGGGAGGGACCACTCGTAGAGACCAGGCTGCCTATGGCTGGAAATAAAATGCACCTGTCCTTTATAAAGCAGCAGCTTTTTAGCATAGACAGCACAAGACACCCACGTCCTGGTCCCTATCCTCAGGCATTTCATCCAATTTCACTGTCACATTAACTTCCTTGCCATAAGAGTGGCCCAGAGCATTTATTTCTTCAGTGCTACTGTGAGATTTTTCTCAGCACAAGCAGCAAAACAATGACTTGCTGTGTTTTCTCAGGGTATTTTAATGATCCTATCTCCATATCTGTTTAAATTTACAGTACAGCAGAGCTCTGACTGGCATATGGTTGTCAGCCAAGAGAGAACTGTGCGTCTAGGAAGCAGATCAATGTTGACATTGTGAAGGTACCTCTGGAAAGAATTAATCAAGTCTGATCTTTGCATACCCTCTCAGTATGGATTTTCATTAGATGTGGTGCTGTCTCCACACAGAGAGTCCAAGGTGCTCTCCTCAAGGTCAGCCACTGAAGGGGATGAAGGCTGGAGAGTCTGGGGGTTCTGGGGGCACAGGCTTTGACTGTTCCTGTGCGGGAGCAGCTGCTCCAGAGGAGCTGGAACGTCAGGGCAAGGCACTGAGCCTGGATGTAGGTGTTTAAAATAGGCTTTAAGCATGTAGGAAATGGCTGTGTGGAGGGAGAAGGGTTGAAATTTCATGGAATCATAGAAGGCATGAATAGGGATCACTGAGCCCAGCTCCCAGCCCTGCCCAGACCCCCCAACATCCCACCCTGAGCATCCCTGGAGCTCTGGCAGCCTGGGGGCCGTGCCCATTCCCTGGGGAGCCTGGGCAGTGCCAGCAGCCTCTGGGGGAAGAACCTTGCCCTGATATTCAACCTAAAACTTTCCTGGCCCAGCTCCAGCCCTTCCCTGGCTGCTGTCCCTGTCCCAGAGCAGAGATCAGAGCTGCCCCTCCACTGCCCCTTGTGATTTGAACCTGTGAATAAATTCTTAGGGAAAAAAAAAAAAATATTCTTCCTTTAATCAGGGGACCAAGAGAACCATCATGGCCCTGAAGGCTCAGCCTTCATTCAGCTCTGCTAAATGGACTTGAACTCCAGGAGATGCCTGAGCCAGCTC
Organism: Poecile atricapillus; assembly: GCF_030490865.1. Lineage (NCBI taxonomy): Eukaryota > Metazoa > Chordata > Aves > Passeriformes > Paridae > Poecile > Poecile atricapillus. The sequence goes on along the minus strand of NC_081268.1, from coordinate 7,951,691 downwards.
TAGGCTGCCTTTTCTCAGCAGCTGGCTGAGCCAGGCTATGGCCACGCTGTGTCACAGCTTGTCACCGCTGATCTGGGCTGGTAGCACCAATCTGTGCCAGGGCACAGCCTGCCTGCAGCTCCACTGCTCCTCAAGGTAAAATCAAACCCTTCATTAGTGTTTGTTATTAGGAGCTGCTACCTGTAATCACTTGGTGGTGTCTCCACAGTGAGGCACAGAACGCTCATATTCCTCAGGCAGGACTTAAACCACCCAAAAAAGGAGAATGCACAACGCACCACGTTTCACAAATGTTGTGTTTCATGACAGGGTCAGCGCAGGAATAGTGAGTTTGGGATCTAAAAGGTAATCTGATTAATTAACAGAACTAAAGCTATCTAGTAAACAGATTCTGAATTTGTAATAAATAATTAGCCATCACAAATATCTCTTAATGAACTATTAAGTGACTTAAGGGTGGAATTCTCAGCTGACATGAAAATATCTGACAGAAAAAAACTCTTTTCCAAATAAATAATGGCCTCATTAATATTGAAAAGAACAGCATGCTTTCACTATTTCTTGTGTCTTTAAGAACTGAACAGGTTTATAAAATAGAAATCTATCCAATATGTGCTGACTGCTGCCAGAAACCAATTTTTTTAAAGAACGGTTATTGAGAGTCATTAATTATCTGCAGGTCCCATTTGCTCTGAATCAGTGACAAACTTTGTGAGATTTTGGAAGGTTTTAATTAATGCAGGAATATGAGATGTAATATGCTTCTTGTTTGAACAATTACTGTCCTAGCACAACCCTTGAATTAAAGGATTATGGGGAAAATAAAAGTAAATGAGAAGCTACAGATCTGTGAGCAGAACCTGCCTGTGAAGGAACATGTGAGTCTGTGTAGGTGCTGCCCTGATCCCACAGCCTGCATCTCGTGCCTGGAAAAGCTGCTGTGCCTGCACACACCTCATCCCAGCACAGAGAGCTTCTGAGGACAGCACACAAGTTGATACCGAGATGTAATGCACATTATTTTTAAACTAATGAGACAAACAGCTTATGGTTCGATTTCAAATCTAATCGAGCTGCTTGGAGGGGTTCTTTTCTCTTTTTGATTCAACGCAAGCTGCTTCTTCCCTCTTATCCTGTCCTCTCCCTCTCCTCTTCCTCTCTTTCTTTCTTTCTTTCTTTCTCTTTCTTTCTTTCTTTCTTTCTTTCTTTCTTTCTTTCTTTCTTTCTTTCTTTCTTTCTTTCTTTCTTTCTTTCTTTCTTTCTTTCTTTCTTTCTTTCTTTCTTTCTTTCTTTCTTTCTTTCTTTCTTTCTTTCTCTCTTTCTCTCTTTCTCTCTTTCTCTCTTTCTCTCTTTCTCTCTTTCTCTCTTTCTCTCTTTCTCTCTTTCTCTCTTTCTCTCTTTCTCTCTTTCTCTCTTTCTCTCTTTCTCTCTCTCTTTCTCTCTCTCTTTCTCTCTTTCTCTCTCTCTTTCTCTCTTTCTCTCTTTCTCTCTTTCTCTCTTTCTTTCTCTCTTTCTTTTCACTCCTCTCCTCTTCCTCTTTTCACTCTTCACTGATTTAATTACAAATGCATTGGAGTAGTGAGCAGAGCAACCAGAAAATCCCGGTGTCGTTGCCCAGGCTGCTTTCCCTGATCCAACTGTGCAGGGCCCTGTGCCTGTGAACAGATCCCTGCACGGAGATTTTGTGTTTACAGCTGTCCTATTACCACTGCCTGGCTCCCAGATGGAAGATACCTTATTTCTGGCCAGATCAAGCAGATATAAAGGACTTTGGATCTTCCATGTCACTGGTTTTACTGGGTGGGGTTTCTTATCTCTCCAAACAAGGCAGAGGCTGCTGTTCCAAGCAGAATTTGTGCTGTATTTAACAGGGGTGAGCTGCACAGTGGAACAGACAGCAGACACTGAGCAGCTCTTCAGCATTTAGAGAGACTCATCAGGAGGGTGTTGAGTCCATCAGAGCCGTGCTTTGACACTGCCACAGCTCTGCTGGCCAGAGAAACTGTTGGGCTTTAATTCACAGAGCTCCTTTGCCTTCACACTGCTGTTAAAAAAAAATGTGTCTGGGTGTTTGCCTTTGATTTCTCAAGGACCACACTTTCACTCATAATTTCACTCAGAAGACTAATATTATTCTGCTCCAGTTGAATTCTGGATCCTATTTAACTTTCAGACCTTGTCTTCAGCTGCCACATTTTCATGAATATACTGGCGCCATCTGAATGCTCACGAATAAGGGATAACATGACTGTGCATAGCAGATGAGTCAGAAACCTGGATCTTTTGCCTATGATAATTTTTTTTTGTTGTTATTATTATTTTTGCACCCTGCCAGCTGTTGATCTTGTTAATGTGCCTCTTAGCAGCCAAGTTTTGTTCCCTCTTAGTTAATGAGCTATGGCAAGAAATCACTGCCCAGTGGCCGGATTTAAAGTTAATAATGAATGGTCCACGAAGCAGAAATGCCCCAGATCAGTGGATCTGGAGACCAAGCAGTGCTGTTGTCAAAGATGATGGAGAGAAGAAGAAGAACGGTCTTATATCACCCTTGGTGTAACTGCACTTCTTGGACACGTGCTGAAGTTAAATCTCAGTTATTTGGGATGGACAAGGATCTGTGGTCTGGTAAAATATGCCATTCTTGACCCAAAAAACTATGTGTCTCCCTAGAGATCCCCTGCTTCTCATGACAGAGCACAGCTTTATGTGCTCTCCACACCCTGGTGTAGGCAGCCCTCAGCCAGAGTTTGGTGAACGTGGCCTCAAGTCCAGAAAAGCTGTGTAAATTTTGGGAATCGCCTTAATTACAAATATGTTGGTGAATGGGCAGTGTGAGTGCTGCAAACGTGCCCATCAGGAGGCTGAGGGATAATAACCCTGAGTCCACACCATTCCAGTAGTGAAGCTGGAGAAGGGCTGGCTGCTCTGTGCTGGACAGAGCCTTTTCCTCTGGAAGGGAGCTGTGCTGTGCAGCAGCCGCTGCTCCCTGCCAGCAGCCAGCCTCATTCACATTCCAGAGCTGCAGCTGAGCCTCTGCCAGCTCACCCCTCTCGCAGGGGCTGCAGGAAGAGCTGTGCTTCCCTGAAGCCCCTTCTCAAAGCCTTGGCCCTCTGCTCTGTGGAGCCAGATCTCTTTCCTCTGCCTCTTGCTCCGTCTTTTGTTGGCGCTGGGATTTCTCGTGGACCCTCCGCTCCCCCTTCCAGGCACCTCTTGGTTATTAAAATGCAGCTCAGGATAGTTCACTTTGCCTGGTACATTATCATTCCTCGTTAGAGACCCCTCCAGGGCCTGTGATATGCCTGCACCGACTTTATAATTACAAAGTCAATTTCTAAACAGACATTTGCAAATAAGTCAATTTAAATACCGAGATTTGCAAACAATAATTAAGCAGTAGCTTCTTTTTTAATATCTATATATATAATTAATGCCCATGGGCTTTCCATTTTACCTTGCCACTGTGTAGCTTGCAATTGTTTGTTGAGCTAAACCATTCTCAGGAAGCAAATCAAATCAAATCAAATCACTGATGGGTTTTAAAGCTGTTTAAGAAAATACCCTACCTCCTTCCATCCCAAATCCATATGCCCTCTCTTCTGGAGTCCCCAGTCCATCCTGCAGCTGTAGGGAAATGGCAGCAGGTGCTTCATGTGAGCTGGGGAGATTTCCCCTGCAGCCTAAGGGTGGTGACCTGCCCAAAACTTCCCAAAACCACAACAAACCGGGAGGAATGAGTGCATAAAGCTGAGCAATAAAATACTCAGTGAGCACAAGGGCAAATGCACTCTGGAGGAGATGAACATGTCTACCTCAGGTTTCCTCCAGGGGTGTGCAGTGTTGAGAGGAGCAAATGGGTTTCATCCCAAAATGGGAGGAATGTCTCTCCTTTTCTTTGAGGCAGGTCCTCATGGAGGAGCTCCCTGCCATGACACCATGTCCTCTGTCCATCACCCCAGCTCCCCTTACCCTCCTTGTCTCCCTACAGACACAAGAAGCTCTGGCAGGACTCCCCTGCCCCACCAGGCTGGGTCTCCAAAGCACTAACACACTCATGGAATCCAGGCTTTGGGACCATGGCAAGGTGAGGCATGAATAGCTGACCCTGGGCACTGAGGGGTGAAACAGAGCGTTGCATTTCTTGTTAGGAGACTCCTCTCCTACCACCTGATCCGTGTTGCCTTCAGCTTTGTTTTGCCACAGATTGTTTCTCATACTCTGTCTTTACTGCCTTTCTTCCAGTCCCTGCAACAGGACATTTCTTTTTTTTTGTGGACTTCTGTAAGCTGCAGAATCCATGAGGAGAGCCCACAGCCTGCTGGTTTCCTGTCCTGTGCTCTCTGGCTTGTCCCAGCAGGTTGTGGCTGTGTGGTCAGAACAATGAGCCTGGTGAAGAATGAATCTCCACAAGGCCTTGACTCAAAAACTGTAAGGAAAGGCTGAGTGCAAACTCTTTGCATGTGCCTCATGGTGCATTAAAGATGGATTGTTTCCTGGTTTGTGCTTCTGCTCAGTAATTTCAAAGGGCTTACTCATTATTTTTGTGTTGGTTCCACATTTTCGAGCGTGCTCGTATCTTAGCTCATCAAACTTTACCCAGCTGGGGCCAAAAATATCCCTGGCATAATCAGTTCGCTCATCCAAGCCCAAAACCTTCATTTCTCAATTCAAATAGACATCCACCATCAGCGTATTTGAGGGGAACATGGTCCTCAGGATCTCTTTGGGTGACATTGCTGGCAGCAGCCTTTCTTACGCCTCGGCACTCCTCATCTGATCACTATAAATATGAGCAACAGTTATCCATCCCTTCTTTTCCCTTTTTAAGGATGAGCAAGGACAATAACTTAAAAGCTTTTGCTGCTATTCAGCACAAAAACAAATAACAGAACCACTCTGGCTGTGATGCATTTCACCAGCATAACTTAGACATGCCACTGTTATATGAAGTTATAAATACCTATCACTTGACAATGCCAGTGTTTTTTTTCAGCTGGGGAAGGAGGATGTAAAAAATAGGAAAAGAGCCCAAACCTTGAGCCGTGGTTGCTATAGCAATTAACAATGCGTCCTCCAGGAGCCAGGGATGCTGATGCAGCTAAAACAAATGTTTGTGTTTGACCGTGGTGGGGACGGTGACGGATTAGGGAGTGCTGGCCTTGAGCCTTGGTGTAATCCAATTCTAAATAAATCATAAATCTAAGAGCAGGCTGGCAAACTGGAGGGAATACCAATATGAGGAGGGTGGAAGCAGGCTAGTTTTGGTTTCTGTGAGGGGCAGGGGGGAGGAGGCAGTGGTGGTGGGTTGGGTGTAAAAATCCTGATGGAGAGGTTTGTGATTGGGATTTTTTCACCAAAGGACACAACCAGCCTAAAGCCATCACCTCTCACTGGTCCCCAGTGGATTCCCTCCTGCAGGGCCCTCTAAACACTATTCCCAGAGAATCCCAGAAAGGTTTGGGTTGGAAGGAACCTCAAAGCTCATCTTGCTCCAACACCTTCCACATTCCCAGGCTGCTCCAAGTTCCATCCAACGTGGCTTTGGGCACTTCCAGGGTTTGGAGCCTTCAAGCCAGAGGATGAAGATGTGTTAAAGGAGCTCATTGATTACTTCCCATCACTGGAAGTGGCCTGGTTAATCCATCACCTTCCAGCTGAGCTCTGACTGTGCTGTTACCAGAGGTTTGTGAGTCCTTTGGGTCCAGGCCATGGTGAGATAATGCCAAGATCCCCATGGCAGCCCGTGGTGTCAGGCAGTGCAGGCAGGACTGGGAGAAAGAGAAACCTCTACCCTGTGGAAGATCACAGTGATCTGGTGTTTCCCAGCCTCTCTGACACACAGACTCAGCCTTGATATGGAGTGAAAAATGAAAATGAGGACAGCTCAGTCAACAGCATGTCTCAAAAATTAATGAGCCCCTTTGCCTCCAACACCTGATAATTACATCTTTCAATTAAATTAACTCTCTCCCTGTCCAAGTTCTTATAAATTAACTCAAAGTGATGCATCTTTGTGGGATGCCAAATCTTCCTTCTGCCAAAATCTGTGCAAGCTCCCAGGCCCTGGCAGTGCTGGAGAGTCAGACACAGATATCACAGGAGGGTGCAGTGCTGGTGTCACAGCAGCCCAGCTCTGGGTCACTGCCACACGCTGAGCCCATGGCCCTGAGCTCTGCACCTCATCTCCCTGTGGAATGAGGGGTGACAAAAGACCCTGGATGATCCCAGGTAATCAGCTGCCACTATGGGAATGCCATGGACAGGGAAGTTTCTCAAGTCCTGCCCTTTGCTTGGACTTCTCACTGCAAAGTCTGGAACTCCTTTGACTCAAGTCACAGCTTTCATGTGGCTGCTTAGAGATGAGAGCCCTAGCGAGGTGATGGAGGGATGTATTCTGCTTTCTGGTGGGATTCACACCAGCAGGGACAGAAAAGGCACCTGCTTTGGCAAGGGACACATTTCAGGGGACCTGCCACAGTGCTGAGGCCAATTTCCATATTTCCCACTTATTTTGGGTGCAGAGGTGCACTGAGATGTGTGTTTGATCTCTTGATGAGACCACATGAGGTAGAGAGGATGGATAAATTGCTGTCTCATCCTGCACTCAAACACACCATGATGCTTCGAAGGCTCCCAATTCTACCCCATTTCATCTTTATCAGAGTGGACAAAATCCAGACATGAAATGGATCTAATCCAGTTTGGGGCACCCACAGACCTTCCCAGCTGGAGAAGGCAGGCTGAGTGTAGGGAGAGGGGCTGCAGGTGGAGATCCCACCTCAGCAGGGAGAATGTGACAAAACCAAGCCACTGCTTCATTCTCCTTCTGTTCTCCCCTTCCCTTAAGTAACCAAGTGCCACCAGTGCAGGCTAAAGCTGGGTCTTTATAAGCTTGCAATAAATCCACCCAGCTTTTCTGAAGCACAGCAGGCAGCTGATGCAATCACATAATTCAGCCCAAGTCATGGGACGATGGCTGGGAAGGCTGAGGATGGATTTTCCTCTGAAACCCACACGGACTCATATTCCCACTTGTTCACTCTCACGCCATCCCAATTAAGGCAATTAGCAGTGACCAAGGGCAACTGCAAAGCTCCAATTAAACCAGCACAAAGGCTAACATGATCTACAGTGTCATGGAGCAGGTTTGGAACGTGCTTCCCCCTACAGCCACCTCCTGGCAGATTAAAGGGTTTGTGCCCTCTCTATTGTCCCCTCTCAGGCCTCCTGCAATCTCCTCCACTAAACCCAAACATTAATCTCCAGCCTCTGTATCTCCCTGTTAATTTTCCCTCTGTCAGGGGTCTCGAGGGAAGATTGTGGCTTTTCTCCTCTTGTTCTGTCCCATTTCATCTGTGGCCTGCAGCAGCACTGCCCTATTCCCCTTCACCCCCTTAGGGATGGCCAGAGTGTGATCAGTGACCTTTTCCTAGCTGGGACTGGTGCTAGGCTGTGCTTTTGCTCTTTGCACTGGCAGGCTGTGAGAGGAAGGAATGGAAACAAGAGCACTGCACACAAGCAAGGGCTGAGAGTGGCACAGATTGTGTCTCAGACAGTCTGGGGAAAGGACCAGACCCAACTGCCCCAGCCACTGGCTCAGATCCAGCAGAGAGGGTAAGAGGTGACAGTGGGCAGCCTCTGGCATCTCCCAGCAGCCTGAGCTGAATGTTCAGGTCAGATCCTGAGACAGGTTCCCTTCAGTTCCTCCTGGACCTCTACTTATCTGGCAATTGGTGTCCTCATTTAGCAGTTACTGCTGCAAAGTCACTTGTGGAACAGCCCCAGCCAGTGAACACCTTTTCTTAAAGGTGAGTGCTCCAGTTAAGGCAGCTGGGGTAAGATGTTTGCATCTCCTCCTGCTTGGAGGAGACATAGGAACTTCAGGTCTAGAGCTCAGAAACCTTCCACATATTCCCTTAAAAAAACGTCCTTTGGTTTGGGTATGGTTGTGAGGAAGAAAATCAGACGGTGTATTTTATATAGAAAAGCGTCTTTTTGTGGTTCTTTCACCTTTTGGCTGTGCTTAGCTTTTCCTTTCTGTTTTAGGTTTCTTTGTGTGTTAGCACTTTGTCCTGAGTAACACAGACAAAGGGGCTGTCATGAGCTGCTAGAATGGAAATTAATTTTAAAAGCATCATCATTTATCACTTTTATAGGAAAAAAATGAGAAACCAGTGAGATTACAGCAATTGTGGCAGAAATTTCCTGTGCAAGAATAATCAAAAGTTATTTGCAAAAGGGTAATGACATGAAAGTACTCAAAAGAAATTGCAGGCAGAAAACCCAAGGCCCTGAAGCTTTGGTGGAGGTTGAACATTTGCCTCTCTGGGTCTGGACCACCCTCAAGTCAGGTCCTGGCAGTGTGATGGTTGTTTGTAGGCAGCTGAGTGAGACAGGTGTGTTTAGAAGGCAGCTCTGGATCAACACCTGGTGTCTGAGGCAGATGGGATGGATGGTTCCTCCCACGAGGCTGGCAGGAGCTCCCACGGAAAAACTTTGATTTTCAGCAGCATCAAGAAGAGCAGTGATAATATTGCTGAAAAATGCAGCTGCCCACGAGTGAAACGGGGATCAAAGCAGGAGCAATGCAGGTCACAGAACCACGGAACCCTTTGGGATGGGGGCTCCAGCTGGGCATGGCTCAAACAACACCAAACCCCACAAACACTCCTGCCCTGGCTGCAGGGACCAGGAGCAGCCTGGGGGCCACTTGCTTGTGCTAAGTGGCCACCTGGAGAGGAGATGCTGTGAGCTGGGGGTGGTTTAGCTCTGGCTGAGCAGGAGCCTCATTTCACACCTCTGATCGAGGCTGCCACTCCAGAGGAGCTCATTAAATCCAGCTCAACAGAGCTGCTGCTTCCTTTAGTTACTTGCTTTACTTTCCTCCCCCTTCGTGGAATGAGTTAAAGTCCCCACATTCCTCATGACTTCTTTCTATTAGAATTTTATCTCATTCCAGTCATCCCTCTCCTCTCACTCTCCTGCTTCCCTCACTTGCTCCCTCCAGGAAGTCAGCTAATTATTTCCTGAATGCCCCCAGTGTTATTTTGCCTTGAGAACCTCTCCTGCTGGGACTTCTCACACACTTATGATTCTCTGTGTGACAAAAGGTTTCTCAGTTTAGCTTTGAATGGGTGTTTATTTTCTACATTTAGTCCTTTTGCCTCATCATCTGCACTTGGGCTGAGAATAGAAACTTCACTTGACATTATCTAAACCATTATCAATTAAATCCCTTCTTAACTGCCCTTTTTTTCCCCTAAGCTGTGTAAGTTTGAGGTTTTTGCTCTCCTCTTTCCCTCCTGCACACCTTGCATTCGTAGATAAAGCCCTTTGCCCTTCTACTCTAACTTTCCAAACACAACACACTTTTATTTTTTGCGGTTGCCTTTTGGTCGTTGTTGTTTAATGTCACTGCAGTGAGCAGACAGAAACATGGGATTCCAGTTTATTTCACGTTGGAAAGTCAGTGTACCCTCTTTGAACAGACACCAGAATATCTGCCCTGTGCCATGAGGGATCTCCAGCTGGGGATGGAGAACGTGCTGCTGCTGCTGGCTCATCAGCAGTTCTGCAGCCAGACTGATGGATGGCAACTCAGGACTTTACCCAAATATTTTCAGGCTTTCAGATATTCCAGTGGCTGCATCCTGAGGGTGTGTGAGGCAGCAAAGAAAAGCAAAGATGTCCCAGAATTACAGGATGGATGTGGTTGGAAGAGACCACAGCAGGGCCAGCTGGCCCAAAGTTCTGAGATATCTCCAGTGGGGGAGACTCCACTGGACAACCTGTCCCAGTGCTCATCACTGTACAGGGAAGTTGTTCCTCATGTTCAGGTGGAATAAAATAACATCTCAGCTTCCACAGAAAGCACCCAGCTCACAGGAAAGAGCTACTGTGGGTGGAGGAATGTCAGAGCTAATTATGAAAGTGATTAAGGCCAAAAATGCCTCTGGGAAGGTGTCTCTGAGGGGAAAATGCTGGGGGTGAAACAGTGACACAAATATATGGATTTATTAGTTCTTATGGAATTATTTGTGTCTTTTTCTGACTTACTTAATCCCCCACCCCCCTGAACAAAACCCATGCAGAATTACAGCCCTGTGAGTAGAAGACATACAGGTCACATCCTTTCGACCCACATGTCCTTGTCACATCTGGAGACATGCCAAGCTTAAAACAAGCTACAGACACTTAACCTAATCAGAATAATTCTGCAACAGTTCATGAAGTATCAAACAAACACAGAGAGTTTTAAAAGTACCAGAAATGTGTGACTTGGCACATTTTTATTTTCTTTAATATGAGCCATCCCCAGCTTTGCAGATCCAAAGGACTGGAGGGAACACAGGCAAGCAGCTGAACTCCAAACCTGCAGCTCTCTGGGAGTTTGTCTTCAGGAAATGGCACAAGCAAAAGCATTAATTGTTTGCTGTTTCACCTCTTTTCTTTGTTGGATCAGCTGTTAATTCAAGGCCTGTGGCCATGTCATAACTTCTTTTATTGAGCTGTTTCAAACCCAAGTCCCAGCAAACCTGTTTGTCATTCAGGCAGTGAAGGAGACTGCTCCCAGTTCTGCAGAGGCTGCTCAGAGCACCCTGAAATCTATCACTGCTAATTAGGGCTCACTTAAATGCTCCCAGGCTGCCCTTGCTGGTTTGAAATGCAGAGTGGCATGTGAAAGACCTTCTGCTTGGCTCCTGACAGGAGCAAAAGCAAACATCAGGCCCTGCTGTGACCTCCATTTACGAGACTCATTTACTGCACTGAAGGCATCAACTTCTGGGAAATCAAATGGACAAATTAGTTTTGAACCCCTGCTGGTTAAGATGGACTTCTCACTGGGACAGTGCTCCTGCCTGGCTGGCTAAGCATTTCCTTAATCCCGTGTCTGTGGAGTTTCCTCGGGGAGCTTGGGTGGATGGGTTTGCTGTCAGGAGGAGGGCTGGGAGCAGGGAGCTGGCAGCTCTCCCAGTGCCCCTGCTCCCTGACACCGGGTGTGTACCAGCTGCCACAGAATTAAAACCCTGTGGCTGTTTTTAACTAGTATTAATCATTTTATTTAAGCAAAGGATCCTGTGCCCTGACCCAGTACTGCACTGCCGCTTGCACGATGATGAGAGATCTGCATCCAGTGATGCTTTAAGGGATGTGCCCCATGTCCCATCCCATGATTCATGTTCATCTCCATAAACTCAAATTTATCTTTGTGGAGTAAAGTGGATTCTAACTAATCCCTGTTCTCAGCTCTGTAAGACTCCAAGACCATCTGTCTGTTTTCAGTCAAGTCTACCCAAATCCCCTGCTCAGTGGGCACGAAGCCACCTGAGGATCCCTTTCTCCTGAGGTTCAGCCCAGCCATAGCTGCTCCCCATGTGGATGAGCTATTGGAAAACCTGTGTAGAAAATTGGGAGCCTTCACAAGCAGAAACACCCTGCCCAGGAATAACAACCCATTTAATTTGTCACCCATGGGATCCTTTAGTCCTTGTGGCAGAAATGTTTCCTGTTCCTCGTCCGCCCTACTGCAGACTGAGCTCCATTCCCTGCATTTCTCTCTTAATCTCCCTGAGACTCCAGTGCCTATCTCATTATGAAATATTTATATTTTCCATTCCTCTGGCATATGGTTTTGGGAGCCTTCTCCAGTCTTTTGAGGGGAATCTGAATTTATTGAACACTTCTGCTGTTGGTTTGTATCTGGGTTCCATCATCAGTGGCTGGAAGCAAGAGCTGCAGGAAGTGACCCATGATCTGGGACCGCTCTGCTGCCTCTTGGGGACCCACAGTTCCCTCAAGGGACAGCAGTGAGGACTCTGAACCGTTTAGTGCAGCACAGCCTGGCTGTCAGTGGCACAAACCACTCAGCACTGCAGGATGCTCTGAAACAACTCTTCCAGTGAATCCCCATCCTCAGGGGTAGAAAGACTTTTCCTTCCCAGACTGCACAGCCCACAGGTGTAGATAACTCATTTGGGGAATGCTCTCAAACCTTAATAACCTTTAGAATTTCTGAGTCAAAGAGACTTTCTCCTCCATGTAGCACAGTGCTCTCCACCAGGTGAGCAAGAGCCTGTGATGGACCTTTCCTGCTTGACTCTCTGGCTGGGGATGCTCTGAGGAGGAAAAGGGTTTGCACTAACAGGAGGCCTCACAGCCAAGCCACATATGGGTCCTGTCAGTCTGGTCCAGATGGGTGATGTAGAGAAGACAAGGTCAAACTGAGTCCAGACCCCTCTCAGGAGCACTCTGAATTCCTGTTTTCCAGCTGTTGGCAGAAGCCACCTGGAGGATGGCAATGTGGTTTCTAAGGTTGTGCACAGGATGGAGAGAGCTCAGGTTTTGGAGAACACTGTTGCCACTGAGAATCACAGCAAGCAAGTGGATGAGATGAATTGACTTCATATCTGTGAATAACATCTCCGTAAATATTGCCAGATGTTTTCCACCAGCCCTGCTGACATGGCAGGGAGGTTAGGGGAACCAGCTCCCCCCATCACTTCTGCTCCCAGCTTAAACCCAGAGGCCAAACCAAACCTTGGGACCCCCTGTGCTCTTCCAGGACCCCCTCTGATTGCACAGGAGGGATCCATAGCCCCAAACAGCACCATCAGTGTGTGCACACAGCAAATAATGACACAGACCCCAAAGTGCTCTCACGAGCCCTCCTCTCCTACATGGAGACCTGGCCTGAGCCAGGATGGAGCATGAGGGAAGCAGATGGCAGCCTGGCAGAGTGATTAAAGCCCTAGATATCTGTTTTAATAAATTGCCCACCCAGCAGATCAAACACTGCAATAGTCAGTCCTGGTCTGTGCTGTCAGCAGGCTCAGCCTGATTTACAGCACTGGGCAAATGCCACGCTCTTCCCTGTGCTGCACATTGTCAGGACAGGAGGAGCTGCAAGCTGGGATGGAGAAGAGACCTGTGGATTTTGTCTGTCACCCTGAGAAGGTGTCACTGGGTACCACAGCTGAGGTAAAGCACCTTGCAGTAGGGTTCAGTGAAGGAAATAGGCAAAGGCTGAGCTTCTGACTCATGAAGATAAATGTGTGTCCTGTGCAGATTTAGACCTGAAGACAGGTGCAATTTCTATCCACTTTGTTATATCTCCTACTCCCTTCTTCCCTTTCACCCCATCTCAATATCCCCAAACAGCCCTTCCTGTGCAAGGCAGTGCAAAATTAAAGCTTTTCTGTGGTGTCCCACTTCTCTCTCAGTCCTTTCCTCTTTACTGGGATATTGGCAGAGGAGTTGATTTGGGTTTGCTCTGTGAACAGGACTCCTGTCTGGATATCTGGTGTAGTTAAGCAGGTTTAACAAGCCCAGGAAGAGCTGTGGGAGTGCTGATGCCAAGCCCTACTGCACTCATCACCTGTGTGGAGCACGGTGCTTTTCTACCTCACTTTTACTTCTCTTGAGACTTCCCAGATGCAGGCCTGGAAATCATCCTCTCCCAGTCCCTTGCCAGGAGTGGTACCAGTCAGAGAGGTGCTGGTAGAGCAGGACATGCTCCCATGCAGAAAAGAGGCACTTTTTCCTGAACCAGATCCTGGAGTTTGTGGGATAAGGAATCCTGAAGATACAAGAACCACTGAGTCCTGCTTTCTCAGACACTGACTGGCTTTGGTTTCTAATAAGGTTCCAGCTGGAGCTTTTGGGATTTTTAACACAGTGCTGCTGCTGAGGAATCTCTGAGCCAGGCATGACATGGCAGGAATGGCTCTGAAGGTATTGCTGAGCCTGAAATCCGAGGAGAAGCCTCTCCTTAGGGCATCTTGCTGGCAGAACTCAGTGTCTAAAAGCAGAAGCCTCTGTGACTGGAGAGAAGAGCAGAGCCAGGATTTTCATCCAGTATTTCCTAGAGGGAAATATGTGCTGTGCTGGCTGAGGTTTGTAGAAAGGGAGCTCAGCCTGTCCAGAGCACCTCGGATTTCCAGCCCACGGAGGGGGATGAGCACATCAGTGCAGGTCCCGCTCACCTGCCCTGCCTGGGAGGGGCTGCTGAGCACACTGGGCTCTCTGGCTGACCCCTGGCACATCAGGGATGCGGCACCTCTTGCACTGAGTAGAATATTAGAGAATGGGCCACGTATCCAAATCCTTCCCTGAGGATTATTTTTAGAGCAGATCGACCTTCCCAACTAAACGCTTGTCAAATCCGATGCCTTTCTTCAAAAACTCCAGGTGCAAACAAAACACTGGGAATTTTTTGGCTGGGAGCAAGCACAGAAGGCTTAGATGGTTGTTTTGAGGCCAGCTGTGATTTTTTTTTTCCCCTCCATTCATTCATAACTGCTGCAAAGAGTGAGAACCATTGGAGAATACAGGAGCAAGCAATGCTTGGGTCCATGCCCTGCACCTCAGCTCTGTGTCCAGGGAAATCTTGGGAAAGTTTCCAAGCCATGGTTATTTATATTCCCCACCTCTGGTCCTGAACTTTTTTCTGTGTGCTGGTAATAATATCCCAGTACTAAACTGTACTTTCTGTGGGCATCATTTGCATGGTTGAACAGCTGTGAGCCTCTCTCCACCGCCTGCCTGCCATATTGCATAGATAATAACAGCTAATCCATATTAATTATAAATACACAAATCGGCTCCTAAATAAGGCAAAGTTTTGTGAGCAATTCAAACCAGTGGGTGCCAAGAAATGTTAGTGTTACTCCTGACACCTCATCCTCTGGCTGTCATGTCATGAATAAAGAAGAGCCCCCAGCACAAGTTAAGGATGGCATCTGAGCTTTAATAGCCTGCAGCCACTGCCATCAGCCCTGAGGCGCTGATTTCATCACATCTCAGAGCTAAACTGCGCTGGGTCAGTAACAAACCTCTGTGGAGAAGGAGCTGCAGGACGTGGGTCTGCAATTATTATTAATATTATTATTATTATTCACTCTCTGGCACTTGTTGGCGGTGGATCTACGCTGGACTAACCCCACCTGGTGGTGCTGGTGGGCTCTGGCTGACCTGGCTGGGGAGAAAACGCTCATTTCCATCCTGTTTGGACTTGAAGCCCCCTAAGGCTCTGCCTGCTGGAGGTGGAAATCTAAAATAAGCCCTTGCAGTTGGCTCACTTTCCTCTGCTGGCTTTCTCAGATCTGCCAGAGAAAGCCTGTGGATGACCCAGCATCTCCAGTCCAGGCTGTGAATTCCTGAGATTAAACACAAGACTCACTCTCTGTCGTGTGTTGTCCATTCATTCTCTTCTTCCTCCTCACTCAGGAATTTGGTGTCACTCGTTATTTTCCATTTTGACTCTTTGATGTCTTCTCCCCAGTCTGCCCTTCACGCTTTCAGATGGCCAGGATTTTTCCTTTCCTCCACTCTGTGCTGTGGAATTTCCTCATGGAAAGGGAGCTCAGGCCTTGGCAGGGGCTGCCCAGGGAGTTTTGGAATTCCCATCCCTGGAGGTGCCCAAGGAATGTCTGGATGTGGCACTCAGAGCTCTGGGCTGGGGACAAGGTGGGCATCAGGCACAGCTTGGACCTGATGACCTTGGAGACATTTTCCAACCTTCAATAATTCTGTGATTCTACAATAATACAGATGTCAGAAAGGTCCCATGTTTCTTTCTCACATTTCTTTTTTTTTTGCATTTCAGTGTAATGGCTGAAAATTTTCTGGGGCAGTTTCGGTGACTTTTGGCTGGTGTATGAACAGGAAAATGTCTGAAAAGCAAAAAAAAACATAAATGGCAAAACTCTCAGCTATTTTTCTTCAGAATTATACTGTCCTGCTTCCCCTCCAGGCACATTAGTAAAATGCCAATGAGCTCTTACCTGCGGGCAAACCAGGATTTTCGTAAACTGTCCAGCACAAATGGGGTTTTGATTGGAAAAACAACTTCATCACAATACTACTCAAGCTGGGGATAGCAATTTTTGTTTTCATGATGGCTAAAAATGACCATGCTTGCCCTTCCCCCTGCAAATTATGATGTCTTTTTCTTAACAGCATTGATTTCCTTTAACATTTCAACCAAAAGAAAGAAGTAGGAAGAGTAATTTCTAGAGAGTCAAGCCACTGAAAGAGCCTAATTGTTTGCAATACAGATGATCCCAGGACTCAGGGAACGTTCTCAGAGGTTTCATTTCATTATAGACTCAGATTTCTTGCAGATTTCAAGAGGCAGATTATCAAGCAGAAAGAAACTTTGAAAACATTGAAGATTCAGACAGTTTAACCAAGTTTTGTACCAAAGAACCCCAAACCTGTGGCTGCTCTGTCCATACAAATATTAGCAGTATATTGCAACCTGAGCCTGTTTTCTCCTCTCTAACAAGTCCTCTGGGCTTGTTTTGTTTTGTTTTTCCTCTGCATGATTATTACTTCGACTGAAATATTGTTTTTATGGAAAATAACCCCCAAAAAAAAAAGTCATGAGGACAGGGATAATAATTGTGGGTTGTCTCAGACCCTGATGCAGACTGTGGCTAAATCCAGAGTTTTAAACAAATTTTAAACAATTTTATCTCACAAAAATTTTTAGTTAATAGATTTTGATTCTTCCCCTCACCCCCTCCCACATGTGCAAGGCACAAGGCAGAGAATTCATTTGGGAATGATAGATTACAGGGAGAGGTGGTGCCAGTGCCTCCAAGGCTCCATCCTGAAATCAGATCCATGCATGTGGCTGCTCTTTGCCTCTCCTTCCCTTCCTCCCACACCAAAAGTCCTGCAGGAAATCTTGGCAGAGCCTTCCCGTAGTTCCTGGGCAGGAAAATCCCTTTCCCTGCAAGGCTGAGTGAGGGATTTGGAGGGGAGCACAGGAGTGATGCTACACACTGAGCTGGACTAGATCTGCAGGAAAGCTGTGGGGCAAGGGCAGATTAATTACATCAGAGGGAAGTCTAGAGCTGGAGCTTTGAAAATGAGATCAGGAGGATTACCAGGAAAATAATCAGCAGGAAGCAATCTTACCTTGGAAAAAAAAGAGCAGGAGAACACAGGTAGGAATATTCCAGTGCTGATTCCCAATTTGCAATAATAAACTGGAGACACATTTCATAAAACCTCTTCAGATTGTCCTTGTTTCTTTCCGAGGTGTGTGCATTAATAAAGTGCAAAAAATAAAAAAAAGATGGTGTGACCGTGTGTTTAGTGCTGGTTTTCACCTTAAAAAGGAGCTTGACTCCTGTCTGTCCTGTCTGGGAGCCAGTAGAGGGAGACAAGTCTCTGAGCTTGATCCAGGACTGTTTTCTCCTCTCCAGCAACTTCTCCAGTTCTTTTATTTGTTTGTTTATTTTTTCTTTCCTTCTCCATTATTATTATTTGGACTGAGATACTGTTTTTATGAAAAAACAGCTGCAAATGACCCTCAGCTTGCAGTTACAGAGAGGATTAGATTAAAAATGCTGCAGGGAGATTTGGGTGAGCAGCATGGCAGCAATCCTCCAGGGGCAATAATACAAGGAGCAAATCAGCCCAGGTAGGGGCTGGGGATGCTGCAGAGTGTGTTTTTCTGGGTGGGAAAGCCTTGAACCCGTGCTTGGCTAGAGGCTTATCCCAAGTCCTGGATTGATGGCAGAAGTGCAGGCATTGAGTTTTTCAGGATCTGGTGGAAAATCACGGATTGGATCCATAAAACACCCCCTTTTTCCTGGCTCACAGCAGCTGTGGCACAGTCAGAGCAAGAACAGGGAGCTGGGGTGCTGTGGAAACTGCCTGGAGCTGCTGGAACTGTGCACAATAACCCTGGAGAGGGAGGGGATGGGATGGGATGGGATGGGATGGGATGGGATGGGATGGGATGGGATGGGATGGGATGGGATGGGATGGGATGGGATGGGATGGGTTGGGATCCATGGGATGGGATGGGATGGGATGGGATGGGATCCATGGGATGGGATCCATGGGATGGGATGGGATGGGATGAGGTGGGATCCATGGGATGGGATGGGATGGGATGGGATGGGATGGGATGGGATGGGATCCATGGGATGGGATCCATGGGATGGGATGGGATGGGATGGGATGGGATGGGATGGGATGGGATGGGATGGGATCCATGGGATGGGATCCATGGGATGGGATCCATGGGATGGGATGGGATGGGATGGGATGGGATGGGATGGGATGGGATGGGATGGGATGGGATCCATGGGATGGGATCCATGGGGTGGGATGGGATGGGATGGGATGGGATGGGATGGGATGGGATGGGATGGGATGGGATGGGATGGGATGGGACGGGATTCATGGAATGGGATGGGATGGGATGGGATGGGATGGGATGGCTCAGTTTCAGCCCAAAGCTGTGTAGTTTTTTTCCCTTTCCAAACTCTTTTTTCCGTGCTCCTGATGAAATGGAGGGTGGGGGTGTGGGGTAGACGTGCACAGCAGTGAGTGCATGGGTGTGATGTGGCCTCTGCAAGGACAGGCAGTGCCAAAAGCCACAATTCCCATTCAGGCAGGCTGGAACTGGGACTTGCAGAGAGCAGGTGCCTGCAGCGTGCTGGAGGGGGGGCAGAGACAGATATTCAGTGCTTGTTATCCCCCAAAAACCTTCTCTGAGGGTTAGTCAGTGTGGCCACAAGCAACTGGAGGTGGGATGTGCATCTTCTGAACATCCACAGACACATCATTCTCCTGTATCAGCAGGTGGAAATCTTTAGGAGCGGGTGGTGGTGGCTTCTGTGTGTCCCTGTGTGTCCCTGTGTGTCTCTGTGTGTCCCTGTGTGTCTCTGTGTGTCTCTGCTGTCTCTCTGTGTGTTTCTGATGTCTCTGTGTGTCCCTGTGTGTCCCTGTCATGTCCCTGTGTGTCTCTGTGTGTCCCTGTGTGTCTCTGTGTGTCCATGTGTGTCCCTGTGTGTCCATGTGTGTCCATGTGTGTCTCTGTGTGTCCCTGTGTGTCTCTGTGTGTCTCTGCTGTCTCTCTGTGTGTTTCTGATGTCTCTGTGTGTCTCTGTGTGTCCCTGTGTGTCCCTGTGTGTCCCTGTGTGTCTCTGTGTGTCCCTGTGTGTCTCTGTGTGTCCCTGTGTGTCTCTGCTGTCTCTCTGTGTATTTATGATGTCTCTGTGTGTCCCTGTGTGTCTCTGTGTGTCCCTGTGTGTCTCTGCTGTCTCTCTGTGTGTTTCTGATGTCTCTGTGTGTCCCTGTGTGTCCCTGTGTGTCTCTGTGTGTCTCTGTGTGTCCCTGTGTGTCTCTGCTGTCTCTCTGTGTATTTATGATGTCTCTGTGTGTCCCTGTGTGTCACGTGAAGCCCCTTTGAGCCTTTGTTCATTTGTGTGAGCTGGGGAGCGGCAGTTTTCAGATTGGGCATCTCATGTGGATTTTGACTGTGCTGCCTCTGAGTCCTGAGCAGAAATCTGAGCAGATAAGGCTGGGGAGCAGCTGGGAGCCCAACACAACCAGGGACAACAAAGGATGAAAGGGACCAAGCAAATGAAACAAGCTTTTTGAAGTCCTTGCAGAAACAGCCCTTCACTATATTTAGTGAACCTCACGACTCCATCAGAACAAAACTGTCGTCACTGGAGGGAAAAGAGGAGAAGTTGCCCTGAATGAAAATAATCCAGAGAGCAGCACAGAGCAAGAGTGAGTGGGAATGCTGGATGGAGAGGACAGCATTTTAAAGGATCTCTGTGCCTGCCACCCATTAAAATCCATCCACAATTTCTCACCTCCCAGGTTCTGTCAGGCCTGGGGAGCACGGGGCACTCTGGACAGCAGGGGACAGGGGACAGTTTCTGCAGGGCCAGAAACTCCAAGAGTTTTCCATTTGTGGAACTTTGGTCCCTGAGCATGCTGCCCTCACCCTCCCTGGCTCTGGAGAGGAAGAGGAGAAGCCTGGAAGATCCCAGCTTCAGCTGTAGGCAGGAGGGTAAAATCCAGCCTTGGTTTGGCTGCCTTTAAGGGTGCAAATTTGATGAAATGAACCTGGACAAATGCCTGCTTCATCTTTATCTGCTCCTCAGGGGTGTTTGCATGGCAGCCCGAGGGCTTCTGCTGCCTTCGAACATTGTATTATCAATTACCCTAATTAGAGCTTGGCACCTGCCTGACACCAAGCATTTTTCATTAATTTTTAACCTTTTTCCTGTCAGAAAAGCCAATACTCAGAGAAGCTTTCCCCTAAAACACAGCAAAACAGGAGAAAAAAAAAAAAAAAAAGAAATAAAAAAGCAGGGCAAAAGCAAGCAAGGTTAATGCCAGTTTGATTGGTGGCCGGCTGAGGAGGCTGAAGGTTGCTCTCCATCAGCGCCTGCACAGCGAGGACCTGGGTTTGCATGGCTGGTGTTAAGCACAGGGGAGGTGCTCAGAGCCTCACCTTGTGGATTTGATCACTCCTGTGCCTCGGCAGCCACATCTCCTCCTTCCCTCAAGCAGCACCTCCCCGGCTTCACCCCATGGTGAGGATGAGGCAGCACACACAGGCAGGGAACCAGGAGCTGAATTTGTTCTCCAGAAGGGTGTAGACAGCCAGCTTCAATCATGGCAGAGCCGGTGGGGTTTTGGAACAGAAGGGGCAGCAACGTTGTCAAAGGAAGCTCATTTTGAGACAGATAATTATGGCAGCAGGACCAATTTATCTGTGATCACGTCAGGAGTGTTATCACTGTGCTGCTGGGCCACCTCCCCCTCATTCATGGGTTTATCTGTCCAAGCCCACCACGACTGGGAGGGATCAGCACCCTCCTGGCAGGTGGGGAGGGAAGGTGCCATCACAAAGTGCATCACAGCCAGGCAGGGAGGGAACACCCGGGAGCCTGGACTCCACAGCATGGATCTCTCAGAGCTCTCTGGGTCTAAGAGCATTTATTCCAAGTTTTGCTGCCTCTTCTCAGGTGCAAAGAGGAGTAAAAATGTACCTGAGATCCTATGCCCCTGCACAGGGAGGAGGTGTTTGTGTCTGGGAGGTGTTTGTGTGTGTGTGAGAGTTTGGAGAGGCTGGTGAAGGAGATTACCTTGGAGCATTAGGTTATTTTCCCTGCTCTAGGCTGTAATCAGATTTTCCACACTTTGGGAGGCCTCTGACTGTTTATGGTGACCCTCCTGGGGGTTCTGACTGAGAAAATCGATGTGGGCCATGCTGGGAAACTCTGTGTGCCTGTTCTAGAGCCCATGGATGGATGGGCTGCTCCAGAGCAGAAACCAGGAGTTTTTAACATTTCCTTGAGTTATTTGATGCCTCTGATGTGCTGACCATGTAGGCTGCAGAGCAAAGTCTAAACCCAAGCCCTGGCATCTTGGGAATCTCCTTTTATTTTCCATGCTGCTGTTGTGTTGGGTGTGTGCTGCAGCCCTGGAAAGACACACAGACCTCTGAAAATGTCTGTTCAGGAAGAGGTTTTCCACAGAAGCTATAAAACATTCATGACACCTCCATTGTGCTGTAAATCCTTAGCAGGAGTTGATAACAGTGCATGAATTTTTAATGTAACATTTATAAATGGTTATTAAAACTATCCTTAAAGTAAAGTGTCAGTTTATTTTTAATTAACTGTTGGCTATTTAAGCTCCTGATGGCCTCAGGGCAGATCAACAATCTAACAAGTTAATATCCCAGATTAACCCTGCAGTTGCTGCCTCTTTGCACGATGAGGATGAAGATGAGTTCCCAGGATCAACAAGTGGTTATTTCTCACTCTCTGAAGAGAAATATCATCATTTCCTGAAATAGGCTTTTTTGGTGCTCAGTTGAAGAAGTTTTAGAAGCTGTGGAGGGATTTTTTTCCTGAATATTGAACAGATACACACAGCATAGCTGGATGATTCTTCTTTGGGGGGAAAAAAAGAGTATTCACATGGTATTGGTGAGAAGAAATCTCCATTGAAATCCATGAGTTTGGATCAAACATTTCCAATTGCATCAATTGCAATTTCAGGCCCCCAAGATACAAAGAGCAGCAGCACTGTGTGATTTGTGAATTTAGGCTCGGTTGCAAATGTTGCAATTGACTTAGAAACGAAAAGTTTGGCAGCGTGAAACCTGTGCCTGTTTATTTAGCAAAATATTTTTTTTTGGTAAATTTTATCGTCAATGACCAGGGTGGAAAATATGAGGAGGAAAATGGTATTGACTATTAATTAATTCCTCTAACATATATTTTTTAAGTGACCCTTTCTAAGGTGTCAAATTAATTTATTCTCCAGCATGCAACATACGTTTTCCATTTGTATTTGCAATTGAAATTAGTTACAGGAGGGATAGATTTTACAGATATTATCTTTTTTTTGTAATTATTGCTATTGTCCGTGAGAAGATCCTGTGGTTATCCTTTGAAAATGAAGGTCAAACCAGAACATCCCCACAAAGCAGATTGGTTTCAGAGTTACTGACATCCTAAAAAGGGTCAGTTCATAACATTTTGCCACTTAAATGATAATTATTAGCCCAAGTCTGCCACACAGAGTCATTTCTGTGACAACAAGGCACCAGAGGAGGTTGGGTTATTATTGTGCTCCAGAGTGGTGAAGTCCTGGGACATTTCTTCACTTATATTTTATTTTTTATTTATTTTTATATTTTTTTTTTTTTTTTACCCAGCTCAGTCATACTCAGGGCTCTTTGTGCCAAAGTCTTTCTCGAGATGGGAACTCATGCAGCTGAACTTTGCATTTCTGTGTCCCCTGAGCCCTCAGCGAAAGGTCGGAGATTCCAGCCAGCGCCTCAGAGCTTGTTTCACTTGGATTTATCAGGAGCTGTGCCTGGTGACACCAGGGGTAGGTCCCAAAAGCTGGAGAGCCTGGCTATCCCATTTTTGCAGAGTGAAGTGAAATTGGGTTTTTCTTTCATCCCCACTTCATTTTTGCTGCCTCTGCCATCACCATCTCCCCCCACCAGCCCCTTCCTGCCTCTCTCAGGACAAGCCAAATCTCTCTGGGTAAATAATTATTTAAAGTTATATAGATTTCCATTTTTTCCCCTCCTCCTTTCCCAGGTGCTCAGCCTATGTGTTGGGAAAATGTGAAATCCAGCTCTTTGGAGCATGCAAAGCAACAGGAGCGCCACAAGCTGCAACATCCGCCAGTAAATGCCGCTCAACGCAGCCGAGCTTCCTCGAGATTAAAGGAATTTGGAAATGTCATTGCCCTGACCAAATGAGATAATTTGTATCTTCTGTCACTGGAATCAAATCCTCTGGTTTTTTTCTTTTTTTTATTTTTTTTTATTTTCCCCGTAATTAACTTGCAACTGTGGGAAGGTGGGAGCAAGGCTGGGGGCTGGGAAGGGAATCTCATGGCTAATCCAGCTGCGCTATGGAAATGATGGTGGGGTGATTGTGCTCTCTAAATGAACTTGACTCGATGGTTGGTGTCAGGTTTTGTTAAGTGCCCTGGGCCAATGGAGACTAATTAGGAATGCATTAAATATTAAAGCTCTCTGACATTGGGGCATTGATGGTGACAGAAGAAAAGAAATCCCATAACCTAATCTGTACCCAACAGGAGTAATTTATGTTCCCTTCTTTTAGCAAAGAAAAATCCAATTATTTGGCCTGCTGGAAAATATATATTTAAAGGAAAAGTTAATTTAAGAGGGAGAAAAATATATATTAAAAATAATTCAGGTGCTGTCAACACAGCCTGTGAGTGTCACTTCCCGTGCAGGTTTGGTTTTGTTAGCAGGGAAAATATTTCCCTTTGGTGAGGCTGTTAACTGGATTTGCCATCCCAGGAGTGGAATATTGTGTTTTCCTTCTTCTGTGGTCAGGTCAGCTGGATCCAAGAAGGGATGCTCATCAGGGGATGCTGGTGGCCATGCAGGGAGAGTGGGCAGTGCCCTGGGGATTTGGGGTGCTCCTGTGGAAGGGGAGCACTGCAGAGTGAGGGCTCAGAGCAGAGGAGTTTATGTAGGGCACCTCTGGGGTGAGGCTTGGACAAAGCTCTCAGAAATTCCAGCAATTAAGCTCTGTTCCCGTGTCTGTACCAGCAGCCAGCCCTCACAGCTGCACCTCCATCTCCAGACTTCTCTCTACCTACCAGTTTCCAGGGCAATTTTGTCTGACCTTTAGTTAAATGTCCTGCTCTCCCAGGCAGCTCATTTCTGCCGGTCTGTCTACTTATGCAATCTAATCAAATCCAGAATGGAATATAATCAGCCTCATCCTGTAACAGCGACTTGCACAAACACCCGGCTCCCTGTCTGCTGCCCTGGCTGTGCCTCTGCCTGAGCTCCTCTGTCCCTCTCAGCCTGTCCCTGCGGGTTTTGCCTGTCATGGAGAGATTTGGAAGGAATTGCTGGTGGGATATCCAAACCCCCAGGTCCTGTGAGAGCTGCAGGAAAGGGAAATGTGCCCGCGGGTGTGCAAATTGTCAGATCCTGCAGCAGCCAGGGATGCCTGTGGTCCTGTCCACACAAACACACCTGGTGCCTTTCTCCATCCTCTTATCCTCTCTTCTCCCCCATTTCCAACAAGTCAAAAAAGGCGTGTTCATTTAGGGAATTACCCGTTTTCTAAAGGAACTTTGTTGCCACGGGTTACCAGATTCTGATCTGCCACCGGTGTGCTCTTGCTAGCTGCAGCCTGTACAGGGAGAGGCTGAAGAGGAAAAGCTGGGACAGCCGGGACCAGCAGAGCACTCCAGGGACTGGCAGGGAGGGTGTTCTCCACAAACCAGCCTTCCCAGGGCCTGGAGTTTCTTGTGCCACTGGCTCCAGAGTCCCTCAGCATCGGGGTTTGAATTGAAAGTTGGTTTGAAACTTCCTTAGCAGTGGGAGCAGGGCAGGGTAGGTTGGAGATGAGGAGTTGGGAGTATCTGAAGTGCCCAGAGAAAGAATGTGGGGATTTTTCATTTGGATAGTTGGGTTAGTCTGGAATGGTTAGGGAATGTGGGAGGAAAGATCCTGCTGTACAGAGCGATGCTCTGTGTCTGTGCTGCACTTTGCATTCATGTGATGCTTCCAAGCAGGACTGGTGCAGAGGGGAGAAAGTTCACCCAGCAGTTTTCTGGGAAGAATATTCCTGTTTAGCACAGGCAGAGCACTAAAGGAACCCAGCCTGGGGGAGGAGGCAGAGAGGACTTGCACAGAAGGGGGGCCTGTGACAGATAAACAGTGCTCCCCTTCATCTGAGCATCTCTTGGTGTCCCTGTGTCCTTAGGGGGTCCCTGGTGCTGGGTTGTCCCCCTTCCCTGCAGTCCTTCTTGAGCTGATCAGCATTTCAGAGCTATCCATAATCCCCATTTCCCCTCACTCCTGGTACAAACCTACTCCTTTGCCCCATATCTTCAATCCTGGAGGTCCCCAAATCCTTTTTTTCTCCATGGTCTATCCCAGCCCTGGGAATTTCTGAGCCCCCGTGGTCCTGCAGCCTGCCATCCCTGCTGCAATCTCAGCCTCTCCATCAGCACAGGGAGAGCACTTTGCTACTACAATAATGAGTAAGAAAAAAGCTAAAAACAATACTTTACATTTCAAATAACTCCTGACACATCCCTTGTCTTTCCCTAACGGAATGACAAGTGACTTTATCCTGAAAGAGAAGGCAGCCTCCTGGAGCTGTCTACATTGTCAGAGAAAATAATTTGTAAATTCTCTGACTACCTCTGTCACTGACTTTTCCATCCTTTTCATTTCTCCCTCCCTCTAAAGTCCCTTTATGTGCTATTTCCCAAAGTGCTGCACTTACTTTGAATGTTTTCAGCCAAAAGCAAACTCCTTCTCATCTAAAGATAGGAAGAAAAAAACCCCTTCCCGGAATGAATTAACAACGCTGCTGCCTCTCTCTCTCTCTGGTCCCTGCATCTGCATCGTGTATAAAATGTGAACTTTAAAAATAACCAGGTCTTTATGACTTATTTAAAAAAAAAAAAAAAAAAAATGCTAATGAGAGAGAAAGACACACAGAAACCCTGAAAGGAGGATTTGTTCAGGGCAAGAATAACTAAAATATTTACTAATGAGAGGGAAGAAGAGAAAGTAATTTAAAAGATTTAAAATAGTTTTGTGTGGGTTTTTTTTTCTATTCATGCTTCCTTTCATTTTCATTACATACTTCAATATTTGCCTACCTTTCCAGCAAAAGATTTACCTCAAGTGCGTACAAATTATCTGGCATTTGGTTAAGGACAATATGTCTAATTATGTCTCTAAAGACCTGAAATATTTTTGACTTAAGCTAAAAGTCAAACTGAAAAAAAAAAAGAAGAAGAGTAAAATTAATAATCCTTTTAAAATTCATTCCCATGATCGTAGCTGAACAGAACACCTCAATGCCAAAGATCAAACCAAGGGAAATATGAGAGCAGGGAGGAAAAAGAGAGAGAAAATAGAATTTCCCACATTATGCCCTGGTTTAACCTCCTCTGGAGACTTGGGAAAGCTTGTGTTAAATTGTCTGCATTTGGGTGATGCTTTTGGGTGATGTCTGTCCCACACCTTCTGACTCCTGCTCTGCCACGGAGGATGCACCTGGCTGGGGGAGCCAAACCTTCCAAGATCTGCCCCAAAAATAAGGCTCAAACTGTGGTGATAAATATCTATTTACTACTGCTCCTCCTCATCCCTGCTTCCCCTCAACCTGAGTAACTAATGAAACTCAATTGAGCATATTAATTATTTTCCCCTGGGGTTGAGGAGAAGGAAGATGAGCGGCACTATCTCCAGAGGGTTGCCTGTGCTCCAGCAATTCATCTGTGGTTTAGAGGGCAGAGTGACCCATCCTCAGGAAGACACAGAGGTTGCAGGTGTGCTGATTTCCTGGAGAAGAAAGGCACTGTCGAATAAAGAACAGATGGCTCCAGTCACCAGTTATTTATTTCTATAATTAGTTGCAAGCTGTGGTCTCAGAACTTTAAGAAATTGTGGATTTCTATGAAATTCCTTCTTGCATTGGTGGGAGCTGGGCTGGGCTGGCAGTTTGCAGGCTGAGAGGTACCAGCTGGGCACACACTGCCTTGGGCTCCTTAAAGCATGATAAAAATCTTTTCTCTGGCTGGTGGAGCCCATGAAAACATCAAGGACAAGTTGGTCTTGTAATGTAGAGGAGGATTGGAGTCTGAGTTAAACTCAGTTCTGTTATCACCTTATGATGCTTTTGCCAATCAACTTCATTGTCCTCAGTTATTACTCCAGCTTCTCTTCTCTTCTCTTCTCTTCTCTTCTCTTCTCTTCTCTTCTCTTCTCTTCTCTTCTCTTCTCTTCTCTTCTCTTCTCTTCTCTTCTCTTCTCTTCTCTTCTCTTCTCTTCTCTTCTCTTCTCTTCTCTTCTCTTCTCTTCTCTTCTCTTCTCTTCTCTTCTCTTCTCTTCTCTTCTCTTCTCTTCTCTTCTCTTCTCTTCTCTTCTCTTCTCTTCTCTTCTCTTCTCTTCTCTTCTCTTCTCTTCTCTTCTCTTCTCTTCTCTTCTCTTCTCTTCTCTCTCCAGGGTGACACTCAGACTCCTTTTACACGAGTAGTGGACTCTGGAGTCAGATTTTAGTTCAGGCTGTGTTCAGGCTCAGCTCTGTTAAGCTGATGTGTTTTGTGTGTCCCTGTTATCTCTCCTCCCAGAACCTGGCCTTGCCAACCCCAGCCATCTCCTTAAGCCAATCTGTTCTCAAAGGTGGCATCAACAGATCAGGGAGGAATATTTTATTTCCTTCTGGAAGCATCAGGTAGGAAAGCCATTCACCAGCTCATCTAGCCATGTCTACTCTGGTTTTATTTAATTTTTGGTTAGATGAAAGCTGCTAAGCTGGAATTGTTAGACAGTGCAGGTCTGCAAGACAGTGGGTGAGTAAATCAATTGCTGGGTCTGTTATAAATGTGCCAAAAGCATCTCATGATGATACCTTTTAATGACACAGGAGAGTCAATAAATAGCAAAAATAAAAGATATATCAAATAGATTTATCTATGCTAAACTTCAGTGCTTTTGACTTTAAAAAGGTGTGTTCTTTATTTTTGTCTGAATGACTTCATAAAGACAAATATTAGAATTTGTTTCTCAGCTATTTAACAATAATAACAAAACAACCTCAAACCCCTGACAAACACAGAAACGCTCCAACTCAAACCTGAAGAAAATTATCTGCCTCTATGGGAAAGAAACTAATGAAATCCAATCAAATCTCAGCTGGAAGAACAAAGAATGGTGGCTTTGGGCATAAATCAGACATGGAATTAATTTTGTTCTTTATTACATGCCTTAAAAATAAAAAGAGGGCACCCTACCCCCGGGAGTGCTGAACAGATTGAAACGATGCCCAGACTCTGCCAGCTCCAGAGTTCAGGCAAACAAGACCAGTTCAAAATCAATATGAATCCTACTGGTGATAAAAATCCCCCCAAAGCACCCAGGGCACAGAATCCCTTTGCATTTATCACTTTGCAGGGTGGGAAGAGGGACGTGTGGGGTACAGAAAGGACCAGGTGAGGATGATGAGGATGTCCAGGGATTCCCTGGGGTCAGGAGGTGCATTTTACCAGGCACATCCTAAAAACACAGCTGTCCCCCAGGAACATCTGGAGTGAGCCAGGCTTTTATCCCACCACCACGGACCTGGGATGGAAATGCCAAAAGCTCAGTGAGTATGGAGCTGGAACCTGGGCACGGCTGAAATTTCACGCTGCTCCTCTCTAGGGAGGACTGTCCTTGTGAAGCTTCTGTTCTCAGACTAAACAGTGATGATCCCTGCTTTGTACCTGCCCAAAACTTTTAAATTCATTATTGTGAGCCCACTGTGATCAACATGTGGGAAAAGAATCTCACTCCAATTCTTCTTTTTGCTGGGTCTTCATTTTCTGTCATCATAAAAAGCAGCACAGAGCTCCATTTGGAATTTCTAGACTGGGTTTTTTCCTAGCTTGCAATAAAAATTTTAATTAGACATTTATTATAGATGAGAAAATCTAAAAAAAAAAAGCTGCAAAGTGAAAAAAAAAAAACAACACTGAAATTTTAATATTTCCATTGTAACTACTTCCACTTTTGAAAAATTAAAGGACTAAAATCAACCCAAAACCAAAACAGCATCAAAGTAAATTAAATACTTTGGTTTGATTTCCTGGATGTCCCTGCAAGTTTCAGTACAGTTCAGTACTAAACATCTCTTTGTCTTTAGTGATGCATTCCTTTCTGGAGCTGTAGAATCCTGCTGGAAAAAATAGAATTCCAAATAATAATTTGAATTATTCTGCAATGAGCCTGATATCTGTGAACCACAAGAGGAATTCCTCTCCAGAGTTCTTAGCTGGAGGTGTCCAGCTCCCAGTTTTATATTACGTGGTGTGTGTCATAACTAAAATCAGTTCATTATTTTGTTTGACTGCTTTCAAGCAAAGCATTTAGAAAATGGAAACATTCGAGCCATGGTTCTCTTTTTAATCAGTCTTTTTTTTTCAGCTAGAAAGTTTCGATTGCATGTTGATTTTTCCAAATAAACAAAGCAGCTCCAGAAAATGTAAATTTTTCCTTTGAGAAACTGCCTTTTCCATTGTGTATTTCCAATTCATCCCAATAGAAAGTGCCTGAATAATTCAATAATGCATAAAGAAGGTAAAGGGATGGAAGTGAAGCCTGAATGCTATTTGGCCAAAGCCCAGAATTAGGCTAGGAGGAGAAAGATGAGCGTGGAGTGATGTAAACCCTCTTAAGTGAGGCCTAATGATTCACAAATGCCATGAAATGCATAGGTGGAGTCATTTGTATCCCACGCTCAGGCAGCGAGGGATTTGAAGAGTGCAGCAAAAGAATTATTGGGCTAATCAGAAAAAAAGCCAAACTCAGCTCTGTTTTATTTCCCACAACTCTGGAGGAACGTGGCAGGAGCGGGGCACAGGATTCACCCTGACCCTGCCAGGAGCTGTGGGGCTGAGGATGGGCTGGAGGCTGCTGGGTGCCCTCCTGGCACCAGGACAGGAGGTGATTTAAAGGGAAAATCACTTTATTGAGGCTGCCATCAGCTCTGGGGGCTTTAACTGTGTGTTAGGGCACAAAGAAGAAGTTTTTGCTCCTGGGAGTAACTTCTGTCCATGGCTCCACTGGGTGCAGAGACAAGAGGGGCTCGATCTCTTTCCTTCCTTCCCTCCTGCTCTGGAATTCTCCACACTTTTTATTCTAAATTAATTTTCTGAGACAAGGAGAAGATGCTGCCTTAGCTTTGTCCTTGGGAGTCGCAGATCCTGCCTTGATTGAAGGAATAATTTTACACCTAAAATGTGCAGGTTCCCGTCAGTCTTTGACAGGTGTGTCACTGCCCATGGCCCCCAGTCAATCTCTCCCCCTCTCTGCTTCGCCCTCTGAGTGTGTCCTGCTAAATATCTCTGTGCTTGTGCCTCCCCAGGAGGTCAGAGCTGCTCTGTAACCACCTCACCTGTCAGCAGCCAGCTCTCCCAGATCTGCAGAGGGTCAGAAAGTCACAAAATCCTGAGCAGGTAGAGGAGAACTTGGGGAAACTTCTTGAAATCTGCCCCAGGAGAGAGACAGCAACAGAGCAACGCCACTGAGAGCTCCTGGACACCTTCTCCTGCCAATGTTCCAAAGAGCAGGCTCTGAAAATGTCACTACCATGGGGGTCTCTCTGACCCCCACCCCAAAAAATCCTCCACAGCACGAAGAGAAAGCTGGAAAAAGAAACTGCTGTGATTCCTTCACTTGTAAGCAAGTCACAGATGCTTTAAGATGTTATTTACTGGGAATAAAACCTCGCCCCCTGACTAATTCTGAGAGGGACCATGGGCAGAAGTGGCTCACAGACAAAATCTTGTGGGAGTAAACGTGAAGGACAAGCCCAATGTGTCACCATTATCATATAACTGCCATGAAGTGGAACCATCCAAATTACTGCAGGCAAAACCTGGAGATGTGACATCAGCTTTGTCACCTGCTTAATCTGAGCCAGAGCAGGTGGAGGTGAGAGCAAGGTCATCATTTATCTTAGCAAGGGAGCTCTGAGCTGAGCTGCACAAACACATAACCCCCTCTCTATCTCTCTGCCAGCTCTTGAGAGGCAGCTCTGCCAGCTCTGAAGCTCGTGTGTCAGTGGAAGCACACTGTTATCTTCTTATCAGCAGATGACAACCACAAATACCTCGGCCTGAAAGACTGCCCTGCTATCACCAGGGGTGAGCTTCAACCTGCTTCACAAATAATCTAATTTAGGTGGATAACAGACTCGAATGTGGGAGATGGAATTCAGAGCCCTGTGAGCAGGACGGGGATTTCTCCCATGAATGCAAACCTGGTGCAGCAAAAACAAACTTTTTTTGTCTACTTGTGATTGGGGCAGGGAGGGAACAGGACATCAAGCTGGTTCGTATGCAAGAGATACATTAATCATTAATGGAGTATTAGTATTTAAAGTCCCCAGACCTCCCTCTAACATGCAAAATAATCCTTCCTGCCATGGATGGTTTGTTTCACCGAGTAATCCACTCATCCTGTGCTATAATCACAGCAGCCACAACTTCCACAGAGACTTTCCAGTGTCAACAGACTTTGGACTCTGATGTCTTTGAGACAGAGAATTGCCTTTTTGCTGTGTTTGTGTCTCTCCAGGTAAACTGGGGAGGGGCAGCTTTTAGAAATCCCATGCCCTGGGTAGCTGCAGTTAGTCACTCCTCCATCCTCCTCTCTCCCTGGAGCATTCCATGTCCTTGTGTCTCTCCCAGACACATTTAAAAGAACAATTTTTCTTGTGACAAGTAAGGCAAGAAGTGTGAGCTGGTGTCTGACAGGTTCAGGGAGAAGCTCACAATGAGGCAATTAGACATGGAAAGTGCTGATTAGAAGCCCCATCACCCATAGCAAGGAAAGAAAAAAAAAATCCCAAGTAACAAGAGAAAAAGAGAAGCGAGGAAGAGATAGAAGAGAAAATGAAGCATTTGATAAAACAAATTTGGTATAAAAAGTTTGTGACTGACAAGGTTTGATTGACTGACCAGGCTCTAGGATTGCTCAAACCTCTGGAAGGAGCTGGGCTTGGCTGCAGGAGAGTGACTCTGCTGCTCCCCAGAGGGTCCCAGGCAGCCGGGGGCTCTTTGGAGCATCACGGAAAGCCAGGGAGGTAAAACACTTCATACAAAAACACCCCGTGTCTCTCTGAGTCACATCTGTCACCCTGGCTGTGCTGCAAGAGGGCATCAAAGAGCAGAGCTGAGCCCTGGGGAAGGGGCAGAAGGCTGGGGAGTGCAGCCAGGGCAGCTCCAGACATCCTGATTTCAAGCCAGGCTTTTTTAAAAGGGTTCTTTCCCATCCTGTAATCCTCCCTGAGGAGACAGGGAAGGAGGGGAGGAAATAAAACAGCTCAAACTTTCACTGAACCATTCTTTTTGAAATGCATACTCCCTGTTTTGGTCTCTCTGGTAATTTTTAGCAAACAGCTGTAGCATGGGCCTGGTGTAACCATCCTAGGGAAGGCAGAAAAGGCTGCAGACCATCCAGAGCAGATATATGTGCAGCTGGATCTGCCTCATAGAGTGGTGACAACAAGCAGTAAAATATTAACACCAACGCAGTAATAATATCATTATAAAATGCATTCATCTCCAGGGCTGTCACTGCACTGCAGGGCCTGGCTCCAGCAGATTCCAGAAACATGGAGAGGGATTATTTACAAGGGATGGAGTGACAGGACAAGGGAGAATGGCTTCAAACTGAAAGAGAGTGGGCTTGGATTGGATATTAGGAAGAAATTGTTCCCTGTGAGGGCAGTGAGGCCCTGGCACAGGTGCCCAGAGGAGCTGAGGCTGCCCCTGGATCCCTGGAATTGCCCCAGGCCAGGCTGGATGGGGCTGGGAGCCAGCAGGGACAGAGGGAGGTGTCCCTGCCCATGGCAGGGGTGCAGTGAGAGGGTCTTTGAGGTCCCTCCCAACCCAAACTGTGATTCCATGATCTAACTTTTTATTCAAAAAATAACTTTTCACCCTTTTGCTATGCAACATTCCCAACCTTTGCTGGCTACTTGGGAAGAGATCTTTGGAGCTTGACCATTTAGGGGGAATCAGGTTCCCGTGGCAAGCCAGGGCTGGGAACAACACCACACCACAGCCATTGAAGGACCCAGTAAGAAAGTGCTCTGCCTCTTATGGAATTTAGGTGAACGGACTGTAATTACCCAAATATTTATGGCCTCTCTTTATTGTATGAGTCACTGAGGGCTTGTGAAGGGGCAGACAATTTCCATTTTGTTTAGGGCAGAAATATCCCTGGAGACCAAGGTGATCTATGGAGCTGCCATATCAAACCCTCCTAGGAAAGGAAAAAAAAAAAAAAGATAATGCATTTATTAGTCAGCTCACATTGGACTGCTGTGTGTAGAAAAGGAGAGAACTGAACTGAAAAATGCTTTTAAAACCACAATTCCATAAGCATCTGTCTCATTTCAAGTACGGCTGGGGCCTTTCTGTCTCCTGAAAGGGAAGGAGAGGGTGAATTCAAATGATCTGTAGCTCTGGAGTGCTGAAGGGGAAAAAAAGTAATTTCCAAACAGAACTGCATCCCTGCAGACAGTGACCAGGCACAGATAACCTCCTCCAGGGAGCCACACTTCCCCCAGCATCCCTCCCCAAACAACACGCTCTGCCCTCCCTTTGCTCTCCCTGAGGCTGAGATCAGAACTGGAGGAAGTAACCAGAAAAGAAACAATCATTCCTGGCCATCAGACAAGTGGAGAAAGAGAAGGGGAAATGAGAAGGTGGGTGAGCGATGTTTGTCCCCATCCATGTCCTGTTAGTCGTGTTTTAGCCACCAGTCACCACGAGGGCTGTGGTTTCTGACCCTCAGAGCACACGAGGGGAGCTGTGGTGGATCCCAGCAGGGCATGGAGGAGCTGTGGATCTGGAAATGCTCCTTGCCATGCTGGAAGCTGTGGAAGGCTGTGCCTTGGGCAGAGGTGCAGAAATCCTGTGTGACTGGGGCCGTGTCTGCTCCCAGCCTCACAGCTCCTGTGTCTGTGCATCTGAGAAAAGGAAGGGACTGAGGGAAAAGAGGAGCCAAGGAGAAGGCAGGAGCAGAAACTGCCCTGAAAATTCCTCTTTGTCCTTTGGATCACCACAGCATCTCAGTCTTTGTCCAGATGTGGCTCTCCAGCAGCACCAGGAGCTCAGCAGCCCTGCCTGGCCCTGTTGGGGGGTGCTGGGGGGCAGATTCACAGCAAAGCTCTCAGGCTTTGCTGGGCTTCTCCCTGCCCAGCCTTGGGTGAGGCCACAGCTCAGGACAGGCTCCTTCTGCCATGGAGCATCCCCAGGCTGGTATTGTCACCCCCCAGCTCTGCTGTCCCCAGCCTGGGCAGCCCTGGGAGGAAGAGGAGCACACAGGGCACAGACGGTGCCAGCTGGACCCTGCGTGGGCGAGGCACAGCCAGGCTGCTGCTGTTGAATCTGAGGATCGACATGAGAGGGAAATGGAGAGTAAAGAGCAGTAAATGAGCTGGATTAGAGGAGCTGTTTTACATAGCCCTTCATTTAATCCTTTGCTTTCCTTTCATTGTTTAATTGGTTTAGCTCTTGTACTTTTAATGCTGCAGGCAGAGAGAGCCAACCTCCTCTTTCCTTCTCTTTCTCTGCCTTTCCTTTCCTCTCTTTACATTCACTATCTAATCCCATTTCTCTCTTTCTCCCTCCATTTCTGTCTCTATCCCTTGTTCTCATTCCTCCAGCTTCTTTCTCTCTCTCTTCAGGCCCCATATTACTCAAGCAGCTTTTGTTGGCGCTGTCAACTGCATCAGCGTGTAAGTGAAATTGTACTGTAAGTGAAGTTAAAAGTATTTCTATGGTGGGATATTTAATCATTTGAATCCTTGATAGGAGCAGCTCTTTTTATTTTCACTAGCTATAAATCCAGGCTCTATCTAATCTCTGATCTCGACGAGGAGAGAATTAACCAACGGAGTGTGTGACTAGAAAGGAGAAGGCTGGAGAGAAGGGACCACTTTATCTGAGTGTGGAGTGGAGCAGCATAGGAATAAGGCAAGGAGCCATTCCCAGCTCCCTGCCATTCTTCTCACTGCCTTTCCCTGAGTCTACCTTCCTTCTCCTCCCCAGACACTCCAGCATATTGAAAATGCCATTTTCCATTTGCAGCTCCTTCTCTTCCCCCTTCAGGGAGTCACTCAGCCCGTGATGGTGGGGAGGGATTGCTCTGACTGCAGAGCCCTGGATTTTAGTCCAATGGATTTTAGAAATGGATATTTAGAATGGATATTTAGAATGGATAAAATCCATTTAGTCCAATGGATTTTAGTCCATCTCCAGCTTGCACTGCTCTGGGTTGGAAGGACTCCAGGTGTGGATGGCACCTGTGGGACTGAGTTTGGGATCTCGAGGTGACCCCTCCTCTGCTCTGCTCCAGGAGCTGCCTGTATGGATTATTCACCTTTTCCTCTTCACCTCCTATGCTGTCACCTCTCCAAACCACAGGGCCAAGAGCCTTTCCTCAGACACATTCCCAGGACCCCCCTGTGCAGTGAAGCCACTCATCCTACTGCTCTAAGTTAAATCTTTTTATGTAAAGTTCTACATCTTGAACTTGATATCTTGTTGATATCTCAACACCTTCCCTTCTTTAGCCCCTTGTTTCCCCTCCAGGCCGGTGGGGTGAGCCCTACAGCTCATTCCCTTTTCCAGAATTCTGTTGATGGTGCACAGCACATCTCCATCAGCTGAGGAGGAGAATGGGGAGATGATCAGAATTGTTCTGAGTGATTTGGGACTCGCCTATTTTCCTCTCTATTTTTCCTGGTGATTTGGTGAAAGCAAAGCATTCTGCTGAGGTGTGGTAATTGCAATGGAGTCCCTGACAGACCAGGATCATCTCTGGAAACTTTCCTGCTGGCTTACAGGCATACAGGTCAGGAACAACAGGGAAATGTCCATAACTGTTGGAATCTGCTAGGAGAGAGGGAAGTTCAGTGGCAGAATTGCATACAGATTTTCTGTGAGAACTACGACCACCAAGTGAAGGCAGCAGCCATCTACATCAAGGCAGCCATGAAACACAGAATCCTACAATGGTTTGGGTTAGAAGGGACCTTAAAAATCATCTCATTCCACCCCCTGCCATGGGCAGGGACACCTTCCACTATCCCAGCTTGCTCCCAGCCCCATCCAGCCTGGATTTGACGCTCCCAGGGATGGGGCAGAGCTTCTCTGGGAAGCAGGAAAGGTGTGGGGAGCCTGTGTGGGTTGTCCATACATTCCCTAAGCCTTGCCAACAATTTAAGCTCTCTTAAAGCCCCAAGAGCTCTGTGCAGAGAACTGCAGTCTGGTTACACTCCATTATATTTAATGGCATCAATATTTGCCTTGAGAATTTGTCTGAAGGATGAAAAGTGCTACAGGTGCTCAATATCTTGGCTGCATTTCCTTGCAGGGAAAATCCAGGCTACCCTTTCTCCTCCTCCCTCTTACTTCCAATTCTCCAGCACTTCTCTTTTATGTCTGTGGCCTGCTTCTTTGCAAAGTCACCACAGGAATTATGGCTTGCCAAGGAAATGCAGGAATTCTGATGACTCCAAGGTTAGGTTCCCCCCCTCCTCCTCACTTTCTGGAGGTGCTGGGAGCCATGGCTGGTGCTGGGCAGTGCCCTGCAGAAGTGGACAATCAGTCAGTGTCACTGGGAGGGGAGGAAGCAGGGGGGATGCCAGCTTTGCCCAGAGTCCTGGTTTCACAGGGAGATTCACACAGCTGTGCTGCTCCCAGTGTAAGCACGGACAGCCCCATTCATCACCGGCCTCCCTTCCTCAGCACACGTCCAGGGGAGAGGGATGATTTAGTGTCTGCAGCTGGAACAAGCAATAAGTTTCTCTAAAACAGCAACATTTAAGAACTGGGGATGTTTTGCATGTGTGTTCTGTGGTTCTGGGCAGAAGGGAGGAGGCGATGCCAGGAGCTGGGAGCTGCAGAAGAGGGGAGGCCTTGCAGGGAATCATCAGCTTCCTCCATTCTGTTCCTCCCACAGCTTCCACTCAGGGATCTGAGTGACACTGGCCCTGGGGATGTTCAGCTGTGGAGCAGGGTGACCCCAGGATGCTGGAAATCGACGGGAGAGGTGCATCAGGGGAAGGAATAAATGGAGTGGATGGAAAAGCAGGAGCCAGCATGGACAGAACTGATCAGCAGGCACGGAAGGGTCCCTGAGGCTGAGGAGTGAGGGGCAGTGGTCCCATGAAACGAGCAGTGTGAGCAGTGCTGGACACTTCCCCAGGGATCCATCCCTGCAGACCTGCCCCAGGCAGAGCAGTTTCCCTCTGGCTCTGGTCTCCTCAGTTCCCTTCCCTTCTCCTCACAGCAGGGACGGCAGTGTCCCCAGGGATGGGAATTTGGAGCTGAGGTCACTGGGGGTGGTGGGGTGTTGGCTGCAGAGGTGCTGGGAGCTGAGGGCTGGGCAAAGCTGCAGAGGGGACAGGGAGGGTGCAGAAATTCTCCTGTGGGACAGAGACAGGGAGGGAGGTTGTGCCCCCTGGGCACCAAGACACTGGGAATACTGAGGGTGTGATTTGAATAGAAATTGAGACAGACATTTCTCCATCACTGAGCTGCTCCCAGCCCTTGTCAT
The DNA here is from genome assembly GCF_030490865.1 of Poecile atricapillus. Lineage (NCBI taxonomy): Eukaryota > Metazoa > Chordata > Aves > Passeriformes > Paridae > Poecile > Poecile atricapillus. The sequence continues at coordinate 7,914,274 of NC_081268.1, read as the reverse complement.
CCCCCCAGGAGTGAATCCTTTGGTGGCTGCAGGCTCCCAGCAGACAGCAGCTGAAGGAAACGGAGAGAGGGCTGCCCTTATCTCCCCATCCAGCAGCAGATTTACTCCTGCCATGCCGGGTCACTGTGCCAAGGCTCGCTGTCCCTGCCCATGCCTGCCTGTCACTTGTGTCCATCTTGCAGGCACGTTTCCATCCTGTGTGTGGTTTGCTCAGCCTGTGCTAATTATGCCCTTGACATATGCAGCAGAAGTGTCTGTGTCTATAACAGCACGGGGGTGAGGGAGGTTAATTAACTCGGAGGAAGGAAGCTGAGTGTCCCCACATCACACCCCCTTCCATATGCATTAGTTGTGGAGCCTGAAGACACTGTTTAACCAAACACAGCCCACGACTCGCTAACTTTCCTGATTCCTGCCTTCCTTCCTTCCCTGCAGCACTAATGCTGCCTGGGATGGATGGCTCCCCAGCTATGAAGAACCTCACAGAAGCAATGGTCCTGCCAGAGAGGCTCATGCCTCACCCACAGCTGGATTTTCCAGGGAGTGCAGGCAGGGTGCTGCTGGGCACAGGGTGCTGCTGGGCACAGGGTGCTGCTGGGCACAGGGTGCTGCCACAGTTCCCTGCTGGCTCTGCCTGGGACTGACCCTCACTGCTCTCAGTGCAATGGGATTTGCTGTAGAGATGCACAACAACACCCTCAGCCTGGGGGTTCCTCCTCTCCAGTGCTCCCAGACCATGTCAGCATCCTCTGCTTCTGTCAGCAGCAGGCACAGACCTCCCAGATTTTCCTTGCCTGGATCAAGACCTGCATGACATGCACCAGCAGCACACAGCAGCTGCCCTGCCCCTTCCCAACTCCAGAGAAGCCTCCTTGGAGCTGTGCTTGGGGCAAGGGTGTTTTCACTGCTCTAAATATGCTTCACTTAGGGGATTCCTGCAGTCAGATAAACCTGAGAGGTACCAAAAACCTCAGGTGCAGCTGAGGCATCACTGCTGCCCTGTAGGGTGATCACATCCATAAATATAAAATGCATGTGCCTCCGTCAAGCCACGTTTGTGTTTCTTGAAGATTAAATCTGAGAGGCTGAGTGGCAGCTGTTTGGCCCTTTTTGCTCCACTCTTGAAGGACTCTCTGTCCTTCTTCTTCCTCACCCCTCTGCACAGCCCTCCCCTCTGCACACTTTATCTCTCAGGGCTGTAAATCCTTTGCAGCGAGGCTGCTGCCTCTCTGTTTGCACAGCACCTTTTGCATGGGGCCCTTCAGGTGCTGCTGGAATATAAACAGCAATACAGCTTTAATTATAAACCCTGAGAGGAGATGGACAGCACAAGCCACAGGTTTGTGTCTCAATCAGGAGACTCCACAGGGGCCACTTTCTCAGTGCAGCCCCAGTTTTATTTCCATTGGGCAGCTGCTAAGAGGCCAGTTATTCTCCTTTCTTTCCACTCTCAATAATTACAGGTCTCACAGGAAAAGTGGCCTTGGAGTAGAAATTTTAGAAAGGTTTTAAAAGATTTTATTAGAAAGGATTTGGTTCCTGTGCAATTATTAGTTTAACAAGGCACTTTTCTTACCCCCTGCACTAGAAATGTTATTGATCACACTGAATTTACAGAGAGAGCAAGAGGCTGTGCATTTATGTGCAATGGCTACACTGGCATATATTCATATATTCACCCTTCAAAGGCCCTGAATGTGTGCACAGATGTGTCCAGCTGAGCACACACACAGAGCCCATGGGTGGAAGAGGCTGTCAGCTGTGGAATGTGTGGGTTTGTCTGTCCTGTTGGAGTGTGTCCATCTTACTGCCATGGAGGGACATGGTCTGGGGGTTTGGGGAGCAGACACCCAACAGGCCCTGCTCAAACAGCAGGGAACAGCTGCTCTGTGTCCTGGCCATGGTTTTGGCCACCTCTGCCTGGAAGGACTGGAGTGACACAGTACAGAGTTAGGTCTGGAATCCTATGCAGGGAAAAGCTCAATTTTATGGCCAGACAATGAGTTATTACCCCCAAAGCAGAGAGAGCAGAGCTGTAAAGATCTAGAGTGCTCAGTGACAAGTGCCATGTGCAACAATTATTGTTATTTCTTGCATTTGCAAATTTTGCTGCTGCTCATGATCTTCATTTTCATCAGAAGGTATTCTGGAGCAAGTGTTTGCTTCAAGCCAGCAGGATCTTGAAAATGATTTTAAACATCTGAGCCTTCTCAAAACCCATCTTTGCCCCAGCTGTAAACCTGCTTCTGATTTCCTGACCAGAGCTGTCCCTGTAGTGCCTTTTGCAGTGAGTGCCTGGTGCTCCCAGCACTGTGTCTTTCCCCTCTGGATGGCAGCCTGGTACCAGCAGCCCATCTCAAAGGCTGCTCCAGGCACTTGCATGGTAGACACAGGAGGGAAAAAGCAACTTAGGATAAAATTCTCAGCTGCTGGCTGATGCCAAGCCAGCTCCCTTTGTAAAACAGCACAACTGGTCCAGGCAGAATATATCAGCACTGTGTCCTTTGTCATATGAAAGCTGGAGTAATGGAGAGATGGAAGGAATAAATCCTGTTAAACCTGCAGTACCCTGGGCACCCCTGGGATGTGCTGGGCAGGGAAGGCAGCAGCACCCTCCTCTCCCCAGGATAATCTCCCTTTCCATATTGCCCAAAAGTTATCCCACTCTCAGCTCAGGGAGGTTTAAATTTGCACCTCCCCAGACCTGCTGATGTCCAAAGGCTGGAGTAAGGACTCTGAAATGCAGAGTGGTCTCAGCAAATACAGAGAGAATCAGAGTGGAGAACAAAAACTGGACTTGCTGGTGCTCTGATGCACAGCCAGGTTCTTAAGACATGTTTAACTTAGAGCTTTGCTGCCTTTAACATGTACTGCTATGATTGCCTGAGTTCAGAGGCTTCCCCAAGCCAGGGGCACAAAACCAGAGGCAGGTCCTGTCCCTCATTCTGTTTGTGGTTTGGAGGTTTCATGGTGTTCATGTGGCTCACAAGGTGCCCATCACACCCCAAGAAGCTCCATGTCTTTCCACAGGGAATAAGTTTGGTTCGAAGCAACTGGAGATGAGCAGAGGAAAGATATTTTCTTTCACATTTGCACCAATGTGAGGCTCCCCTTGGGTGGCTCTGGGGCTCTGATTTACCCTGTGGGAGGTTGGTCACTGTGTAGAGACAGGCTTCATATTTTTTTAGCAGTACAAACCTTTGAAATCTGTGCTGTTGCTGGGCTCAAAGGCTGGCTGTGCAGAGCCAGGACTGAGGCTGGAGGCAGCACCTTGCCCAGCCAATCCATTTCTCTCCCTTTGCATGGCAGTGGGGATTTTTCTTCACACCCATGTGCCTTTCCCTGCCGGTGCTCACACACCTCTCCTGCAGCAAATGACTCAGTGTGTTTACAGAGAAGGAGAGTTAATAGAAACCAGGCAGAATTCGAACCTCTCTGGGACTGCTTTACACACTGACAAAATCATTCTTTCCTCCCACGTTAAATATTCATGACACTCAGATTTTTAGATACAAAGGTACATTTTGGTACTGAATGTGTTGATCCAGAATAGGCTCCTCAGCACGGGGAGTTTTCCACCCATTTTCAGAGGGGGAAAAGGAAAAAAAAAGCAAGCAGGGTGTGTGCCCCAAAAGCAATGCAGTCAGATTTCATTTCCATTATGTCTCTTTTGGGGGTTGTTTTGATTCGGGAGCAATTTTGCCAAGATATTTATGGCCTGAACTGCTATTTGTACAATGTTGTGCTTTTGTGTACATGTGAGTGTGTGTCCCTTGTACAAATAACACGTCGACATCTCCGTGCTTCCCAGCCCGTGCTTAAGCCCATGAAACAAGATGCTTTAACAAAAACCCCATATATTACTGCCATTCTGAATATTTGTAATTTTGAGACAATATTTACATAGCCTGTTCAGACTAAGCTCCTGGGCCTGCTGACAGATCACAGGCAGCTGAAAGCACAATGCGTGTGCTGCAGTTTAGTGCTAAGCAGGGAAAGGGGAAAAAAAAAAAAAGCAAAGCAAAAATACAAGCAAGATAAAAAAGAACAGACTTATGTATTAACAGACACATAAAGCAAACAGCAGAGAATCAGGTGGAAAATCAAATTGTAGAAAGCAGTGCTGGAAGGGAGCTGGGTTTGCGGTGGAGCTTTCAGAGAGGTGTTTGGAAGTGGGGCATCATCTGTGCCCACCTCTCTCCCACTTTATAGCATGCTGAAAGCAAGATTTTTCCAATAACCCAACTCCAGATTTGGGGTAATATAAATTTTCACCTATAAAAATATCACTCAAGATAAAAAAAAAACAAACCTAAAATCCAAAAAACTGAAGCAGAAATGTGTTCCTCTGCCATTTTCTGTTGAATTTGTTCTTGTTTACAAGCACAGCGATGTTACAAGTTCACTTTGGTCTCATTTTGTGGAATTGATCTCTGAGTACATAGGGAACAAATTGAGATACTGCAAAAACCTGGAAAATCATGTCCACAGTTCCCTTTTTATTTTTTAAAGGAGAAAGCTGGGTGGGGATGCAGCTGTGGCTTGGGGCAGCTGGCAGTGGTGGGTGCCATGTGCCAGAGCCTGTCCCCAAACCTGAGGAGGGGAACCAAACCTGGTTCCAGTGCCTGGAATGGCAATGCCCAGATCCACCTTGTCCTTTCTTCCTCTTGAGATATTAAAATAACCCTCACTAATTGCCCTTTCTCTTGAGTATGCTCAGTATCTGATTACTGAGCCATTCATGCAAGGAGCTGGACCAGAGATGCTTCCTCAGCCACCCAGAGCCCTCCAATAAATAACCTTTCCTGTTTCATGGGGTTTGTCCCCTCCTTTTGTGCCAATTTATAATTTTGTGGCCTTATTTGGTGGTATCTGGCACACACAGAGTGCACATTTAGTAAATGGAGCCAGGATGTGACTTTGGGAAACAGAAATGATGAGTGAATGGATGTCAGCCTGAACACCTTCAGAGCCAGCCTAACCAGGAACTGGGGCCAAGCAAAACATTTAAACAGGGCTGGGGGCAGAGGCTCAAATTCTCTGCTGTCCATTGGGGATGATCCACCAAGCTGCAGCTCCAGACCAGCTGGGTGTAAAAGGTCCTCGTGGTGCACACCACAGAAACCACAATCAAATCAGCAGTAATTGGAAATTGCAGCTGAGAGACCAAAGACTGAATGGGCCATGAAGACTGAACTCCACATTCTCCTCAGGGTTCTCAAATCAGCACTAAAATCACTTGCATTAAAGAAAAGAATAACTATTATTTTGCGAGTTCTTAGATATTTTAAAATGTGTGATTCAGTCACATCACACTGCCATGCAGGAGCGGTGTTTCATCAATATTGTGCATTTGCAGAGTGGTGGAAAGCCCTGGTTTGAAGTCTTGTAGCAGATGCTGCACAAAGTCAGGATTTCTTTTAAAATCACCTCCCAGCCCACAGGCACCGCTGGTTGTGCCTCACACTAACAATGGGTGTTTTATGGCTTCCATCAAATGTGGTTTAAAAGAGATGATCCCCACCAGGTGAGGCTGCAAAAAGAGCTCCCCAGGAGATGTCTGGCCTCCTCTTCATAGTCCTCAAGCTGATACAAGGGGGGTATGACCCCTGTGAAAGGAAGACAAAAGACTTTTGCAGACCCCGGGGTTTGATTTGAGCTGAATTCCTGCTCAATAGAGTCCTCAGCAGTTTACTGGGTTGTTTATTGGCTGTAAACCATCTCCCTGTGTTGGAGACACCTTTCAGGAGCTTTTGAGTCTCAGTGTGATTTCCATCTCCACACACCCTTGTTGAAAGCCTCGCTGAGCATTTATTTTCAGTGGGCTGCCATGGCTGGCAAAATAAAGGTGAATCTTATTTTTACTTTGGTTTCCTCTGGCTTTCTCCCCCATCCCTGCACTCTCCATGTGCCTCTTTCTGAGACAGAAAGGAGGCTGGGAAACTGCCAGCTTGCATTTGTCCCTGTGATTGTGCTCCCATACCAAAATCTACAGTGTCCCTTCCTCCACGTGTCAGATCTGCCCTGGTGGAGGCTGAATCCCCTCTAACATGCACAGCTTCCACTGCCCTCATCCCAGACTGTGCTCTCAACCCTCTCCCTAATGCCAGCTCAGATCTTGGGAGAGGTTTCCAGTCCTGTTTCCTTTCTTCCTTGCTGTGATAAATGTTGGTTTTGCAGTAGCACCACACTCATGCTTCCTCTGAACACTCTGCTGGCATTCCCTTGCCCTGGGAACTGCCTGATATACTCATCCCAGAGCTGCTGAGCTGCGAGTTCCCCCCATGAACATCATTGATGGGTCCATTTCCAGAGGGAAAAGCAGTGGATCTGTCCTAAGCTACAGAGAGAACAGTGGAACTGGCTCCTGGATGAGGGAGCTTCCATCCTAAGTGGGAGAAGAGACAAAATGAGCTCATCACTGCTTTCACCCAGTGCCAGGATTTAGAGAATTTAACTGGTTTAGTGCAATTGGCCTTTTTTCCGTTCTGTATTCGGGGTTCATGATGGACGAGTCGTTAAAAAATAAATACAGAAGTAATGATGGCAGCAATCACAGAAAGCAATTCTCAGATATAATAAAGAGTCTCCTGGATGTGTACAGCCTGTGCTCCACTATTGATTTCTTCCTTTCTTTATTGCACTTCACTCCTCTCTGTTCACCCAAGCCCCAGCCCTCGTGCTGCACAGCCTGCCAGCCAACCACAGCCATGAATTATTAACAGGAAGGAGCCCTTTAATTGGATGAGCTGCAATTAATAATTCATTAGAGGTGCTTGCAGAGAGAGGGAGGGAGGGAGAGCAGGCGAGGCGCCGATGCTGAGAGTTGGGCCCACACTACGGGAGCGAGTGGGGAGTGGGGATGTTCCAGCTGGAGCCCCGGAGGGTTGCTGAGTGCCAGGCTGCAGGAGGAGCGAGGCACAGCGAGGACAGAGCTGCCCAGAGAGCCAGAGATGCTCTTGGAGTGTGACCCAGCCCTCGCAGACGCTGTTCCCAGCACGCCACATCCATGGCACCGTGCCTGGAGCTGGCAACACGAGGAGCACACAGCAGGGCACGGAGCTCAGCTGTGAGCCCATCCCGCACCTGTGCCTCCAGTGCTCTCTGCAGCAGCCCCAGAATCCCTTCCCAGCCGTGATTTCCCTCCCTGCAGATGACCCAGAGGCAGAGCAGGCTGGGCAAGTGGGAGCAAAGCCACTCTGCTCGTTGTACCGACAGTCCCTCTGCTTCCAGGGCTCCAAAACCAAATTAATATCCTCAGCCACACACAGCCTCGCTGGTTTCCAGCTGACAGGCAAGGCCACAGATCATTAATGTTAATTAATATTTACATTACAGTTGTGCCTGGAGGGCTCCATTCAGGTCTCCGTGGTGTGATGCATCCTACAAACATATTGAGGATGGGGTCCCCTCTTGTGCTGCTCAGTCCACAAACATATCCAGAGACATGTTCCTCTGCCTGGAAACAGCCTTTCCCTTTTGCTTTTCATAACCTGTGTTTTTTACAGCTTCAGTAAAGGAGCCTGGATGGCTATTAAAGAAAAAATGAAGAAAAGAAAATAGGAAAAACAAAGCAAGATTTAGTGCTTGTAGAAGTGGTAGGAACAACAATTTCATACCAATTCCTTTGCTGAGCCAGGAGAGTGTGGATAAGAGGCAAAACAGCCCAGGCATGCAAAGACCACTGTTTGAGACTCTGACAAGATTTTGGGTCATTCAGCCTGGTTCCTTCCTCAGCATCCCTTACCAAATTTCCAGTGATTTCTTTCCCTCTCTGAGCCAAGGAGCAGAAGGTGTGTGACTGAAGCCTGTCTCCCAGAAGCTCATGCCATGCCTTCATGGTTCCACTCTGTCACAAGAGTGGCAAACCTGCTTCCCCATTTGTGGAGAGTGAGACTCTGCCCTCTGGGACTCGTTAACACACGGAATCACAGATCCATAGGATGTCTCAAGTTGGAAGTGACCCATAGCACACACAGGAATCCATCCCAGTTTCCCCATGTTGCTGAAGTCGTGGGGATAACCACAATCAACAGTGACCATTCCACTTCTGCAGCAGCTCTGCTGAGTGCAGGAAGCTGAGCTTTTCCTCTCAGAAAACAAAACAAAACAAAAAAAAAGGCAAAGCTGGTTTGTGGTGCTGATTTTCTCTCCAGGAATCAGCCTGGGACTTCTTTCCTCAGACTTGGCCGATCACTATTGCTTGGTCCAATCTGTGCATCTTCCCCAAACTCTCCTGTGTCTTTAATTAACCTATATTGTACCTCCAAGCTCAGGCTTGAAGCCAGAGTAATAAATGATTTGCATAGTCTTGTGAGTACAGATATGCTCTAAATCTCAAACCTCCCACTCCTGGCTCCTTCTGAAATAGAGGCAAGCACGGCAACATCTGTATTCCAGCTGAGCTGCTCCATTAGCAGGTTGGGAAGGTGGGGCCAGGCTTTCACCTCTTCCATCTGCTGTGGGGATCTAACGAGGCTTTGATTCACTGAGGGGCTCATTCTTCAGTGAAAAATACCTGGGAGTTTGTGCGTCTGCCAGGAGCCTGTAAGATAAAAAGGGACTTAAATCCTCTCCTGAACCCAAATGTAAACAAATCCATGACCCTGCCAGGCTCTAAGGATCAAGCCTGGCACAGAGTTCTTATCTGCCCCAAAGGGCTTAGTAATAACACAGGTTTTAGTTTGTAAGCTGGCCCCAAGGGCAGACCAGCCTGGATTCCATGAATACGAGCATGAGAAACACCTTCATCTTCGTTGCCTCTGATTTTCCTATTCCTTCAAGAATCAAAGGTATTTTCATTTTAATTCTTTTAGAATTACTGACCATACAGATGAACAATTTAGTCAGAAGAGACCTGCAATCTATACAATTTCCCACTTCCATGATTTTTTGAATATTTAATACAACTCCACTGTGTAGAAACCCAAAGCCTGGAAGAAGAGGCTGAGAATTAGGAATTTGAGACTGGTTTTATTTATTTTTATTTTTTTTTTCAAATAGAAAGAATTTAATCTCCTCGTGTCTCAGTTTCCCCAGATGTCCAAGTGCCATCAGAAGGTCAGGAGCCATCCTTGGAGTGGGAGTTTGAGTGGTAATGAAGAGGTTCCAGGCAGTGCAAACGAGAGCTGCTGCACGGCCACTCGGAGCATTAATGTTATTATAGGAGTTCCATGGGGACACATTCAGGATGGAGAATCATCTTAAAGGGAGATGTGGAGTCTCTCTGCTTCTGCAGGTTAACAGCTGACCTTTTAATGCTCCATCTGTACAGTCTGATCCAGTGAAAATGTTTTGATCATTTAATATGGTAAACATAGAAAGAATTTGGGAGAAAATTATGTTCTTTTAGCTGCAACCAACCCAATGTTTATTTGCTCTGTTTGGCTGACTCTTATTCCTTTTTGTGGTAAGCAGGCTCAGGCAATGCAAGGCTGGGTTAAGGATTCCCCTGAGCTACAAGTGTGGCCGCACAAACCCTTTTTCCAGTGTAAAAACTAATTAAAAACTCCTTGCCTCTGGCTGCCCTTGTGCTGCAGCTTTTCACCCCCTCACCTGTGCCTCTGACAGGGGGTTGTGCTGCAAACCATATCATGAAATGATCCGTGTTTAAAACCCACAAACACCTGCCCCTCACATCCTGCTCCATCATTTCAGGAGAGGGATCCTCTTAAAAATGCCACTGCTGATGCAGAGATCTAAACCCCATCACACCCTGCACTGGCCTGGAGTCCTGCTCACCTCTTCTTCTGCTCCTGGTAGGGAAATTTGCTCAGACAAAGCAGATCTTGGTGTGTTTGTGTGCAGGAAAGGAGCACATCTCCAGATGTGAGCTACAGGCAGCTCATGGAAAAAAAATGATCCAAAGGAGAAGCAAGAGGTGAGTGCCCCAGGAATGCCTCTGCTCTGTGGGCTGATTTGTTATCTATTTCACTGCCATTTTCCCCATCCCAATGAAATGTTAATGTTGCTCAATAGCTGATGGCTATGAGGGAGATAGAAGCTGGAGTTTTCCTCTGGGTGACAGAGTCCAGGACCTGTTCCTGATATCCAGAGATAAGAGCTGTACTGAGCAGGTCCAGCAGGGCTGATCCTGGGCAGAGCAGGGATCACTGTCCAAGGCAGCAGCTCCAGGCTGTGGAGCAGATCTCATCAGGCACGTTCAGCTTATGGATGGGATTCCTGGTGCCATCCAAAGGAGAGCTGGCAAATTGTCCTTGAGACAAATCTGCCATCCCTGAATTGCAGGTTCAAGGTGACAGAGCTGGAGCACAGCCTTGCACAAGATCACATTTTTGGTAAACAGACCAAACTCTGAGCTCAGGTTGCCATTAAATCACATCAGTTCTTGCAGGAGATGGTTGTAGGAACCTTCTGGGTTCACCTCTCGCTGGGGCATCCGTCCCTGGAGCCAGATGCTGCTGAGGTGGATTGATGGATGATCACCTCATCCTCAAAGCTGCTGATCTTTGTCCTGCACAAATACTTGAGATGAATGAGCCAGTGCCAAAGGGGGTGGTGCTCACTCCCACAAAGCTCCTGTCACTGTTAGTGCCCACAGCACATCTGTGCTGCATTGCTGCAAGAGCTGAGCAGGGCACAAAGAGAGCTGCAGCAATTAGCAGAGAGAGAGGGAAAGAGAGCAAGACATTCCAGAAAGATCCCTTTCCCTCTCAGAAGCTGAAGATACAGCAGAGAAATGGGACCAAGGGAGAGGTGTCCCACCCTCTTGTAGAGCACAGCAGGGAACAGATGACACTGTGGTCCCCTCAGCAGCTTCCACTGAGCTCTGACAAGAGGAACAAATCCTCAAGGAAAACCATTTGTGTCAATTCTGGTCTAGATGTCCCATTGTCTGAGGTCCAGCTCGCTTGGCTCTCATCCTGGGAGACCACTTTCAAAGGGAAGTGGTGTAGTCCCCAAACACTCCCTGGAAAAGGGGCATGAATTGCACATGCAAATGAGGAAGAAGCTTCAGCAGCACATCGTAATTCTGAATAGGGAAAAAAAAAAAGCAGCTAATTCTATCCAGTGAGGCTTCTGCAGCAGGAACAGGGTTCATTTCTCTCCAGCTCTGGGGAGTGAAATGTATTCAGCTCACACAGGCCACTTCAGCATCTTTTTTTGTTTTTTATCTTTCCGACGTAGGAGAACAAATTTAACAATGAGATTCCGTTTCTGTTTCCTACATGTGGAATAATTAAATTTGCATCTCACTCTGTAGTTGGATCTGCTGTTTGAAGAGGAATGTATCAATTGGACATGAGCCCAATGTGTTCTGCTCTGCAAATAAGGCAGTTTGCAAAAAAACAAGGCATAATCTCTCACCCAGGCAATAATCACAGGAAAATCATCCCTCACTGACAGCTCTCTTCAGGGCTTGATTCATATTCTTGCTGGAGAAAGAGCAGGAGGGAGGGGGTGTAAGGGGAACAGACTTTTGGCATCTCCTTGTGACAACCTTCATCAGAAGGCGGGTTCTGGTGAGGGCTGGGATGTTGCTGTGCACTCACCGGTGGCAGAGCTCTCTGATTTTCTGCAGGAGGTTTCACAACCAGGAATTGTACATCTGCTGACTTCAGACCTTTCCAAAGCCCCCTGAAACCACGGGGAACATTCCTGATGGCTTTGATCAGTCTTGTGTGAGGCCGGTGGAGAGTGATTTTCACTGAAACCTCAGATCTTCTTCTCAGGGGTTTTGTTACCTGGAACAGAGCTGGGTGCTCAGCATCCACATGATCAATCCTTGAGAAAAATCCATCCCTTCCAGCTCTGCTTGGCTGGATGCAAATCCTTCACTCTCCTGACCATCACTCCTGTTCAGGTAACTTTCAATAAAGAACCTTTCCCCCTCCCTGCCTTCCTTGCCCACAAACAGTGAAATTCATTTGCTTTCTCCCCACTGGCCATCTCCATTTCAATATTCCCTGCCTGTGACATTTCCTTCAACCATTTTCAGGAACTGCTGCCCCTTTTGAATCCCATCCACCATTCTTGTGTCCAGAAGGACAGGAAGAAAACGTGCCAGGCAGAAGGAGCAGAAGCTTCAAACTGTTGAAAAATTTTTGGATCTGGCATGGCAGGAAATGAATAGAAATTTAATTCGATCTATCGGAGTCCAACTGCACCTGGTCCACTTAATCTAAAACTCCTCAGATTAAATACCTTGTTCTAAGTGGAAATTAATTGAGTTTGTCAAATGGTTCCTACTGCATTAAACACACTCCAGGTCAGGAAAACAGCAGAAATAAAAACAATACCATTTTTTTTTTACAGCTGAAAGGCTGTTAGTGGAGCTGGCTGAAGCTTTGGATTTTCCTCTCTCCAATGCTCATTCCTCTTTTTGAAAGAGGTTTGATTTGGCTGTCCCAGGGGGTCTCCTGTGTGGGTGAACATGAACTCTGCAGGGGCTCTGGGCACACAAAGTCAGTGAAAAGATGATTTTTTTACTCTCAAGCTGGAGTTCTCTGTCTTGTGCTCCCTCCCTCTTTTGCTCTTGCACACTTGTTCTTCCTCCTCCCTCTTCCCCTCCTTTCCTCTCCATACCTGAGCTGAATCTAATGAAGATGCATAAAAAATGTTTCCATTCTGTGAAATGCAATCCATCAACACACACTTCATATATATTGTGCAGAAATGAATCCATTTCAACCTGGAAGGCTGATAAATCAATTTAAGTGGAAGACTTTTGACAGTTTAATTCAAATTAAGTCCACTTTGTTCAATTAGAAGGTAGCTGGAGGGGTGGTGGCAGGAAACAAACAGGATTGCTAGAACAAAAACTGCATTTTTTCTCAGGCTGAAGCCACCTGTGGATCATTTTTCTTAGAGGAGGGACACAACGATACCAATTAACACACAATCAGCGACCGGCAAATTACTTGTTTTTAAAAGCAAATCCATATTTTGCACAGCATTCCTGCCTCCCTTTTTCTCCAGCTGCAACAGCGCTGGGAATGTTTTAAGATGAAGGTGAGGTGGAAGAGGTGGCTGAGGTTTTTCTGTGTTTGCTGTGCTGCCCTTGGAGTCCTGCTGCGGGTGAGGAGCACCTGGAACAAGCCCAGAACTCTGGGAAAGGCATTTCCCAGTGCCACCCCACATTCCTGGGACACACATTCCCATGGGGCAGACCTCACCCAGCTTTGGTTTGGCTCTCAGGCAGAGCTGGCACAGACAGCTGGGAGTGCCAAGTTGATGCCCACGCGGTTCCTCCCCTGCAGGCAGCGTGGAAGCGCAGTTTGTTTGGATTTTAGGGCTGTTCCGTGGCATTTTTCCTACAAAACACCGACTTGCTCCGTGCAGGCAGAGGAGATGATTGCTGACAGCTCAGATCTAGGAGCTGAGGATGCTGAAATGTGGACATCCAGCTAATGGGATTAAATTCAGCCCAGGTATTTTCTCTGTTCTGCGAAACTTGGTGAATCAATTCAGAATTCCCAGTGATCTGGGTTAAGAGAGATGTCGACTCCCAGATGTTTTAACACCTGAGAAAGCTGTGTTTTCGTGATTATTGAGCAATACATTTTAAAAGTGAATGACAGACCTGGAAAGCAGCATCTGCTTTTTGACTTTCTAACATATTTTTCTCAGCCAAACCGAGGTTTTCAAGTTCACAGTGCAAAATGTAACTGAATTTCATCCAAGTCTGCAGACTCACTAATGCTTTCTACATTCACATTGGCAAAGAACCCCCCAATTCTTTTTTTTTTCCCCTAACAGTTTTGCAAAACTGAGTCCTTGTCCCTGACAGATGGAAAAACAAAGGCTTTTGCAATTATTAGGATAATATAATTCAGGGGTTTGGGTGAAGTTTTTCTTCTACTTTCTCAGGAGAGAAAATATTCTTTTTTATTTTCCTTCTGATGGAGATCTTAAAAAATGGGAATCCTCCAGGCAGGTTCAAGAAATTGAGCCCAGAAAGAACAGCCAGTACAGGACAAAAATGACCAGATTGTTTTATTGAGCAATCGAGTGGATGTATCAGCTACAAGAAATATGGTGGAAATTTCCTTTCTGTTACCTCTGACTTGGCACCTGACAAATCCAGGCCTCAAAAAAGGCAAAGTTTTTTTTTCATTTAGGCTTGTATAAGAACAACAGAATGTATTTGTGGAGGCAAATGTTTTAGTTCAAAATCGCTGCCACAGCAAGATGTTTTCCCTGGGCAGTGTCTGCCTGGTGAGACTCAGGAGTTTAACAAAGCCCTGTGGTGCCTCCGAGTGCTGGATGGCAATTTTCTAAAATCTGCTTCTGCCAGCTGCCAGGGGAACAAGAGCAGGAGAAAACAAGAGGATGTCCAAAATATTTGATATTAAGCATTTTCCCCCACTTAGTTTTCCCCCCTCCCACCCCCCAAATGAGGTTGTTTCTAAATTAGACCTTGTTTTCAGTGGAATTATTTTTTATTTTTCTTGGCTGTATGTGTGGGGAGGGGAAATCAGCGATCAAAGTGTGGCAATTTAAACCATTTCACAGAAAGGGAAATTACTAAACAAGTGAATCCTTGGTAAAGAACTGCTTTAAGACAAGAAAATGTATTGTCAGATGGAAAATTGGCATGGTGGAGGGTGGTCAGGAAGGATGGCTGGGAGAATGGATAAGAGAGCAACGTGAAAAAAGAACAGAGAGACTTCTGGCAGAGGGGCAAAGCCTTTCTTTCACTGTACACGTGTTTTTCATGCCCTTTCAGGGTGGCTGGGGAGGTGCTGAGATCCTGCTGGACTGGTTCCACATCAGAGGGCTCCACCAGGCTCCCCTTGGAGAGGAGCCAGCCTGGAGGCTCCAGCTCTGCTCCCAAAGCTCTGCAGCAGGTCCCCAGCCTGGGATTGCTGCACTTCTTTCAAAAGGATTTATGGCCCTATAAATGGTGAATCACTGTGTACAATAAAGAGCAGAACAGATTTGAGTGGTATCCAATTTAATAATTACTTGAGTAACTCAATCATTTTCAGATATGTGGTTTCAGTGTCTGCAGACCTTGCAGACCTGCTCGGAGCATTCGACAGGCACAGCAGCACTTTTCACTGCTCTGTTACCAACCCAGCCCTTCACAGACCTTGCACATGCCTCATCTACATCTCAAAAATTCAGAAAGATTGTGGAGGGCTTGTCTGAGCCTGGGCTTGGAGAAGGATGTGCAGAGGACTGGTACCTGCACTTCCCCTTGTTTGAGGGCTGCTCCTCAGGCCAGTTACAAAAAGTTACAAAAAACTTCTGCCTGTGGGCAGATAAATGATAATTTAAACAGTTGGAGATGTTTAAAACCAGGCAGCCTCCCTCCCACAGCTCTGGAGGCCTGAAGTGTGTCTTGATGGGCACTGAAAACAGGCCCCCTCTAGTTTGTATTCCTGTGTTAGGTTTTAACAAGGCTGAGCTGAGCAATCCACAGCACCTGCAAACACAGAGCAAGACCCAGGAGTTATTTTGCCCTGTGTTATAAATACATATTATAATATTGGCTTTTCACAAATATTAGGAAGAATGCTGTATATAAAATGTTAAAATGGCTTTGGTAATAGTCAGTATAATAAGTTTGAACTGTCTGTTAGTTAGGATAACATTCAATGAACAGATAATGGGGACCCTGCTGATTATCAACACTCACTGTGTGTGGAAAGAAGGAGCCAAGGCCCAAATTAAAAGGTGAGAAGAAGAAGAGGATTAAAACCACAAGCCAAGAAACACACATGCTCTAAAAAGGTGGGCCCAAGGAGTGGCCATGTAAATGTTTTTTTTCCACTGGAAAATGTAAATTAGACAATAGAAAAGTTTGAATATGCATAAAGTCTATGAATATACATCAATTTGATGCAATAGAAATGGTACAAAAAGGGTGTTCCCAAAACACCCTTGGAGTGCCAAGCACCTGCCCATTTTAACCCTTTGCTTTATTGTCTTTGTCTCCTATCATCTTCTTTTTTATTTTTATTAAACCTTTTAAAATTTACCGGAACAGTGAACGTTGTTTTTTCACACCCATCTCCAAGATGAAGAACAGTCAGATCCCAGTGGAGCACCCTCACTGCTGCAGGTGGCTCCTCAACTCTGCAGCACAGCTGAGCAAGTGAAGTAGAAGATGAGACCACAAACACAGCTTTCCCTGAAGTCTTCCTGCCTCAGAATGAAATAGAGAAATGCGAGGATTCTGTAAATCAAATTGTTTCCATGACACCAAGGGAGCAGCATCCTGCTCGTGCCTCTGAGCTTTAGGGAACACCAGAGCCACATCTCCATCCTGAGGACACCAAAGGCTGCTCAGAAGCTGCTGTGAAACCCAGCTCAGTTCTCAGTGCCTGGGACAGGTGACAGCTCCCACGTGAGCCTGTCCCACCAAAACCTGTGTCACATCACCCTCACACCTGCACCAGAACGGGCAAATTCCAGTTTCTCATCACGGGACTGCAGAAATTTGCTCTTCTTGGAATTCATCACACAAGTTATTTGCTGCAGGATGAGGCTGGGGATTTGGTTGCTCTCAGCCATTTGCAGCCTGCCCAGGGGCAATTTCCCCTTTGAAGGCTCAGTTTGGTGGTGCAGAATTCACACCTGCACTGGTGACACTGCAGCTCAGTGATTGTTATTTAAATACTCATTTTTCCCTTAATAAACTGACACAGGTTAAAAGTGAGTCCCTGGAAACAAATGGGCCTCCATTCTTGTCTAGCAGCGAGTTAAACCACAAATTTTGGTGGGATAAATATTGATTTCCAGTGGCCTAAAAGACCCCGAGTCCCTGGGTTGATTTGACACATTTCTGAGACTGAAGGAAGCAATTATCACCCTTCCCTAAATTTAGCCTTAGGTATCAAACCCTCCTGTTCCAAGTGCTTCCTCCTACAGGAAGAGAATGCTGCCAGTGTCACTTTAACTCAACACCATAATTTTTAAGTTCATACATTATTACTCTACATTATAAAATGCACACTAATATTTTAGGCGAATAAAATTCAAAGGAGATTTTTTTTTTTTCTTCTGGAAAACATTGTTTTCTGTATTTGTCCACGTGGTCTGTTGAGTTCCAGAGTGTGATAAATGACCAAGAGGTTCTTATCTGTGCAGGGATCTTTTTGTTGGAAGAGTGAACTGTGTGATAGTAGGATCTGCTATCTCTTGTGAATGCAATCAGAGAATGCTGGTTTATATCCTTGTGTTTAATCTCTGATCTTTAGTAAACATGAACTTAAAATAAAAATAAATCAAAAGGAAAATAACCACAGTCTACTATGAGTACAGGATTTATTTAACTAAGCATCAGGAAGAATTAAATTTTTTTAGCACAAAGACTTGGCTTCTCTGCTACATCTGGGAAAAGCACAGGCACAACATTTGAGAGATCACATTGCAAGGCATTGGGAGAAAACTCACAAATTCCTTCCTCTCTGAACTCCTATGAAACCCAAGGACATTGGGAGCTGCCCACTTCTTTCTGCACAATCACACAGAATTCAGGACAGAGGATGTGCCCATAAGGAGGGGATTGGCAAAAAAGTGGTGGTGGTAGCAGCAAAAGAGAATTTTGGATGCCCAGAGCTTGTGCAGGTGTTAGTTAATAGTGGCTGAGGGGGGGTTTAGGTTCAGGGGGGACCTCTTTGCTCTCTGTAATTCCCTGGCAGGTTGTGGCAAGGTGGGGTCAGGCTCTTCTCCCAGGTAAAAATGATAGGATGAGAGGAAAAGGCTCCCAGTTGCACCAGAGGAGGTTTAGACTGGAAAAATTTCCTCCCAGCAGTGGTGGCCAGGCATTGGAAGAGGCTGCCCAACCATCCCTGGATGGATTTAAAGACCTGTGGATATGGCACTTGGGGACATGGGGCAGTGCTGAACATTGAGTTGGGACCCCTGACCACAGAGGGCTGTTCCAACCTTTATGGTCCCACCATTGGTGGATCCGTGGTGTTTTGGGGTAGCTGTGGATGGACTCCAAGGCCTCAGCACCATTTTTAGGATGCTCTGCCCAGTGAAAATTATTGAAGTCAGCTTTGCATCCCATTAGGAATCGATTGTTTTGCAGAGAGACACACCTGAGCATGCAGGATAAATCAAGGGAGGTGTGAGGGTTATCAGCACTTGCACTGAGCTGTTTCACCTTGTCAAACACACGTTTGACACCTGCAGGGCAAGGCTTGGTGGGAGGTGGTGATGGTGGAGGTGGGGAGAGGGCTTTCCACAGGGAATATTTTTTCACAGTGTAAGGACTTTGGAGAAAATTAATGTGAAACATTAAAAATGTTCCTTTTTAAAAGGGAATCCATTTTTTAGGCACAATGAGACACTTCAGGTGGTGCAGCAATGGTGAGTAATGCACACTGGAGTTATTTAACTTCATCTCATGCCTCACTATTCCCCAGGGGCACCCATTAATCAGCGTTACCAGGCAGTTTGTCATGTCCTTTTGCTTAAATAATATCCATACCAAACTACAAGTAATGCCTGCACCTGGAAACCAGCGGGGGATCTGCCTGTGTCAGGACAGGAGGATCTGTTCTGGAGGACACAGGAAAGCTGAAGGACTCCAGTTGAGCTTTGAATGGTCCTGTAGGAGATTGTTTGAGTTAGAATGTGTGTCAGGGGGGTGAAATACAGCAGCCAGCACTGCTGAACCAGGAGCAGTCTGAAAAATAAAGCTAGCAATAAGCTCACAGGAAGATGTGGCCACGGACTGCAGACACCACAGCACCCTTGGGTGCCATTTCTCCATTCCTCTGGGAGATGAGGAGGGATTTCACCTGTGTTTGGGGGTGTAATTACAGTTTGAGTGGGACAAGGGTGATATGCTCTCCCTTCCTGCCAAAACTGGGCAAAACCTGCCTGGAAGACACTACTTGGGCAGATAATTTGTGGTGGCTTCTGGTTCTTGTGGCTGCCTGCAAGGGCTCTGATGGACAGTGAGAGAGGAGTTTGGGAGTGGGATGTGTGCCTGCTGAGAGCCTGGATCCTGGAGCAGAAACCTTTCCCTGCAGGGATCTAAAAGACCTGTGGATGTGGTGCTTATGGGCTTGGCAGTGCCAGGGTAACAGATCCAATGGTCCTAAAGGTCTTTTGCAACCTAAACTTGCAACCTAAACCTAAACTATGAGTCTCTGATCCAGCAGAAACTGAAACAGCCTCTCTGGTTTTATGAATGAATTCATGCACTACCAGAAGCAACACATTTTACCCACGTTCTGCTAACAGAGATTGGCTACCATCAGCCCTTAAGGATGGCAGGAGGAGTTCCTGTGCCTGAGGATCTGAGGGGGAATCTCTCCTCTCTGTACACAACCCCACAGCCTGGCTACCCCAGAGAGCCCAGCTTTTCAAAGCAAAGCCTGGCAAATCTTTACCCAGCTTCCTCTCTTGTTTGTCAGATACATGTTTAAACTGGATACCTGAAGGTTAAATCACTGCAAGCCCTCATCAAACCAGTAAATCACCTAATTCCCCACCTCCCCCAGCCAAACGTTTTCTCTAACTTGTTAAGCAAAATACAGACAGCGTGGCCTGCCATTCCCACAGAACTCACAGCCTTCCAACACCTGAAATTACTGCCAGACCTGTCAAAAATGACCTTCTTTCAACAACATCTCTCTCTTTTTTTATTCCCCCCACCTCCAGGTAGGAGGTGGGAGAGGCTGGAAAACTGTAAAGATCAAGCCACAGCTGCATGTGGTACCTAATTAAACAAGTGTAAGAAAGCAGAGAAAGGTCAGGTTGTCAAAAATCATTGCTGTATCTTTACTGGATTGTATTTAGAGACTGATGGAGGCAAAGAAAATAACTCAATAAAGAGAATGAGACTGGAATAACAAACTGACTCCAGGGACAAGCTGGTCTTGAAATGCAAAAGGCTAAAGCTGCAAGATTTATGTGGATATATATATATATACATATATATATATATATGTGTGTGTATCTGTATGTGTATATACACACATGGAGACACAAATCAAAGGGAAACAAGTGCTGGGAATGAAAGGAAAAGTGTTTGCAAAGACTAAACAGATGACAACATGGAGAAGGAGGTGGGGCAATAGAAGCTCAAACAGGAAATGTGGCAAGAATTCGAGGCTGAAAACACACAGGTAAAAGCAGGTGATTTAGGAAGGAGTTCTTCCCTGTGAGGGTGATGAGGCCCTGGCACAGGGTGCCCAGAGAAGCTGTGGCTGCCCCTGGATCCCTGGCAGTGCCCAAGGCCAGGCTGGACAGGGCTTGGAGCAGCCTGGGATGGTGGGAGGTGTCCCTGCCATGGCTGGGGTGGGACAGGATGGGCTTTAAGGTCCCTGCCAACCCAAACCATACAGTGATTCTATGGTGATTCTGTGATAAAAGGAGAACAAAATAAGTAAATAAAATAAGGAGTGGGTAGGAAGGGGAGAAATCTAAGAAATCAGAAAATGCAGTCACAGATTCAGAGGAGGAGGCTGGCTTTGTGAGGGTAGAGAGGGAATTCAGACTGGGAGTGCCAGTGCTCCAAGGACTGGCTGTGCTTTGAGAGAACTGGGGATATTTTGGGGTCAGCAGCCCATGCAGACAGACCTCTTTCCACCAACTTTCCCTTTCCTTCAATCTTCCCATTGTCCTTTTCTTCCCCAGCCACCCAGGCTGAGCTGTGCTGGTGTGGGCAGGAGCCTGGTGAGTCCCACGCCGGTGTCCCAGTGTCCATCCTGACACGGGAACGTGTGCCACGGTTTGGGCCCTGCTCAGGAAGGAGAATCTCAGGGAGGGAAAAGGAGAAAGGGAGGAAAATTGTCTCCATGTGGAGGTGGAAAACAAAGCAAACCAAATCTCCTGCTGTGTTACTTGGTGATGTGGTTTCATAGGAGCCTGAGCGGGGTAAGGAGATCAGGAAGGTTTGGGAGCTCTCTGTTATTAAACATCTCTTCATTTGCTCTGTCTGGGCTGGGATGGCCTCCAAACATTTGCTCCTGCTGGTTATATCTGCCTTCCTCTGACACCATTAAATGTTTTATAAAGCCTGCTCTGCCAGAATCTGTAGGCTGGAAGAAGCTGCACAGGGTTTAAGGGGAAGAGAAGATTTTTTTCCCCTTTGACAGAAGAGAATTTTTCCTCTTCTATTCCCCCACAAACGACTTGGAAAAAGATACACATGGTGCCTTGCATTAAACAAACTGACAATGCATTTAAATAGTGTACCACTGCAAGTATAATTGCAATTTGTTGTAATTTCTCCTCCAAATTCCACCCTGACACAGTTGATTTATTTTGCAAATCAGTGCATCTGGAGCGTGTGCCGTGTCACATTATGGGCCTTTGATACAGAACCTTTGTTTTATAACAGGGAAAATAATTAGCTTTCGGACAAGCTTGAGCTGTGATGTCAGAAGCTATCCATGGCTGCTGAAAGAAGTTATTAGTGTTGAGCTGATGAAGGCTCCCTGGCAAAGCTCTGCCTTTTTGCTAATTTGTCTCTCTGGGATTTTAGCAAAATAAAAAAATAATAAAAAATATAAAATAAATGAGGTATGTGTAAAGAATTGCATTTATTAATGCATTAAAAAGATCTATATTTGTATAGCATAAATGCCAGTAACATTGCTGCTGCTGAGATCTACAGACAGCTGAGACATAACCAAAACAAAAGGTATTGCTTCATTCCAGCAGCAGCAACACTTTCCTCCTAGCAGGGAAACATTTGGGCATTTTTTTTAATTAACTTTTTTTTCTCTCTCCTCCTGCCCCGCTCCTCAAAATTCACAGCGTTCGTTGGCAAGTCTGGTAATTATCAATCATTAACAGTGTCAGCTTTCCTCCAAGTGCCATCAGCAGAGCCCTCTCGCAATGTCACCATGCCAGGGGGGCAGATCCTTCCCTTGCTGTCCCTGCAGTCATTTCTCCCAGGTTGGAGCCGTTTCTCTGCTCTGAAATAAAAACACACCCGGGGAGAAGCTGCCCCATCACTGCCCCGGAACAGCTGCACTGCACCAGGGTGAACGTGATGGGAAGAGGTGGAGTGGGATGAATGAAAAGCGTCTGCCTGATCTGTGGAGGCTTTGATTTGACCCAGGAGGAATGAATGAACACGGATCACTCCCAGCCTGGAATGTCCGAGGCGTAATCTAATTTCTCAATGTAGTCAACCAGTTGAAATGTGCAAAATATGGACTCTGCTGGGAATCTGGCTGAGCTGTGTCTGATTAGCATGTGCAACTGTTCACTGGCAGGTTTTTGTGAGCATTTAGTCTCTGCTTTAAACAGAATCATCACCAGCTGGTTATTTTTTACTGTTATTAGGTTAGAAAATAGCACTGAGGTGTACAACAGTAATCACAAAGCTATGATGCCAGGGAAAAAATAATCACGTTAAATTGACCTTCATGAATAAAGAGTGAGGTTCCATTTCGCCTCATTTCTGTTCATTTTAAAACCAGCATTAGCTTTTCTGGCACATAGTTTTTCATTGTTTGCTGAGCATGGCTCGATTAGAATGATTCACTGTCTTTAATATTAGTGATTATGGTCCATTTCAATTACACAATGTGTTGTAGTTTGTTGTGTTTCTCTCCTGCCATCTCTCTGTTGACTTCCTTTGAGGGAGGCAAAAGAAGAGAAGGAAATAGATGCTGAAAGTGGGAGCTGGGGAAGTGTCCCCCCCTTTCCCTAAATGGAAATCTCAGTGGATAAGCAGCAATGTCTGTAATGTTTAAATATGGGGTTTCATGCCCAGATGAAGTTACACTCTCCAACCCATAACTTGAGATTCTGCCTGGCAGCCTCTGCTCCACCTGTTCCATGGATTTAAATAGGGAAAAACCAGCAGGGCAAGGAATGCTTCATGCTCTGAGCCTAGTGTTGGGATTAGGGCAGGATTTAGGAGATTTATACAAGTGACAGGTTAAGGGTTGTTTGGACAACGCTCCCAGAGACAGGGTGGGATTGTTGGGGCCAGGAGTTGGGCTCCATAATCCTGCTGGGCTCCATAATCCTTGTGGGTCCCTTCCAACTCAGGATATTCTATTCTATTCTATTCTATTCTATTCTATTCTATTCTATTCTATTCTATTCTATTCTATTCTATTCTATTCTATTCTATTCTATTCTATTCTATTCTATTCTATTCTATTCTATTCTATTCTATTCTATTCTATTCTATTCTATTCTATTCTATTCTATTCTATTCTATTCTATTCTATTCTATTCTATTCTATTCTATTCTATTCTATTCTATTCTATTCTATTTCTATTCTATTCTATTCTATTCTATTCTATTCTATTCTATTCTATTCTATTCTATTCTATTCTATTCTATTCTATTCTATTCTATTCCATTCCATTCCATTCCATTCCATTCCATTCCATTCCATTCCATTCCATTCCATTCCATTCCATTCCATTCCATTCTATTCTATTCTATTCCTATTTCTATTCCTAATTCTATTTCTACTTCTATTCCTAATTCTATTTCTATTTCTATTCCTAATTCTATTTCTGTTTCTATTATTTCTATTTCTATTCTACCCTACCCTATTCCTATTCCTATTCCTATTCCTATTCCTATTCCTATTCCTATTCCTATTCCTATTCCTATTCCTATTCCTATTCCTATTCCCATTCCCATTCTTTATTCTATTCTATTCAAGGGGTCATACAAAGATGAAAGACAGATTTGTCTTTCTGTGGTGCCCAGCTGCACTGAGGGAGGGGTCCCCCAAGCTGCTCCATGAGCCATGAGTGACCCGTGAGCTGTTCCAGCTCACCCCTGCCTGGCTCATCCTGGTGGCCACACTCAGCATTTCCTGAGTTTTTGCCAGCCAGAGCTGGAATGCAGAGAGGATTCAGCATGGGCTTTCAGAGCTGCTTTAGGCTGAGTTTCACCACAGACCTTCCAGAAATACAGAGTTGTCTGGGTTTGCCAGAGTCACTGTTGAGGTGCTTTAATAGAGAGATGGTGCAATAGGGAGAGAAAGCTGCTGGAGGAGCTGCGAGAGCTCAGAAGAGAAAGGTGAATAACTGACCTGTATTTTCAGGTGTTCCTCCAGGCTGTAGGAGTCACCAATCATGTAAACCCTGAAGCATGAGATGTAGATCAAATCCAGAACCTCTTTCTTTACAAAGATCCAATTAACCTTCAACTAATTCACCATCCTTTACCTGTAGAGGTTTTTCCAGTCAAAGTCAGGACTGGGTCCCTCCATCACATTAAATCACCAAGGTTCCACTGAAAACAGTAATCACAGAAAAAGAGATAAGAGTTTGCTTCCTTCTTTTCCAGGGTGGAATATGTTGGATTTAAAACATCATTACAGAGCTCTTGTTACTCATTCAAGCATGAGAATGTGAGTGACAGGGGAAAACATGCCCTCTTCATATTGCACCCTTCTTTTCACCTTTCGGTTTGGTTGTGCTCACTTGCCAAGGAAATTGCATGTGTGTGGAAGAAAAGAGGAAGGAATCTGACACATTTAATGGACATTTATAAGGGCTGCAAAGCATTTATTACAGTAGCAAATGAATTAACTAATTATAGGTGACCATTAAATTGTGGCTGCACTCAGAGAAGAAATCCTGTAAAATTAGCTCAGTTTTTTTCCACTGATCTGCTCTCTTGACCAAACCATGTTCCCAACCCTGTTGATGTAAATCCAGAGTAATTACTCTGACTTGGTGAAATTAGTCTCCTTGTTCTTTGGGGTAATCAAGAGTCCAATCTGGCTGCTTCCACATGTTCCCATCCCAAATGCTCCCTTCCCCAGGGAAAACAAGTTGTTCTCTTAATTCCACACAGCCAATGAAGCTGTGGGCAAGGAGCTGGAGATAGCCTGTCTTTCTAATCAGCAATAAAGTTATCAATTATGTTCTAGCTGTAAAAGTCTAATTACTGAGGATTATGAAAGAGAGAGCCTCAGTCCAATGAGCACATTCCAGATGGAGAACGCTGCAGTGGACCTAAGGGGAAAAACAATGATGGTTTTAGTCTGGAAATTGCATTCAAAGACTACTGTGTAGGAAGAGCTGATGGCATCGGGTGTCTTTGGTGTCTTTGCTCAGTTACCACAGCTCTTCACTGCAAGTGGTGATACATTATTCAGGCTGGAGCTCTAAACCAGCTACAGGTTAGAAAGTGGAAACCAAAGATTCTTGGGATTTTAGGAAGTTTTGGATCTGGAACTTTTACAAGAAATGCAGTGAATTTCTCTGTTATTGAAACCAAACTCCAGCTGTAGTAAGTCCACAAGCCTTTGATGCAGAGGAGTTGTAGTAGGCAGCACAGACTGCTGCTTTGCTCTCATGGCTTGCAGGTGATATAAAAATCTCTTGCTGAATAAGAATCACACAGTGCTGTGGCTGGAAACAAAGCAAGGGGGTTGGCACAGAGGGGAGAGATCCTCTCACAGGAGAATTGTCTCTTTGGAGCTCTGCTCCTGTTTGGAACGAGCCTGGCAAGGCCTTGCTCACACAGGGACTCTCCAGGCAGAGCCCTCACGATGTGAGTGTAGTTACACCACTCCTTCTCTACTGAATACAGAGCAAAATGAGGTGATAAAAATCACAATAAGAGCACATTCTAAAAAAAAAAACCTCCTAGAAATAACAGAATCTGGAGAGAACAACATGGCACGAAGAGGAAGAGTGGTTTTATCTGAGACAGAGGATGTGAACAGCAGGGAGGAGGGGAAAGAGAGTGAAATTATGAATGGGAATAATAAATGTTGGCTTCACAAGTTCTTCAGTTCAACAGGAATAAAAACAAACCTGTGGTTCTGAGCAGAAGCACTTTGTTATGACCCATGGCCAAATCCCAGCAAAGGCTATGGAGTCCCTTCAGTGGGAATGAGTGAATGCTATTGATGGGAAGCGTTGGGAATGATTAGGAAAAGGCCTCTGAAGACAGCAGATGTCAAGATTGGAGAGGAGTACGTGCCTACCATTGCACCATGGAGTTGTTTCCTTGGAGCAGGGTTGTCTATCCCCAGTTCTAGAAACAGAACTAAAGAGGGGATCAGTGAGGGGAGGGGAATACCCACCATCTCTGATGGAAATCTATTTTTATCTCGTGAAAAATATCTTAATTTTCACTTATATTCCATGCCTGTAGCTAAGGGCCATTAAAACTAATAAAAGTAAATCATTTGTGACAGATCCTAAAAAACAGTTTCTGCAATGCACCACACTCTCAAATGCTCATTAGAAATAGTGGTTTTCTTTTCGGAAGAATGCTTGCTGAATGTTTAAAACATGTTGCCTCCAACTTTTGACAACTAGCACAGGATATGAGAAGCTTTGAAGCAAATGTTTGACATAAAAAAGATGGTCTGATGCTATATCAAATAAGATTGGGGAAGAAGCATCAAAGCAGAAACATTAGGATGAAATGCAGTTGGAGGAAAGAAAATCAACATACTCATTTCTGATTTTACATTTTCTGGCATCAGTATAAACAACTGATTTGCATTTTCTGAGGACAGTACATTCAATTCATAACAAATTAACACTGAATGGAGTATCCTCCCCAAAACCATTTCTAGTAACATAGGGAAAGGCCAGAAAAAATCTTGATTACACACTGATGGTTCTCAGGAAAAGTATTATCTCTGATAATGGGAAGACACCTGTTGTCCTCCTCCAGCCTCCATCTTCAATGAAAACCAAGGATATTCCTGAATGATCCATTCTGAGCAAAATCCCTCCTGGAAACCAACAAGATTGAAAAAAACCCATCTCATTGTAAAATAAGAAGCATGTCAAGCATCTTGGCTTAATTCCTTAGAGGGTTAGTGAAATAAATGTTTCATTTGTTTTGTGTGGTATTTTTGTTAAAAACACTTTGAAGTCTCTTGTACATTGATCTAACCTGAGCAGTTTGATCTTAACCTCCAGAAGAAGCCTGAGCCACTGCCAACAAACACTGGATTTCCTGAAAAAAACCCTCAATCACCTCAGCAAGGCTTCACCTGCCAGTCCTGCTGAAAAAAGCTGGAATAAATAGCATGGAAACCTTCATCCAGGAGGGTGCACACCCAGCATTCACAGGTGCAGTGCTCAGGGAGGTGTTCTCTGGAGAAGTGCTCCTCACATGCTCATTCCTGGCTCTGATTTGCTCAGATACAGCAGCACTTGGAGATGGCTCAGGAGAATTCCAGAATGGTTTCCTTTAGCCACTGCAGTAATGTTTTAAAGGAGGGGTTTGAGAGAATTGGATTGTGAGAAATGGGCAGGAGGGTTTTTGTTGGAGTCTGAAATACAGACTGTGTGCCCTTGTTTTTAATGTTTAGTTCTGGGATTCAAGAAAACACTGAATTTCATGTTATGTGAAATTCATGAGCATGTTTTCATGGTGATACATGAAAACAAATGATAAAGTTAGATAGAAAAAGCTAAAAGTGTAGGTGTGTAGATTAGAAAGTTTCTTAAATCACTGGGTGAAAAAGTAGTTTAGAGAACAGGAGACAAGATGGAGGATTTAGGGTGTTGTCCCTTGTTCCTTCTTCTTTCTTCTTCATGTTCTTCTCCTAGAGGTTTTTGGGTAATAGTGAGTGATTGGATAGAAAATGCCGCAGTGCATCACAGAGGTGATGGGTCATTGGGTCATTAAGAAAAATAATATACATGTTTATTGTTAACTGGATAAAAATAAGTATAAAGATAAAAGAACTGCGTAGTTCGGGGCCATTTTGTGTATCAGACATGAAGTGTGCCACAAGGCCTTGTTTGTACCATCAGAAGAAAGAAATGTACCAAACTGCAAAAATTAACCTTGTAACCAGCCTGGAGAGACCTGTTAAGTTTTGTAAGGATCCTTCAATAAACACGAGAAACAAGATTCTAACGAGCTCGAGAGTTTACTTCGAATAATGAGGACTGAGATAGGTGGAACTCCCCACGAGGGAGGATCCCAGAAGAATTCAGCCCAGAGAAGGCTGGGAGACTATAGAAAAGCTGTATCTACAGAGAATTCAGCCCAGAGAAGGCTGGGAGACTAGAGAAAAGTTGTATCCACAGAGAATTGAGCCCAAAGGGGGCAAAGAAAAAAGAGACAGAGGTAACAGGTTTTCAATGCCAAAGTTACAAGAGCGTGCAAGAAGTTTTGTGTAAATGCAGGGAAGAGGCTCCCACACAGCAGCCTGGTCAGACAGCAGCTCTGCAGCCCTGTGCAGCTGCAAACCAACCCATTCACTCTGCACGTTAAGGTCCAGGTATTCCATTCCAACTATACTCTGCACAGACCCCACTGATGCAGTCAAGCATCTTAGAAGTCCTGCAATTTACATTTCCCACCCGTATTTTATTCCTCTCTTCCCTTTGCCCGCAGTCTCTCCCCATCGCTCGATCAGTTTTCATGGTCATTCAAGTCGTAGGGGTGATTTGTTCAGGTAAAATGGAAAATTGAAATGGAACGGGTGCTGGATACAACCTCATCCGCTTTTTCTATTTTGTCAAAGTGCTGTGGCTGCTCATTTTTTCATGGCCATGAGTTGAAATAAATTAAACTTCCCAGAGGCGAAACTTCTCTGAGATCAAATTGGAATATATTGATTAGGCTCTTTGAGGGCTGATGGATTGGACTCTTATGCTTTATAAACACATTTACCAACATGCTCTCAGAAAGAGTTGCTTAGCACTCGGCAAACTGATCGTGTTTATTTAAAACTGTGACAGTGGCCTACACCTGTAGCCCTCATTCTGGCCCATAAAGTCTCACTCACTGATTGATGGAGACAAGTTGAGCTGTCTGGCTGCCTGACTCCCAGGACTGGTCCCAAAGGTTGCCTGGCTGATGGAGTCCAGCATAATGCATCACTGTCAGGAAAACAACTTAGCATGTCATTGAGAAGATCTGATCAGCTGGAGCCCAGGAGGGAGGATGAAAGCAGTAAACTGGAAGAATTTTTGAGTGCTGATGATGGCAAAGGGGACAGGGAGTCCCAGAGCAAGAGAGTTTTGAAAGAGAATGTGTACTAACAGCTTTACATTCATGACACTGGAGAGGAATGAATGCAGTTACTGGCCAAAATGTCCAGATACAAGAGTGTCAGGAAGCAAAGCTTGGATGTAATTCACTCATATGAATAGCTGGGAACAAAATCACGGACTTCACACAATTAGAGAGAAATGTAGAATTGAGAGTTACATCCCATCAAGCAGCTCCAAGTCAGGAGCGATGCACGATCCTGAACAACCCCAGCCTGCTTTGCATTTTCCAGCCTCAATCTGCAGCTGTGATTTGGGAATTGTCTTCAGAATGAGGAATGTGAGGGAAACATAAGGTGAGGTTGGCAAGGAAGGACAAAGATATGGAGGTAAGAACTGTGAACTGGAACTTCACCAGATGGAGATAAGAATTTGTGGAGATCATATCAGGAAGTCTAATAGCCCAAGGAGAAAAATTACTTTTCTAATTTCTTATGAGAAGTAAACCCCCCCACATTTTAACATAAAAAAATATGATCTATTACTGTATCAAAAAGCAGCAGCAAGAAGAAACAAGGCAGAAGCCTTTAAATGAAAGAAGACATCTTGCTCCCATCACTCTCTCAAGGTATCTGTAGCGTTTCCAGCCTCGGTTGCTAGTCAGCATCAGAAAGTGTGGGTGGCACTTGAGTGCTTTTCTCCCAGTCTCTCATGGAATCTGCGTGGATTAGACCATGTGGGATGCCAACCTGCTCAGGCACATCTCAGTGACATCTAACAGGCTGTTTTATGCCACAGCCCAGAGCAGCGTGGGAGAGAGCGTTAAAGGAACATAAGTCAAAGAGCAGAATTCTGCCTTCAGGTTTCTGCCTGAAACAAACAACTTGACAGGGGATGTGTTTTCCAAGAGGGAATAAGCAGCCACTCCAGGGAGACAGTGACGTATCTCATTTCCCCCAGTTCACCTGGTGTTACAAGCAGGATCTGTGGCCTGCTTTGGAGTCCTTGCTCTGCAGCCAGTGTGCAGAGACCCTGCACTGGGTATTAGGAGAAAGTTCTTTACTGTGAGGGTGGTGAGACACAGAGAAGTTGTGGATGCCCCCGTTCCTAGAAGTGTTCAAGGCCAGGCTGGATGGAACACTGAGCAACCTGCTCTAGTGGGAATTGTCCCTGCCCATGGCTGGGGGATGGAACAAGATGTTCTTTGAGGTCCCTTCCAACCCAAGCCACCCCATGATTCTGTGATAAGTGCACATGGGGCAAGTCCCTGAGGGATCAAGGCACGAGAGGTCAGTGGGGGAGAGTTTCAGCAGGTCAGCATCTCCCACACAGCCTAACAAAGTGTTCCTCACTGTGGTATGATCTGATGTGCTTCATTTCAGCCTAGCTTAGAATGACTCAAAGCCACACATTTTTCACCGACTGGCTTTATAGACTGTCTCCCTAAATCATACATTTTGCTTTTTAAAATTTGCACCATCTTCCTTTGAGAGTATTCCCCAGGCTAACAGCTTCGAAGACAACTTCTCAGCCTAACAGACTTTGGTCTTTTATTCCCGTTAGTTGGCCTAAATTTTCCCTTCGCTTAATTCAAGCCAATTATTTCCAGTGATACCCACTGGAGCACCCTTAACATTTTCTCTTTGCTTTATGGTGTTTTAGCTCTTCAAAGGCTTGCAGACATTTGTCCTAATGGAGAGTGGATAGAGAGTTATCTGACATGTCGGGGAGGAGAGGTTGCTCTGTTCCGATTCCATTACAGCAGGAAACACGCTGGATATCAAAGGGAAATTTATGTAATGTATTCCTACATTGTTCACAATCCAGCATCATG
The DNA here is from genome assembly GCF_030490865.1 of Poecile atricapillus. Taxonomy (NCBI): domain Eukaryota; kingdom Metazoa; phylum Chordata; class Aves; order Passeriformes; family Paridae; genus Poecile; species Poecile atricapillus. The sequence goes on along the minus strand of NC_081268.1, from coordinate 7,883,598 downwards.
TTTTATGCAAGCAAGAGGAGCGTGAGGAGAGAGGGGAAGAAAACCCCGTTTAACTGGCAGTGAAATGACAATAAAACAACAAGTGGGGAGGCAGCAGGAGCTAAACCGCAGCTTTAATGGGCAGATCCCTCAGGCAGATCATGAGTGGAAGGCAGGGGGACATCTGAGGGTGGTGAGGAACAAGAACAAGTGATGCTGGGTGGGAAGAAAGGCTCTGGGGTGGATTTGGGGGTTGGTTACACACCATTCTGTGCCATGACCTGGCCCCATACAGCAAGGCAGGCACAGGGACAGAGGACAGAATGATCTCTGGCATGACAGAGCTGGCTCAGCCCAGCTCCCATCATCAGAGAGCTCTCAGGAATAACCTGGGCAGGGTTTGGAATGGGCCAGCTGAGGAGCAGCAGTGCATGCAAACACTTTGCCAGATGTTGCATTGGGTCCTGACATTTCTAGTCACAGGCATAAACTGGAAGAGAGGGTAACATTGGGAACTGCAGACACTTTATCCTCCAGCCTACCTTCCCCCAGCTCTCCTCTTATCCTGACCAAAAATAATTTGGTCAGCAGAAAGAGAAAATTCAGATATTTTCCTTTGAAGTTTAGAGTTTCAAGCAGCCACCTCCATGTCCAGTGAAGGCAGAAGAGTTTCCTCTCCAGGAAAGGGACACAGTTTTGGGGGAGCCTGGTGTTCTCATTCCATCCTGGATTTTCAGGTGAACTCTGATCAGTGGTGGCAAAGTAACAGGATGAAGTGACAGATGTGAAGATATTGAGCACAGCAGGATGAAAAGGTGATAGGAACAGTCAGAGGGAGAAGCTTGATTTGCTCTTTTGAGTCACCAGATCAACTTCTGTTCATTACACTTCCAGTCCTCTCGTAAAACAAGATGTTAGTACCTTCTGCTAAAAAGCTGTTAATTTGATGGCCTAAATACTAATATTCACCTAAATCAAACCTTTATGACAAAGTTTTTCTTTGATGCAAGAGTTTCAAGGATTAACAAAAACCTCACGGGGTGAGAAGGTGACTCAGTTTAGGGAACCTGCCATGAGATATAATTCCTTTTCTTATTTTTTTGTTACTGAAAGAAACACATACGCACACACACATATATAAATAAGTGAACAGACTTTCAGAGACAAAAGAACATTTCCATTTTGCAGCAATGATCACAATGTAAAAAGGCTGCATCTCTATGGAAACGGCCCTAAGCCTCATCATATCTAATGGTGATTTTCCATAGAAGTCCTTGAAACATCTTTTGTTTCTTGCTTTGAAGTCAAAGGAAATGGTTGAGTGCCAAGAAGAGGGCTATCAGCTCCAGATCTCCAATCAGGGGCCTGGGCTGAGCTCCACAGGCTCGCTTGCAATAATTGCCACACGCAAGTTAGCAAGGGGAGGAAAGCCAGAGGCAAACAGGACCAAATGTACACATCCAAACTCAGGTGGCTCGTGGAGAAAAATTTCCTCAACAAGTGGCAAACACACAATTTCTGTTCCCCAGGCAGGACCCTCAGCAGAGGGCTGTTTTCCCAACACTCAGAGCAGCTGGGCAGGGAGAGGCTCCTGCCTTTCCTTGCACTTTTCCCTCACGGCAGGGGCTGCTGTGGCAGCAGATTTGGTGTGCCTGATTTAGGGATTAATGAACTAATTAGGAGCTCTGGAGAGGGGGAAAGGCAGCAGGGAGGGAAGAGGGGATTTGCCACTGCTAAGGGGGTTTCTCTGTGTTTGAGGGACTCACTGAGGGCTTTGAGCAAAGGGTTCACAGCCCCTTTCAGAAGCTGGTGGGGATTGCAACTGCAGCAGCAGGGACAGCAGGCAGCTTGCAAGGGAAGCAGGAAATGTTTCTAGAGATGTGGAGATCACAGTGCCTGCCCCAACACTTGGTGATGTCCCAGCTCCGTTTTTGTCATGGATGACAGTGCCAGGTGGGGGAAGGAGAGCCAAGAGCAGCAGGACAACAAGGACAGGAGAGAGTGTCTGGATCCTCTCAACACTGGTGGCCTGAGGGAAGGAGTCTCAGTCTTGGAAAAAATAAGAGCAACAGACATGAGGCTGAAAAGGGGAACAGTGATCCCAGAGATATTGCTTGTTCTGGGGGACAAAGATTAAATAACAGTCAGCCCCAGTTTACCCTCATGGTTTGGCCTGTCTGTCTCTTTTCTCCTCTGTTCCCTTCTTGTGGCATATTTTCTTGAAGAAATTAAATTTCCTTCAGACATCCAAGTGCAAAGGATCCTGACCTAAGATGTTGTCAGTAATAACTGCTCCTAAACCAGCCATCAGTAAAATAAGAGGGCTGTTTTCCTTTATTTGCTTTCTCCTCCCTTTTAAAAGTTTATTCTCTTAATAAAAAAAGAAAGGAGAGCATTCTCTACATTCATATGAAAACCCATAAGATCAGCTCTTCATATATATTTTAAAGTGGTTCATATGTCTATAGAATGTAGGTGTGCACATGATTTGTTTTTAACATATTTATATCCTCAAATCCAAATACTCAATGTCCTTTTGTTGCTTAGAAAAGTGAAAAAGAACTTCATCCATTAGATAAATGTCAGTCACCAGCTCTTGGCTCAGATCCACGAAGACTCTGTCATACAAAAAGCAAGGGCTTAAATCTTAGAACCAGACTTTAATGGCAACTTTGCACAGAAGAAATAGTAATAATAATAATAATAATAATAATAATAATAATAATAATAATAATAATAATAATAATAATAATAATAATAATAATAATAATAATAATGAAGACAGATGGCAGGGGGCAAGCAGCAGGGATGCTCCAGACAGTTGCCAGGTTGTTTTTCTTTCAAGAAAGGAACAGATGCAAGATGCACCCACATGAAAGTGTTCCCTGATACCATCGCTGTGCTTTAGTTGAACATGAACATTGCTCACCTGCGACTCGGGGTGCAGGGAATGGGCTCCTGCCTCACATCCATCCTGGTGATACAATCTCCCATGTGCTGTTCTGAAGCCTTCAAACACTTGGCAGGCAGTCCCAGCCCTTTCACTTCACAGGGAAGCCAGACTGTTTGCCAAGGAAAGGATTCAGAGCTGGATAAACATTAAACAAATGCTTCAGGGAGATTTATTTTGTTTGTGATACACCTTTAGATTTTGCATTTGAACTTTTTGTGGAAGATTAAACTTTTGATGTGCCTGCCTCTTCTCCCTCACCCTCCTCCTCCTCTCCCAGTATCTCAGGCAATGGTTGTGAGGCAGGAAGACAGGGAATTCAGAGGCAATTTCATCCCTCAAGGACTTCCCTTGGAGCAGGTTTGTTGTCAGGAGTTCTTGGGTGACCTTCACTCCCAGCAGGAGGGCAGCACTACCCCCAGTCCTCCAGAAACAGCCCAGACCTGCAATTTCACCTTGGCACAGGAGAGGATTGAAGGGTCAAAAGAAAGCTTAGCCTTCCCCTGACACATGGACAAGGCTGAAGTGTCCCCTTGATGTTTCTCCAGACATTCCCAAGACTGGATATCATCAGAACCACTTTTCATTCCTGTCTTGCCCTATCCCAGTGCTGTGGCACAGAAGCAGATGCAGGGCTGAGGTGCATTCCTTGAAATGTAAGATTAATCATCTATGTCCTGATCTTCCCACGTGCCTGTTTCTTGGTGTTTCAGCACCAAACTCCACCCATTTGGATGGAAGGGTGGAGTAAGCAAACATATATTCCCAGCTGTTGTGTGACAAAGCAGCAGCTGGATAGAGGAAGGACAGGAAAAGATGTGATTGCTGGGGGAGAGGAGTAATTAGTGCTCTTGGCAGGCATCAGAGACTCCACAGGCTGTCATACCCAAGATGCAAGTCCACAGGAAGACCAGCCTTTTAAATCCTTATTATTCAGTTGCCTGGTTTCTAACACAGGACCTGAATTTCTGACATGGAAGTGGTTTCTCTTGGTTGTGGAGGATATTCTGGGGCCTCTTACAAGTCACATCCAAAACAGCAGAGCTGCCTGTGGGGCTCTTTGCTATTCACATCACATTTTCAGAAGGCCCAGACAGCGGTAGGGAGAAGATGGGAATGAATAGAGAGGATGGGAAAGGAGGGAAAATAGAAGCACTAATGTGTTTTCAGCTGGTGGGATTTTTTTCTTTTTTTTTTCTTTTTATTTTTTGTAGATGTTCTGTTCTCTCTCACCTTGATGCCTCATTTCACCTGCTCGCTGCCACAGGCGATTGGGCAGCGTGGTTGTGCTTCACGGGAAACAATGAAGAAGAAATTACAATAACAAAGTGCGTCAGCAGCTCCCAAGCTCTGATCAGCTGTAGGATCTTTGGCAGCTGTGAGCACTCCCATTTACACAGGGGGAAGGAGCTGCTGTACAAAAATGCACCTCTTACTGCCCTTGGCCAGTGAAAGAGTTAGAAACCAGTGACAGCCAGGCTCGTTCACCTTGGGATGTGCCCTGCCTGGTTCAGTTTTTGCAGCTCCCTGTGTTCCCTGGCTGAGCAGGAAGCTGGAGGATTGTTCAGAGCCTGCTCTGCTCTGCAGGGATTTGAGCAATCAGGGAATTGAAGCATCTGGAGTGCCTGTGCTGAGTCTGGAGTTCACTCACCTGGAAGACAGTGGTGTCCTGACATCCCCATCGCTGTGTCACTCTGGAATAGAGGCCACCACCCCTGTGCAGGCTGAGCTCTGACTTCAGCAAAGCACCAGGAGACCCAGTGTGAGCCCAGGGAGTGACCAGGTTCTGTTTACACCTGTCACACCTGGCTCCTTCATCTGAAGGGATTTTCTGTTCTGGAAAAGGGCAAGTGAACAAGCTGAGATCTCTCCCAGCCTTCATTTTCTTCCTTGCCATTACAGAGATAAATATTTCCTGCATCAGCCATCCTAAGCTTCAAAAGTGATGGAGAAAGGTGTCTCCCTGCACAGGAAGCCAGCTTTTTGTTCCATTTTCTCCTTTCTTCTCCTTTCTCCACCATTTTTTCCTTCCCTCCCCTCACAGTGGTGTCAGCTGAGGCACATCCTTCCCACCTTTGATTTCCTGCCACCGTCCCTCCTCTGGATACTCAATATTGGCAAGGGACAGGTCACTCTGGAGACCACGGACTTCTGGCTGGGGTGAAGTCAGGCTTACCAGATCAGGTTGATTCTGAGACATCTGACTTCTTTCTTTTCCATTGTCTAGAAATCCTTGGTCTTTCCTAGAAGGGGTTCCAGGACTTCCAGGCAGCAAACACATCCTGATCCCAAGGGATAACTGGGTGCTCTTGGCCAGTAGAGCACCCCTGGCTGCTGTTCAAATGGAGTCACCACAAATGGTCAGACATTTAGCATCTCCTGCTGCCAATTCCTTCCCTGGACCTGCAGCTAGGAGACCATGCTAGCTTGTAATTTGTCTGTCTGGGGAAGAAAAATGAAAATAAAATCCAAGAGGGACCAATGGTGTCAATGTTCCTGTAAGTTTGTGTCACCTCCCAGAGGACTTTGGAGTCTTCCCACTCCCATGGCACCAAGGGAATTGGAACTGGCACTCAATTCTGACAGTACAAGTGACAGCAGGACCACCTCTAATCATTTGGAGCTCCTTTTAGGGATGGATTGGAAGGAGGACCCCTGTAATGAACAGGAAGCTGCACTCCACGGGGGCACAGTGACATGGTGTCATGCAGAGGACACATTTCACACACACTGGTTTTGATCTCTGTAGGAAGTTCGTAAAATCAAACCCCCGGGAGCCATGATTCATCTGCAAAGGTAAAATGAACACCTCTGCTGTCTAATGGAAAATCTGAGCTAACTCCCATTGGGAATCTTTCTGTTGCTTTTGATGGGGTTCAGAGCAAGTTGTCATTTAACCTTGTATTAATTTAGAAATGGGGCACTTTGGTCTCAGTCCTAATGCTTTTCCTCAGAGAAGTCTCCCATTCAGTTTATTGTATCTTTCTGTCATCATTCCAAAGACAATGGACAAACAGGTACAAGAGAAGAAAAACATCTTGATACCCTGATCTGGAGGGAGAAAAGGTTCTGGATTTATCTATTTTCATGGCATCTAAACCTGGTCCAGGGCTCACTTGGGTCAACAGAATATTTCCTGTTTATTCCAGTGGGCTCTGAGTCAAGCTCTAAGGATGAATTTAATCATATTTGACATTAGCTGTCTAAAACCTGGTCAGCTCAAAGCCAGGCTGAGCAGCTGGACTCTGTAAGAGCAGCTGCAAGGAAAGGCACGTCTGGGACAATCCTTCTGATCCATCTTAAACACTGCCATCGAGTGGGATGAAACACAGCCCTCTCCACTTGCTACACACAGAGTGGAACTGCCTCAGAATAAGTCTCTAACTTTTCTAGGGATTAAATCTGATGAGATCAATACCACCTAAATTGTTCCATGTGGCCCTTGACAGCACAGCAGAAAGCCCCGTTGACATCCAAGAGATCTTTGACAGGAGAAGAACTAATAAATGCAGAATTCGATCTCTTATTATTTCTTTTTCTTTAGAAAGAGCGTTGCTATTCCTGCAGCTCCAACCAGAGCCCGGGTTTAATAAGACATGCTAATGTGTGTGGCTTCTGGGAGCTCTGCACTGAACCCATGTTGATAACAGGCTTAGCCTCAGAAATGATAAATCACAAGGGGGAGAAGAGATATGAAAATTCTTTTCAGCCCTTGCAAATGAAAAGAAGATGTGATTGTAGAATATGTTTGGGATGTATGAGTGAGGTTCCTATAATCAATCATCCTAAATAAACCATTTTACTTAGCATCTGTTTGAAGGCAGACAATCAGGCTAGGAATAGGTTTTCTCCATGTAAAAATGCTTACAGAGTCTTATATCTGAATTTCTCTATCTTTCTCTTTATATGAACCTTCATTTTATAGCATGTGAGTCTCTGGCAGTCTTCAGAGAGGTTTTAGGCATTATATCCAAACCAGAAAGTAATGGCTGCTTACATTTTACTCATAGTGCAAGCAGCCTTGTTCTTTGAACAAGCAAACAAGACACGTATGGCAGAACAATACAAATAAAATCCAGCAGTCTCCCAGCCCAGCTGGCATCAGCCACAGGAACAGCTTTCCTGTACTGGCTCCCTGGATGGCTTTTCTTATCCCCATAAACTACAATGAGTGTCCTACTTTAGGATGTTTTCTGAAAGGAAATTCCTCAGTTTGGTAAATTTCTACTGCTGTAGAGGGATTATTGGTGTTTTACTTTGAGTTAATGTCAGGAAATTATGGGTCAAGTAAACAACTCCAAAACCCAACCAAATCCATTTCTCCTATAGTCCCAGTGTCACAGGGTAGGAAGAGGCTGTTGGAGTTTGCTCTGTCCCTTTCCTTTGGGACAAGTCACTGTTGTGTCACTTCTGATGTTTGACAAAACCACTCACGGTTGTCCCACAAGGCACATCCCGTACTCCACCCCAGACAGCTCCTTCCAGCCTCTCAGTCCTTCCTATGAGAAATAAAGAAATTCCCTCATGGGAATGTTGGGGATTTCGGCAGACCATAGGACTTTGTTCCCCCCTATCCATTGGTCTGACTGTGATTTCAGCTTGTTTCAGCTTCCAGTTGGATATCCAGGTATAAATGATACACAAATGATCAGAATCAGGACCAGGATGCCTGGGATGGGAAAAGCTGCCTTCATATTTTATGAAGATACGAGCCTGATATATTTCTCCCTCACTCCTCTGCACAACTGAGTCCTCCTTTCCTCTTTTTCCCCCTTTTTTTCTCCTCTTCTTGCTCATTACTGGTGCAAGCACTTACTTTTAATAAGAATAATATGAGGAATGCATAGGTATACATCCCTCATAATTCCAGCCGTGCACAGCAATGCCCTAAAGACTCACTTTTATTTCATTCCAAGGAGTCTTTGTTCACCTACAAGAATTTGCCTGGAAATCTCTCAAGGTCATTTTGTAGAGTACCTGCATTTTTCCTCATCAGTTTCTGGCAAATTTTAGCCTTCTTTATTTGTTTCTACAAAACAAATTGCCTGGGCAGGCTCTGTGAGAGCCTGGGAAGCTCAGCCTTGCAAAGGGCTGATGTAGGGTCACGGAGTGCTTTGCACTCTCTGCCAGAAGCTCCCCACCATGTCAGGCACTTGATGCTAGGATGATTTTTTGCCTTTTTTTATATCTCTCATGTATTCTCAGTACCCGCAGCATGCACACTTATAATTCCTAAATTCTGATAACATAGTCCTGGCAATCTGTTAAGCCAAAGATCAGACATCTCAAAGACCTCGCAGCTGGAAGCCAGAAAGCCCTTGAGAAACTGAGACCCCTCCTAAACACATCCTGTAAATTAAGAGTAAACCCATCTAGGGGGAATACTTTGGATAGGGGGATGTCACACTACTCATCAAGACTCTCTTTGTCAGATATGCTCATTTGCAAGGTCTATAAAATTGTGTACACCATCTATCGTGTGTGTGCATTGTGGTGTGGTCCACCTTGACTTTTTTGCACCATAAAGATCCTCGTTAAATACCCAGGTAAAAACCCTTTATCCCTTAACCTGGCTCTTAATTTTAGAACCATGAGAAAGGCATCACAGTGCCAGGATGTGATTTCAGTGGTGCTGATGCTCCCCCAAATTTTGGAGCCCCGAGTTGATACCAAATGAAGCCGTGTTTGTGCACATCGCGTTCTGTTCACCCTCCGGCCTCTCCGTAACCTCACACCCGATAACCCGCAGCTCGCAGCCCCTCCCCGGCTGGTTTATTTGTTGTGTCTGCTCACATCCAGCACAATCCCTACACGGCAGGGGTGTGAAGACATCGGGGCAGATGCTTTTCTTGTCAGACACCCAGCTCTGACTCGGCTCAGCTCCGAGCCGGCTGGAGCCTTCCCACCGGTGGAAAGGAGCAGCCAGGAGCTGCCGGGAAGCTCCACAAGATGCTGCTGCTGAGTTCAAGTTTCTCCCACAGGCAGCTTTGAAGGTGACTTTTTGCTCCTCTTGCTCCACTCAGTATCTCCCTTTTCCCCATCCTCGTGTTGGTGTTGGGGTCACTCCGAGATGCCTCTGCCCTCAGCCCTGCCCTGCTCACAGCCAGCACATCCCCAGCTCTGCAAGTACAAGCATTTGACATTTTCTCTTTGCAAAGCATGTGTAAAACCAGCCCTGTGAATTACGCAAAACAGGCCAGAATCTGATCACAAAACCTGATTAAAGGAGCTGCATGAAAGAGCAGCATATATTGTATGCAAACAAGAAAAGTAGCTTTCCATTCAGGCTTCATGCTGAAGAGAGATTATTGTCTGACATCTCTGCAGCCTCCTCCTTTCTTTTGTGCAATGCAAAGGCCAATATAAACACATCCTGGAAATATTTATTATTTTTCAAGGGAATCAAAGTTTTCCTAGTCTTCAACTCCAATCAGAAGTGCCTCCAAATTAGTAGTGAACAGGAGAGTATCATCAATGAAACAGAAAAGAGGCAAATTTAAAACATTTTATGGTTTGCACTTATACAAAAGCACATGGAACTGAGTGCTACAGATGTGAGTAAGATTCAGATAAGAAATAGAAATTTGTGAGAGCAGAAGCTCTTCAGCAGCCAGCCCTCCCCACAATGTTCAAAGAGATTCATTCAAGGACACAAAGCAGTTCCTCACTATGAGGGAGCTGTGAGCCTCCCTCCCCTGTGGTGCCTCATTCCAGAATCACCGCTCAGGGTTTGCAGCCCTGCTCCTGCTGCTCAGCTCCTTCCCTGGAGGGGAAGCTGCTGCTGTGGGGTCCGGAGAGGGGACACTGCAATGCTGTGACACGGGCAGGGCTCTCCTCTGCTCCATGCTCCACCTGCCTCTTCCTCCCCAGCCCCAAGAGCTTGAACTGGGGGCTCACCCCAGCACAAACCCCGCTGTGTGAGCTCCAGAGCGGATGGATGCTCTGACAGAAAACTCAGATTTCTTTTTGGCAGCTCCTGGCGTCTTTCTTTTTCCCTGGGTGGGATGATGGAAAACCACCCCTTTGGCAAGCAGGGGTCACCCCTGCGGTGAGTGGCAGGTTCAGCATCCTCCCCGTGCTCAGTCTCACTGGTGCTGCACAGACAGAGCTGAAAAGCACCACAGGGAGCCCAGCACTGCACACTTCACTCCTCAGCAGAGCTGCTGTGTGGAGGCACTTCCTCCCCACAGCTTCAAAACATGGCCTGCTTTATTTTACCTCTCCTTCTCCTTCACTCCCAAGACTCTGGTTGCTTGAGCAGAGAGATTTTTCTCACTGCTCTCCCTCTGAGACATGGGGACACTGAGATCCCCCCAGATGCCTCTTTTTTTGCTGGCTCTGTCCCTCTGTGGCAGCTCTGGGGATGGGATGCTATTATATCAGATGGGATAAGACACAGGCAGCCCAGGAGTGGTGAAAGTTAGGAAAATGTGGGCTCCCTTCCTTCCCTTATGTTGTACAGTTGGTGCAAAGGTTTTCTGGACCTGGCTATAAGCCTGGACATTGGTTTTAAGGGGTTGCTGAGCACTCACTGACATCCTCCTTTGGGGTAAAGCTTCAGTGCCTTCCCCATCTGTGAATGTTTCTCACTGTTACCCTAATAACTTAATCTAGCTGCTGTATTTGCAAGGCATCTATCACCCCAGCATCTGAGTGCTGCTACTAAATTACCCACCATACACAGGAACTACAGAGACAAATGGAGTGCTGGATCCCCACAAACAGCCTGTGACAAGGACTGAGCTCTTCCAGGCTTTATTTCACTACACATGTCACTGGGGAGCGTTGAAAGCTGGAATAAAGCAGGAAGGGAGGGGAAAGCAGGGCCTTGATGGGAAAGTTGATGGAGTGGGAGGGGGCTTGGTCCCAGTTCCCATGAGCTCCTCCACCAGCCCCAATCCTGCCTCCCCCCAAGTGTCTCCAGCACCCTGGCTGGTGACTACACACCCAAGCCACTGCATTCATGGGGATGGGATAGAAAAGATCCCACTGTTTAAAGTTCTTTCTCAAAAATGCAAATCTCAAGGTTATATTTGTTTAGCAGCCTCATTCTGCAAGTTGTGTGACAGCAGGAAGAGTTTGGTTGCGTGTGAAACCATCAGCAGCATTACCTGCAGCTTGGACCCAGGCCCATTTTTCCAAATGCTAAGATAATAAATAGGTGTAAAATAAAAGAACTGATTCCCCAAAGTAAAGCCAAACCCATCCCCTTGGGAGGAGAGCCAAGCCTCAGAGACAGTCTCCAGAGCTCCCTGATAAGCCCTTGTCCCACTGGAGTGTGAGCGCTGCAGATTCCCCCGGGCACAAGGTTTCAGCTAAAGTGGGGTTTTCTTTTTGACTTAAATAATCCTGGCTGACAGATGCGAGTTTTTTCAAGAAGTCATTTCCAGGTGACTAAGCCCAGTCCTGGGTCTGCTTCTAAGCTTTGCTTCGAGACTCCTTACAGGCAGAGCATAATGAAAAAATCTCGACTGGGTCTCAGAATCCCCACACATTTGGTCACAGTTCTTGGGACTAGGTCAGATCTGTAGCCTGTCAAAAGGATGATGAAGAAATTGGTGCACACAGGAGCTGTGCAGCTGCAGCCAGGACAGATTCAATGTCCCTCCCAGGCAATGTGCCTTGCCCATGTTCAGTGGCCACTTGTGAGGGATTTGTGGACGCTGCCCACAGCTGGAACGATGAGAAATCCTGAGTTTTGATAGAAGTGTGCAGGGGTTTTGTGGCAGAGGGAATATCTCATAGTTAAAGCAACAGGCCACTGCCCTGCTCGGAATACCCAGCAGGACAAAGCAGAAGGGTAGCTTGATTTTTATACCTTAAATAAATAAACCTTTCTGATCCTTCAGGCAGAGCCTGCAATTCTGCAATGTGAGCTGTTGTTTTACTGTAAATATCCTTTGCTATATTAAATCATACATCACTTCCCAGTGCAGCTAATTTTCCATTCACACTGATGCTCGTGGGCAATATCCTGATGCCCTGATGTCCCATAAAGCACCCAAGCAGCATCCCTCAGTCACATCTCATTTGCATACTCCCAGAAGCTCTGGGTGAGCATCTCAGCCAAAGGAAGGAAAATGAAATATTTACTTTTTGTTTCCACGTGCCAGTAGTGAAAAGATATTGATGTGGTGAAGATGGGGACATTAAAATCAAAATTATGTTGGGAATAAAAAATCAAGACATAAATTAGCACTGTTTGTTTCGCCTCTGTTTTAAGAGAGTTCGCATTACCCCGGTGCCATATAACACGTCAGGGATATTTGGGGAAATCTGCAGCACTGTATTTCAAGAAAGCTTTGGAGCCAAGATGACATTACTAAAGGCCACAGCAAAATTAATAAATGGCCACCAAAAAGTCTTTGTCAAGGGCTGACTGTGGAGGTGCCACGTGAGAAAGTGGAGAGGAGAGCAAAGCAGTTCCTGACAGTCTGTCAAGACAAAAAGAAGATCAGCAAGAGGGGAAAATGCTTTTTATTCTTCTCTGCTGGTGCCATCCTTCAGCTGCTCATTTTCTCTTTTCTCCCTGTCTATCTTGGTGTTGTTTCCAGGGACTTTCTGCCACCATCTTGCAAACCTTGTACTTGTCTTGACACAAAGGTTTTGGGCTGTCTGCATCCACTCTAAAATGTGAGCTGGAGGGGATCACTGGCCTTGGTGAATCAGTGAGTCCAGATGAACACTTCATAGCCCAGAAGGTGACTCTCCCATCAGAGGAGTTCATGGCACTGTCTGCCAGCTGTGCCTCTTTAACCATGGTCCAAATCAGCTGCCACTGAGGGCATCATCCTTCCTGAACTCCCAGAAAAATTGGGACAAAAAGGTGAAAGAAATCTGGTGTCATCAAATCCAGTTCTTTATCTTCTCAAGCAGACACACAGAGAACCCTGATCTGAAACACTGAATTGAATTGATCTGAAACACAATTGAATACCAGCTTACAGAGAGCTGGATTCCTGTCCCTTTTCCCTTACTCCAAGAATTACTTCACTCATTCTCATAACACTTCTCCCAGTGTTTGCTCCACCTGTGACATTTTATGTCCAGGAACTACTGTGCTAATAATGCTGTTTAACCTAAACAGCTGTTCACTCTCCTGTATTTCTATGCCTTTCCCATTTTACTCTGAGGATGCAATCACGTTTGCTTTCTGCTTCACTGAATTCCCTCCATCCTCAAAGCCTAGAAGGAAACATAACCGGAATAACTGGAAAATACTTATTTTTTTTAAAAAAACAACATATATAGCTCCATAGGGAAGGATGAAAATCTCCATCTCATAGCTCTCCTTGCAAGATAATGGAGGATAAAGATGTGAGCTGGAGGCCCACAGTTCATGCAAGGACTGGCTCACCTTCTCTTCTACAGACAATGCAGTCAAAAAAGGCCTTGGCCAAACATCGGCCTACAATGGCAAGGAAGAGGAGAAAAACTGAAAAAAAAACCCACCCAACAATTCATGAAGCATAAGATGGCACAGAAACACTGGTGCTCAGTGTGACAGATGGAGGGAGCAGCCCTGATCAGAGGCTCTCTCCTGCAGCTGGGCTCTCTGAAGCTGCAGGAGGGCTGGGGAAGTTAATGGACCTGCTCGCACATGTAAAGACTCCTGGATGAGACCATCAATTTTCTATAGGTCACTGGGACCAGACACAGCTTCAGAAGGAATGAGAGAGCAGAGAAGTAGAGCTATTAGCACAAAACCTGTCACTTTTTTCATTAAAATCAGAACTCATGCCAGAGGGCTGAAAAGCGGCCGGTGTTGTATCCATCCTTAAATAAAAGTGGGAGGGGGTTGAAGGAATTAAAAGCTGGCAAACCTTGCTTCAATTGAAGAAAAGATAAGAGGAAAACCATTGAAGACAGTTACAATGTCCCCAGATGCTTGGGACAAACCAGTATGGTTTATACAGCCAGAGTAAATCACAATGATAATTTTAATTCATTTCAAAATGTTAGCAAAAATAATGGATATCTCTGGACAAGCTGAGGTGAATTATTTAGGTATTCAAAAGATGTTTTGAAATGAGCCCTCACAAGGAGCTATTAAGGAAAGCTTAGTGGGCTACCTTGAGGTAAAAGTTCTTTCATGGAATGAGAACAAACTGTCATAAAAATCAAAGAGCTGTAATAAAAAGTCCAATTCTCAGCATGGGAAGAGGTTAATAGAGGGAGATGCTCAGGGACTGCTCCCAGGACAAACATTGTTAAAGAGGTTTTTTAAGAGCCTGAGGTTGTGGCAGAAAAAGGGCAAAGAACAAAATTTCCCCTCTCCCCCATCTTCTTTTTAGGTCACTGAGGTCTGGGGAAGATGGCAAGAAATTAGTTTAAGAGAGACCTCAGAGAGGGATGCAAGTGGGTCACACAGTGACAAAAAACCCTCTTGCTAAGGGCTGCACACACAACAAGAGGCTTTGGGAAGAGCAGTTGGAATTGCTCACATGCAGATGAATTGTGTCCTCTCTGAGATGAAGGAAGATTCTGGGAGCCCAGCACATGATCCGTGCTCAGTGCACAGTGATCATCCAAGGGCTGGATGGAATGTAAAGCTGTTTGGAGAGATATTGTATTTCCTCCCTTGTTTTCTAACAGCAGCTGCGTGTTTTTGCCCTGAGAAACATCATCACATGGGAGCAGCAACGTAAGGAAAGTGCTGTAGAAATAGAGAAGGCCAAAGAAATCTTTATTTTCTTTTTCCTTAAAAGAAAAGTTTTCTGCAGATAAGGGGGGAGGTTTTGTCATCCATAGGAAAAATGTCACCACCAGCGTGTCACACTCTTGCAGGGGCATCCAGATGGCAAAAGTGCAAAAGAAAGAAAAGGTAAAGAACTGAAAAGTACTCTTGTTGGTTTTTGTTTTTGTTGTTTGTTTGTTTGGGTTTTTGTTATTTTTATTTTGTTTATGTGAAAGCAAATGGGCTGAAATCCCAGAGAAGTCAGCTGAACTGTGAGTGAGTGAGCACCTGGGTTCAACAGCTCAAGAATAAAGATATTCAGGTCAATCAGCTGCTCCGTTTGTCCTTTTCAACATTAAATGGAGAAAAGGTCACTTGAGCAAATTAAGAAGAAAACAGAGTAAATAAAAGAAAACCATTTTCCTTTTTAAACATAACTAACCTGTGCCATTTCCAGCTGCTTGTTAGCTTGGAGGCAAAGAACAACAAGAGTTTCCTGAATTTCTCTGAAGAAGAAAGCACAGGCAGCAATAACATCCTGAAACCTCAGAACAGTGGGCACATAAAGTCACTTATCATTTTGTTTCTTCTGGACCCACAGCATGGAAATGGGACAATGCTTTCCTTGGAGGGGACATTTCCAGGTCTGAAGAGTTGGGATAGGAGGGAAATTAGGAAGGAAATTGCCCAGGTGATTCGGAGATGAAGTACCCTAAGCTGCTCTTCTGAACAGAGCCAAAATTGACCTGTAGTTCATGCAGGAGGCAGAGACACAAATAATCCATGTAATCCAAATAACCCTTATAGCCTCTATCACCCTTATAACACAAATAACCTGGATAACCCATGTAACCCAAATAACCCAAATAACCCACATAGCCCCTGTAGTCTATATAACCCTTATAACCCAAATAACCCATATAACCCCTATATAACCCCTATATAACCTCAATATAACCCCTATATAACCCCTATATAACCCCTATATAACCCCTATATAACCCCTATAACCTCTCTAGCCCACATAACCCCTATAGCCCATATAACCCAAATAACCTCTAGAGCCTATATAAGCTCTGTAGCCCATATAACCCATAAATCCCATATAACCCACACAAATCCTATAACCCAGATAACTTCCCCACCTTCTGATTCTGGTCCAAGCTTCCCCTCTGTGCTTCAGATCACCACTTTAGCAGGAGATGCTGTCCTGAGTGATTTGTACCCATGAAGGAGCACTTGTGATGTGAACTTTTAGAATTAATTTACCAGCCGTGAGATTTAAGGTCTTTTAAAGCCCATCAGAGCCCCGGTGTTCCAGGTGCCCAACAGAGTTAGAAATGGGATGTCAGATGTGCTGTTGCACAGCCCTTCTCCATGGGCTTCCCAGTTCCACCAACTCCCTGTCCTTCCTCCTCCTCCTCCAGAGTTTTAATCTGACATGGGAAAAGTCTTAAAAACTCCTTTGAGCAAGGACAGTGTGCAAGAGAGTCAGCAACAACAAGAGAGGGACTTTGCCTTTCTGACACCAACAGGGGAAGGATTCCTGCACCTGGATCACAGAGATTTTATCTTTCTCCAGCTTCTTCTACAAAAATCCCCAAGCTTTTCACAAATAATAAAGGTTGGATTCTTAGCCCCTTGCTCCTGATGAGTAATTCTTTGCTCAATGTGAGTGCACTCAAGTAGATGGGATTACTCATGGAGGAAACACTCCTGGGTGTAAGTGCAGATATCCCAATACTATTTATTAATTTTGCTTTACGGTGCATTTGTGAGGCTTAACAGATGGGAATATTGACATTAGAAGTTCATGTGATTGGCTCAAGGTCAGAAAGTGACAGGGCTGGGAACTTGGCCAAAACCTTGATTTTCTTTTTTCTCTCGTTTCAGTCACGAGAATTAAAAATACAGAAACCAGCAGCACCAGCAAGTCCGGAACTCTTCAGTTTGCAGAAAGGAACTGCCAAATTGAAGGAACAGCCCCGCATGTGGCAGGGAAGGCAATCAGGCTGAGCATGGGGAGGATGTGGAACAAAGTTAAATATATTGAGGAACTGGGAAGAGGGAGGAGAGAAAGTCAGGTGCTGATTTTTTCCTTATTTCACCCCCAACACTTGAAAAAAGGCTGAGAATGTGCTTGGGATGATTGTCAGGGTACTGAGTTCTTCTGTTTGCTTGCTTAAAAACTGTATTTTAGATCAAACATTGGTTTTTAAGCCTCTAAAGGGATGGAAGGATCTCTTTACTCCTATCAGAAGACATCACACTATCGTGTTTGACCCTTTTAGGCTGAAAAGAAACTCCCTGAAGGGACAAATCCATATTTGAGTCTGGGCAATCACCCTACTGTGGGGGTCTGCACAAGCCTAACACTTCCCTAGGATCCCACAAAGGCTTCCTGCAATATCTTTTGGTTCAAGAGGGCACCACTTCCTCATGTTTACTCCTCCCTCATCTCTCACCTTTCCCTCTCCATTTCTCTCTTCTGATGGGATAAATATCAAACCTCTCAAACAGCACTTTTTTCCCCACCCCTCGAAGGCTTTCTCATATTGGTCCAGCCACCACTTGCATCCTGCAACATCTCCATCCTAAATGCTTTGGGAACTCTCTAGCACCTGCTCAAACACCTGCTCTGGGGGACGAGGACACATAATTAGCACCATTTTTCTAATGACAAATTTGTAGCTGATGAGGCAAAGCAAACAGAGTCAGGGTGGTGTCCACGAGCCCTCACTGGAGCTGTGGCTGCAGGAACTGCCCCAGCTGAACCATCCATCCATCTCCAACTCTCTGCTAAGACCTTCATCCTGCCCATGAAGCAGGACCCAGCTTCCATCGTGTGCCAGGCTTTCCTCTTGTCTCCAGTGGCACGAGGGCTGGGCTGTCATTTCACCGAGCAGCAGCGAACAGAAGGACCCAAATGTAGCTGAGAAAAATCCTCAATCTGGCATTAATCACCTGCTCCGAGCTGGCGGCAGGCAGTGACATTTTCTCAGTGGCACACAACCAGACATCTGCTGAACGAGCCAGCAGCTCGATCCAAGGGGAGGCGGCTGCCTTTTTGTCTCCTCCCTGTAGGAAAGGAAAGGTCATGGCAGTGCCAGGGAAGCAGGGAAGGGAAGTTTATCCGTGGAGTCAGGGTCCCTGGGCAGCCAGGGGTCATTGGTGGGGAGCCCAGTACATCCATGCACGGCATTCGCACGCGTGGGGGTAAATCGGTGTCACCTCAGAAGTTGTTGGGAGAATTAAATAGAGGAATTAAGGAATGTGAATGGTTCTCCAAAGGAAGCAAACATAGGAAATCACTCAGAGCAGGATCATGGAGACCACGAGACTGCTGATGAAGCTTCAGCTGCATCACGGCTGTGAGGAACAGGCTGGGAAGGAAATTCACCCATGGAAGGAAACTCCATCCTGTGCTTCTGGTGATGGATTCAGAAATGACCTCTCTGCTGCACTGTCAGATGCAAAATATGAACCTAATCGAACTATGGATCTGAGCCAGCACAGTAATTCACCTGTTTCTGAGGCTGCCCTGTAATATACTTTTCTCTGAAATATAACACTGATCAAAAATAAAACAAGAATAGGCAGAGAGATTCTCTATTGGAAAATGCTGATTTATTGAAACCAAGATGTTTAATAGGGATACATTGATTTCTTAAAAAATTTTGAGGACTTTCATTAAAAGTTACAAGATGCAAGGTGGGACAAAGCAAGAAGCCAAATTTAACTCCTTAGTGTCATTTAAGCAGAGCCTGAAGAGTAACATTTAACAAGGGTTTTGAAAGGGATTGGAAAAATGCTGATTTTTCATTTCCCAATCCAGATCACTGCATCTCACTTGTACATTGGCAAGTTTGTGATCACATCACGTTTAACACTTCTCCAGTAACTTCAGCTGAAAACACATAGGAGGCTTCATCTTATGGAGGGCTAGGAGGATGATGGAGGGACTGGAACATCTCTCATGAGGATGTTCAGCCTCGAGAAGAAACATTGATGTGTATAAATACTCAGAGGAGGTGCCAAGAGCATGGCTGAGGCTCTGCTGTGCAGGGCCCAACCTTGGTACAAGAGGAACAGGCAGGAACTGCCCAGGAAGTTCCACCTGAACACGAGGAAGTTCTTCCCTGTGCAGTGCCCGAGCCTTGGGACAGATTGTCCAGGGAGGGTGTGGAGTTGTCTTCACTGGGGATATTCCAGAACCCTCTGGACACACTCCTGTGCCGTGTGCTCTAGGATGACCCTTCAGGAGCAGGGAGCTGGCACCAGATGACCCACTCTGATCCCTTCCAACCCAAACCATCCTGTGATTCTTACCTGTGGGGGAAAAAACAACAAAAGAGCACTACAAGTGTTCAAAATCCTGATTGCCAGGGCTGGTTGAAAGGCCCCTGTTTTTTGAGGGTGCTGGTGCTGTGCAGGCTCCTTACAACAAGAATCGGGGTGGCACGTAGTGACACAAAGTCTTTCCATCCTCAGGCTTTTCCCAAAATCGATATGGAGTGTCAGCCAACCTGACACCCCTTGCTAAAGAAGGCTGTTTCATGTCAGCACCTGTTTTTATATCATCCAATCTTCGCTTTGATTTTCAAGGGATGTTCCTGTTGATTATTTTTTTTAATCACAGATACATATCATGCCAAACGTCAGCCCCAGCCAAAGAAAACCTTTTTGCTGGCAGGGTTTGTGGATTTCTATCACTCTTGCTCTGTTGATCAGATTAGATAGGATGGGGCCAAGATTTCTCTTGGCTCTGGTACTTTCACATCATTCAGTGCACTGCTGGGAAGGGAGCATGAGGGATGGGATGCAAAGTGTGCCAGAGGAAAGCTGCTACCTGTAGGATGGCCTGAGAGGGTTTTATTGAAGATCTGCGCTGCCCCACAGGCTGGGGGCAGCCCTAACAAGCTCTAGAGATGATTCTCTGTGTACAGCATTCCTCCCTTCCTTCAGGAGCTGGATAGAATGTATAATATGGAAAAGGAAGCAGAAAAGGGTTTCTTTATGAGCAGTCTTCAAGGGGCAGAAGAGGGATGATGATCCAGTAGCTGGGAGCAACACTTTGCTGGGCAGCTGGGCACAAAAGAGTGACAAATGTCACTATCCATTTTGATTACGTGAGGGATTTGGGGACTTGGAAGGTTAAAACTTGGCTGGTACAAATTAAAATTTGGCTGCTACAGCAGCATTGCTAGAGCCTGTTCTCGGGAGCAGTGGAAGCATTTCCTTGGTAGTTGCAGTTGGTCAAGACTTTGATGCTCTCTCTAATTTCAAAAAAGGGTAAAATGGAGACTCAGGCGTCATTTAAAGCAAGATGAACCACAAACACATGAAAATGAGACCTCATATTCCCACCCATGAACAACATATGAATAAGTAAGTGTGTGTATATATAACTTACTTTATATTTAGTTATATGTATAAAAAAAAATATATATATATCGGAATCAGAGAGGTGAAAACCTTGGATAGATTTCAGACTCCTGGATGCTTTCCAACAACACTTTAGAAATACAGTGCTAAATTTACATTGGTTTCAGTAATGCAAGACTAGAATTTCCCCCTGGAGATCCCATCTGCTCCTCACTTACATGAATCCCCCAAACTGGAGAACAGCAGGGCAGACATCCTATTAAATCACTGGTTTTATCATACCCATTCAGCTTTTTCCCTGGATCAGATGATCTGCCAGGGCAGAATGCTGCATCATTTGCTTCATCAAAATGTACAACGTGGAGTGCAGTAATCCAGGCAGCAGTGAGGTGTCAGGCACAATGGCTGGTTCCTGAGGGATGCAAGCCCTCTAAAGCTTTAACTGCTGAGTTCCTGGGAGCTGGCACACACTGGGATCTCTCCCTGATATCCAGCTATTAGCAAATTAACTATTCAGACTAGTTGAGGATAGGGGAGGAAGTAGCTCAGAAGTTTCCTTGGAAGTTAGTGGAGGGAGAATAAACTCATGAAAAAAAAAAGTGAGTCAGGGATGAGACATGGCCAGGCTTCCACAGAAATGGGAAAAAACAGAGGAGAACAAGGTGGACACCTTCCAGTGTTTAGAGGGCTGGAGAGGGACTTTTTATAGTGGCATGGAGGGACAGGACAAGGACAAGGGGAATGGCTTTCAGCTGAAGAAAGGTAGATTTAGATTAAATATTGGGAAGAAATTCTTCCCTGTGAGGGTGGGCAGGCCCTGGCACAGGGTGCCCAGAGCAGCTGGGGCTGCCCCTGGATCCCTGGCAGTGCCCAAGGCCAGGCTGGACAGGGCTGGGAGCAGCCTGGGAGAGTGGGAGATGTTCCTGTCCATGGCAGGGGGTGGAACGAGATGAGCTTTAATCATCCTTCCCAATCCAAATTATTCAATGATTCTGTGATCAAGATGAGGATTAGGTGACAGGAGCTCATTCAGGGGCCACACAGTTTCTTACAGACTCTGCCTAAATAATCACTCATTTTATCCCGTGACTATTAGAAGGGACCTCAACACATTTTCCAAACACGAGCTTAATTTAAACTATCAAAAATAGTGTGTTTGGCACTGCTCAGCCAAGAGCAAAGCAGAAAGAATCATAAAATGGAAAATCATTGTGTCTGCATGGCCTGGTGAGGACACCACAGCAGGGCAGGGATGCAGGGAGTGGAGGAGATGCAAAACCCCGAGCCTTCCTCCCCTCTGCTGCAGCCAAAAACAGCGAGGGGGGAAAGAAAAGGAGAATCCTTTCAAGCTCGGCCACAAAGGGCCCTTTTTCAGAGCGCAGGGGGCTGGAGGGAGGCCGAGCGATGCCGTCCCTGGGCTCACGGGGGCGGGTGCGATCCGCGGCTGAGGCTCCGCTCATGGGCTCCGCTGCTCCGCTCGTTCCTGCCGCACGGCAAAGGGGCTTCACCCTCCGGGCAAGGCTCTACCGCAGGGGAAAAGGCCACAGGGGTCTTTGTATGGGTGCCCATATCCATAAAATATAGGCAGCACCGTAGCCCAGCCCTCTGCTAGCTCCGCGGGGAGTTTGAGCGAGTGTTGTGTTTTCTTCCAGCATCTTTCACTGTTCCTCGCCCCGGCTGAGGACACACCTTGGAGGGATGAGGAGACCATGGCTGACACACCACCGCTGCTATGCCTGAAATAATGTTACTGCCTGAAGTGATCCAAAAGCAAAATAATCAGAAATAAAACCTGCGAAGAGCTCGGAGTGTCTCCACCTCAGCCCAGCTCTGTTTCCTGTCCTACCACACGTTGATGTCTGACCTTGACCAAGTTGGTCGCCTTCTTGTCTTCAATAAAATCTGCCTCGTAAAATCTGGATAATAGCATTAAACTTATCTACATCAGATGAAGGTTTTGATGCTTAATCAATGGAGATTTGTAAAAAGCTCCGAGATCCTCTTAAAAAAGGAAATGTCCACAAAAGGTTTCAGCATAAGCCAGGAGTAGTGAGTGAGTGGGAGGAGGGACAATTGACAG
The DNA here is from genome assembly GCF_030490865.1 of Poecile atricapillus. Lineage (NCBI taxonomy): Eukaryota > Metazoa > Chordata > Aves > Passeriformes > Paridae > Poecile > Poecile atricapillus. The sequence continues at coordinate 7,861,527 of NC_081268.1, read as the reverse complement.
GTCAGTGCTGGCAGGGCTGGGTGCTGAAGCACATCAGGGAAAGGCAGCCTTGGCCATAGCAAAAGAGACAAATTTTGAGTTCCAAAGGGCTCAGTTGGAAGTGGATGCCAAGCTGGAAGTGCCAGCCTTGCACCGAGCATGGGCTTCTACTTTTGACAGAGTTTGAATCAGCTGCTTTTAATTTCTGAGACACCGAACACAATTTCTTTCCAAATTCACTTTTCACCCCACCTTTCCTTTTCCCCTCAGGCAGTTTGCTGTAGAGTCGAGTGAATTATTTCTTTGGCAGATCAGAGTACCCCCAAAGCTTGATGCAGTGCTGGGTGATCACCAGAATATAATGTTAGAAGGATATATAAATACTGTGTTTAACCAGGCACATTTTGAGAGATACCCCTAATTTTTTAACTTTGAAAAATAACAAGAAACTGAAGAAAAGGGGAGACTCTCAGAGCTCAAATCCAAGCAGAAAAAAGCATCTGCAGAGCAGAGCAAAGTCTATTCTTATCATGTCTCTTGTCTGAGCAGAATTAGGAGATCTCAAGGCAGATACCAACCTGCTGAGAGCAATTTCAGCTCATTCTGAGATGCTCTGCTGAATTTATACTACAGAGAGCTTCTGATTGAAGCCATCTGAATTAAACCTCATCTTCCAAACCCTCCTTTGAGATGCCCATGTCTCCTGTACCAGGGTGCCTCCCCTGGCATGGCAGTGGTCAGTGGTCACTTGCCAGCCTTGGATGACCATCAGTCAGGTCCCTCAGCTCAAGAACAATTTCCCTCTGCAATATTTCTCCCCAAGTTTTTTTTTGGAGGTGTAGAAAACAGTCAGGTGATGTCCTGTTCCTCAAACAAATGAGTCCTGGGTCCGCCTAACCCTCCTGCCAGCAGCCAGGGAAGCTCTGCACACTCTAATTCCCAAAGATGAGCTGGGGATTCACATGTTACTTACTGAGGTATTACATGGAATTTTAATAGGCCTTTAACAGGACTCCTGTGAGTTCCACAGCTGATCCAAACAAGATCTCCGCTCCAAGGCCTAATCCCCTCATAGCCTAAAAGGATCTCCTTCAGAGAAATTGTTTTTTCTTCAGGCACTGCTGCCAGGGAGGAGGAAGAAAGGGATGGACAGAAAGAAGAGAAAAAGAGGCAAGTCTGAAGAAAAAGGATATCTGAAAAGGAAAAAGTAATGTTAATGCAGGTAGAAAATGCTAGAAAGATTAAAAAAAAAAAAAAGTATACAGCTTTTTTTTTAATCTCACTTGTTAGCATTTTATGTCAAAATCCCCTCATCTTAACAATCACTAGAACTGAGTGAATAATTTAAAAGGAATAATTTATTCAAAGAACATGGCATACTGATGCATATCCACATATTGTCTGAAGAGATCACAAAGTTCTCCAAATTTCATATGTTATTCAGATCTATTTGCCAGTTCCTGCAGCTGACAACTCTTTGCTTCCAGAATGTGTGACTTAACCCATGAAAGGAAATAATTTATTCCAAGCACAAATTCCTTTTGTTTGTATACAAACCTCAAAACCAAATCGTTATTTCAGGAACCACTCAAGTTGTGCTGCTGTGTAGTCAGGAGTGTCTCATAAGGACTCTACTGCTTTTCTTCTCCTCATTCAGAGGTTAAGTATCTGAATTTTGTGTGAGTACATGCATGCACTTACTTGCCCATATAAAATTGAACAGAGCAACTGCGTTTCTCACTCACAGAGTTCTCAGATCCAGCCAAGAATTCAGACAAAATCTTCTTGTGGTGCTAAAAGATGGCCCAAATGTCAGTGTGCTTTAGGAGGTGAGCAGCCAGCAGAGATCTGTGCTCCTGCTCCTCCTTTCTTTGCAGTTCTAAAGCAGCCTGATGGAGCTGGTGCAGCACCAGGGCAGATGTTTGGATGAACAGATGTCATTCCCACATTTTGCAGGGCTGAGGAGCTGGGAGCTTTGCTCTGCTGGTCGGGCCAGTTGTCCAGACATCTCAGGCACAGCAGTGTCTGCACGTACTGCAAACGAAGACACCTCAGTAAAAAGAGTTAGAAGAGCAATGATAGACCTGAACCCCCAGGAGAAGTCATGGATCTGAATAAAAATGCACATATGGCTCGGGTCTGGCCTGTAAATGTGCTGCACCCCTCACACTCACAGGTTTCATGGCTCCTGATTCGCCTCTGGTGCCACAGAGCAGCATTCCCAGCTGATTCCCTCTCTGAACCAGCCTTCCTGGGAGGTGCAGCTCCAGCACATCACAGCTGGTGTTCCTGGGGCTTTCAGGACTGGTAAAATGCACAGATGACAACTTGGAATAAAGTTCAAACTCCCTTAGGGATCATTCACACATTAAAATAAAGCGGGATGTCTTGGCTTGTTGGATTAACCCAGTCACAAATCTGTGGCTGAAGGTTTAGTCTGTAGGGAGAAATAACCAAACTGAGTGCATTTGTCCAGAATTCTTTGTGCAGCAAGAAACCTGCAGATGAACCCACCCCAAATGAACCCCACTATGGGAATTCAGGTCAAAAATAAGCTGAAAAGTTCCCTGGTGTCAGGAGAGACATGATTTTTATTTGGCAGGCAGTAGAGGAAGAGAAGGTGAGAGATTGAGGAATTGAGTGAATTGAGTAGCAGATGGGCTTTTCATTAAGAGGAGTTCCAAAACTTAATGAAATCAGTCAGGGCCTTTTTTAGTGGCTTTGGTGGCCTTTGGAGGAGCCCCTGATTCAGGGACCCTGGGCTGCAGGGGCACAATCACCCCTTGATCTTGAGGCTGGGTGTTAACGAGCACTTCTGGGGCTGACAGGAATTTGGGCATCATTTCTGAGTCGTTTTTTGTTCTAAGACTGGCTTGAGCTTTGAACTCCAGCCTCAGGGCAATGCATAGAGATAATGGATTTCCCTTCATCTGACAGACAGAGATTGCTGCTGTGGTATTTGGTTGCTTCAGTGTCCAACCATAATGCTTACAGACTGCAGCTCTGCTGTTCATGCCCAAAAAAGACCCTGTCTGAAGCTGTTTTGGAGTGTTACTACGATCAGAGAGCTTGATTTTGTTTTGCTGGAACTAAAACCAGTTGCAAAACTAGCCCAGCTTCCTAAACAACCACATTTAAATTTAACTGAATTTGTGAAAGGGCAGAAAAAATCTCCATCATTGTCATATTTTTCCCATTGGCATTTCAGAACAAAAATGGATTTACACTTTCTGTTTGGAAATTCCAGTTTATAGCACAAAACCCCCAAGCTGGGATGAAGATCAACATTGGTGTGGAATGCAAGGCATCATCTGTCTTGATCATCCATAATCTGTGTCCCCATTCAATGCAGGTTTTATTTCATTCATGGTAGTGGTTAAAAAGTTGAATTTCCAATTTCTAATTTCTTTTTTCTTCAGAAGAATTTTCTAGAAATACACAAATTAATTCTGTGCTATACTAATTCGGATGCCACTTGATCTTCTGACTTCTCCACATTCTGATGCCTCAAGTAAACTTTTGTTAAAACAAGAACAGCAACTCTGGAGGTGATCCTGGTCATTGGAGAGGATGAGGAAGGAGGGGAGCAGAAGAGAGAGGCTGAAAATAGACTGAGATGTCCCTGCTGCTGCAAGAGAACAATGTGCTTTGTCAGAAACATGGAGCTGTGTTCTATTTTCATAAGAGCCACGACCATCATAGACACTAGACTTGATTTCTTCTGACTTGTGGGAAGGCTGGAAAATAAAGGAAACCCAAAAAACCTCCCTCACCACACTACAGTAATTGCTTGGTGTAAAATAGTGTTTGAAAAGAAAATTAGCAATAGCAGCAGAGAGAGGTGGCCCATAGACCCTCCTGTTCACCCATTAACTGAGAAGAGAAAAAAAAAGGAGAAAGAAAACCCTAACAAAAAGCCAATATAACATCCCCAAGCTGCTAACACATTCCACTAAGCATAATTTCTTGCCTGAAGTGAACACAAGATGGATATTCACTGTGTGTCATCACCTTCCCATCAGCCCTTCCTCCGTCTGGCAGAATGTCTCAGGGCCCAGGGACCAGGAGTGACACGTCCCAACAGCTGTTGTATTGATTTTAATTCCAAGTCAAGCTCTCTGTTACATACCTGATCCTACTGTAATATTAATTACAGAGCCTCCCTGGGCTCCAGCCCCACTCTGTCATCCGTTATCAAAGCGCAGCCACGCAAGTGGCTGTCACCTCCAATCCATTTTTCATTAACACGAGTGACCAGCCCCGTGCTCAGCGTCTCTGGGTTCTGGATGACATTGGTTAAATGCTGCCTGCTAGATCGTAAATCACTGCAGTGTTAAAAGAATTCCTACACTGAGCAGCAGGGAGCTAATCTGTGTCTGCAGGTTTTTAATTGAGTAAAACAAACGACGATGAAACCCTCTTTAGGTGCACTCGAGCCCTTTCCTTTGGATTAAAACAACTGAAACCCTTCCTTCCCTCTGGGACCACGTGCTGGCTGCTGAGAGAGGGTGAGATCAGCTGAGAAGGGGCACACTGCAACAATCAATTCTTTTTTTTCTTTCTGTCCACCACCTCTGCCTGTTCAAAGGAGCAGCAGAGAGTTTGGGATCGAGTAGGAGCAGTACCAAGAAACTTAACAAAGATTTCTGAGGAGACAATCCCCAGCACTGAGCTCTGTGGATGCCTCTCATGATCCTTCTGAGAGCTCTTGTCCCCACAGCCCTGAGTCCCCCAAGGACATGTGGCCATTATTCATTCTGAACATGAAAGCAGTGCACAGGGACTTTAATGTGAGGAACTAAAAATACTGGGCTGGCACCATTGTCCAGAAAATGAAGAACAAAAGGAGTTTTGTAAGTGCCCCAAAACTGGGAGAATGGGGCCACCTTTGGTACCTTTGAGTGGTCACCCTGAGTCCCACAGACATCTAAAACACCACACAAGGATTTCTGTCTCAGCTCAGGTCTAAGCTTTCATGGCCTTGCTGAAACAAAAAGATATTGTTGAAGTGGAATAGGTTGGAGGAGGCCAAGGTTTAGATGCAGAGAAATAGGCAGAGCTTGGCTCGAGCAAAGATGGGGATAAAGCTCTTATTTAGGAAAAAAGTAATGACCAAGCTGCTCCAAAGTGCACTTTTGAATTGATATTTAGGGCAGGAATTAAAACTGCATTTCTCACCTGTCATGCTGCGTTCACAGAGCCACAGTTTCACTAACAGGGCCTGACAGAGCTGGACTCTGAGAGAACAGCAGGAGCTGGCTTCCAGGAAGTTATAACCAATGTAGTTGGGAAAACCCTTTTTCCTCCACTCTGGAAGGAGATTCTCAGAGTAATGAAGTCAGAGATAAACCAGGTTTGCTGGATTTTTCTTTAAAGATGTCTCTGCATAAGACAGAGCAGTAGGTGCACAAGAAATAAATATGTTTGGCTTTCTAAACACCTTTTTGATATTAATGTGGACCAGAATGATGCCATGTGGGGAACCCTGGGTATATTTCCCACATGGATAAGATGCAGTTTTAAGGCATGAAATGATGAGAGTAGTTTGTTTAATTTTAAGCCTCAAATTCTATGCTCAGAGATACGTAGCACAGCTCCTTTGTATGATATAATTAATCATCATTCCATTCAATGGAGTAAGAGGATCTAATGGGATATATTGTCCCATTTTAATGATAAGCACGTCAGATAACATAAATAGGTCAATTGACGTAATTGCAGTAAATACAGAAAAAAACCAACACCCTCAACATTTCGAGATGAATTATGCAATTTACATAATTATGGCTAAAAATGGCATGTCACCACTAAGAGCACTCATCCAGCCCTACCCTCTGCCTTCCTCCTTCCCACTTGGCAGGGATGCGCTGCCAGACGATGTCATCTGTGGCTGGAGATGTCTCCAGGTTCCACAGTGTCTCATTTATGGACTTTTGGATTTGGGTTCTTTTTCCCTTTGAACTGAAGACTGATGAGAGGGAGGCAGTTTTCTCTCGTTCGGTCTCAGTTGGTTTTTTTTTCTTATCAGTATTACAAGGTACAAGGAGTTATGTGCACTATGATAGAAAAAGGGGTAAAATGGCCAACAAAGATCTTCTTCAAGGTCTTTTATATGTCCATTTACCCAATTAACAGATGCCAACCAAGCTATTTTCCTTAGTGACCCAATGACCCAACACCTGTGTGCTGCACTGCAACATTTTCTACCCAATCACCTACTACTACCCAAACACCCCTAGGAAAAGAACATGAAGAAGAAAGAAGAAGGACAAGAGACAACACCCTAAATCCTCCATCTCGTCTCCTGTTCTCTAAACTACTTTTTCACCCAGTGATTTAAGAAACTTTCTAATCTACACACCTACCTTTCCTATCTAACTTTAGCATTTGTTTTCATGTATCACCATGAAAACATGCACATGAATTTCATATTATATGAAATTCAGTGTTTCCTTGAATCCTAGAACTAAATATTAAAAACAAAGGCACACAGTCTGTATCTCAGACTCCAACACCGCAGCTTTGTCAGAGCTCTTTAATGTTGTTTGGACAGCAGCACTGGGCTGACTCAGCGGGCACAGGAGAATCTCAGGCTCCCCAGCTGTCCAAGGCATGCAGGAGGCACGAGGGAAGATGGTGATGAGGGAAGGCACGGGGCTCAGCCAAGAGCTGCCTCTCCTGGAACAGCAGAGCTCTTGTAACATTTTATTTTCCCCAGCCATGTCGCTCCCAATGATGGGGGATGAAGGAAGGTGATGCCACTCAGAGCAGCCTCTGGGATTCACTGTCTTCTCTTCATGGGACAAAGGTTTCTGCAGGAAAAAGTAATGCAGCCAGGTAAAAATAGTAATTTGTTGCAAATCTAAAAATATAAATATTCAAATGGCTGAGCCCGAGGTGCCCAGCAGGAAAGATTTCACTGATTCCACATTGTGGACAACACTCAGGCAGCTGCTGGCAAACTTGGGGTGCTGCCAGCCTGGTGTTCCCCACAGCCCTGATTGTTCCTTGATGGTTTCAACAATCCCAAGGCTTTTCCCTAAATGATTCTTGGATTTGCAGCTGGTTCCAGACCCAAGATGTCCCAGACCTAACAGGGAAAATTCTGGCCCAGACTTCAGTGCCTCTGCTCAGGGGAAACTGCACAGAATAGGGAGGAGAAGGCTGGTGAGTATTTCCATGTTGACTTTGATTAGGACAAATATTTTATTATGGTAACTTCCCCCAAGTTATTCCACTTTATGTCACTTTAACTGTACCTCCATGCCACACCTCCAGTACACCTTAAACCTGGGTTTGCCTCCTTCCCCTGCCTGGGCCATACAAAGAGGATTGACCCCTGTGGATGTATTTTAGCTCAAGCACATCCTCAGATCCAGAAATTCAGATTCTGCTCTAACGGTGCACTCTAATGGGGGAAAGGGGAAATTTATTACCTGTGTAAGAATGAGGATACCGTGGTCCAGACCTCAGACTATTTAGAGAATTAGTCATTGGGGGAAAAAAAATAATGTAAATCATGTTTAAGGTTTAGGCAGACAGGTTGACACAGGTCTGCTGGTGCAGCACATACAGCTGGAGTCTCCTTGCTGGGGGAGCAGAGGGGGCTGAGATCAATCCCCCCTCCCTGCCTGCAGCTCCTTTTGACTTTTTCCTGCTCCTGACAGTCTCTGGGCATGTCCTTGCTCAGTTAGCTGAGCACAGAAAGCCATTTCCATTGCCCCTGCACATTTTACCCAGCCACGTCTGAAAATCAGGAGAGAGAACTCCAGCTGCTGAAGTGCACAATTTGCTTTTAGCTACAGCCCAGTAATTGAAAACTGTCATTCTGCGGGAAAATGGCAACAGGAGCAAGAGCAGGAGCAGGCTGGAGTTTGTCACACCGCATCTGGAGGTTTTGTAACTAGTTTCAGCTGAACTTTTCCCCCTCTGGGCTCTGATAGCTTGGCTGCTATTTACCAGCCCCTCGGAGAATTGCTTTCGTTATTTTGTTATTGAAATACTTTGGAGGTTGTTGTGTTTGTTTACACTTTCTCCTGTTCCAGGGCCAAGGCAGGGGAAGGGGGGGAGATGGAGCTGGGTCTGAAGACAAGGAATATTGGGATATATTGGAATATTGGGTTAGTTCAAGATCCTTGTGAACTATTTATGGATATGAAGGGGCAGAACAAGGGGGAATGGCTCCAAACTGAGAATAGATTTAGATTAGATATCAGATATTTATTAGATATATGGAAGAAATCCTTCCCTGGCAGGGTGGGCAGGCCCTGGCACAGGTGCCCAGAGCAGCTGGGGCTGCCCCTGGATCCCTGGCAGTGCCCAAGGCCAGGCTGGACAGGGCTGGGAGCAGCCTGGGATGGTGGGAGGTGTCCCTGCCATGGCACTGGATGGTTTTGAAGGTCCCTTCCAATTCAAACCACTCCAGGATTCTACAATTCTATGATTCATCTTTTGTTTCTAAGTACAAAGAGGGACGTTGGAGGGGTCAACCCAATATAGATAGCATAAAACCCAATATAGACAGCATCAACAAATTAAAAGTTCCTAATTCTAAACTGAGATGGAGCAGAATTATTTTTGTTTTTAAAGATGAGCAGGGGAATGTGGTTGTTGTTTTTGGTTGTTTTTTTTTTTGGTTGGGTGATTGGGGTTTTTTTGTGTTTTTCATCAGGAATTTTGTTTCACAGCAAAGTTTGACTTCAATTTTTTTTTTTTTTTTTTTTTTTCAAAGTGGAAAGAATATGGCAAAACTTTACTGGAATAACTTTCTTACCTTTAAAGCTAAGTAGCAACCTGTCTGGAGAGCTGCCAAGCCCTGATGGCAAATGTCAGGTGATGTCTGTTCAATTCTATACAACACTCGTGATAATGTCATTTCTCCACGTTGAAGTGTTAATCATAATTGACATTTCTTTCAACTTTTTTTTCCATTTTTCATTAAAAAGCAGAAATTAATTATCTAATCCAGATTTTTATACAGACACTTATTTAAAAAGAAAAAAAAAAAAATTACCAAAAAAAGAGTGATGAAAGAGCTACAGATCTATCAGCTCTTCTCAGTAAGTGACCCAAGACCCTGGCTGGAGGTGACTTCTGGGATGCAATAAAATACTTTTAAGTATTTTACTTTTAAAAAAAATACTTTTTTTAAGGCTCTCTCCTCAAATCCCTTCAGCACCATCTGGGGAGGGGGAGGAAGGAGGGAACTGGAGATGTGTTCCCATTTAAGACACTGGGGTTTGATGCAAGGAGGAAAGTAAGCAGGGAACATGAACCCTATGTACAAAAACCACTCAAACCCTGCAATTTTCAAACCTTGGCAGTGAAAGCTCCTGGCCCAGCAAGGGAGCAGACTGAGTTTGGTTACAAGGTGGGCTGTGGAGGGGTGGGAGCCTGGGGCAGCTGAGCAGATTTTTGAATCATCAAAAAATATCCCTTCTAGGCCAGATGTGTCAAAAACTGGGCTGCTGCACTTCCTTACATGTTGGGTTTTTTTTTTTTTCTATCCCTCAACAACTGTTTTTCCCTTGCTGCAGTCAAAATAAGCTTCTCAGAGCACACTTGTGGCAGATAGGACTGGGATCAACAGGTTGCCTTCTGAAGTGTCATTCAGTGTGAAGGAGAGAGGTGGCTGCTGACGTGTGATAGCTCTTCTCTGATGGGAGAAAAAGGCCTCCCCAGCTTGCTGAGCGAGGATCAGGGAGAAGAGGTTTGTACAGCCTTTAAAAGTCCCCTATCTCCAGAGCTGAAGGGGCCCTGCTGTCTGCCACAGCTCTGTCATCCCCAACCCCAAATCTTGCTGCCAGGAGGAAGGATTACATTTTCTGCTGCAGTTTAGTGTCCCCAGGCAGGTGAGGCTTTTTTCCTCTGTAAACACCTCCTCTCCTCCAAAGCTGAAGTGGCTCTTTTGCCCTCCAGTGGGGCAGTCAGTAAATTCTGCAGTTAGGGGACAAAGGCACAGCAAAGGGAAAGGCTGTGGCAGGAGGAACAGAAGGTGATGCACAGTGACAGATGCCCTTTGTGATGCTGTTTGTTAACCTTTTTTGATGCTGTTTGTGAAACACGCTGCCACTTCCCTCTGTTCAATTCCCCAGCTTGCCTGTGTGCAGGGCCTGGGGAGGGAAACTTTTCCAGAGATGGAGAGAGGGGCTCCTGCTCTCACCTCTGACCATCCCATCCCTAGAGCTGAGATAATGTAGATTTCCAACACCCATCCCTTTCTCATCGTTACTTGTGTGGTCTGTAGTGAGATAAATCCCTTCAAAATCTCCGTGCTGTGTCCAGTTCTGGGCCCTTCTCTGCAAGAAGAGCACGGAGGGGCTGGAGCGTGTCCAGGGCAGGGAACAGAGCTGGGAAGGGGCTGGAGCCCCAGGAGGGGCTGAGGGAGCTGGAAAGGGGCTTAGACCGGAGAAAAGCAGGCTCAGGGGGAATTTCTGGCTCTTCACAAGTCCCTGGCAGGAGGGGACAGCCAGGGGGTTCAGGCTCTGCTCCCAGGGAACAGGGACAGGAGGAGAGGGAACAGCCTCAGGCTGGGCTGGGGGGGGACAGGGTGAACAGCAGCAGGAATTTCCCCGTGGAAAGGGTGCTCAGGAATTGGAAGGGGCTGCCCAGGGAGGTTTGTAGTCCCCATCCCTGGAGGTGTCCAAAGAATTTCAGTGGCACTCAGTGCTCTGTGCTGGGTGACGAGGTGGGGATTGGGCACAGGCTGGACTTGATGATGTTGGAGGTCTTTTCCAGCCTTAATGATTCTGTGATTCTGTGAAAATACACTGTAGAGCTGAAATAATCTCCTAAGGATGCTCTTCTATTTACCTCTGTACCTTCAGGAGAGATTACACCTCGTGTGTAACCACCTTCCTTCCATCCATGTACGTCCTTGATCTCTGTTACCTTTGCTCTGAGGATGTTCAGTGCCTCCTGCTGTCTCTGAGGACCAGACAATCCCCCCTTCTCCCTGGCCCTGTCAGGAGAATCCCTGCCAGCTGAAACAGAGGTGCTGGGAAAAGCCCAAGCAGCTGCCTCTGTCCTTGCTTTCCTCCTTCTGCCCGCTTTGGGGATTACAGAGGGAAAAAACCATTGTGGCTGGCACCAAGGCAGATGGCAGCACTAAAACTAAGAGCATTAATTACTACTATTATTTTTAGTAGAAACATATTGGAAGCAGTGTGATTCAGAGCTGGCCAAGCCCCTGCAAGAGGCTGAGCACTCCAAGCCAAGCAGGAGGCAGCTGGCAAGAGCAGGGAGAAGGGATTGGACGCTCCTCCAAAACTTTGGGACACCAGCATTTATTTAGGCTGCATCCTCAAACCATTTCAAGAAGCAGATGTGCACTGGATCTGAATTGAAAATTGGATTCCCACGCTTAGGAATTAAAGCTGGGTGGGATCACACTGTTGCTTTCACTGGCACGGCTCTGTGGGCATCAGTGACGCACAGCTTTGGTGCTGCAAGTGGGAGACAAATCAGTCCATGTATTTAAATTTCTAGCATTTTATTGGCTTCATAAAACAGGGAATGAGGTGCTGTGTGAACAAGAAGTGAGCAACAGTCCTGGCTTAAAGAATTTACAAGCAGAAAGAACCAAACAATGGTTTGGAAAGAATACTTTTAGAGCTTGTGAGCTGGGGATGGTTCAGAGCCCCTTGTGCAGCTCCTGATCCCAGGAAGCATAGAAATAATTTGTAATTTGTGCTCTAATATGCATGGAAAGGTTATAAAGAGGCAACAGCAGAACTGGTAACTGCAAAAAAACCATCACTGCAATGAAGGTTCACCTTACTGCTAAAGCCCATGGTCCAGCAGAGTATCTCAGGTAAAGTCTAAAGGTGGGCTGAAAGCAAACACTTGTTGATGTGTCTTTCTAAAAAACAAATTAGTGTGCAGCTATTCTTCATGAGTCTGCTAAACTGAGACCCAGCCTTGTTGTTGCAGTCAAACAAAGGACTGAAAGCAAATACTTGTCAAATATGTTATTATGAGAATTCTGTGCTCCCTCATTAAATAATTTATTAATGATTTCTGGAGGAAAAAAAAAAAAAAGAAAACTATCACCAGATGAGTTATTTAACAGAACCCCACAAATTCAGCATGTAACACATTCATCAGAATCTATTCAAGCAGCTTCAATGCTTGGATAAACCACTGTTTTTTAATCTAATTTCCCAGGCAGGAAGGCTGCCAAAAAGTGCAAATGATGCTGTAAGAATGAAGAGAAGCTTTTTGTGGCCAAATACCTCGATGATGTTTACACAGACACTCAGCATCTCACTCCCTAAAAGTCACATTCCTATGTGTCATTTGGACACAGGATTTCTTTTTTTTTAAAATGTTTATTTCAGAGAAAGGGGGAGTTAAGGGTGTATCTGTCCACAGGACTGAACATATCACACCGGATTCATTACAGAGGGATGGATTGGAGGCAGCAATTCCTCTGTGCTGAGCTATTGAAAGTGAAATGGGATAATTGCCACAGTTACAACGAGACTGATCAAGCTGAGAGAAACAAGTTTCAAATTGTACCAATCAGCCCTAATCCGAAGGAGTTATTAACAGAGCTCTACCCTGGTGAGCCCGCATCTGCTAACTTGAGATAATGATTTGTATAACCCTTTATGAAAGTTCCAATTTATTCTAATTCAATAAGTGAAAGGCAGCGAGCACGGAGGGAGCCGAGGACGAGGATTCAGTGGGAGCCCCTCGGCCACTCTGCTCCTCCCAAGCGGGGCCAGAAGCTCCTGGTATCATCCACTGGAGGACAAAAGGAGAAAAAAAAAATCCAGTTTGGAGATCTTGGGGTTTTTTTTAAATATTGGGCATAGTACTGCAAGGTGCTTACAAAGATCAGCGTGAAGGTTTAGCCTTCAAACACCTTGAATTGGAGCAGCAGCGAGGATGTGGTACAGGAAGGATAAGGGGAAATGGCTTCAGACTGAAAGGGGATGAGTTTAGATTGGATTTTAGACAGAAAATCTTCTCTGTAAGGTGGTGATGTGCTGGCCAGAGCAGCTGGGGCTGCCCCTGGATCCCTGGAAGTGCCCAAGGCCAGGCTGGACAGGGCTTGGAGCAGCCTGGGATGGTGGGAGGTGTCCCTGCCCATGGGAGGTGTCCCTGGCCATGGCAGGGGGTGGGATGAGATGTTTTCTCAGGTTTCTTCCAGCCCAAAAACACGCTATGATTCTGTGAAGGGCAGATGTTGTCTCTTTCAGAACAAAAGAAACAATCCAGAATGCCAGGCCAAAGGAGGTTTTGCCAGGTGCTCAGGCACAAAAGCCTGCTGCTTCCATGGCTGTGGGCTCATCTTGCACCAGCACCCACGTTTTTGTGGACAGGGGGCTGCTCTGGGATGTGTCCTTTGCAGACTGAAGTAATGTCAAAGCCACAAGCCAGGCACTCATGAGAAGTCACTCCCTTGAAATGCCAGGTGGGATTTCCTCGGGTTTTTAATGGGTGGTGACACCAGAGCTCCACCTATCACAAAACACCCCTCAATAATCCACGGCTTCCTGCAGAAATCCTTATCACAGCCCAATCCAGAGCTGCCACGAGGCTGCTCCAGCTCGTACGAGACAAATGTCCCCGCTGCCTCCCCCTGTCCCCTCCAGGTGCACACACAGCCACAGAACCTGATTCCCTCAGGAATTAAAAGGTGTTTTACAGCAGGACACAGCCATTCCCACTCTCTGCTGGGCCCAGCACTAAGTGAACAAAAGCATCAAGATTTCTGCATATTGTTCTTCTCCTGAGGGGAAGCTTTATGTTATTTGCTGTGTTTGCACAGTGCCAGTACCTGAGATGTTTGCTTGGCTTTCTTTTATTCAAACACATTTGTTCCAGTTGCATTTCTGACCTATTTTACTGTTACATGAACACCCACTGAGTGATGGTTTTTGCCTTTGTTTCACATAAATGCCAAGAAAGTAAAAGTACCACAAGCACTTCAGTGACTGCTCTTGCAAAGTTTCATGGGCAAAAGGTTGTTTTTTTTTTTTCCCCTCTTTTTGTCCTTTTAATTATGCCTTAATATTTGGCAGACTTCTAATTGTAAAATATTTGGTTATCTGCTCAGGGCAGCAACACCACCTGAGAATTGAGATGGCCAGTGGTGCTTTTTTGGGAGTGACAGAGCTGGATACAGAGATGATCACAGACAGGCTGGAACATGAGATTTATTTGCTGACCTAGGAGTTACTATTCATTCTTACGCTCCTAAAATGCTCATTGAACAATTTCAGAGGGAGACATTGCTGAAAGCCATTTATTCACCAAATCCAAAGAGTTTCTGCTCCTTTCTCTCAGAAAATACAATATTAATCATAATTTCATATACAAGCTCCAGATTTTCTCAGTTTTACTGCTATTTTATGGGCACAGCATCTGCCTTGCTCCTCCCTGAGGTTACTGCCTCGATACCATGGGAGTTCATTAGCTGCTGGGGGAATGTGCTGCCTTTCTAGAGCAATGCAAGTTTTCAGTGTGTCCTCTGTTGAAATATTGACTGAAGACTACTTCCCATTGAAGTTAAAACCATCAGTCTTCCTTTTCTTTCCTTTTTTTTTTTTTTCTGTTGAGGACTTTAAACAATATTTGAGTGAGTCCTCAACTGCCACTGAGGCTTATCCTGTTTATGTCAGGCTGTGTGGGAGCATGATATGCCACCCCAATGCTGGCACCTCTTAAATTCACACATAAAGTCAGTCCTGAACTCCAGCTGAGCCTGGTTTTCTGCCAACTTCCACATTGTGTAGCCTGAAAAATAGGGTAGCAAAGTTTCAACAAAAGAAAAAAAAAAATAAATTGAATGTAGCTATGGAGAGGGAAAAGAGTCACTGTCAACGTTAATGACACGTTGCACTGTGATTGAGACAAGGATTGGATTGGGTCAGGGGGAGGAGGGAGGCATGCACAGCTCTGAGTGTAGCTGAGTGTTTAGTGGCACAGGTTGAAAGGAAAAAAAAAAAGTGAATGAAATTCATGTTTCTGTGGAAAGAATATAAGGAAGTTACTTGTTTTCAGACCAGTTTCTGCTCAGGACAAAAATAGCATCCTGGAGGCTGAAATAGGGACTGAAATCCCTGGGATAACCTGCCCAGAGCAGGACTGATTACTCCAGCACTGAAGTGGGGTTGATGGATTGCCAGGCCACTGCCTTGGCACTTCTCATCTGCTGCACAAAGACTTGGGTCATGCAAAGCAGCGAGCGTGGAGCTGGATTCTCCTCCTTTTGTCACAGTGATTCATTTCTTACTCAAGGTCATTAGTTCTTCCATGTGGAGATCCATTACTGGCAGCCATTTCCTGAGCACAGTGAAATGCTTCCTGCAGGTTCTCCATGAAGTGAGAATGATATCAAGACCTCGTGCTGCACAGTCTCAGAGTTGAAATTGCCTATGAAAATGTGTAAACCATGTTCCTCTCTCTCAGGGCACCTGGAGTTTTGTACTGATCACAATGAATCAGTGCATGGAAAACTGAAAAACTCCCACAATATTTTAAATATTCATCTGGTGGGAAAAGATGGATGATTTCTTACCAGCTACTAGGAGCAAAGCTGAAGGAGATTTCATCTTTACTCTCCAATTTAGCCAAAGCACATCACAAGCCATCCAACAAAGCACAAAAAAACACTTCCCAAGCTCATTCCATGTTAAGGAGGCAGCACAAGAGCTGAGCAAGACTGAGGAAAGATACACCCCCCCTCCCTGCTATGCATTCCCCTTCTTTTTCTCCTGTTTTCCTCACTGGAGTAATGGTCTCCTGTATAAACACCCTCCGTCTCCCATCCTCACCCACAGAACCTTCCATAGCGGAGATGGACTTTTGCATCTCCAGATTCAAGATGAAAATAGAGACAAGATGGTCAGGAGGAGGAAAAAAGAGATTTCAATTGACCCTTGGTTTCTGTTTGACCGTCACAGCTAATTGAATTGCCTTCAGTCAGTGCCAGGATTTGATGGCTGCCTTAAGAATAGGGCTGGCAGAGTAACAGGGGATGACAGCTGCTTTCTGCAGCTGGTTCCAAACCAAGGAGCAGGTCAATGAGCATGGATGAACTGGGCTTGAAAGCAAAGAAGTACATGTGCACTCTCCTCCCAACACAGGCTGAGACATGAGAGGAATTGCCATTTCTCTTTTTTCACCAATTCAGCACAAAATATCTGGACAAATGTCACTGCGTTGTGGAAGCTGCTGAATTTTTGAGCAATTTGTTTTTTACCCCTCTTTCCTGTCTATAATTTTCCTAAGCCCATTTTTCTGTCCAGTGGCTAGGATGGAATCAGTAATCGAAAAGCAGCACTGCTGAAATCAATCGAAAAAGTCATTAAGCAGCTGTGGTGTAAAAAAAACCTCCCCTGCCCTGAACCCTGGAGCTGGTCCCATTCATCCAGTTCCAGATGCCCAGCTGGGAGAGCGTGTCCTGCAGATCCACCAGCTGCAGCCAGGAATGGCAGAAGCAGTCTCCTGGTAAATTTAGATTTCTTGAATCTGCCACCAGGCTGACACTTTGATAAACAGCCACGGTTTCAGCAAAGGTTTGGAACGCTGGCTGCCTGCTGCTAATTGCTCCGTGGTGCTGAACCACCAAACCTGCTGTGACTCAACCTGAGCCACCTCCCTGTGATGCTGCCAGGGGACATCAAGGTCCCTCCATCCCTCTTCAGCCCAGGGGCCACTTGATGGCTCTGTGCACGAATCCCACCCAGATTTACGGCTGGGCCAGCTGCTGTGTCAACAGAAACAGAAGCTGGGGCCACCAGGCTGTCACTGCCAGCCAGAGCTCCCTGCAGAGGCCACCGAGCTGTCGGTGATTCAGTGCCACGGGGCCGAGGTGCCCTGAGCGTGGGGAGCTCCCAGGTGATGGAAAAGGAGAGCAGAGCACTGTGGATGTGCTCTGTGTGGCTGTATCTCCTCACTCAGGCAGCCCAAAATGCTCCTGTGCTGTGAGCTCAGGGAGGGAGCAAAGGAAATAAAGTAAACTAGAGGTTGGATTTCTGAAAAGGAATATCTTGTCCTTGTCCAGCTCTGAACTCTGGCCCTGAATGCTGAAAAGTTGGGCTATTTTTTTAAATCTGGCCACAGATATTTCAATGTGTTATGTCAGGACCATAAAACATCTCGCTATGACAAGTGATTCCTCTCTAAGCTGATGCTCAAATACTTTATGGAAAACAAAGGCATAAAATACAGGCAACTGATATCTAAAGAAAGAGAATGACCTAACTTGTCAGTGAAAGTTATCATGGCTTTTTTCACCAATGAGTATCTTTTTCTAGCTTTCATTAAAAATGGAACAAGAGCAAACCCACTCTTAAAGGAGACAGATTCCTTATTTGCCTTTTTTTCTTTTTTAAAATGGGATATACCACACATTACTTCTGATTGAGCCAATCTAATTCTCAAATGGAAGAAATTAGCATGACAACCAGTGACTTCTCTATAAATAGAGCAATTATCAGGAGAAAAATAAGGTCAAAATGTATTTACTACTAATTCAAAATCTTAGTGAGCCACTGAACAAGTGATTTGCTATAACATGGAAATGTCCTGAGGGGATGAGTTGAAGTTGAAAAGCAGAGCTGTACATGTGGCTGCCTGCAATTTTATGAAGTGAAAGTATTTGAAAATGCTGTTTTTCAAGGCTGTGGGCACAGAGCCAGCTGTCTTTCTGGCATGTAAATCATATCTATCACTTTAAACCTTACAACTCAAAGGTACCCCTTTCATCAGGGGCAATTAATTAATGAGAGGACAGAGACTGGGCAACAGAATATACTGATATAAACTGAAGAATCTCTCAGACTCCTGTTTAAACACTCATTACTTTTATTATTACAAGAAGTGTAACAGGCTGGCTGGATTTTTGGACAGCACTAACAAATTTCCACCTGGAAAAGGACAAATCCAAGGAACCACATTTCACTCACACTCGTCATAACCTATCCCTGTATTTATGGTTCCAAGCACTGTGATCACTCATTCTGCTGGAATTTGTAAATGATGGAGATTGATCCCAATACAGGGCAGATTTCTGTCATGTCAGTCACAGGGAAGGGTTAAGCTGTACCTGGGTTTATGTCCATAAACACACAGGTTAAAAGTTAAAGGAGATGAGCAAGAATAGTCTGAAGTCAGCCAGAACACTTGCTCTGCTTCCCTCTGAGAGTGAAAAGTGGTTTTGTATCAGACACTGAGTTTTTGGAGGTGCCCTGAAATTTTCTAGAGAGTATTCAGCAGCAAATGATATCTGGGAAAGATTTAAGATGTGGATGGTGGGAATAGAATGTCCCTTCTGCTGAATAAGAGGGTGAATTGTTCTTTTTATCCCCGCTGGTAACAGTGGATTCCTTGTGGTGAGAGAAAACCAATCCTGAGCAGCTCGTGGGGCTCAGCAAAGGCTCTCCCTTGTCCCCACTGTGTGTATCCATGGCTCCTGTGAATCCCTGGGATCAGTGATAGTAAAAGGTTCCAAAATCTTAGAAAATTCGAGGACTTGGGTTTGGAAAGCCCTGGGAAAAGCAGGCCCTGGGAAATGTTAAGCCTTGTGCTTGCTAAAGACCAGGTCAAGCTGCACCTGTGTAGTCAGTATATGATAAATGATACAATTGTTAGATGTGATTAGATATAATTATTGTTTAGAGAACATGGGGAACCATGTTAGGGGGCTAAGGGGGATCACGAGAAATTCATGCTTGGGTAAAAACAATGTATACAATAGAACAATGTAAGTTTAATAATTAATATGTAAGTTGCATAACAATAAAGTATAAAATATGTTCAACTCGAAAACTCAAATGGGGTCAGATTTGGGTCTGTGTACCCCTGACACCCAGAGCTCTTTAAATAAAGCACCTTCATATAACCATTGGTGGTTGTGTGTGATCCTGAACATCAGAGGCTCCCCAAACCTGCAGGAGCCCTGCTGGGCTGTGAGCAGGCCCTGGCTTTGTGCTCAGGATGAGGAGGCTGCAGTGTTCACTTTTCCCTCTCTCTGTCCTCCCTGTCACCGTGCCAGGTCAGAGATTGTGCATAGCCCCAGTAATTAAGCCAGATAAATAAAATCACATTGCTCATAATTACTGTGGGCAATTTTGTATAATTAGATGTTAAGTGTGGTAGCCACTCTCCTTTATGGCCCTAGATAAGTACCTGCACCTTGACTTAGAAGAAGCCTGGTAGGAAATATAACTGCTTTGTTGCTCTCTGTGTAATTAACTACCATTAAAGCCACTAATTAGATCATAAGTTTTAAATAAGATGCCCTAATTATCTTTGGTACACAGTGAACTGATTTGCCAGGGCAAAGCCTTTCAAAAGTAAAAAAAAAAACAAAAAAAAAAAACCCAAAAAACTTTTGGCAGCTCTCAGGGTTATTTTTCTATGTCTCTAAGTCTGCATGTTCCAGGTGAAGAAGGTAAATTTGGTTGTTTTTATTGTAGTGGAAAACCCAAACTTGGGGAAGAAGAGCAAAGCAGTGAGTAAAGCCCCGAAACACACAGCAGGTGATCTACAAACAGGTGCAAGTGTGTGCACATGCAGGGGAGGTTCTTTCTTCCACAAAGGAATGCATTTTGTAGTGATGCTCTGTCTATTTTGTACTGATGATCTGTCTATTTTGTAGTGATGATCTGTCTATTTTGTACTGATGATCTGTCTATTTTGTTTCTGTGGGTGACACTGCACTATAGGGGAAGTTTGGAGGATCTCACTGAAGCAAAATATCTCTTAATTCTGATGTGTTTTAGGCACTCTCTGAATTGCTCAGCCAGCAAACTTTCTGATCTGCCTGCCCTAGGAGCAGAGAACAGTGTGCACAGCAAAGAGAATATAATCTAGCAAACACCTGCATCTGAACCCTGATTATATAAAAGTTTTGCCTGGTTGAAGAACAAATATTCCGTGTGGCTTAGCATTCAAAGTTCTCTGACTTTGCATTTCATGAGTTTCTGCTGTTTGAGCAGAGGTGAGGCAAAGCCAAGGCAATTCGTGGGGTGAGGACCTGCACGGAGATTTCCTGGTGTAAATTCCAGTCATACTGGAATTCAGACCCACTGAATATTCTCCCTGAGCTTTTCATCCATGCTAATTGGCAGAGAAATGTATGCCAGCCTGGCACTCCACTGTTAGCTCAAGGTTTTAGTTCAATCCCATCTTGGATTTTGAAGAATGACAACTGTGAACGCCAGAGAAAGGTAAAGCAGGAGGCTGAGAAGGCAAGGGAGGGCAGAACAGAGCAGCAGGAATGAGTGAAGGCTCAGAAAGAGCAACCACATCAAGCCTGCAGCCCCTTTGCTGCTTCCCAGGCTCAGGTGAAGCTGGAAAATCCTCAGGGTGGGACTGAGACAGGGCAGGGTCGGAATGATCTGAAGAATAAAAACCCCGTGTGGCAATAGAGTCTTTGAGAGAAATTGAGATACAGAGACATCTCTAAACTGCTTCATAATTTTGTGCTGGTAGGACCAAGCCTCTGCTTGGCCAGAGGTGAGAGGAGCTGTGGTTTGACAGCAGCAGTTTCCCCATGGCAGACACAGAGAGCTGCTCTCTCCCAGTCACTCCCACGCTGGGCTTTTCCAAAATCCTTAAATGATCCAAAATGTTGCAGACCTCAGATTACTGATCCTTTCCCCAGCAAGTGCCCCCTCCCACCCTCCCTCAGTGAGTGTCAAATGAGAGCTCCTCTGCTCTCAGGAAATCATGGAAATCACTTTCCCATCTCATCCAAGGGGAGCTGAAGTCTGTTCTTTACAGAGCCTGTGCTACAGGAGATTTCACTCCTGCCACAGCCCAAAGTTTCCCTGAGTAAGGGAAATATCAGGGTATTTTCCCTCACCTGCTCTACCATTTGGTCCCTTTGAAAATATAACTCTGCCAATGCATGGCCCTTCAGGTTCTGAAAGAGGCAAACAACTGAATATAAACCAGTCTTTCTTTTCCTTCCAGGTTTGCCCGTGGTGCTGGGCTCTCTTGGACCTAATCAGTTTATACTGAATTAAAAGAAATATTTCTACTTTCAGAAAGGTCTGAAGATCCAGGGCTTTTTCTGAGAGTCCTGGGTATTATTTGCCTTTGCTTCCTGCAGCTGCCAGACCCTTTTAGGGGTGAGCTATGGCTGTAATTTAATGTTCCTTTCCTTTGCACACCTTTGGCCCCCAGGAACACTTTGAAAGGTCAAAAGAAATTTTAAGCAGTCCTTCACTTCTCTTGCTGCACCCAAAAATAAAAATATGCATAGAAATACAAAAATAATCCCTAAATAACAATACTTGGTCCCATGCCACCAAGGACCCAGCACAATGTGGCATTTTCTCTGGGGTGAAGAAACTGTGGCTTCCCTTGTTCCCTTGATTAGCTGTGTGCAGATGTCTGAGATGGTGCTGTTCTTATATTCTTAAGGCAGCTCCAATAAAAGTCAAATAAAAATGAATCTTTCCTACTCCAGAATGGAACAATCTTCCTCACTGTTCCTAATTTTACTTAGAAATCTTTGAGTGTTGGAAAAAAAAGGAAAAAGGACCCAAACTTATCTGGTGGTTTTGTTTTTCTTCTCACTTGCCCTGCTCCGTTTCTCTCCTGTCCTTCCACAATTTTATCCTGCCAACATCTGTGGCTCTCCTTTGCCTTCTGCCTGAGCACAGGGACAGCAGAACCAAGCAGAAAGTTGTGCACATAAACAGCAATAAAAAATAAAATCACTTTTGGTACAACCCAAAGTCTCACAAGATATTTGCTACACCTTTAATTCCCTAAATGAATCAAGAGAAAATATAGTTTTTATCCTCTTCTACTGCCCAGCCACTCAAGCCCAGCAGCTTCATGTCCTTCACAGAGAGCTAAAATAATGCAGGAGATGATGTTGTGTTGGTGAATAACCAACACCAAGCACCCAGAGCAGCAATCCCAGCCTTTTCTGCAGGACCCTGAATTGCTGCTGGGGAAAGCTTTGGACACCCTCTCTCCAGGCTGTTGCCTCCTAGAATTTCAATATAAGATTAAATTTGAAATGTGCAATTAGTTGGCTAAAATAAAAAAAACCCTCCCATTCTCTACAATCAACACCAGCCAGTTGGGCTTTTTCTGAAGTGCTGCAGCTCCTCTTTATTTGGGGATAGGTTTTAGGACCTTTAGAATAGACACTTTTCCAATATCCCCATGTGCTAATAATAGGCATCACATTATTAGCAGAGTGTATGGATGGGATATTCAATGAAAGGAGCTTTTACAGGGATAGAAGTCAGGAAGAAGCCTCGGAAATAATATTAACTTTTGGAAAACTACCTAATAAAGCATTTTCTTAGAATAGATAGGGCAGAGCTTTTCTAACTCCACTTGTAACACAGAAGCTAAACCTCTGTCTCTCTTTTAAATAAAGCTTGATATTTAACAAAAAAGTGCCCCTTTGCAAAATTCCTGCATGAAACCTACCATTTAATTTTGGTAGTGAATGAGATGAAAATCAGAATTTAAAAAGTCGAGGTGTTGAGTTTTTTTGTTTGGTTTGGGGTTTTTTTTGTGATTTTTTTTTTCTTTTTTGGTTTTCTTTGCTTTGGTTTGAGAGTTTTAGTTTTGATGGTTTTTTTGGGAGGTCGTTTTGGTTTGTGGGGATTCTTGGTTGGGGTTTTTTAGGTATTTGGTTTTTTGGGGGGTTGTTTTGTTATGGGGGCTTTTTTGGTTCTTTTTTGTGGGGTTTTTTTGGTTTTTTGTGGGGTTTTGTTTGTTTATTTTGGTATTTAGTTGTTTGTTTGTTTATTTTCTAGAAACCACATAGAACAAAACTGAATTGGAAGCAGATTCATCTCTTCTTCCCCCTACCCATCATCGTGGGCAGCCCAACCAGAGCATCACTTGCTGTTCCCCCTTCCCTTGCTGCCTGCTCACCTCAGAGCTGCTCACACCTTTTGGGGGGACTAAACTGATCCCTTTGAAGTTCCCTTAAAAGAAAAAGGTGTGGGATTCAAGCTCCCTGCTGCCAGCATGGCAAGGAAAGAGGTGATCCTCACACCTCTGCTTTTTAACCCTTGCAGGGACAGGCAGAGCAATTCCACAGGGCTCACAGCTCAATGAAGGGCTGCCCACTGAACCCTCTGCAAAGCTCTGGACACTGAATCCCCTCCAACAATTCCTCCTGTGCTGTTAAACATCCACTTTGCCCAGTGCCTGAGCAAGATAAGGATGGAGATTCCAGGGACAGCCTGCCCTGTGCTCAGCCGGGCTGGCACCTCCCCAGCAGCCCTGCTCGCTGGAGCAGCCCGAGCAATTATAAAGGAAGGGTAATTGAAATAAGGGGAAAGTAACACTTGAAAAGGAAGCAAATGATTCAGAACATGCAGAGCCATCCACCCACATCAGCAAGGTCAGGAGGTGTATCAAGCTTGGAAGCAGAAATGCTTTTGTCTGGAAGGAAAGGAAAAGAAATCCTAACAGGATGCATTTATAAGCTGGAATTTGTTGTTTTCAGGGTTTTTGTTTTATGTTTTTCTTTTTTTCCTTAAAGCAACCCCTCTCAGTTTGTAAAATGAGAAGCAAAAAAATATATTTGAGAGAGAAAAAGCCTCAAGCAGCAGTTGCTGGCCAACAAGGAAGGGAGTGGGCACAGATGCCCTCCAAAGGATCTGTCTCTGCCCAGCCCTCCTGCCTTTTAAACAGACCCTTAACCCTTAACCCTACTCTTTCTCCCTCCAACCATATAAAACTCCAGACAATATCTTCCCTTCTGCCTCCACCATGACAAGCAAGAGCTTCCTCTGAAAGCTGTTCCTCCAGGATTTGCAGTGCAGCTGTTGCAGCTCCTGTGCCCCAGTTTCTGGCCCAGCTCTGCAGACTGAGCAGGAGCCTCAGAAGCTGTAAATTGATGTTGCTCCACTGATCCCAACAGAGCCAAACCCATTTGCACTTGCAGATGATCTGGACCACTGTTTTATAGACCCATTTTCCCCTCTGCTGCTTTATAATCACACCCATGCCAGAAGTGTTTTAGACTCCTTGTCTCCCTTGGAAAGATTTGAGAGCACCAAGACCCCTCCATTCATGGGACACTAAAAGCAGGGAGAGGAACTGGAAAGGTCCAGGTTAATCAGCTGAATTTGGCAAAACCAGAGAGCTCCCAGCCATAGCATGGCACATGCTTCATAAACCCTGGAGTATTCTCAAATTTATCTGAAATAATTGGAACACTATATTTACATTTGCTGCACCTTCAAATGCTGCTCTGTTGTCAGCTACAGATTTAACCAGAAGAATCAGCTATCAGTCTGATTTACTGCATTTTGGCATTTTGAATCCAGTCTTCCCATCCATCCCATCAGAGCACAGAGGGAAGGCTCTCAGAAAGTGAGAGTTTGGATGTTAAAACCTCTGAAATAAAAAACTCTTATGAGACAAATCTATAACACATAAACTGTGAATGGGAAATCTGCTTCTCCATGTTTTTGAACAGCTTAGTTCAGACATTTCCTGCTGAACATGGGTTTCCCAGGCAACATGGGATGGATTAGATCAGTGTCCATGCTTACCTGGACAGGATTATCTCCCTCTGCTCACGAGACTCCACATTTGGGACAGTTTCCTACCACACAGAAATTCAGAACTTGGGAGAAAATTTCCTTCTCAGGTACCACTTGTAAAAAAGCACCGATGTAAAGTTTGGTCAATCAGCACATTGTGAAGTATTTTATGTAAACCAGAAAATTTTGGCTTTCCAATCACACCTTTTTCATAGTCTGATAACTTTTGTTTTTATAAAGAACAGATATTCTGGTAACATTTTTTCTTTTTCTCACTTCAGCAGTTTTAAATACATCTTGTCACAGGCCAAATATTTTTCCTACCTTCCACTCTAATAATTTGACAGATCTGTGGGGAATGTTGCCCTCAAGTTAGGTTATTTGTCCCAGGAGTTCGGAACAAAAGTAGAAAGTACCTTCAAATTGTTGATTTTTTCTTCGTAATTGCCTTCCCTGCTGGCACCACTTGTGTTCATCAGCCCTTTAAATCCATGTGGGATGGGCAGCAGCACCTCTAGAGAGGCAGGGAGTAGCTGGATTTTTTTCTACCTGGCCTTTTTGTTTTAGTGTTTTTTAGCATTTATTTTCTTTAGGGTTCTATTTTCTATTAGCAATGAATTTTAACACTTTCTTGAAGTCCTTTCTGTATCTTTTAAGGAGAGTTAGACTGCCTATTATTCAGTTTATTTCTCTCATATTAAAATTTATTTTTCTATCAGATTTTAGCCTGGAACTAGGAAGCATTTTATATAGGCTTGGTTTTGTTGAGACCTGAAAAACCCAGGATTTGCTGGAAGAGGGTGCTAGGGAGCAGGGAGCTGGGAAAAGCAGGTCATGGATGTTTATATTTGGTTCATTTTAGGGGATATATTCAGATAAGCAGAGAGGTTTCTTAGTGCCTGAATGGGTCACTCCTGTTAATGACTGCCAGACCAGGGACTTCTAGTCCAGTTCTGAGCCCATCACTGGCACAGGCTGCTGCTTTCCTGGTATTTAGGATACTTTTAGTAGCTGTGACAAGTTCTGGGGGTCATTAAATCTACAAGCCCTTCCCAAAGAGCAGCTCCTCCTCCTCCTCAGGAGGCAGCTCCTGCTCTGCTTCCTGAGGTGAGGGGTCCCAGGGATGTGCCTCAGGGCTGGTGTTTATTTCCCTTCTGGGACCCTTCAAGGGAGGTCAGGACTGCTCTGAGATGGGTGGCACCAAGAGCTGATGTCTCAGAAAACTCTCTCCAAGCTGCAAATGAAGAGAGGAGGCGGCTGTGGCACAATCCAGCCAAATTATATTGATAATACGTAGTAATTATGTAGCACTTCACACGATCAGAGCACTTTGCAAACATTAACTAATTTACAGCATTTACAGAAAACAGATGTGCTTTTTCTGGGAAAACAGAGGGAAACACTGGCTGTGCTGGTGGAGGGGAGCAGTGGCCAGGCTGAGGGTTTGAGGAGGAGCTGGGTGCTGCTCCATGGAGCACCTTTGTAGCTGCCTCTACCTCCTGCTGGACCAGGAAAGGGAAAGCATCCTCCTCTTCCATAGTTACTGGGAATGAAGGGTGATTTCATTCTGCTAAATGATCTTTTAATGACCACGAAGAGCACAGGCTGCAGTTGAAGGCAAGGAAGCTGCTCTGCTGTGGTGACCCTCAGCCTCAGATGACAGGAGAGAGGCAGCTGATGGCAGCACACCCTGGCCCCTGGGAGCCACACACAGGTAGGATTGCTTTGGTAAGCCTAAAGCTGCATTCTGGTCTTTGAATCTTGATTTTTGTCTTTGTTCTTGGGTTTGTTTAACGCCCTGTGTGTGCCTGCCCAGCCTTCTGTGCTTGGAACACCCCCAGCTCTGCTCACATGGTGCCTTTTATTAAACCACTATAATTGCAGCTATAAATGACACAATGCCAGGTGTCCTAGACAGGCACAAGGGGGATGTGACTTTGCCTTTTCACCATGTGTAGCCTGTTTGGCCACCAAAATGAGAGGCATCTATAGGAAACCATCTTAGAAGGTGCTGGAAGAAAAATCCAACCAGCCATGAGCACCAATAGCTGAAGTTCCTGTGATAATTTCCTTTTCCTATTGCTGTGATCAGCCCTGTTTGCTTTGCCTCCTACTTTCTTTGCAGAGTAATTAAAAGAAAGATGTTTACATGGATAAGTGTTTTGCTATCAATGCCATCCACATTAACCTTATAAATTAGCCTTTTATGTGGTACTGTATCAAAGGGTTCTTGAAGTCTGATTGAATTATGCTTTATTTCCTTGCCCAGTCCCTTGTCATTGTCACCTCCTCAAAGAAATTAATCAAGTTTGTTAGGCATGACCTCCTGTTAGTAAATCCAGGACAACTCTCTAAACAGTCTGTACTTGCTCTGATGTCCCTGAGCAGGGAATGTGGACTTTAAATTTTAAAATATTTTAAAGCTGTGTTTAAGGGGTGGAGGGAGGGACTGGAGGGCAGGATCTGCCTAAAGGATGAGGGCTGTGTTGAGGCAGGAGGGGAATCCTTGTAGCACCACAGGGGTGGGTGAAAGAGCACCAAAGATGGTCCAAACAAGCTGTGGGATGCTCCAGCAGTGCTGCAGGATGGTGCTGAACGGGAAGAGAGGAGAAGAAAACGGGATCTGTGCTGCTCCAGGGCTGGGCTGTGCCACAGAGCACGGGAGGAGCTGCAGAGCCAGGGGATGTGGCTGTGCTGAGGTGCAAAAGCTGAAGCCTGGAGGGAGATGAGGAAGGTTTGGGGGCATGGGCAGTGCAGCAGTGAGGGCTGGAGGCTCTGGGCTGGGACAGAGCAGGGAACAGGGCTGGGAGAGCTGGGATCCAGCAGTGCTGCAGTGCAGAGGAGCTGTGCAGAGCCGGGGGAGGGAATGCAGGGAGGGAGACTCGTGGAGTGATGCAGTGCAGAGCCAGGAACAGGGAAAGCTGTGCTGCAGATCCCAGAGCTCAGGTAGGATTTGGGGAAAGAGCAAGGACTGTCTGGATGCTGAAAGGCTGGAGCACAACAGCTCTGGGCACTCTCTTGCCTCTGCCAAGCACAGCAGGAGGGAGACAATGTTCTTTTAGGAAGGCTCAAAAATAATTTATTTCCTAAACTAGTCTTTATTTAATTATTTTTTTTTAAATAACTGGGTTTTTTTTCCAAGCTTTTTCTCCTTTCCTGTGAGGGTGAAATTTGATTTGACATGTGACTCTTGTGTCATCAAATGGCTCCAGGAGCTGGGGCTTTAGGAAAAAGATGAATGATGGGATCTGCAGATGTGAGCTTAGGAAGCACAGTCACAGTGACAGCGGGAGCAGAGCTGTATTCCTTTGATACTTGAATGACTGCTTCCTTTCATTTCAGTTTTCACTTTCATTATGTATTTTGCTGAAGAAACTACTCCTTTTTTTTTTTTTTTTTTCTCTTAAAACTGCTTTCACCCAGTCCTGAATAAGATTCTTCCATCTTAGTGGGGTGCAATGGTGGCTTTACTGGACAAGGAAATGTTCAGTTTTGCTACAGAAATACAGCAGGTCCTAATCAAGAAGATTATTGTCCAATTACATATGTATTTATTTTGTTTGTGTGTTCTGTTGGTGTTAATGCTTGGGTGGAACTTCAGCAGAACTCGAAGTCAACCTGCTTGAAGTCAGGAGAAAGTGATTATTCTTTTTTACTTGATTTCTGTTTCCTTTCAAAATATCTATAGGGTTTTTCTGCATTAAAGACTATGAGGTTACAAATTCCAGTTTAGGAGAAATTCTCTGCTTGAGGGACAGGAACAGATTTTGAAGCACAAGTGTGTTGCTTCTTCCTATAGCACTTGTCACAAATCAAGACATTCACTGAACAAAAAATGCTGAGCCTTGGAAGTTACTTAGATTTTAAACTTAGAAAAGTGAAATGTGTTTAAAAATATCACATGAGATCTGTGTGAGGATATCTGGTTGTGTGGTGGGCAGGAGCTCTGCTGAGGATGCAGAAAGACAGGAACAGCTGATGGAGCTGGGGCTGTGGGCATCAATTCCAGAATGGCACCTAAACACTGAGAGGACTTTTACCTTTCCCACGTGCCCCAATGGATGCCAGCCCATCCCAAAATCTTATCTTGCACCTGAAATGTTCCTCTAATTTTTTCCTGGAAGTGCCCAGCCTCCCTCACTATGTTTCTGGATAGGAAGTTACATTTCTCCTAATTAATTTAAATGTTTTTAATTTCTAGTTGCTCATGGCTGAGCCAGTTTCACCAGGAATCAGCACAGATGTAGCACTGTTCAAGCAACACCCTTAGAAGCAAACCCTGAGAGCAGGTCTGCACAACCAGCTGGGAAAAGAGCTGTTATTTGCTGTCACCTCCCAGAAATTACAGCTGGAGCTGTTATTGTTCCCTAGCACCGTGTCCCAGATGGTCAGAGGGACCTGGAGTGCTGAGGCTGATCTGCAGGGAGTTGTCTTGGTCTCTTCCAGCAGGTTGGAGTGTGATTCTCTGTCATCACACTCAGCCCTCCTGAAAGGGGAGCAGGAAATGCTCACCTGGTTATCTGCTTGGATCTGGAAATAAAAGGCAGGGAGGGTGATCCCTCAGCAGATTATTCCCAGGTTTAAACATTACCCAGGTCTTTCCTCTATTCAGCTGCCTGCCTGCCTTATTCTCTCCTCGCTGGGATTAACAGATAAGAAGATGGAGTGCTCAGTGAAAACTGAGAGGTTTTGTTGGTAGATCTGTTCATCTATCAAAGTCCAGGCTGCAGCCTTTTTTTAAAATTGACTCTGCTACTTTTCTTCTTTCATAAATTACTCTAAAAAAATAGAGACAAAAGGCTGCCAACTGTGTTAGTTCCTGGAAAAATCCTTCTTCTGTTTAATGTACAACTCTTGAGAGACATTTAAAAGTGAGACGCAGCCATGTGTGAATGTCTGTATATATAGAGCCATCTCACACTGAAGAATTTCAGCAGCTCACATGCTGACTGTGCTGCAGATTCCAGAGGTTTCTGTTTCAGTCTGGGGAGGTCTTTGTGGTCAGCCCTTGAGAGAGGAGGCTCTTCACTCACTCACATTGGCTGCATCATCCAGGGAGATGTTGGTACCCAAACCTAGCACCTCTTCCCAGTTATTCCAGCTTGTTTGGGCACAGGAGTCTGGCAGCCAAGTTGTTGCCATGTCTGCAGCTTTGTGGTTTAGGGACTTTGCTCTAAAGACCAAAATTCTGAATTTCTTTTTATGTTTATCTATTGCCATATCCTAGGAGCTTTTCCTTGGGATTTCTGCAGAAGAATGGGTGTTTCTCCTGGTTCTACCCTCGTGCACACCTCTGTAAACTCCTGCTGCAATGGAAATGTCATTAAAGGTCCTTTTCCAAGAGTGCTGGCAGGAATTCAGCTGGTAGTTCATAAGGAAAACACAGAGGCAGCTGTTGATCAGAGCATGGGCAGTCTGGAGGTTCACTGATAAAAAAATCTTACACTTTGAGTGTTTAGGAAACACTGTGACCTCCAAAATATGACCCGAACTGGTAATGCCATTCCACAGAATTGTGTTTTCTTGCTATTTCTTCTCTCTCTTACCCCACTTTTAAGTCACTGCTGCTGTCAAAAATCCACGGGGAGATGGGAGTACTGAATAGCTCATCTCTCTGCTGGAACAGGTGGAGATTCACCTGTTCTTTAAAACTTGAAGTCACTATTTCTGTTTTGCCTTTCTCCATCAGAGGGTTTTTCACACCTGGTATGTTCCTATTAAGAATCTCCATTCACTGTCAGGCCACCACCTCTTAATCTTTTGCTTTAACACATAAAGTGCCTTTATCTGCTCTGAAAACAGACCTTTGAGTGAGTGCTTAGAGCTCTCTGTGCCTTCATTTGTGCTGGGCTCTGTCAGAATTTCAGTGGAAAGCACCAGGCACCTACAGTGAGGCTGAGAACCTCCAATGAGATGAACAGAAAACAAAAAAGCCTAAGCCAACGTACTTTAAATTCTTGATTTCTAATGTCTCACAGATTATGTAGGAAAGTGATAATGAGAGGGAGGCAGAAACAAGAATTTCTGGTTCAAACAACACCTTCAGGTATTTGCAGTAACTTACAGGACTGGTCCTAGGACAGGGTTTGGCTGACACTGTGCTGTGCACAAGGGTGGGATATATTAACTTAGAAACTGCTGAAGAACAGAGGAGTGAGTGCAGAGCCTGAACCAAAACTTCCAGATGGAACAGCTGCTTCTAATGGTCACCAGCTTTGTCCCAAACTTCAACCCCTTCTTTCCCAAGCAGCAGAGAGAGGATGTTGCCAAGTTTTTGTCACTTGGGGAGGCACAGCCCTGCTCAGCTCCCCCACTGCAGTGGAAAGGAGCAATGTTTGTGCTCACACTTGATTTTGTTCTGATTTGGGAGTACAGAGCAAAAGGAATAAAAGAGGCAAAAGGACATCAAATATCCAAGGTGCCCAAAGGAGTGGGGAATGGTCATTACAGAGCAATAGATGAGAAAATTCTTTTGCCTTTAAGGAATAAATGAGAGAGTTTAGTGTTTGCTGCCTCCAATTTGCTTTCATTAAACCCCAGTGTCTGAGGGAACAAGACAGAGATTTCACCTGCAGCAGACACACGAGGACAGACTGGCATTTGACCTGATGAAGAGCTCTGGACTCAGAACTCTTCTGGACTCTCCTTGTGAGTGCTCCATGAACAGGCTGAGATTTCCCCCTTCCTAAAGCAGTTTTATCCTCCAGAGCTGCTCTGTGCACTGCAGGCAGCTGCCCAGGCTGCCACCCTTCCCTCTGTGCCCACGTCCCAACATTGGTCCCCTCCATCACCCGCTGCCACCTCACCCCTGCCCCGCCACCCCTGGGGAGTGATGTCTGCACGCCGTGGATTTGGTCACAAATCTTGATTGGATTTTATGCTCCAGTGCATTCAGTTTACAAGGGCAAAACTTCTCTTGGCACTTTGCACCAGGCAGCCTTCCCTTACAGGAACGGGTTTTCCAACAGGAGCAAACAAATGCAAAGCCAAAGTTGTTTTCTGCAGCGCAAGAAGATTTTTTTTATTATATTTATTTTTTCTTGATTTTTGCCCAGTTCAGGTGACAGACCAGCAGAACTGAAAATATTTGTCAGGCAGTTTTTCAGAATATTTCCTTTCACTAAACATTGAAAAAAACGTAAAGTTGAGCATCAGAGTGGGGAACTCATCTGTGTTACCAATGAGGAAGATTCATCCTTTTTTTGCTGTCATGAAGTTTGCAAAGTTGCTTATGTCGGCTTTGGTTTCATTGTCAGACGACTTAGTTCCAGTTGAGCTCTTCCATTTAAGCTGTTAAACAAATGAAAAGCAAAATTGTCACTTTTAAATAGAGTCCGCACATAATCACATTTTGAAACGGTCCTCTGTGGTAGGAGCAGGAGTTGTGTGCATTATGATATTGAATTTTAAATAATATATTACACAAAATAGCTTCCAATTTGATTTGGGAGGGATATATTTTCATGAATTATTGAGTATTTGATTATTGTAGAAAGCCTTTGCTGTTCTGCAGTGAAACTGTCACTCTCCCAGGCCTATGATAGATGAGTTTGGTTATCAATATTTAAAGTTCCGGTCAGCCCGTGTGCCTGGCTGCTGATACTGGTGACACGGACTAATCAGTAGTAATGTATATGTGCCTCCTGTCTCTTGTTTGCCAGGCAGAGCTGGAGCAAATTGAGTGGAGAAGATTCCCAAGTGATTTGTGGACGGGTTTGTCATTCTGAGCAGGAGCCCCTTTGACACCACTGCATAGAAATGAGGTGGAGAGAAGTTTGCTGGGCTCTGGGAGTGGAGGTGAGCAGAGCCCAGCAGACAGGAGCCTTTCTTTTCTGGGGTGATAAGAGCTGAGCAGCATTTACAGATAGGAGAATTTAATGTGAAAAAGAGAAACTGGCAACCATCAAGGGAGTAAAATTTTCCTGTCATCCACCAGAATATTCTGAGTTGCTGAATATGAGCCCAAACTTCCTGGAGGGTTGTTAACCCCAGAGACACCTTAGGGACTTGTGCAAGTAAGACTGGGACTTTTAAAGGTCTTTGAAAACCCTGTATCTTTCTGTGGAGAAGCAGCCTGAGTGCCCAGGACCTTTATTTTTATTGCTGTGTCCACTCAGAGCGTTGTGTGAGGGGAATTGCTGGAAAATTCCTCCTGATGTGCTCCTACACTGTTGTGCAAACCAAATATTCCACAGGGATGAAGAGGCTCATCATCTGCTGCTCGAAAAGCAAAGCCCTGTACTGAGTGACCTCTTGCCCCAGATGGTGTGGAGATGACAATGACTCCAAACAGGTTAATTAAACCCAAATTGCCTGGCTCTGCTTGGAACGCTGCAGGAGAATTCTGCAGGCAGAGGTTTGCAGAGCTGGGCTGCGGTTGCAGGCAGGAGAGAACCAAAATAAAAGAAGCACTGTTGCAGTTAATGTGCTGACTTGTACTTGTCTAATTAAGGCTGGATGTGCCAGTGGGTAACAACAAAGCAAATGACAAATATTGTGGAAGCTGTCACTCCGTGGAGTCCCTGTAAGAATTGAAGAGCACTGTGCTTTGGCTACCTGCTTTGCAAAAGGGGTATTTAGCGTTAATTCATTGATTTCAATTTCATTGATTGGATCAGGAGCCAGAGGAAAACCAAACAGTTTAATTTCTGTAGCTCTTGTACAAGAATGGCTCACGGTTTTGTTTTCAAAAGGGAAAGGAGAAGTAGGAGAAAGGAGAACTTGCTGCTACACAAGGGTTTAAAAAGGTGAAAAGAGCAGTACAAGTTTGTTTCTTAGAACAGGATGAAACGCTTTTATTATGGGACAGAGGAAAGCAAAAAAGACCCTGGCTTGTCCTTGTGTCACTCCTGTATTTAGTAGGTGTGTATTAATCAGAAAGAACTGTAAACTGCAGCACACAAACCCACCCATCCCGAGCCTTTTGTGTCCTTATAGCTGCTAATTACAGCCTAATCAGACTGGTAATCACTGGAGAGGAACCTTGGCAGCCTCTGAAAGGTACCAAAGATGTCACAAACCACATCAGCATCACCAAGGCCACTTCAGTCCCCAGGAGCACTTTTGATCGACCTCTTTCGTTCTCCAGTTCCATGCAGGGGCAGGAGGCAGGGGAGATTTCAGAGCAGGCTGTGCCCTTTCATTCGTGGGTGAGCAGAGAGCTGGGGCAGCAGGGCAGGGGCAGGATGGTCCAGAGGAGAGTGATAGCTCAGGAGGGTAAAGCTTCATCTTGTTATGGCCCCATTTCCCCCTTCTTTCTTCTCATTTCCCTCTCAAGAGTCTCATCTGCTCTCCTGGAGAAGGAAATATCTTTGGGTAGAGCTGTAAAACCTTTATCATTCCCGCTGTCTCTCTCCAGAGATGTTTTCCCTCTTGCCACTGATTGCACTGACATTCACAGAAGTTAAACATGTTTCAGGTTAGGGGATTTAATGAATCAGAAAAGCTTGGTGTGGTCAGAGGGAGGGTTCTCTGTACCACAGATGTTTGTCTATAACTGCACACCTCCCTAGTCCAGATCCTTCCCTCACCTCCCCCTCCTTCCTTGCTTTTTTTGGATGGATTTATTCCGTGTCTGGGGTCAGTCCTGGCTCTGTTTGGTCCATTTGCATAAGCCTGCAGTAAGGGAAGGAGCTGACAGGGAGGTGTTCCTTGCTCTTAGTCTCATAATTTAGCTCAGAGCTGTGCTTGGCCTTTGGGGATGGCAGGTTTCCAGCTGATGTGCTGTAATAACATGCACACAGGCTTCATATTTAAAAATTCACACAGGCTGAATAATTACAGTGTCCTGCCCAGCAGTGGGCTCGGTGACATGTCCTGAAGAACCTCGCTGACCTGAGATGTTTTAGAGACCAGGGAAGGGCAAAGATGCCGTGAGCTTTTGTTTCCTATTAACTTTGTGGACTCAGAAGAGGCCAGGTTGTGCCCCCAGGTGACTAGCAGGAGCACAATAAAATCTAGAATTTCTCAGTTTCCTTGCTCATATCCCTTATCTTCAGGAAGGTTTTAAATAAGACCACCTGCATTTATAACCTTTTGCAGTTCCTGCCTGGCTTCATCAATAATGTATTTCTTACCCGTTCTCCTGACTTTGGGGAAATGTGAGATTTGCCTCCTGAATACTTGAGATTGGACTCATCTCTGGTTCCTGGACAAGTCCTGGAACAGCTTTTATCTTTACTTCATTGCAAGGGTTGTCACTCTTGCCTGAGAAATGACAAAGCCATCCCTGTCCCTTCAGCAATGCCTGGTCTCTGCTGTCAGAGTTTGCCCTGAGCATATCAGCAGCTTCTGTGAGGGGATAGTTTTTTTTCCCATATTGCTCTAAATATTTTAAAGAAAATTCTCCCTCCCCTGCTGTGCTTTCCTGGATGTACTGGGACTACTGGGTTGGAACTTAACTCGAAACTAGTAAAATTTCAAGAACATCTGAAGAGAATCTTAGTCCTGAAGTCATGTTCAAGGACAAGTTAGGGCTCCTAGAGCAACTGGGGACCCCCTTGGCTCTCCTAATTATCAACAGCCAGGTTAAAAGGGCGTCCCATGGTGTACTCTGGAAGAAGAATTCCTAAAGTCCTGTCAGGTACATAAATCCCATGAGAATTTGAATCCATACTGTCCTGTAAAATGCTGATGCTGCTTTGTCTTGGAGTATGGGAGGGCTTGGGCAGTAACTGTGCAAATAATGTTGTCTGGCATTGTTCTAATCGCTCATGTGCACTCAGCTTAGTGCTGTAGCTATAAATATTTCAGCCCTGTTCCTCTTACCTGGGTTCATTAAGCACTTAAAGGCCCATAAGTGAGGCAGCAGCGAGGGAAGCAGACCCCAATCACGCTCTGCAGAGCTCAGAACTTGTGTGCTGCAGCGTTCCTCAAAGGATGTGCAGGTGGCACTGCCTGAGCTGTGTTTGGGACACCTGAACTCCTCCTCTGGGCTTGAACAGATCTTGTTTCAGCCAACAATTTAAGAGGATTTTTTGCTGTTCCTTTTGTCTTGCCTCACCTGACAGGTGCACAACCTTAACCGCAGTTTAAGGCAGGGTTTTGGGGCTGTCTGGCTGGGTACCCAGCTCTCTGTGCCCACCTGAGAACTGCACAGATTGAAACACACAAGTACCAGCCGTGTTTTAATACTCCAGGGCCATTTCCTATCCATTAAGGGAGAGAACCCAAGGCATGAGGCTTCTCCTACAGGACATTAACCCCAGCTGCCCTTTGGCTATTTGGGAAGCAGGCTGAGGTTGATGCTGTTATTTTAACACAGCTGCAAAGGACAGGAGTGGCAAAGCAATTCGAAGAAATATCTCCTAAAACATGGGGTCTTTTCCCTTCATTTGTGGCTGTCTGGAGCGATTTTCCCTTATGTAGGTTATAGCCCAAGTGTTATCATGAACCCATTCTGGAGGAGGAATTTCCTCAGCTGGTCTGGAGGGTGAGGCTGCTGCTGGATGAGTCCTTCTGGTTATGATGGTGGTGGTTGTAATGAAGGAAAAAAAATCTCTCTGTGGATAAATCACAGCCATAAATCCTCTCTGTGCTGCAGGAATCATATGGGATCTTCTCCAGGGAAGAGCATTCTGGGGAATCTCCTTTGAGAGATCAGGAGCAGCCCCGATGTTTTCTCTTTGAGAAGGGGCAGTCTATGGATGGCACAAAGGGAGGAGAGTTTTATTTGCTGGGAAAGTGCTGACTGGGCCATCAATCAGCCCTCATACAAGCCTGGAGTTATTAATAAAAAACCTGGTAATCTAACACCTGCTCTCAATCTTCTTTTTGGAGGGCATAAAAAGCCACAAGATCAGCCTCAGCAGTTTTGTGCATCTCCTGGACTTGTTAAATCTCTCTCACTTCCTTTAACTCACTTCCTGAAATCTTAAGCATCGATGCTTTATGCTCTGCCTTGTAAATGAAGCCTGTTATTATCATTGAGATAGTGTTTTTATGGCATAAATAATGAGCTGAAACAGGGGAAGAGGCGTTGTGTGGAATTACTGCCTGAACTGAGATGGAAATAATCAATATGTCCTCACTTACAAATCTCATCTGCATGTCGGCTCCATGTCCCTGCCTGTCTCACTCCCAATTCATTGCACAGGAGGCCCAATAAAACATGCTGGTGTCATTGATCTGGTTTATTCATAGCTGGAGATAGAAATGCATCATTCAAAAGGAGTGGAAGGCCTTCTCCTTACTGCCCCATCCTGATGGGAATGTCCTGCACCCCAGCATGGCTGGAGGAGAGCGGTGGGAGTGAAGATTCAGGGTTCATCTCTGCTGTTTGGAGCCTGGCTCACCATGTTTTCGTCCTATTACATGTGGCAGAGCAAAAGCAAAAAGGGTTTTTTTTTTAGGTTACTTTACCTTATCCATCACTTCACTTTAATGAGAAGCTTGAGTAGGACCTGGGTCTGCAGTTTCAGTAGTTTGGTCTGGAGACATTTGAGAATTATCACAGGGCAGGACAATAATGGTTTAAATTGGGTGTTTGTAGCATCCATAGAAAAAGTTGGACTCATGATATAATGAGAATAATAAAAAACCCCATGGACATGGTGGTGGCAGAGGAAGTGTTTATCAACTAGCAGGTCTGGACATGAGCAAGAGGAGGAAAAACCAGCACTGAAAATATTGCTTTGGGAGGGAGAAAACTTCGTGTGTCTCCACACTTGCAGCTCCCAGCTGCAATCCAGAAGGTTCTGGTTCTATTTCTATAGGAACACCTAATTCTATTGAAGAAATGTGTCTGATTTGAAGTTCAGCTGGATGAAGAAAATTATTTGGGATTTGCCTCTAATGGCTTTAGGGAAATGTGTAATTAAAAGGTGAGAACCTGAGCTAGTCTTCCATTTCTTCTGTGGTCAAAATGACTGATGTACCTGCAGCCCTGCTTCTTGTCTCTATAGGTTCTTTGGCAAAGAAATTGCCAATTATTTGCTGAGGAGAAAATATTCCTTAGAAAGCAGTTTTCTTTTTTGGGTATCTCATCTGTGACCTAGTTAAAGCCTGCCTATTGATCTTGGAGATGGAGAGCAAAGAAAATCATCTATTGGATCTTTTGCCTCCGAGGGGAAGGAAATTTGGTTAGTAAGCACAGCTCTGGAAGAGTTTCCACTCTTGTTTGCTTTGTCATCCCTTTTTCTGTCCTCAGCTCTAGTCAGTACCACTGCTGAATCCCAGAGAGTCTTTATACTCTGATAATCCAATATTTATCCAGAGGAAAACATGGTCTTGCAGTGTATAAGAGCTTCAGTCGCTATTTTGTCCTTTGCAGCCGCTTTTGAGATGCTGCAAACACGAATCTGACCGGCCAAAATGGTTTTACAAATGGAGTAAAGGGAAAAAGAGATCCAGGGAAAACAACTGAGGAAAAGCCAGCTATCTCTTCATGATAGAGGGGCTGGAAATGATTCAAGTTGCTCTTCCCTCTGACAGGGAACAAGACCTGAAAATAGTACAGGGAGCTGAGGACTTGAGTCAGATTTACAGGACTGAGCTGGCTGCCAACAGGCTGGCACAAGCAAAGCCGAATTCCCCTGGCAAACAGCACCCCCAGCACCTGGGCTCTTCCCACCCACACCAAAGCCCACCCTGAGCTGCTCCCAGGCTCAGATTTCCTGGATCACTGCAGAGAAGCGAGCCAGGCCCTCTGGGGTATTGGAAAAACAGCTCTCAGACACAAGTAGAGTTCAATAATTGCTCAGCCAATTGTACTTTTCTTTAATTTACTGTGCCCAGTACATCTAGAGAGTGTTTTAAGAGCTTCTCTCTAAACACATGTCTTATTGGGAGCCAAAACCTCGGCCTCTATAGGAGATCTTAAGCTGGAATAAGGCAAGGGATACAGTTCAGCTGCTTTCTTGGAGAGCTGATAAAACACTTTGGTACCCAGACAAGCTCTTGTTTCTTGGATCTCAAAATATTTTCGAGTTTAATCTCATCTCCTTCAAGCTCCACTGATTTTGATTTCTACTGAACTTTAAAATAAAGTGGAAAACTAAAGGAAAGAGCTAGCGCTGAGAGTTTTCCCATCTCCATTGTGTGAGAGCTTGAATACAGCGAGGCAAGAGGAGGATACAGGGGAGAAGGGAAGGGAATAACTGTGAATCAAAAAGTTTGTTCTTCCCCTGTTTTTATGGCAGGGCTTGTCAGAGTAAATCAGTGCCCTTGCTAGGTCTGCTGGAATTCAGCCCCCTCAGCTGGAGCCTTCCCCTGCTCCCTGCAGAGTGCTCAGGATCCATTAAGGAGCTGCAGGACATGTTTTGAGGCAAGTTTCATTCCTTTAACATGTTTAATATTGCTGAGAGTCTTAGAGGAAAGCTAAGTTGGGAATCTTGCTGCTTTGTGTAGCTTTCTGAGCAATTTTCTCCCTTATTCCTTAATTCAGATTAAATTGTCCCATCATCCAGAAGGGGCCCACTGCCAGCTGGGGCTTCATCACATTTCAGGTGTGTGTGGATTTATGGGTTTCTGAGGAGTTTTAGCAGAGGTGAGCTGTGCCTAGGCACCAGATTTAGACTGGCTTTGCATTCCAGCCTGGCACACATTTACCTGGCAGGATGTGCTCCAACCCAAGACTGTTCCATAGAAATGACAAAAGAGTTAATTAATTTTTTTTTTCCCCTTGAGGTTACAATTAACATAAAATTTTCATTGCAACCAATCTTGTATTGAGGGTTTTTTTTTACCATTTCTTTGAAATATTTAGAATCACAGAATTCTGGAATGGTTTGGGTTGGAAGGGACCTTAAAGATAATTTTGTTCCAAGCCATTGCTGTGGGCAGGGACACCTTCCACTGTCCCAGGCTGTTCCAAGCCCTTCCAACCTGGCCTTGGACACTTCAGGGATCCAGGGGCAGCCTCAGCTGCTCTTGGCACCTGTGCCAGGGCTTCCCCAACCTCACAGGGAAGAATTCCTTCCATGTATATTTGGAGAAATGAATGCTGGCAGGACACTGTTAGATACCAGAATGAATAGGACAATTAATCCTGTGGATGTTAGCCTTTCTTTTCTGAACCAGTCAGAGGAAATAACTTTGAAAACAAATCTTTTTTGAATCATTCCCCTCTTTCTCTGAGTTAATTTTCAGTGTTAAGAGAACTGCCTATTATAAGTGTTTGAGCACTAGAAAACATCAGGTGGGCTTGTAGAGATATTTTAAGGATAATCCTTTGGGTTGTATTTTGCTTTCATGAAGCTATCATAACCCCTGTAAATGTCAGTGGAAATTAGGTATTTATATTAATGGAGGCTCTCCCCTCCCTTCTTCGCTCTTAAAGGTGGGATTTTGCATCAGTGATTCAAAAGCAAGACTGAATTTCATCAAGATTTCCTCTGAAGGAGCCTGTGCTTGTCTGAGATCTGCTGGCAAGCAGCAATTGTTTAGAGGGGCTCCTTAGAATCTAATTTACAATGAAACAAACTCAAATAATATGCAAAAATAAAATTAAAAAGTGCATCAATTAACATACAAAAGTAAAACTACAACAGATTCAGCTTTAACAGCTCCTCAGAGGGTGCAGCAGCCCATGGAAGGGAGAGAGCACTGAGCATGCAAAGTGAGCAGGGGGGAAAGGAATGGGGAAATAATCTCAGGCTTCCTCTTATACAGGAAGAACCAAACAAGATTTTAGAGTGAACTTTGAAGGTGAGGTGCAAAACCAGGCTAATAATCCTTGGAAAATAAACTGTGCCTAAAAAAAAAAAAAAAGAAAAAAAGGCTTTGAGTTGGGTGGGCAGGATGTTGGATGGAATGTCTGGGGCTGACACTGAGATCAGCCTTGTGCTGGCAGCTGAAGCCACAGCTGGGTGTGGATCCTGTCTGTGCATCTGCACAGGGTCACTGCTGCACTGAGCAGGGATCTCATCCCAGCCCAGGGACTGGGAATTGTATCCATGCTCTCAAAGCCAGCATGAGGAAGGCAGACAGCACTATTGCCCCAGTGCCCAGGGCACAGACTGTGCCTCAGAACCATGGAATGGCTGGGGCTGCAAGGGACCACAGTGAGCCCAGCTGAGCCAACCTCCTGTTCCAGCAGGGCCATCCCAGAGACCCTGGCACGGGATTCTGTCTGGGTGGGTCTGGAATATCTCCAGTGAGGGAGGCTCCACACCCCCTCTGGGGTCTGTCCAGGGCTTGGTCACGGCACAGGGAAGAACTTTTGCCTCCTGTTCAGGTGGAATCTGCTGGGCATCAGCTCCTGCCTGTTCCTCTTGACCAATTGCTGGGCCCCAAGGAGCAGAGCCTGGTCCCTGCTCTGAGCCCTCCCTGTAGACATGGATGAAATCCCCTCTCAACCATCTCTTCTGGAGGCTGATCAAGCCCATCTCTCTCAGCCTCACCTCTCAGCAGTCCTGAGCAAAACCTGTCACTGGTCTAAGCCTGTGCCTCATCATGCTGCACAAAGCAGGGACGTCTCATTCTCCTGCAACGTTAAAAAAAGCAAAAAATCTCAGGTTTGGGGAGTAATCCCTCGGAAAACCTGACAATGGATGGTGTTTGCCATGGCTATAAAGCACAGGGACAACACTGACCTCTGGATGTTGTGCAAGGCTGGGATACCTGTGCAGGTGTCATCATCCTCACGTGAATTCAGCTGGCTGCACCACCTTATTCCAAAATGGGCTGAATCCATCTCTGGGTGGATCAGCCAATTAGTTAAAAATCCTCTGCTGGATTCAGGAGGATTACAAGCATGGGAGCACAGGAGGGTTGGATTTGCAAAGTCTGGGGGAAATGCAAGGGGGGAAGGATTTCTCCACTGTGTAGCCAAGCCCCAAAGGAAGTGCATTGGTGCTTGTCTGAATGTTAAGTGCTTGATTAAGCACTTTGCTGAATCAAAGCTTTAGATCATTCCTGCAGGCAAGGATTGTGACTGTTTTTATCTCTTGCACAATGCATTAATACATTCATGTGTTTTTTAAATTGCAGCAGATTGTTTTTTTGGGTGTTTTGGTGTTAAGAGCATAGCTCCTAGGGATCCTGAAAAGTCTTGGATGGCAGTAATAATGGCACTGTGCAATGCACACAACTTATAAGGAAGTGATAATTAAAGTTTATGCCACAATTATATTTCCTGCAGACCTCACTGACCGTTTTGGACAATTATTGGCCCAACACATCTTTTTTAAGGTTCTGGGAGCATTTACTCAATGTCAGATTTCCTCTTGGGACATTTGTTTTATTCATTTCTCCTTCTTCTATTAGTCTTTCAACCCAAATTCCACTTTCCTTTTCCATTTTGCTGTATGGAATCTACAGAAATAGGGTTCCTCCTTTACTCACAGGTGCCTGCAATTCAATGAATGACTGAATGGTCTTTATAGAAAAGGTTTGCAGTGGGCTTTAGGATCTGTCTGCTTGAGAAGCACTGTGTATTATGTGTTGTTATTAATATTGCTCATCATGCTGAAATAGTTACCTTTTCCAGATGAATCACCACCGGCATAGCATTATTCAGAATATTGAAACTACCAGAAAATAGTGTTTTTCTAGGAGTAATATTCCCTCAGCGCATTAGTTAGTAAATGTCACACACAAATTGCTCATGATTTCCCTTAGATCAAAGGAATATTTCATAACAGGTGCAATATGCTTTTTTGCCTTCAAAAGAGAATGTGAGAGTCAGCATGAGATACATCCTATGGAAAAAGCTGTCTGGGATAAATCAGATTATTATGAGGGATGTGTAAAAGGAAGGACAGTTTCTATTTGAGATCAGACATGTTGTCCATGGTATTGAAAGATGAAATATTCTGCTCTGCTGAAGGGCAGCTGAATGCAGTGACTGCAGACGTTCTTGCTGGCAAGTCAGGAAAATGGTTTTCCATCCTCTTCACAGCCAGTCACACAGCAGCACAGAACTGAACATGCTGTCGTGTCCTTCATTCCCTTTTCTTCCCTTCCACCCCATCAGCAGGCAGTGCTGCACCTCTCACCACGCTGCACTGTGGGCTGAACTGAAATGGGACAGCAAATAAAGATTCTGAGGGTTTAACAGTGGGACTGGAGGTGTGTAATGCTGTGTAAAGGGTGTTTAAAGCTGGGATGATTCTAGAATTCATGTTTCCATGTGAAACCCTGGAATGCTTCAACACAAGGGTAGGAAATGATGTTTGGGCCGAGTTATGGGGTGTTTGGGCTGGATGTTGCTATGAACAAAGGGAAGGTTCAGCAGTGCATTTCACCAGCTGAAGAATAAGATGTTAAATTTCTGCAGGGGATACCCCCCAGCCTGGGAGCCAGCAGGACACATTCACCCTGAGCACAGGGTTGCTCTGGGTGAGATTCTTGGCGTTTCTGAAGCTTGGGGGTTATTGCTGCCAAAAGGTGTGAATCCAGAGCCAATGGCAGTGTCTGCAATCCAGTGGAAGTTTGTGTGCTGATGAGCAAGGGGCAGTGAGAAACCAGCAAATCTGATCATTTTATGGGTTTCACAGGTGGGGAAACCTCCGTGCCCAAACTGAGACTGGCTCAAAGTTGGCTCCTGGAGGCATGGCAGGCTGGAATGGAGCCAGCAGCTTCTGAGAGCCAGATCAGCTCCTTCCTCCCACAGCAAAAATCTTCCTCCCACCCCAGTCCTGCAGTTATTAACAGCTGTTTCCAAACTGAAAGCGGCTTTCTGAAATTGGAGCATAAAAAATAATCTTTCTCCTTCTACTCAAGCTCCACACAAACCTCTGTGGATGAAGGGTAACAGAGAATTAGGGAAAGCAGAATATTCCTTTTTATTTAATCCTAGCAAAAAAGACATCCTTCTTAAAACCATACAACAAACAGAAAACCTGTGCTGCCATAGATCTTGTTGCTAAGACAGAGTCTATCCCAGCAATCTGTCCT
This sequence comes from Poecile atricapillus, assembly GCF_030490865.1. Classification (NCBI taxonomy): domain Eukaryota; kingdom Metazoa; phylum Chordata; class Aves; order Passeriformes; family Paridae; genus Poecile; species Poecile atricapillus. Next base: position 7,818,217 of record NC_081268.1, on the reverse strand, counting down.
CCTGCCTTTCTTGCTGTGCTGGTACTTTCCTGAAAGTGTTGAGTCTGCGTTTTTACTCCTCCTCACACTCAGTACCCAGAGTAAATGATGCCAGACTCTATCAGCTCTCTGGACATTGTTCCCACAGCATTTTCAATCTTGGCTGGGGGGGAGAGGGATGGGGTAGTTATCTGCTTGAGTTTAAACACTACAAAACAAAACAGTTCTCTCCGAGAAAGCTGCAGAGATCATCTGAATTTACATAGCTTAGGTGGGGAAAAATAACTTCACTGTCATTGAGATTGCCTATTCTCCCTTCACACTTAGGTTTGTTGTTGAAGGATCATTTACCAGCCTAAAATGCAGGTGGAGCAGAGCAACATAATCTGAAAACCTGGCAGGGAGGAAATGAGCATCACTGCTTGTGTCTCGGTGTCTTCCCCACCTCCTTCCTTATAGCTTAGCTTTGATTTTGGGGTCCTGACCATGGGGCTGTTTGTAGGGACGGTTTTAGTACCTTAAAAGGTCTCAATCCTCAGCAGGGTCTGGGAGGTGGGGCTATTATAAATTGTAACAAGGTACCAATTAGACAGGTAGCAAAATTTGGCTTTTCTTTCCAGGGTTTTCTCCAGCTGTGACAGGCCGCAAATAGGAGAACCTAAAAATAAAGTTGAAGTTGATTTCTCAGCAGACAGAAGTAGAACTGTGCACCATGTGAAATATTCCTGAGTGTTTTTGGTGTAAATAGTGATTTATGATGGCCCAGTACCATGGCACCACTGAAACTCCTGGGTTTGGTCAGCTGTGGATTCTTGAACCCCTGGCACAGCAGAAATCCCCTGTGTTGCCTCATTCTAAATCAAAATGTAAGAAGCTGATATTTTCCTAAAAGAAGGAAAGACACTGTTCTTTATTTAATGGTAACTTTAAACAAAGCTGCTTTCCTTGAAGAGAAAATGCTCTTGAGAACATCGTTTAGAGCACAGTGAGCTTTTATAGCAGCCACAGCCTGTTTGTCCTTTACATTTAGCTCTTACTTGGCTGATATCAATTAAGGAGGAAATTCATAAAGGTCAGTTCATAGAATCCCAGGCTGGTTTGGGTTGGAAAAGACCTTGAAATCACTTTATTCTAACCCTCTGCTATGGGCAGGGACACCTTCCACTCTACCAGTTTGCTCAGAGCCCCTTCCAATCTGGCCAATAGGACAGGTAGTGGATTATTCACACAGCCCCAAAATTATGAAATTATGATTAATTTCCAGCTATGATAACTCGTGTCTTAACTCACTGGTAATTTCTGGAGCTTTAAAGTTGTATTGCTTTTATTTTAGCCAAGGGTAGGTTCTGTCTCATCTTTATGTGCAAGACCTTCATGACACACACTCCTGGAAATTAAACCATATTCCCATCCCCTTCATTCTGGGAAAAGTTCCCTGTGCTGCCTTGGGTCTTTTATCAACTTATGTATAAATCCAAATAAAATAGAAATATCCAAATAATATTTTCCTGTCTGCTAGTGGGCAGGTGGCACAATCTTAAGGTGATTAAAGGCTTTCCCTCCTCCTTAGAAATAGTAATTTCCTTCTATTTTTAGAGGTGGAGACTGTCTCTGTGTGCCTCTACCCCGAGAGCTGTCCTTTACCCAACGTAGGCAAATAACAGCCAGCATTAACAGGAAAATAGAACCAAACCCCTTAAGTCCTGCACAACTGGGACACTTCCACAGCAGTGACCAAGCCCTGTGGTGATATTTTCTCCTCTCCTGGCAGCAGGGTGTCCTGGGGCCATGCAGGGCACTTGGAGCATCCCTGGTGTGCCAGCTCCTCAGCTCGGGTCCCAGGGAATGGGCAGCCCTCGTCGTCATTCGGCTCACGCCACATCCCTGTCTGGGAGTCCCTCATTTAGCGATTTATGGGCCATGTCAGCGTAATTTAGTGTCTTAATACTGCTGGTCAAGGACCATCAGCGTCTTCAAAACCTCCGCTGTCCTTGGTAGGGAATGGAAGCAGAACTCGCCCGGAGTCAGCTCCTCCGGGCAGCTGAGGGACAGCTGAAGGCAGAGCTGATCTACACCCTTGGAGATAAAATGATTTCCCTGTTGGAAAAAAAATGGCTTTAAAAGCAGCATTAAAACCAGTAGGGAGAGAGAATGGGCTCTGAAAGATCCACTTGGTGGGTCTGTGCTCTCCCCTGAAGGCAGCAGAGCCAGGGATGCTCTCCAGGTGTGCCCTGACCCTGTCCCTGGGCAGCCATCCCTGCTGGACAAACACCTCACTCCAGGACAGGGGAGGAGATGAATGCTCAAGTGTTTCACACCTGCACTTTGGACTAAAATATTCATGGTTTTATACTTTCTGTGAACCCTCAGCTCAAGGCAAAGAGGTGATGCCTGATTTCTCAATCATCTGCGTTCAAGACTTTCACTGCTTGCTCTAAGTATAGCAAAGATATTCCCTGTAATTCAGAGGTTCACTCACCAGGAAGAAGGCTAGAGGTGGCTTTCTACTGGTGAAAAGGGACAATACAAGAAAGAACTGCCTAAAAATCCATATTTAAAAAGAATAGTAGCTTAAATGAGATTTGTAAGCAAAAAGTAAGGACCCAGTGGACTGCAGCTTGCTGAGTGTATGGATTCTGTGGGGTACTGCAGGGAAAATGACATTTAATTCTCTTCCTGAAGGTTTTACGGGAAGGTTTCCATCCATTTTGTCTCACACAGGGTGTGCACACCCTGAAGTCTCTGCTGGTGCATTCAGGTCCTCCAGTCCCTTCTGCCAGGTTCCCAAAGTTATTTAATTTTTTTTAAGAGGGCCTTTTTCTGTTCAGATGCTGAGTAAGTTCTGCACAGGATGTAGCAGAGTGGAGATTCACATGTGATTGCTCTGACTTCTAATAAAGAAAATATAATTCATGTCATTATTTACAGCAATAACATCCCACAATGAAACCTTTCTCTGTCTGATCCCAGTTCCAGCTCCTCTGCTCCTGTCCTGCTGCTCTTCACAGAAGGCCTCAGAGGGAATCACTTTGCAGGTTTTTAGAAATGTTTTTCTCCTGTTGAGGCTTGCTGCTCTTCTGTTGGCTTTTTGCAGGGAGTCCAGGCCAAGGACATGTAGTGAAACTGTTTTCCAGCCAGGCTTCTCAAGTGGGGGGACAGGGAGAAAATAAACAACTCTGGCTTTGAAGTTCCCCATGCAGTGACAGCAAGGTTTCTTCTTTTTTTATTTTTTTTATTTTAGTTTTCTTCCAATAAGAAATTTTCAAGGAAAGGAGTGAGGAGCATTTTATCTTGCTGATAGGAGAATATTAAAAACACAGGAGGATGCCGTGAGAATGTGAAACCTTCATTGCTCTGAACCAAAGAGAGGCAAGAGATAAAGTGCCAGTGCCTTTGTCCTATTAGCTGCTCCTGTTTACTCCACTGTGCCAGTCTGTTGAGGTGTTTAATGACTTTTCACATCACCATAGGGGCACTGAGACAAGAGAAGCATTCATTCCCAGTCTTCTCTCTTTCTCCTCCTTTTTTTCACTCCTTTGCCTCAGCCTCTGATGTGACACATTCTTCCAGGGTGTCCTGGCTGTCCTAGTTCCCGTGTCACCCTCCTATTTGCTGTTTATTTGTGGCAGGCAGCGCCTCTGGGACACTGGTGTGGGTAAGGAATGAGCAAGAGGAGGAATTGGCTTTGGAAGCAAAGGAAAAGGTGCAGGTAGGAGTAAGCAAGCAGAAGGAATTTCATGGTAAGAGAAGGGAAAGCATCAGCTGGTGTTACTGCAGCAGAGACATCCTGGCAGTGCATCCCCAGTTCCTGGGGGTTTCTCCAGTCCCTCTCCAGTCCCTGCTCCTGGTGAGAGCCCCAGGTTGGCAGAGCAGCTCTGCAGTTTACAAACAGCTCTGCATTCCAAAGTTCAGCAGGATTTATAACGTGACAGCGCCGTGTGAGTCACCAGTGCTGGGGACTGAACTCGCAGACCTCTCTGTCTAAATCCAAGAGCTGCCACAGCCTGAGCTAAAAGGCCACATCTCTGAGATGAAGAAGAACCATAAAATACCCCTTGGGCCTCTCTTTGGTGTGGAGGACAGCGCTGGCTGTCCCCTCAGAGCAGTGGGAGGGGTGGGGGCTCTGTGCCCTGCAGAACAACAGCGGCCACATCACTCCTGGCCCATCCCCTGCCTTGTGCAGGGCAGAACAGGGAGCAGGAGCCAGGAGAAGGGAATGGAGCATTCCAGAGTGAAGCTGGAGGCTGGGTGCAGGAGTGGTGCTGAGGGAGGTTCTGTGGTGGTGGCTGGAGCCAGGAGAAGGGAATGGAGCATTCCAGAGTGAAGCTGGAGGCTGGGTGCAGGAGTGGTGCTGAGGAAGGTTCTGTGGTGGTGGCTGGAGCCAGCAGCCCAGGGCTGGTGCCTGTCTCAGCAGTGTGAGCTCCAGCAGGCAGCACCCAGCAGCAGAGGGACCACAGCACCTCAAGGGTGGCTTTTGGGACCTTCTCACCTCTCACTCCTCAGTGGCTCCAGGCAAAATGTGGACTCACTGCTGTTACCCCCTTGCTTTGGCTTTGAAAGGCTTTGAAAGCAAGTGCTGAGAAGGGTTTGCTACAAAAGCCATTTTGTTCCAAATCACTCCCCCCTCACCCAGACAGTGCTGGGGGCACGGAGACACTGCTTGGCAGCCTGGCAGCAGCAGTTTGTAGCCTTCAAGGTGTGTGTGTGCTCCTTATTTTTCTGCCTTTGGATTCTCTCAGTGTCCCTGTGCTTAATGGAGAGACTGGGGATGGGAAGTGAATCATCCCTCTGGTTTCGTTCTCTGGGGGGAAAAAAAAAAGGCTTTCTGTTGCCTCTCTGCAACCAAAATGTAAAGGTTTGAACCTTTGTTTTCATTCTAATACAGTGGGAAGATGGAGAATTGGTTTGTGGCTGAGCTTTGCCCTTTCATTGCCCAGGGATGAACCATCTCCACATCTCTGAACATCTCTGCCCTCCTGATGGCATCACACAGGTTACAGGTGAATGATCACTCCACCAGGACTGGAGAAATGCCTGAATGCTGAATTTGATGGACCAGAATTCCCCAATGGGAAAATCAATAAGGTCTGCAAGAATTAAGCTGAGTTTCCTCCAGGATGCCCATCCCAGGGCACAGACTCTCACAGAAGTGTGGATATTCCCCAATCTCACAAACCCAACAAAACCATGGATTTTACTCCATTTTCTTTTAATCAGAGCTCAGATCATGGCCAATATCAAAGATATATTTGGTGTCTTCCACTCTGCATCTTGAGAAAATAGTATGTGGTCCAAATATTTTTGTTTTGTCAAAACCAAAATATTTTTCTGGAAGGAGTCTGTTTCAATGATAGTTCCAGCTGGGGATAGTTGAAACAAATAATTTAGTTTTTGTTTTGATACCACTCCACTCTTTTGATAAAATAAAAGATGTCAACTGCATTTATTATGACAGTTCACACTGTAATAAATACAAATGTCTACGGACAGTGTTCTGTAATATATTGTGCTACTCCAGTGTAACTGAAATGGACCATTTCCCTATTAAAATGTAATGTTGCAACACAATTGAAATCAAATATTTTAAGCAACAAATCATCTCTAAAATTTTAATTCAATATGAAATATAAAAATTTCAACTTCTTTCCCTGAGTCAGATATAAAAAGACAGACAATTTTCTGTTTAATTCATTCGCCCACCCAAGTAATTTTGATTCAGAGAAAGAGGTGAGAAATAACCTACTTGACAATTCTGAAATAATTTATTCAACAGATTAGAAACCAATGGAACTTATACTTCTGTAAAATTGAGTGGTAGGGTAAGGCCACAAATGTAGGTGTGAACATGGGAGTGGATATATATATTATCACTTATAGTAACTGGCATTGTGCTCAACCCCTTCTGTGCTAAATGTTCCGAGTTTCCAGTGGTTGAAATCTCAGGAGATGAGGCAGAGGGGAGCTGGAGCTGCCCAGCCAGGTGAGGTGTGTTTGTGACAGCCTTTAGGACACACACACAGCAGCAGCAGCAAAGACAGGAAAGCTTTGGCTTAGCCAACATATTGCCACTGGAAAATGAATTTATTGCAGGTGCTGGGGATGAGGGAGCCCGACCTTTCCAGGTGGCAGCAGCGTGTGGGGCGCTGGTGGCCTGATGTCTCATCAGCTCTGCAGCAGGGCAGAGGTTGTGCTCACCTCCTCCAAGTTCTCGTGGAGTATCCTGACCACAACATCTCCTGCATACCTGGTCAGAGGCTGCTCTCTTAAATGGAACAGGGTTTGTCAGTGGATTTCAAAAGCTGCTTTTAAATATTCTCAATTTTTATGGCAGGATGACAACGAAGTTGCAAGCCCTTTTCAAAGAGTACCCTCAGTGGAATATAGAGGCTTCTAAGAATTATAGAGTGGTTTGGGTTGGAAGGGATCTTAAAAATCATCTTGTCCTGACCCCACTGCCATAGGCAGGGACACCTTCCACTAGACCAGGTTGCTCAAAGCCCTGTCCAACCTGGCCTTGAACATTTCCAGGAACATTTCCACAGCTCCTTTAGGTGAGAGAGGAAAGAAAAAGAACATTAATCCTCCCATGGCTGCGTAAAAGCACGAGTTCTGTGTGTGTGTGTGCTGGCTGAGCCAGTGGTATTCAAACACAAGTGTATTTTGTCAAGTACATTGCTTCAAGGCCCTGAGTCAAAACAGGAGTTATTTATGCACACATAAAATTAATCCTCAAATGATTAGCTCAGGAATGCATGTCCTGCAAGTAACCGCTGGTAGTATTTTAATAATGAGAAGCTAAGTCAGGAGAAATTCTGCTCTTAGTTATTCTGCTACAGAATGTGGCTGCTAGTAATGAAATAATTCAGTGAGTTATACATTTGCTTTATTTATGGGTGTGCTCTTTACTTATACATATTTTTATTGCTTAATATTTAAAATGCACTAAGGGCACGTAAGATGCAGCAGCAGAACCCTGGTGCTGCTCCAGTCCCGTGCCAGGATTCTGTGGAGGAACAGCAGCAGGAGGGCTCAGATTCCCCAGGTTATTGTACCTGCCCAGGGATGTCTGGGTGGGAATGATGATGAAGTTTTAGATCCCTCAAAAGCCAGGAATGGGATGGAATAGAGCCCAAAACAAAGCTGCTTGTCTGGGCTGACAGTAACACAACACTGCCAATCCTGGGCATGTAAAAATCAGGGTGCAAAACATCAAACTCATGAAGTGTACAGAAAAAAAATATAATAAATAAAAAGAAAAACAGCATATGGGAGATTGCTTTTATTTGGCACAACTCGCCTTGGTAAATGTAGGAGCTTAGGAGCTGCATTTTTAAACCTTTCCCCTTCCTCTTATTGAAGCGAGAAGGGTTAGAATTGTGCTGTTATTTTTGCAAATGAGACAGTCAAAAAATCCTTTAATGCTTTGGTTTAAAAATATCAGGTTATTACCCAACATGTGGCACGAGAACAACTTTTTGCTCACATTTGCACCTCGATGTCCCCAAGTCTGTTTGTACAAGTAAAGGGCTGGCCCAAGGAGAATTTTTTTTTTTCTTTTGAGATACAAGGAGGTATCATCTATCTGCAAGAATTGAGAAGAGAACAGATGACTTCTCTTTCTCCTTTTTTCATTACCCTGAGAGGTTTACAGTCTGGTCTCTGTGTGAAAATAAATGGGTGAGGCCAATAGTCTGAAAGCACCACTGAATGATGCAATGGTGTGCCTTAAAAAAGTAATATTTCATGGCAAATCATCTTGCTGTGAAACAGAGACAAGATGCTTCTGTTTTTCTCCTAACTGCATCTGTTTTCTGTTTGTTTTTTTTTTTTTCCCTTCTCTTCCAGAAATGTGGTTCAAATCCAACCTGGGGCCTGGGGGCTGTCCTGAGCTCATTTTGGAAAGGGATTTCAGTCTTGGTAGTATGAGTTGGGTGGTTGCAGTTCCCTTGCTTGATGGAAAGTCATTTCTGGTAGAGAAGGGCAAAAATTTGGGGTTTTGAATCCCAAACAGGCACTTGGTGGCAGATTCAGCCTCAAGAGGTGATGTTTGAAGGCAGAGCTGAGCTCTCTGATGCACAGGACATCAGGCTGGCTGCAGTGACAGCAGCCAAGCAATTGGATGGCCTGGCATCAAGGCACTCCAGTGTTCTCCAGCCAAGAAGATCCCAAGAGCACTGCCTTTGGGATGGGCAGGGAAACCACAAATATCATAACTGGCTCTCCTTCCTTTCCTTCTTCCTCTTTTTTACCAAATATGAAATACAAAAAAATTGTTTCAGCACCTTCTGAAAATATCTATAGGGATTTTTTTCTTTTTTCTCTTCAATAATCCATTCCATTTTGAGATAATTGCTTTGGAAAATCACCAAAATCTAAAGAACTGGAGGGATAAAAACCAGTAGCAATGACATTTTCTTCTGTATTTTTTTTTTAATAGACAAAAAACAGAAAAATAAAAATCAATAAATATTTTTAGAAAAAATTGCTTAAATAATTTTTAGTGCTAGAGGGAATAAAAAGGTCAAACTCTGCCAAATTCTGCTGCTGGGCTCCTCAGCCTCTTGTGCAGGTGGACGATGCATTTTGATGAGTGGACTCAGAAAGGTGGCAGTGGTTGCCTTCACTGAGGTCTGCTTTCCTCCAGCTGCAATTCTCACAGGGATAAAACCAGAGCCAAGTTTCCCAGTTTGAGCAGAGGTGACTGAGCTGCACTTCAGGTTTATTTTCCCTTCTGCTGTCAGTGTCAGGTGGTGGCCACAGCCCATGGCACAAACCCACCCTGAGCTGCCCAGCAGTGAGATCCTGCGGCTGTTCCCTGGCTCGGGAGTGGGATTGAATTGCTCCAAACCCTCTCCTTGATGATGATGATGATGATTGCTGTTGGATGGACAGCAGGGAGGAGTGTTAGGAGAGGGCACGCTGGAGCTGTAAATCTGTGGCTGCAGTTGGGGAAGGAGGGACAGGCAGGGTCTGGCAGGCTCAGGCACTCAGAGGTGTTGGCTGGGGGGTAATTCAGCAGTGAGGTGCAATTTGTGTGCATTTGGATGCAATAATGAGTAAATATTGAGCTCTGGTGAGCTCCTCACTCCGAAATATCGGTGTTTTTATTGTCCTCTTCCTTGCTTTCCTGTGAGTTTGCTCCATTGATCTGTCTATTCCAAGTGCCCTTCACCATCCTGCCCATCCCGAGGAAATTGCCCTGGCACCTTTCAGTGCCTCCCTGTGGCTGCCTGCTCATCATCATCCAACTTCTGAAGGGAATGGAGAAAACCAGCCCAGCCCTGCTCTGCACGAACGCTGGGGGCTTTTCTGTCTCCTTCTCCATCTAACACTGCTCATTAGCCCGAATTCTCGCAGCGTGTTTGGTAGCCTGGGCAGAGTGCATTGATCTTCCTGCTGCCAGGCAGTGGAAAAGGGGGAGAAGCAGGAGAGGGAGAAGCAGGGCTGGCCTGCAGTAGTGACTCAGCTGGAACTGCTTGGCAGGGCTGTTGAGAGCTTGGCAGAGCCCACTGCAAGGCACGTTTTCCAATGAAACTTGCAGGAGGGCTTCCTTTCAGCCTGGGAGACCTGTGGCTGTGCTGATTGTCCTGGGTTTTGTGTCGGAGCTTTTGCAAATCTGTCTTGTCTTCAAATAGTCCAAAGGGTTTATTTTGCCTCCTGCTCCAGCCAGAAGGGGTCTGGATATTTGTGTGTGCATGTGTGGTTTTATCTCCAGCCCTGCGGTGGTTTTCAGAGCTGAGCAAATGGTAAACACAAGTGCTTAAAAGGTGTTGGGATTTTTAATGCCCCTCTGGTTAAAAGAGAAAGAAGGAAATGGGAACAAAAACAGAGTAGAAGAAAATGCCCTGTGTACAAGGGAAAGAGAAAATGTAAAGAAAATGGATGTTTAAAACGAAATGCCCCAAAAGAGTGCTTCTGCAGACAGGAAAATGTCTACACCACAAGCCTTTCTTCTTCCTTTCTTTTTGTCTTTACAGAGAGGTTTCATTTGTAGCTGATGGATTGATGGTCCATTATCCTTATTTACACTCTGGCAGAAACAAGTCAGGGTCACTCACAGTGTTACCCCCATCAAAGCCCTTTGTACAAGCATGGCAGTACAGAAGGATGTGGGGTACAGAGGGCTGGTTTGAGAAGTGGCACTGCCACCATAACAGAGCCCTGAAGGGTCTGGGAGGCCTCTTCAGTGGCTCCTTCCTGTGACTCAGTGCTGCTGCCTCCAACAGCCATTGCAGTCCTCGAGATTTGTGCATTTGAACAAGCCTGAGGTCCCCATGCCCTGGAGTGTGGGTGGGAGAAGGGCCATCCTCCTCCAGCCCCACAGATCCTGACTTTGTTCCCCCCATCCCACAGCTCTGTTTTTTCTGACCCACCAAGCAGGCTCAAAGGCAGTGATTTGGCCAGGATCTCATCCCATCCTTCCCTTCCTTTGGCTTTATCTGATGAGCCAAGGCTGGGGAGAGCCGGGGTTTGGGGAGAGGGCCTCCAGCAATGTTGTCTTTTCTCTCTGGTTTAATGTCTGCTACAAGCACTGCAGAACTCTTTTGCCATCAAAGGACTTTTTACCACAGGGAAATCCCTCTGAGACCATTTTGGATGGGGTTGTCTCCTCTGCACTGCCAAGAGCACTGCCAAGTGACCAGATGGCACTGGAGAATCAGGCCTCCAAATATTAGTCAAAAAGCCCATCTCCTCCTCCCCTTCAATTCCTTATTTGGCCCTTGGCACAGGGAGGATTTCGTGTTCCCAGAGCTGGACGTTTGTCAGCATCTTCACTGCTCAGCCATCCACCCACATCCACCCCCAGCCCCCAACAAGCTGCTCTCACTACAGATGTGGTGTCTCCTTAGCCACAGAGTCCCCATTGCTGAGAGATTTCTATTCATATACATTTCTGTAGCTTTTCTTTTCTCCCTCCCCTTTTCTTTAGCGCACCTTGTATTTAATTTGGCAGAAAGCTCTGTTGAAGCTGCTTTACCTTTCCTGCATTATTATTCAATTGTATTTCCCCTGATGAAAACTTGGCAGTCTGCTGCTCAGTGACAGATGTGCTAGCTTTGGTTGAATCACCACCACTAGGCTTATTATGGGTTTTACTAATGTTTGCTGTTTTACACTGTAACAGGTAGGGTGATTCACTCACTCAAGGCAAACACACAGACACACATATGCACACACAGATTTAGAGACACCCACACACACAGAGAGGTGAATCAACCTAAAATGATCCTTCCTTTTTGCATCTCTTTGACAAAATGTTCCTGAATCCCTTGCCTGTGTGTTGGTTCCTCGCTGAGCAGCCGCCCACGAGGAGTTATCACTGCCCTGAGGGGTTGGGCTGCAGGGGCTCTGAATTTTAGTTACCAGCACAAAAATGATCCTGAATAACCACAAGCTGCTGTGACTGGTGGTTAGGTCACCTGTGTGTAAGATTAATGGAATGCTTCCTCAGTTAATACAGGTTGCAGGAATTCATCCCAGAGGTCCTGAGGCTGGTTTTAGCAGAGGATTTATCCAGCAGTCCCACTGCATGTGGGGAGCTTCCCCTGCCTGGCATGGGCAGCTGGGATTTGTGACTGCTGAGGTTAATTGTGTGGGGTTAGAGGGGTGTGAGCCTGAGCCTGCTTCAACAGAGCACATCCCTGTCCCTTGCAGTGTAAACCCAAAAATCCCTGCAAGTGTTAAGTGTGTTAGTAGCCCAGAAACTCCCCCTGACCTGGGCTGAGCCCAGCCTGGGCAGCAGGGGAGGGGATTCTGTCCCTGTGCCCAGGTGAGACCCCACCTGCAGAGCTGCCCCAGCCCTGGGACCAGCACAGGGAGCACCTGGAGCTGCTGGAGAGATCCAGAGGAGGCTCCAGGGGGATCAGAGGGATGGAGCAGCTCTGGGAATGTTCAGCCTGGAGAAGAGAAGCTTTGGGGTGACATGATTGCAGCCATGCAGTAACCAAAGGAAGCCAAAAGGAGGAAAAGATGGAGAGAGTGTTTACAAGAGCCTGGAGTGCCAGGACAAGGGGGAATGGCTACACACTGAAGGAGTGCAGGGTTAGATGGGATATTGGGAAGAAATCCTCCCCTGGGAGGGTGCTGAAGCCCTGGCACAGGGTGCCCAGAGCAGCTGGGGCTGCCCCTGGATCCCTGGCAGTGCCCAAGGCCAGGCTGGACAGGGCTGGGAGCAGCCTGGGACAGTGGGAGATGTCCCTGCCATGGCAGGGGGTGGAATGAAATTATTTTTAAGGTTCTTCCAACTGATCCCATTCTGTGACATGCCAAGGCCTCCAGGGAAAGTGATGCTGCCTGAATATGGAGCCCCAGCATCACTCCAAGGTTTTCAGTTCAGCTGTGTGATGAGTGTGCAGGTTGCAATCCAGTTCAGTGCTCCAGAGAGACGCCTTTTTTATGGTGATTTTCTCAACTTGGAATGCCAGGGAGCCTGAAGTGTTTGCAGATTTAATTCTACACATCCATACAACTGAAATCTCCAGTGTTGTCCTGAATTATGTAAATCTCCAGAGACTGCAAAACTGGGCCAGGAGTCTCCCAGGAATAGTTTTTTTTTAAGGGCCTGCACCCTCCAAACTTTCAGGGTGGAATTGGCCATGTAGTGTGCAGGGATAGAAAAAAAACCAGGAAAACTGAGGATTCATATTCAGTGAGATATTAAGCTACAATATTAGGCAGTTTATATACAAACTGCCCGGTCTCCTTAATTAAAACTCACAGGGACTAGTTGTAAAATAATGAATGTCTCACTCTGCAGTACTGAAACTTTCTCTAATGAATTCTTTGCCTTGTGTGCCTCTGTTCCCACCTGACATCCTGTATTCATTCACAAGGTGTTCCTCTTAATGAAAACAAGGTCACTCTTTCAGCATTTGATGGCCAAGAAAGGAAAAGGTGATGGAGCTGCAGCCTTACAGAGTGTGTTATGTTTTTTTTCCCTCCTTCCATAATTGCAAAAAGCTTCCATTGATGTTGACAGGACTTAGGCTTGAATAGGAAGAGGAGAATAGGTGCCAGATTGGACCCTAGGACAAATTGGAGTTCAGTCCAGATATTCAGTTTCTTACATCGATTTTCCACTTTTGTCTGTCAGTGCCTTATGGGACAATAATCCCAGTTTGTATGAAGGAAGCATTTGTTCTTCTCTGCTTACAGGCTGATGTCTAATGCTTATTAGGTAATAATATTGATGCCACATTCACAGACTAAATTTGAGTCCTGAACCTTGCAGGGCTGCTCTCTTTACAGAAACTTAATAGCAGAAGGTGTGGGCCCTGACAAGTGGAAAAGCCGAAGGAAAAGGAGAGGAAGGAAAGTTTTATAAGCTTCCCTCACAGGCAGGGAGCTGGGGAAGGAAGGCAAAGTACTTTTTCATGCTTTTCATGTGGCAGTAATAGAGCCTAAATCCCTGTGCCCCTGTGCCTGAGGGTACAGCCAGCGCTGTCTGGAGAAAGAGGGGTATAATTAACCCAGCAGTTTCCTGTCACCTTCCTCCTCAGGGTCATTTCTATCACCACTTCTTGGTGCAGAGCCACTCTTTGAAGCATCAGTGTGCAAACTCTTCACACTGTGGGGTTTCCTGATCTCTTGCCTGTCTCTGGCCCCCGTGAAGCTCCTGAGCATCCTCCCAGGCTGCTGCTCTGCTGGCTGTGAGCTTCCTTCCCCAGCTCCCCATAAAAGGGGATTTTAAATGTAAAAGGGGATGTAAAAGGTTATTCTCACCTTCCCACCACAAGGCACTACCCCCAGAGCGGTTCTCCACTCAAACAGGAAAGGCTGGCACCTGCAAGGAGCCCACAGGAGAGATGGAGAGGGATTATTTACCAGGGCCTGGAGTGACAGGACAAAGGGGGGATGGCTTCAAACAGAAAGAGAGTAGGTTTGGATTAGATATTAGGAAAAATACCTTCCCTGTGAGGGTGGGGAGGCCCCCCAGAGAAGCTGTGGCTGCCCCTGGATCCCTGGAAGTGTCCAAGGCCAGGCTGGGATAGTGGGAGGTGTAGGGGGTGGGATGAGCTGGGTTTTCAGGCCTGTTCCAACCCAAAGCAGGGAATGATGGCATTGTCAGAGCCCTGTGATTCTTTGTTCCAGATCCCATCTGCCAAAGTGTGTGTGTGGGGCTGTGGCAGAGAGCTCCCACTCTGGAACCCCACCTGGTTCTGCTGCACTGAGCACTGCTCAGGTAGATGGAGTTTCCCTTCTTCCTCTGTTGGCCTGTTTGGGAGAGCCAAGGGGATTTTTCCTACTTCCTCAGAAACCTTGGAACAGATTATCATTTAGCATAAAGCCACAGAGCTCCCTGATCTGTTTCTAAGAAAAGTAAACATCCCAACACACATGGTCGCTGTCAGGAAGAGCTGGCCTGCACTGTTCCCCCCAGAAACACCCTGGAAAATAACTTTAGAGCAGCACACGATATTGAAGATTGGAGGGGGAAGAGGGAAATCACGGTCTGCTCACCGAGAGCTGGGAAAAAAAGGGGGGAAAATTAATAAAAAATATTGAATTATTGCTTGACTTCTGTGGAATGAATACAAACACTCTGGCACCTCTGGGAAGCCCCAACACGTAGCCCCTGGCCACTGTAACGAGTCTGGGAGCTCATCTGCCCAGGAGGTGAGTGTCACTGCCAGGGGGGACACACCAAACTCCAGCTCTTAGTGACATCCACCTCCTGGGGACACTGAGCCAATTTACCTAACTCCAAAGAAAATTCGGTAATAAAAGTAAAGGTGGGGAGTGGAGCAGAGGCTGGGGAAGGATTAAAGGCATTTGCATTAATAAATAGAGATGTTATCATGGAGAATTAATGTTCTTTGATCTGGATCTTGGCAGCATTAGGAGATGCCAGGTACTGTGCCTCATTATCTCTCAGAGGTTACAGGTCAGCCTGGGACAAGGGGAAGTGATTTATGCAGTGTCTCTGTCAGAGGGATGAGAATATGGATGAAATAATAAGACTTGCAGAGACCATTAGTGAAAATCTCCCTGGATCCCCAAGTCTCACATTGCACTGGATTCCCTCTGTGCATCCTTCAAGCACTTACTTCCTCAGCTGTGTCCCCTCTCTCTCTTTTACCATTTTTATACCTCAAATTGGGAGTGCTCCTTCCCCTTCCAGACTCTGATGGGCAAACATCATTTTAAGTGGGTGGTTAATCCAGAAGAAAAAACAGGATTCCTTCATTTGGAAATTCTCCTTCTCACTCCTTGGCAGAGACAGGTTTGGGAGGTGACATTTGAATGAAAAGGACAAGTGAAGAGGTGAGTGCTGAGTGGTTCAGGTACTAATTAAACCATCAAGGACAAATGAATGGGTGTGTGTGGATCTCTTCTGTGTGTGTGTGGATTGAGAATCCTGCAGGTGGACATGGCAAGCAGAGTTCAAACCTGTCACACCTTGGCTTTTACTAACAGAGCAATTTAAGCTCCTCACTGAAAACAGCTTTTGGGCAGGATAAGCAAAACTTACTGATTTTATTTCCTATCTTCCAGAAAAAAAAAAAAATAAAAAAATATGACTTTCAAAAGCTTGTTGTTCAAAGAAAATGTAACTTACTGGAAAGCATCGTTTGGCCATGTCTCATTATTGTTTGAAAGGGTCCCATTTAAAACAAAAAAGGACAGGAAGATGGAATCCTAAAAGCTATTGATTTTTTATGCATTTTCTACAAAGAAACAAGTGAGAAGAGGAGAGAGATCTCTAAATAAATGAGGGAATCTACTGAAGGAAAGGCTGAGATAAGATCCAGGGAAGCCACAGTAAAGAGAGGAAAAACCTTCTTGAAAAACTTCCTTTGCAAGGGAATTCTCGTGTGGCACAGGTTTCCCTGGAGTGCTCAGAGCTAAGGGTGCCCATTAAAGAAAAACCCCAAAAATCTCCATTTCTGGGCTCCAGAGCCAGCAGTGAGCCCAGGCCCACCCCAGTCCTCCTCCTCTGCATTACAGCCAGAACCACGATGGATTGCAGGCACCACCAGCAGGAATTCAGCATTAAATTCTCATTTATATTCTAAGGGAGCTGGGCCCTGGACTGCTCCAGCTGCTTTGGAACTTTCTCATCTTCCCTACTCTCACCTCTACAATATAAGACTTGTCAATAACTTTCCCTATGCAGGATCACAGGTAAAGTCAAAATTAAATTGGTGTGTGAGAGAAATGGACCAAAGAATCTGGATCAAATCAGATGAAATACTCTCTTTGCACCTTTTCATATTTTATTCTATTTTCTCTCTCCACTTCTCCCCTATACATTTCAGGAGAAATTGAATGTTTTCACCAAAACCACCTGAACTTTTCATTTTTAAAAATACTCTTCTCTGTGCTCCCATCCCATTCAGTGGCATTTACCTGTCAAAATGTGTTATTGAAAAGTTGCTGTCCAGCCTCATAAAAGTTACCATTTCTGTTAGCAACTATATTTGGGTCTGTCTTGAGCCTTATTTATGGACTCCTTGATTTTCCAAACGGAATGCTGTCCAATTGAGTGGCTTTTTAAGACAGTGAAGAAAAAATCATAAAGGAAAATAAGAATGGAGGCTATTATAAAGTTAAAAAGGCAGAAGCCAAGCATGGGGCTGCATAGAAGGCAGGGAAAAATACAGCAGAAGATTTTGTTATAATATAATGAATGTTTCCAGCTCATTTTGGCCAGCCCATTTTATATGGGGGTGGGTGTGTGGAGGTTGGGATTGCTTTGGTTTGTGGGCCAGTCTGGTTCAGAGCAAATAGGAAATTCAGTGCCAGAGTGAAGGAAATGACACTCTTTGTACCTGTTTTCAGCATAACTTTGTGCAGGAATGCATAAAGATCAATAAAAATGTGTGTAATGAGCAGCTCTCTCACCAGAGGAGAACAACTGTGTTACCCCAAAAAAGATAAACTGGGTGACTTTTAATCCTCCTGAGGCTGAAGGGGAGGGAGTTTCCCCAGCTGGTTCATCCTGCAGTGGGTGCTGACTCCAGCCTGGTTTGCTGGGTGCGGAGCACAGGGGAAACACCACCTTGGCCATCTGCCTCTTGTCTGCAGGCAAACAGGCCTGACCAAGAACTGCAAGTCTGCTTTCAGACATGCTTTGAACACTTGGGATCTTCAGGAGCTCAGAAATACCTTAACACATTCGGGATTTTTTGTCTGCCATGTGTATGCACGATGAGCTCGTGCCATGGACCCAATTACGATTTTCTTATCACTCTCCCCTCTTTCTTCTCCACTTCTTCCTCCACCCTTTATCAGGGACACCTGGAAACAATAAAGAGTTGTTTGTTTGGTTCCTCCTGCTCCCCCTTATTTTGGGTGTATTTGATGTTGTGAAAGCAGGGCTGTTAGAGATCCATTAAACAGCGTTTGTAGCGGAAGGGAAGAGTTCTCTCTGGTTTGAGGAAGATAAGGCACATAAATCAAACTCCCCTCACATCTAAACATTTCTGTAAATAGCTGAGAAGGACACAAACATGGAGCAGCTTTTCCTGTGTGCTGCATGTCCCATCCTGCCACCACTGGAAGCCAGGAGAGTTGAAGAATTTGGATCAGAAGCTCCAGACAAGACCGATGGACCATTTTCCAGGCTGGAAACAGGTCTTTCCAATGAGATAATTCATTTGTTTGCCAAGGTATTGTTTATTCAAGGAGCATCCAGCATGTTCACCCAGCCAGCGAGGCCATTCTGCAGTAATGATCCATTTGGGAATTGCCTCCTCTGGGTTAGGAAAGGCCTGTGAGTGCCAGCTACCTCCGTGATGGGGCTGCAGAGACCACACAGCCCTGGTTTTGTTCAGTAAGATTCTGCAGTGGAGGGGCAGAGTCTCCTGCTCTCAGCAATCCTCTGTGTTTGTATCTGTTCTGCAGCAAGTAGGAAACCAGCCAGATCCTGTGCATCCCTGTGGGATGTCCATGCCATTTTCCCACTTCCAAATATTCCAGATTTTTTTTCCCAAGAGGTACTCCAGAACGTTTGTTAATAATGCAGTTCACAGGGGAAGGAACACAGAGAGTCTTTTTTTAGAGCTGTTTCATCCTGGATCCCTTGGCTTAAATGATACTCTTTCCTTTCAGCAAGCTTAATACGGATTGGAAAGACTCCCAGACATAAAATGTGTAAATTAAAACTCCCCTGGAATGATAAGGAAGGAGAATATTTATTCTCACTCTTGTCCCAGCGTCTCAAAAACCCAGGTCAAGAAGATTATCCCTTGCTTCTGAAGGAATGAAGAAATGTGGGCAATAGCCCTTGACAGACAAAACCTTCATGATTTGAGCTCGGAGCTGAGGCCCCAGGTGGATAAATGAGTCCCCTGCTAAAGGATAAAGAGTCCCTGGATTTAATCTGTACTGGAAGGGTTTTGTGGGCAGTTAAAGGTCAAAGGCTCCCACTGAGAACTCCAGGAATCTTCCTTTTTGGACTTCTGGTGACATTGTTTAAGGAACATTTTGCTGTTGGGTGGGCAGTCAGGTTCAGCTCTGATTATGGGAGCACAGAGAAGCTGGAGGGGAAGGGGTGGGAGCAGAATGAAGCCACACCAATGGGATTCCTGTGTTTTTCTCCAGCTCCCACTCCATGGCATTGAGGATTATGGTTTTGGAAATCCTCCTAAAAATTAATTTGTGTTTCTCTCTTCAAATGCAGGCCCCAGTGGACTTTAGTGGCCCTCACCTGACCCCCCTGAGTGAAAAGCAGAGTCCACAACATCAGAGACTCCACGTTGCCAACTGCTCTGTTTTATTAATAGGTGGGAAAAGATTCTGGAAGTGAGGAGGGAATTCGAATTATTTTAAATAAATATTTCAGCAAATGAAGAATGAGCTTGCAAAGCTGAACCAGTCCATTAATCCCTGGCCAAAGACAGTTTAATACCCATTAGGAGGCAGACACAGGGTGTGTTTCTCTCCATGGACACACAGATTTGGCTCTGGAGTTAGAGACACTAACTTAGTGTTTCAGGGACTGGCACGGAACTGAGGAGTCCATTCCCCTTTGGGGTCTAATTTCTTAATATATTAAAAACAAAAGGCACATAATGTTAAAGATGACTTTAAAAATGTTACTAATAACTCCCTGGGGTCAAGAGATCTTGAAGCACTCAGTTATTTCTGACTTTGAGCCAGAACTAGCAGGGTTTTTCACTTTAATATCTCTGGTGTCCGTGGTGGCGATGTGCTGCCTCTATTTTAACAAGAGATTTTGACAATTTTGCCCTCTGAGTCTTACAGAAATCTACTGTCCCCGGGGAGAGTGGCCTTGCAGGCGGTTTATACTTAATTTGTTTTTCTCTTTAAACAGAAACACTTTCTCAGAGACATTTGCTAGGCAACCACAGCGTAACTGTTCTTTTCTACAGAACATTTCATCTAGGCCTGCTAGAAAAGCTTTAAAATCCTGTGAAGAGCCACATTATGCTGTTGTTCCGTTGTTTACATGGTGTAGGTATGTGAAAAATCAAAATTAAATGTTACATAACCATTTGCAAAGGGAACCAAGGGAAGTTCTGAACATCGTGTTCCTGGGATGTTTTCCCTGGTTTTGAGATCATTGAATTGGTCTTGTGCTTTTATTCTTGAGATCTACATGAATTATGGTTTTTTTAAGGTTTCTACCAAAATTGGGGATGTAATCTGTGCTTCTTTTCCACTGCCCTCCATCTTCTGATGTCAGCTCCAAATTCTCACCCCGTTTGCTTCCAAATCTGTATCACATGGAGATGATCCATTTTCATTTCACAAGAATTTTTCCTGCTGTTTTAGCATCCATCTCACTAAACATCACCTCCACTTGTCCAACACTGTTGATCTCAGGCCTGGGTGAAACAGCACAACTTTAAACCAGATCTGTCATTTCGATGCAGCTTGGTCCATTTAATGATCACAGAATATATTCTTTATAATTCAAGATTAGTTACAAAAACAAAAAGAAATTCCCAACAGAGTATGGGCTGGAGAGAAGAATTGTGATAAAAATCATCGGGATTTTACACTTCTTGGTTAATTTCTATGTCAAGGAAAGATTATTTTTAGGCAACTCCATGAACTTTTTTCCTTTTAAAACCTGGTTTTAAAACATGGACTCATGCCCTTAGTGGGTGTTAAAGATGTGGAAATTAAAGTTAAAGCAGACTCCAGGATCAAAGAGCTGGTTCCTGATGTTGTTCTTGGGGATGGTCCAGCTCTGAAGGTTCCCATGGCAATCCTTGGTCATCGAGACCAGGGAAGATCTTTTTTCTCTAACTGCTGCCTCCAGCAGGGGCTGGGCAGAGCAGGTTCAGATCATCAGCCCCCCTGCTCTGTGTGTGCATTTTCCAGAGTGCCCTTGCTAAAGGTCAGGGTTACACCCTCCAACAAGGTCCTGTGAATGCCAGCAGCTGCTCTTCCAGAGTGAAGGATATTAATGGGCATAATCCATCAAGCAGGAGGCTTGAGGAAATGAGACTGCAGAAATGCACCTTTATGACTTGTGGAAGCTCAGCTGGCTGTTGACAGAGCTGAGGAGTCTTAATAAGAGGGGTAGAAAGAAGAAAAAAAGCCCTTTATGAGGAATTAATTTCCTGTCTCCATTATGAAGTGCTGGGATGTTCATTTAGCATGCAGGAGGTGGGTGTTAAGATTAGAGCTGGGAAGGAAATGGGTATCAGAATGTGCTAAATCTTCCTCAGTGCCACAGCAAGAAACTCTGAGAACATGCTGATGATCCTTCTTCATTTGAGCCAAGCCCAACAATATCTTCCTGGAAGCAGGAGGACACTGCTTCCCATTAAATCTGTTCTTCCTATGTCTCAAGCCCTCAAAAGAGATGTAAAAATGTCAAGAGCCAGAAGAAGAGACCTGCAAATGTTACTGATGAGGAAACTTTCAAGAAGTCTTTACAAATCCATCCTTGGTACTTTGAGATTCACTCTGTGAGATTAAACCTCTGTTTAAAAGTTCTCTCTTTATTGTATTGATGCATTTAGTCTTAAGTAAGAAAATGGAGGGGCTGGATGTGTGTTAGAGGACTTCACAACTGCAGCCCTCAGAGACTTAAACAGAGCTTTGCTGATCTGGTCAGCAGTCCCAAACTCATCTGATCTAGCAACCTTGGTCCCCTTGAGAAATCTTACTCTAAATCTGATTTCAAATATAAAACGTGCCCTTGTTTTCCTCAGGCAGAAAGGAAACAAGTTTGGGTTATCTCATGGAAAGCCATAGGTTGTTTAGTACTTTAATTTCTTTCTGAGTGCTGGAAGAAAGGCTTATCCAGGTGATATGTGAAACCAGAAAAAGACAACGGAGCTGCCCATGATCTTTATGAAGGTTTCCAGCACCCAGCTTTTCCCAGCACTTCAGTCACACTCTCTTTTCTGAATACAACAGTACTCAGGGCTCACCCCCTGTGTGAAGACAAATATCACCTTCAGAGGGTGTGGAGAGGGCATTTTCAGGGACTTTGAGAGCACTCTCAGTCTCAGTGGACTGGATGCTTTGCTCTTTGTGAAACGCTCCCCTCCCTCCAAACTCTGTCATAGTTTCTGCTTTGACTTTTTCACAGAGAATTGGAAATCCAACAACTCTGGTATCATCACATTCCTTTGGTCTGTCTTGTCTGCTGCTGATATTCACCCACTGGGAGATTTTAGATTTTTAAAGGTCTTTAGAGAAGACCATGTTTATCCAGAGTGCCCTTCTCCGGTACCTGGCAGAGTCCCAGCTCTGAGGCACCACTCTGCTGGAGATGATAACCAAGGACATCCCCCTTTGCAGCTGCTGTTACACCTTGTCACCATCAAAGCCCTGTCCTTCACATCTCATGCAGAACACTTGCTCTGCCTTGTTCTCCTCTTGCACCGACAGACATTGTTTGGTGTGATAATGCAATTTAAGGTCATATTTTGCCTTCAGCCATCAGCATGTGCAAACGCTGTATGACTAATGAGGCAGTCCCTGGTGACTCCCTGTGCTGTTTGCCTACAAGATGCTCAGTTGTGTTTGCAGTCCCTCCTGACTGCTGCTGAAGAGCTGTCTTTTCCCTGGGATTCTGGCTTGAGCTGGAAATCCAATGGCAGCGCAGGTTTCTGCCCATAAGGGACTTCCCCTTCTCTTCCAGAAATGTGCTGAAAGGAAGATCTGCCTTTTGGTTTGTCTGTCTTGCTCCCAGTTTGTTTTCACTCCCTTTTCCTTAGGGGACTCTTGCTGGTTTGGGGAAGTTTTGTTCTCTCAGGGCTGTCAGATGGTGGCTTGGCCAATGCTCGTGCTGGGGAGGAGTGGGACAGACGTGGGGAAAATGGGGCAGCAGCAGGATTGGTGCATGGCCACAGTGCTGGGAGACAAAATAAGGTTCTCCTCCCTTCCTCCCTGTTTCACAGGCTGAAATGACTCAGCCTGACACCACAGAAAGCTCTTGGACAAGTGAGGTTTAAAAATGATGGATTATAGGATGCACCTCACCAGTGACTCAGCTTGTCAGTGTTCATCACTGGAACTCTGACCCTTCCTCTTCTCCTCTGGGGTTTTCTAGCCCTGGATCATTGATAGGGATTAAAGGGGAAAATGGACAATATTTTCAGAACACCAAACACTTTTGGAGAGTGCACTCCCAGTGTGTAATTGAGCAACAACACTTTTAGAAGGGACCTGCTTTTCATGAAGCACTGTCTTCTGATCTGAAAAGTCTGGTCTCGTTAAGGATGCCCATATTGGACATCCTTGAATTATGAAAGCTGAGGTTAAAAAAAGGTGGTGAGATCCTGGCTCAGAGTTCCCAGAGAAGTTGTGGCTGCCCCATCCCTGGAAGTGTCCACGGGCAGGTCGCACAGGGAAATCTGGGACAATGTTGGGGAGTTGTCCCTGCCCATGGCAGAGGGTGGGGTGAGATGAGCTTTAAGGTCCCTTCCAACACAAATCAGTTTATTATTCTATGATTCTGTGAAAACTAACTCCTGACTCCATTTGGAAAAATATCCTAAGGAGCTGCAAGGGACTTTTCAGGACTCCTAGAGAAGTCCCTGCTGGGTCAGACTGGTGCTTCTGGTACACATTGACCCAAATACACAAGCAAAATTTCCCCTTCTCCTTTCAAATGCAGTTTTCAATCTTTCTTTCTCATTCCACCTTGCATTTCCACAATTTGTTCCCTCCCTGACATCTAAATCCACACTCCTGCTTTGCTCTGAACTAGAGAAAAAAATCACGGATATGATTTTGTTTTGATCGGACACCTGAACCTCTCCCCTCATCTCTTTTTTTTTTAATACCCATTGAAGGGGATCCATCAAAATAATTTCCTGTTATTAGGTCTGAAGTGTTTTGAATTTGGAATGGCTTCTCACTTAGAAAGAATTGATGCCTATAACTTGTAATGTGCTCACATGCAGTGCCTGACAGCCCAAACTCCATTCCAGGGAGCTAATCCCAGTGGCTGAACTCCATTAAAGCCTAGATGGTATCTGTTAATACAGCCCTGCAGTTTGGGTCATTGTGCTGATGTAAGGAGCACAGCTGCCTGCAGACAGATTATGATGTGAGGGGACATCTTTATTCTATTTTAAAGTGAAAAAAAAATAAAAAATGGATGGGAGATACACTAGTCATGATTGATTAAAGATATGAAAAGGACTTTATGAGGTTTTTTTGAGTGCTCTGTGTCTCTCATTTTGTTTGTCATTCCTCTGTGTTTGGTAAATAAATAAATACATAAACCCAAACCTCGAGGATAACAGCAAAGTGAGGGAGTCCTCATGTTCAGTGGGTTTTGTCATAATGGGCTGAGGACTGTGAGTCTCAGGAATCAATTCCCAGCTCTGGCCCTGATCTATTATATAGTCCTGGGACAACTTTTCCCCTTATATCTTCTTCCACTATTATTTTATCCAATCTGTTTAAAATTACAAGCACAACATGGCGATGCCTTTGGTCTCCTGGGTGTGAGTGCAGACCCAATCACTCTGGCAATCCAGTCCCTGCTGGCTTCTCTGGGCATCATCCAAGCAATGCCTCATTCCCCATCCACTGACTTTCAGAGCCAGGTACCATTTACCAAATAAACATTGACCCCTCATTTCCCAGCACTGGTTATTCCAGGGACACTCTCTCACCTGAAGCCTTCAACCTCCTTATCTTCCTTCTCACTGCATTATCAGTAATATCCAGGGCTGGAGATCCTCTGCATATGGAATAACACTTCTGTTCTTCATGTCTCTGCACG
The DNA here is from genome assembly GCF_030490865.1 of Poecile atricapillus. Classification (NCBI taxonomy): domain Eukaryota; kingdom Metazoa; phylum Chordata; class Aves; order Passeriformes; family Paridae; genus Poecile; species Poecile atricapillus. The sequence continues at coordinate 7,794,069 of NC_081268.1, read as the reverse complement.
CGGAGTGGCTTCTGTGTGTTGTGCTCACCTGACTCCCTTATCTAGGTGAGGCATAAACTGGCCTGGCTCTGCCTCTGGATCCATCTCGCCACTCCTGCCATGAATGCTCATGTCTGAGGTTGTATTCTGACAGCTCCATGTACTCCTTGGCTAGCCTGGAAAGAAAACAGTCCTATAAAAAAAAAAAAATCACATTAAGCATAGCATGTGTTTCATGCTCCTTTAGCATCTTATCCTGCTCCAGAGCATTGTAATTCCCCTGGCTGCTTTTGAATTTCATGTCACACTTCTAAATGTGGTTTGGTACATTCTCTACATGCTCTGTCAGTAGAGTTCTGCCAATAACCTCAGCACATGAGCACTGGGAAAGCACTCCTGGCTCTGCTTCCCTGCGTGCTCAAGTGTGGGGATGTCATAAATGGGGATATTTGTCCATGGGAAGAAAGCCTTCCTCCAGCTGGAGCCACACAGGAGCCTCTTTCAGCAAGGCAGGGTTTTATTAACTGGGTCACTCATCTGCAATTCTGTCCTGAGCAAGAAGCATCCACAGGACATGGCTACAAAGGGATGCCTGAGCATGTTAATTTGAATTAACTTTTAAAGCAAACAAGTCAAAACTTCTTGTAATGTTCTTAAACACTCTTGCCATGAATTATATAGACTTATCCTAAACTTGAACAAGGTTTGACAAATCCACTTTGAATGTTCATTAAAATAAATGTTCACGAGTGTCTTCCATGGAGACACAAAACCCCTGGCTGTCCATAAACTAAGCCAAATCAACAACTGCACTTTTGCTGGGAAACAAGAGAATGCAGGGCTGTGGAAAGGAGCCTTTGAAAACCCTGAATTACTGGAGGGGTTGGAGTTGTCCACTGAGAGACAATGTCAAGACACAGAGACAACCAGGATCTTTGGGAAAAGATGAGAAGCAAAGGGTGAAAATCTGCTTATGATAAGTGAAAATTGAGGGTGACACTGATCTTGTATAAGAGTAATAATGTACATTGACTTCAGTTCCCCCTAAATCAAGGGTGATATTTCTGCTTGTTGTCTCACAGCAGCCTCATTTATCCTGTTTTTCCTTATTCCCCTTGAAATTTATTCATCATTTATAGATGTGTCCACATGTTGCCTTTGAACTTATCGTATGGGTTTAAAGGAGCTAAATTCAACTCCTCCCTGGTACTTAAGTTTATGTTTGATGTGAGGATAATCTAAATGTTTCAGACCAGATTTTCTGTTGTGCATTGATTCTTGTCAAGAATCAATGCACAACAATTCTTTAAGACAATTCTTTAAGCCAAAAAAACAGCATTCAGAAATTTCAGTTTTGTCAAGAAGGGCAGCAGACACTCTTCCAAAGAGGGAGTGAATGGATTTTTAAACTGTGAAGTTTTAGTTTAGCCACAGCCATTCTTCAGGGCAACATCACAGCTGCAGATGCAGTTTAGATACTTTGAGGTGTTTGCAAAGATTAATTAGCTGCCAAAATGGGAACTGAGCTCTGATGAAAATCTGGCCCTTGTGGGTACTGAGCCTCTGGCTTGGTGTGCTTTTGAAAAATCTCACCCCAGAGGACTCAGTGGATGCACTTTCCTGACCTGAGCTCATGCATCAGAGAAGAACCTCAGAGTTATTTCAGTGTTTCCAGGAGTTCAGGCTCATTCTTTCAAGTGAACAACCCAACACTTCCCAAGTTTGCTGGGAAGTGGTGAAAATCCCCAGAGGGTTCCCTTTCTGGAGAGAGTTCATCCGAGGTAACACCTCTGGATAGGCAGCAGACTGTGTGGGTGGAGATGTGTATTTTAATAACTACAGAGCAGGAATCTGAGCTACAGCACCTCCCTTTTCCTCCTCCCCTGCCCACCCTGTCCCTCCACAGCCACCCAGCCCTCTCCTGTCCTCAGGCAGTGGTGGGATCCAGGTCCCCTCCTGCCCATCTCCCACCTGGCTGTTGTTCCCTTTGCTGGAGCTGCTTTTCTGCTGCTGCTGACTGAGTGTGTTTTGCAAACTTGCAATTTCACGCTGCATTTGTTGCCACGGCAACATAAGGGGGAGTTCAAAGTAGGGAAAAAGAGTCAAAAAAATCTCCCCAAAAACTCTTGGATCAGCCCCTTACTTTGTGCCTTGCCCAAACAAATTTGGCCATGCAGCTACATCAGCACTGGGGTCTGCAAGGAATCCTTTTACCCCTCCAGAGACTGGAAATCCAAACCTCTTGTCCTCCCCTCTTCCTCCCTTAGAGCTGCCCTCTCCCTTCTCTCTCTTCCTGGGTAGCCAAGAGTCTGGAGCCTCCAGCAGCATCCCTGGACATTCCTGCTCCCAGTGGCAGCTTTTCCAGAGAGTCCTGCTGGAATGGTCAGGCACTTGGGAAGCTGGCACGAGACTCCAAGAGCACGATGGCAACGCTCAGTGGCAGCAGAATTTTACCTTTATCCTTCATCCCAGCAGCAGATCCGTCAGCACCGATGATGGAGCGCTGGCTTCAACTGGCTCCCATCCCTCCACCCCCTCCCCTTCCCCGTGACTACAGCCCTTAAATGAAAACTTTATGGCAAAGAGCTGCTGACACTTCTTCATGGAGAAGATACATGGGGTGGCTGGTGGCTAATGAGTGTCAGTACTCCAAAGGATAATCTCTGCTCCTCTCTGATACAATTTAACATCGTATTTGCCTAATTTGAGGCTGATTTAGTCGCAGGGGTATTTGGATGCCTCTTCTATGGTGCCGATAGTTAATTAAACAGATGTTGCAGAGGGAATCATTAATTTTAGTGCTGCAGATGGGAGCAGAATGACTTTGTGAAGTTAATGTTTCAGCAAAACAATAGGCTTCTGTCATCAGTTGCTATAAACCGAGTAAATTAAGAGAACAAGTAGAGTAAAGGAGATAGCTTTGAAAGAGTATCAATTATTCATTTTAGAATTGTACTTTCCCCCCATAAATCATCCTAGGAAGAGAGGAGGGGAAAAATCCGCAGGAGCTGGGAAGTGGGGAAGAGAGGAATCCCCAAGTCAGCAGTGTGTGAGTTTAACTCTGCTGCCATTGCAGGGTCCTGCAGGAGCACAGAGAGCCCGGGGCTGGGGCTGCAGCACCTGGGACAGCACCAGCTTCCTGCTCCTCTTCCTGAAGAGCAGCTGAAGTCATGGCAGTGAAGACAGATGTCCATTCCCACCTTTAAAAAGCAGGTGGGCACAAATATCTTCCTTTTTTGAAGGCTGTGAAACTTTGTGCTCTCCGGGCTGGGTGTCCCATGGCTGTGGATGAGGTTTCCTGGAGCAGCTGGCTGGATTTTCAGGGCGTGGAGAGAGTTTCTAATGACAAGTTGACACATTTTTATACCTTTCAAAAACCTCAGGACCAGTGTAAAAAGTCTCTAAACATCCCTAAAAAACTTGTAGGGCTGCATCTCTGTATCAAGTGTGGCTGTTCTGCCCAGAAGTGGAAAAAGTTTAAAAACTCAGGTTTCTTGCTGGCATTAAATGTCAGTAATTTCTGCTGAACAGAAGTTCCTATTTTTGAGCTAAAAGCAACAGAGGGAAAATCCAGCCACCTCTGCACCATAAAAAGGCAGTGGCAGAAGAGGATCAGGGAAACAAATGAAGTCCATCCATCGTGCTGGAGTGAAAGCACTACTGACTGCTTGAGTGCCTCATAATATGAAAATTATGTTTCTTTTTTCAGACAGATGAGTCATTTGACCACTCAAACTTCTCTATGAACACATCTCTGACCATTTATATTATCTTTCTCTTTCTCATATGTGCATGGTTTTTTTCCTTATTACCAACTATTCCTTTCTCCAAAAACAATAATCAGTGGTTATTCTCATTTATTTGATAAGGCCAAACAATTTCAGTGCCCAGAAAATAATTATGAATTTGGCAGTTCTGATTAATAAATCTTTCAAGAAGCATGCTGAATTTTGTCCATAAACAGCATCTTCCAGAGATTCATTGAGAAAATATGAAGAAATAGAAAGACACAAAGTGAAAAAAAATTCAATTTTTCTTGGCAGTGAAGGCCTGAGGTCAATCTCACATGTGTAAGGTGAATTTCACTGCTGGATCTATTTCTTTAGCATCCACTTTGTACTCACCATTTTAATGGATACTGTTTATATTTTATTCTTTCTGGCTTTACAGTGCCATATACTAATGTAGCTCTGTCACCCTGAAAACTCAGCTTCTGAGCTTGCTGACATGGTTTTCTAAAGACTTTCCCAGGACAGTAACTGTAAACATAGATATGTGGACATTCTTTCTGTTCCACATCTTGTGATGGGCGTCTCTCATGGCCAGTGCAGTGAGAAAGTGTTATCCTGACCATCCAATCGCTGGCTGTGGTCAGGAGCCTATAAATCCTGGGAGGAAAAATAAACTTTCTGTTCTTTTCACCACTCCTCGACCTATGTCTGTGTGATCTATTCATCTTCAGCAGCAACATAGCTCAAACTTCAAAATCAAAATATCCCAAATTAATTCTAAGAGATCATTTCTGTCCTCAAACTGTAGCATTGTACAGCCCTCATCCTGCTGAACAACTGAACAAGGTTTTTGCATCTCCTCAGCATCCTGCCACAATTCCTTTTCTCCACACAGCATCACCTGCCAGTGGTGTCTGCCCCTGTGAGAGGTAATTGATTCCCTTCCCCTTTCCAGCCCTAATTAAAAATGCACCATATTAAACCTGAATGCATTGGAAACAATTAGCTCCCTCTTTTGTCTCCTTGTTCGAGCCGGCAAGGCGAGGCAGCCAGGTGTCACGTTCAACAAATCTCCATCAAGTGATTTCTCTGGAAGGAAATGAAGTTTGAAGAACTCCTCTGCTGCTCCTGACGCTTTGGCTCTGACCTTCTCGCGCTCCCGGTTTATCTCCATGGAGATGCTCACTTTGCAGATTGGCTCCATCTTCTGCCAGCAGCCGCTCCTGGAGGCAGGAGGCAGGGCCTGGGCAGGGGAGTGAGGCTGTTCCAAGGATTCAATCCCACCCTTTTCAACACTCCAGCACTTTAAAGTGGACTTTAGTATTGATCATCCTGCAGGAAAGATGTGTCCTGGCCACTCCGACCTCGCAGGGTTATCCAAACCCCAAAAGGATGAATTTCAGCTTGAGTTAGAAGCTCCCACTCTACCACGGCAGTAGAGTGACCCTCACAGCCTCAAGGACAGGTCTGCAATTTGTTTTGGTAAAGCCTGAGCGTGTCCAGGCTCTTGCCAGAGCTGGGAGAAGGAGGAGGGTGTCTGTTCCATCCCACACCCTGGAGGATAACTCGTGTCTACAGGAGAAATGCTCTGCGGGAGCACAGCATCCCTGCTGGGATTTGGGACGCAGGGCTGTCTCCACTGCTGGAGCTGGTCATGATGGAGGTAAAAAATATGCTCAGGAAAGGGGGAAAAGTGAAAAAAAAAATTAAAAAAAAAATATAGATTACATCTGCAGAAGTCTCTAGAAAATGGGAACTGCAATACAAAAATCCTGCTCCAAATCTCTTGTAGCCTTTACCTGACCTGATACCCACAAACATCTCCTGTGAGAGCTGAGGGGGATCCACACCCTCCACACAGAAAGGAAGAATCAGCAGGACTAAATTCAGGGCTCTCAGGAAAAGCACTTGTTGGGAAATTTTAACAAACCATTTCTCATTGGAAAATGCTGATTCTTTGAAACAGGCTTTCTGTGAGAATAAAAGGGCAATTTTTCCTCATTTTAGCAACTCTAAATAATGTGGCAACTTTAAGGGAGAAGAGAAACTAAGAAAAACCCTGCTTGAAAGTTGTTTTTTTATCCCCTTGTTTCAGGTTGTAACTTTATTATGATGAAAACCAAAAGAAAATCAAAACAAATGCTGTTAAAGAGAAAGGAAACTTTTAAGACTGCTGTAAAAGTGAAATCCATTGATCTGACTAGAGGTATTTTTTCCCCAGTGTTTGTTCCTACCATTTTTATTTTAACTTCAGCTACTAGAGAAAGGAAAGGGATGGAGAAATCCCAGGAGAAGGGGAGAAGGTTCTGCTGGGCCCATGGGCCAGGCTTTGTGTCTGCAGCAGCAGCTGTGGTGAATGACAAATTACATTTTGGACTTTGGGTACCACATTTTTTTTTATTTAGGAGACAAATTATTTAATTTATTTAGGAGCCAAACCATTTCCCTGGCACCCCTGGGAGCAGCTGAAGGGAAGGAAGGGGGTCAGCAGGGCCCAGGCAGGTTCCCCAGGCTCAGCTGTGGGGTGCCATCAGACGTGGGAGGAGGGAGAAGGTGGTGCCTGAGACTTTGCCCAAGTTTCCCCTGAGTTTCAATGCCAGCTCGAGTGCTGGAGCACTTGCCAGCCAGCTGGCACCTTCTGAAGCTCTCCCACCTTCAGCCAGGCTCCAAGGGGTGCAGTGGAGCTGTTTGCAGGCAAGTGTCTCTGCCTTCTGTCCTCAGGGATTTCACAGCCCTGCAGTTTTGCTCTGGTGTGAGCTGAGAGCTCCAGGGCTCTTGCATCTCCTTTTCTGCTGGCAAGGGCAAGTCTGAGCATCGACATGAGGCCCCCTCCTATCTGCAGAAACCTCTCTCTTTTTCCCTTTTTTTCCCACTTCTGTTCCCTCTGCCTTGCTTGTGCTGTCACATCAGCCATCCCCCAGGGACTTACAGCACTGTCTCATCTCTCCATCAATCCTGTGCACTCCTTGGTGGATGCAACAAGGACTTTCCTTGTTTATTTGTTCTGCAAAGTTTATTTGGAGATGGATTTGCTGTTGTTGGTTTTTGACAAAGACTTATTGAAGAAAGTTGGAGTTGGAAATATGCACAGCAAGGGGGAAATTTCATTTCCCATGAACTTAGCCTTTGGTGGAGCTAAAACAATGAGTAGCAGGATGAAAAAGCAGAATATGTTTAAATCTATAGGATACAGCTTCTCTGAGAAGAGGCTGTAAGATGAAGTGGGGCACAACCTCAGCCTTTTTCTTGCGTCTCACATCTGTCAGTCCATCTCCAAGACTGGTTCTCACTACCCAGTGAGATCCCTCTCATTCAGTACAAGCCAAATTCAAATATGTTGCTGTTGTGCCAGGAACTGTAAGCTCTGCCTGTTGCAAATCATCTCTAGTTCTTATGATTTATGTTTTTCTGGTGATTTCTGATCCCACATAAAGCTGAGAATATGGCTGCAGTCTTCAATCCCCTCTGAAGAAGAAGCTGTCTCTTTTTTTAATTAGCTTTTCATGTCAGGACAACATTGGCTGGCAATAAAAACCATAGGAGAGATCCTCCTCAGTGAAAATGTGTTGATGATGGAGTGAGCTGCAAGAGAGGAGACGGATGGGGAGAGAGGGGAAGGAGTGAATAAGAAGCAGAAAGATCCTGTGCGAGGAGGCAGAAAAATGCAGATTTTCAGCTCTGACACTGAAGAAATGCTGGCAGGAGACCCAGCAGAGGGGACAAGCCAGCCCTTGTTAAAGGTCTCTTTGTAGGGTGATCATTTGGAAGATCAGAGCCTGGCAGTGACGCCTGGATGGGAGCAAGAACACTTCTTCCTTCCCCTCTAAGGAGCAGAGGGAGCCACCAAACAACCAGATGGAGCTGCAAGAGTCTGCCAGCACCTTCTGGATTCTGAGGGTCACAACCAGGGTAAAGGACAGAGTGAGGCACAGATCTGTTTTCTTTTTAAGCACATGAAGTGAACTGATCTGTTTCAGAACTTGCATCTAAAATACCAGTGTTAAAACAAGAAACCCATGAGGAGGACCAAAGAATGGGAATTTCTGGTTGAGTTTAGAGAATCCAGAGGCCTCTTTGGCAATCCCAGTGGGATTGAGGGCCAGATCTTTGTGCAAGGCTCCCTCATTTTGCTTAAATAAGCTTTTGAGACCTCTTCCCTGGTGGAAGTGCTCCCCTGGGCAAAGGGAGACCTTCAATCCCATTTACCAGATTGGGTGTGGAAATGTGTCCCACAGTAAATTCTCACTTCCAGGCAGGATCCTGGGCACTGCAGAAACTGGAGATTCTCCACCCTTCCTGCTGAAGCCAGACCTGATGTGCAAGGGAGATGGGAGTGAGGGACTTCAGTGAGCCCTCACAGGGACTGGAGTACTGTAAATCATGCAGGAAAAGCAGGGATGGATTCTGGACTGTTCTCCATGAGGTATTTATTCACTTTTTTTAGGTAATTCTTGTGTTAAATACCAGTGATGGAGAGGAAATGACTCTCAGGTCCCCGAAACACTCAGATCCCTGTGCACATTTACCTGCTGCAGTGCTGCTGATGGTGTGGGGAGGAATTTACATTTATTTCACAGGCTTTGCTCTGAAACAAAGAGCACTGTGTAATCCATTTATCACAAACTACTCCAATTCCTATCTTAAGTAAGAGAGGAGTCAATTAACAAATGAAAACAGAGTGCCAGAACACTCTCTCCATTTAGATCACAGAATGGTCTGTAGTATCACGGCATGGACATTGTTTTCCTGGGTGTGAATTTGGAGATCACAAGGAATCATTCTGGGATTCAAGCTTTGGAAATGGACTGTTATCTTTCTGATGATCTCCCCACTTTTGTGACTCCATCACCAACATTTTCTGGCTTCATGGATTTGTCTGCCCAACAGATGTGACAGAAAGAAATATTAGCTTTACAAATGGGGATAAAAATGACATATACTGAAAGCTAAAGCCAGTTAATGAGAAAGGATTTTCAAAATGTCACTCATCTTGCTTCCCACATTCAGTTTATATTTCTAAAAACTGGTATCTCTTTTCTTCCCATAAAAAGTCCATTTTCAACTTAAACTTCCTTCCAGTGACTTCTAACCAAATAATTATTAGCTTCCAAATTAATTTAACTTGTTAGTCAAATTACAGCCCAGCAAAAAGGAAACCACAAATGTATTTATAGCTTTATTTAATCTTTATTAAGACTAACAAGGTTTGAGCAGAAATGATCTCTTGACAAAGCCATTAAGAGCACAGACAAGATCACAGGTCTGTAACGCATCTGAAAGGGTAAAGGCAGAAAAGTCAAATGTTTGTCTTCTGGGAGACAGTCAGAGCCCGATTATGCTGGAATTAAAGAAAAATAGAGCAACTGAAGGAGCAATCCCGCAATGGTTTGATAATTATTCATTGCTTTTTAAAGAAAGGCAACAGGGTTTTTCAGTGCTATGATTGATGGCTACATTTCAAGGTGCAGAGAAACTGTGCAAATCAGAATCCCTGAATGGTTTGGGTTGGAAGAGACCCCAAAGCTCATCCATCCCATCCCTGCCATGGGCAGGAGCATCTTCCACTGTCCCAGGCTGCTCCCAGCCCCATCCAGCCTGGCCTTGGGCACTGCCAGGGATCCAGGGGCAGCCCCAGCTGCTCTGGGCACCCTGTGCCAGGGCCTGCCCACCCTGCCAGGGAAGGATTTCTTCCTAATATCCAATCTTAACCTGTTCTCTGCCAGTGTGGAGCCATTCCCCCTTGTCCTGGCACTCCACACTCAGGGTTAATGTTGGCTGTGCCTGTGTCAAACCCCAGCAGAGCAGGGTCCCTGGGTGATTTGGGCAAAGCCAGCTGTGCCAGCAGGACTTGCTGGCCCGAGGGGGGCACATCTCCGTGTGTGGCACCAGACAGAGGAGTCCTCTCCTGCCCAGTTCCACCAAATCACCGCCCAGGTCCGTGTCTGACTGCACCAGGCATTTCTGGAGCCACCTGGACAGGTGTGTTCAGGAAGGAAAGTGCCCCATCCCAAACCCCAGCTGGCTCCCTGTCTGCAGTGTGCACAGCCTTGGCTCTGAGCCCTGGAGTGATGGGGAGGAGCTGGCAGCTCCTCTCAAAACAGCCAAGGTCCTCTTGTCCTGCAGGGAGTTCCCAGCCGTGTTCTCCTCCCCTGTGCCTGGTGTAAAGCTGGGAGCTGTGGTGGCATCAGCTGAAGGGTCACAAAGCTGCAGGTGTGAGCACAGGAGCTGCCATCTGCTCCTCTGCTGTCCTCAGGGACACATTAACACAGCCTCAGGGCTTGCCTGTGCCTGACCTCCCTCATCTCTGCACAGAAACACGGCCCGTGGGCATCTCTGCTGCCCAAGTGTAAAACGGACTAAAATCCAGCACAGAATTGGAAATCAAGCAAAAGCCCTCAAGCCTCCCCTTCAAGGGAATCTAAATCTCGACAGAGCTCCCAGAGCCTTGGCTCCTCTGCCTGACAAAACCACCAGCAGGTTATTGCCTTCATCATCACAGGGTCTCGTCCTCTCTGCCAGCTCTGGTGCAGGCCAGCCAGGATGGGGAGATGTGAGGGCTCTGCAGGCCCACAGGGAGGGCTGGAGATCAGAAGGGATTTGGGAAAAGGACAGGAATGAGCATGGGGGAAGGTTGGTGGCTCAGGCAGACAGGATGTTAGCACAGCCGGAGCAGCCCCTTGTGGGGCTGGCTACTTTCTCTCCCTTGCTCTCTCTGCTGATTTTCACACTGAAAGAGCTCTGCCAACTCTTCAGCAGCCTAATCTTTTTTCCAGTCTCAGCTCGTGCCTACTAATGTATTTCAGGCACAGAAATTTCATTAAGGCTGCCCTGATGTCCACAGGCTTTAGCCATGGGCTTTATCATTAAGTGGGTTTCATTCCAGGCAGTAAACAAATCACCCTCTGCTCCTGGCTGGGAGTGCAGGGGCTGCGGATGGAGGAGGCACAGAGAAGGAAAAGCAGCAAGGAAAGGTCCTTTCCATCCATCCAGGGTTGATATGGAATATCTACCCCTGTCCTCAGGAGAACGTGCACAGAGCTACCTTTGAACACTTTTGGAAATATCCCTTAAACCTTCTCTAAATTTATATTATTTTTTTACTCTGAATTTAAAACCAACCTTGGTTTTCCAAACAGTCCTGGGGAAAAGAAATATTTTCCTTCCAGCAGAAGGAAATTTGCTTGGGGTGTCCTCAGTGGAGCCTGCAGAGCTCTGTGTGTTCCCTACATGGAGGGCCAGGGGTGAGAGGGAGCATCTCATTTGAGGCTAATCAGAACAGCAAGCAACAAAAGGAGCAGCTGTCATCTCTTCCTTTCCCTCAGCCACTGCTTGATGGATCAATCAGATCAAAACATTTTCAGAATCGCTTTTTTGGGAAGGATTTTTGAAGCATTTTCTTTTCCTCTAAAATGGTCCCATTTAGAAAGGAAATATGTAAAACTGAAACAAGTCCTGTAGGTTTGTAACAGAAATAAACCTCATTTTTCCCTCTGAGAGGACATACATTTGGCAATCGATGCAGCTCATCTGCAAGAGACAGAAGCTTCCTAAACATCCAGAATGAAATTCTTTCAAAATTCAGACAGCATCAAGCCAGTGAATTCATTTTGCTCTTTGTTAGCATAATCCTAGTTGCATTTCCTCGAGGGCTGGGGCTGCAGAGTTGTGTTCCAGACCAGACAGTCCCTAAATAGATTTTGGATGATTATAGGGAGCAGGACACGCTGTGGTCCCTCTTGCAGGCAGGAGGTCCTGAGGTTTTTTGTCTCTCTGTCCCAGGAGGGAGCCTGAGAGCTGCTGGCTCTGGGATCACTCTCTCCTATAATTTCCTAAGCACTCTTTTTTGGACCCTCTGTTTATCAGGAATGCCATGGAAATGCTGGATGCAGTGGGGCTCTGATATGTTACATCCTTTATAGGGAGAGGAGAGTGGGTTTATTGCCTGAGCTCTGCAGAGTGCCCAAGGAAGAAAAAAAAAATTAAAAATCTCCTGTTGCCTTCTTCTGGCCAATTGTAACTCCATGCCTGGGCCAGCTTTCTCAGTGATGTTCAGATTTTACTATTTAATTTCACAAACTTTGCTTTATCAGCCCGTTCTGTGGGCTGGGGGGAGCCTGGTGCTAATTTATAAACTGAAACAAGTACCTGTATTTAACTACCACTCATTCTGCCTGTCTGGGGTGTCACATCCCTGCAGCATTCCAGCCCTGAGCTGCCTGGAGGTGCCACTGTGCTGATCACTCCCAGCTGGAAAACAAATGAGGAGTCTGGGAGTCCTGGCTTAGGCTGGCTCTGGGAGGGAGCAGGGGCAGACAGCGGTGCTGGAGGTGATGCTGGAGCTGGGAGTGCCCTCAGGAAGGAGATGGGATCATCCTTTAAGGCTGAGGAAGGGCAGCAGCCAAGCTGGGATGTCCCTTTCACCCCCCTGGGCATGGGCAGCACAGGACCCTTCATGTCTGTCCAGCAGCTCTGGAGAACAGTGAATAAAACCCCTCGGGATGCTCCAGAACATGATGCCTGTCACTTAAATAATGTTTGACCTTATATTACAGGCCTTATACCCTGGTCCTGCTCCCTGGGGGCCCTCAGGGCTCCATCCCTGCCCAGCTCTGCCTTGCTCTGCTCATCCTCATCAGGATTTTGCCCGGCTGATGAGGCTGTGCCAGCGCAAGGCGCTGTCTGCAGTCAGGGGCCGTGTTAGCATCGATTCTTCCAGCTGCCAAAGCAGAGCACGGATTTTCCTTGAGATGTTTCCCCTTCACAGAATCCCCTCTTTGCGGAGTTAGAGCGATGGAAGGAGAGGAGGGATGGGGGAGAGAGGGAGGGAAGGGAAGGGAACGAGCAGAGCACTGCTTGCTGCTGATGGGGAAGTGTCAGACTCTCCACAGCACTGCCTAATGTGCCTACTTCAGTGGTCTGCAGAGAGGAATTTGTCTTGCAACAGTTCTTTTTGGAGGAAAACAAACGATGATCTCAAGCAGCTCCAGAATAGGAACCTGATTTCCAGAGGAGACTCTGGCTGCTGCTCTGTGTTCAGCAGGGAAGGGAGGAATCAGGGTTTATCCAGGTTTGGGACCTTGCTCAGCACCACAGTGACACTCCCAGGGGTGCAGGAGGTCTCTGGCCGTGCTGCAATCCCAGTGCAGAGACATTTTTGAGTCGCTGGAGTTTTATAATTCACAGGCTGTGTGTGCATAGAGGCCTCCTCTGTCCAGGCTCTGCCCAGTGACCTCCTGTCTCCTTCCAAACTAAGAAAAAGTGAAAACTCTGGGGTAGCTGGACCAGTGGAATGTTATTCTGTGTTTCCAGCACTCTCAGAGACCTGGACTCAGCTGGAATTTTAGCAAAATTACTTTCCACCCTCTCCCCAAAAAGTGCAGGGATAGTGATGAGGGTTGTCCCTGACCCAGTTTTAGGGAGATGTGAAGAGCACCCAGGACTGCAGGGTTTGCAGCTCAGCCTGGGGAGCAGGGAGAGGCTCTGTGAGAATCCCGATGCTCCTCAGTCAGGCAAAGACTTGTGGCAGATGTCCTGGATCCAGCAGGATACGAATCCCTCCAGCTGCCAAGAGATTTTGTCAATGCCCCTGGCCAGAGATTTATTTTAGCCTTTTAATACTTCCTGCATAACGTTTTGTTACCTTTCTTCCTCTCTCTGTCCAATTTTTTTTTTTTTTTCAATTCTCTTTTCCTGGAGCACTTTGATGTTCTCTCTGAATAGAGCTCCATGCAGCAAATGGCATCAGCAGACTGATAAATTAGCGATGAATTGGAGCCTCGGATTAGCTCAGGCCAGTAATTTAACCTGATACAGGAGATGTTTGCATTTGTTCTGTTCATGCACCAATAGATAGCAACTATCCTGGAAACCTGACACTTGTGGGCACTGCTCTCCCCATAAAGCACCCCTGTGGCAGCCCACAGTCGCTTCCCATTTGTCTCACCCCAGGCCATGCCGGGTGAGCCAGCCCTGGCAAAACCTTTTAGGAGGGGAGGGAATGGCAAATGAAATATTTACTTTTTGTTTTCGCTTGCTGGCGGTGAAAGGATATTGATGTGGTGTAATGTATGGAACATTAAAATCAGAATTATGCTGGGGAATAACAAAAAAAAAAAATAAAAAAAAAATAAAAAAAGCCAGGCATAAATTAGGAGTGTTTGCTTCCTCTGTGGCTGAGGGGAGTCTGCATTACACCAGTGCCATATAACACAGCCGGGATGTGCCTGGGCCATAAATCACAGGCGGCATTTAAACGGACAGGAGGAAAGGCCACCCAGAGATGGATGGGTGTCCGAGGAAGGGACTGTCCAAGGGGCACTGTAAACACGTCAGGAGATGAGGCAGGAGGGGGAAAGGGGATTTTGAGGCTGGGGCAGAGGTGAATGCTGGCAGGGGGAGTCAGGGGAGGAGCTGCTCTCCAATCCCTTGATTTTTCAGGAGAACAGGCTGAGGCATGGCAGCCCTGTTCAGTCACACTTCAAGATTTCTAAATTATCTCAATGTTTTCCCCCTCCCTGTGAAACAACAAAATGTTGTAGTATTCATTTTTCACTAAAAAGGTCAAGTTTTCGATTCTGCTTTCTCCTTCTGACAAGAGCTGACCAGAAAACCCAAGGCTTATACACTTTTACAGGATATCTTCATCCTATCTGAGGTGTCGATACAAAATTCTTCCCCTAAAATAGTCTGCCAAAAACTCTCAGTGATGAGGTTCATGCCCTGTGCCAAGCCAGGATGGCAGCCTGCGATCCTGAGAGGTGCCAAGTTCACCCCAAAGGGAGGAGAGGCCTTTTCTTCACCTCACCCTCTGTGTGGGACTCAGAGATGATGCTGCTGCCACTCCGAGCACTGTAGGACTCCAGGGGCTCTGTTCAAGGAGCCCTCTTGACTTTAGCAGGATTATTTCAGGAACAATGTTGTGAAATCACTCTCAGCTTTCCACCCCCTGGATATCACAGTTCAAATGTGCCTGCAGCCAAGGGAGAAAGTCCTTGTGTGATGGCAGCTTTTTGCAATGTTTCACTGTGCTGTACAAACTGCCACTGAAAGGTTACTGATTTTTTTTTTTTTTTGGCATGGTCACCACACACTTTCTCACACTTCCAATAACAAGAGAACAACAAGGGCATTTGCTCTTTAGTCAAGTGCTGCAGTCATGCTCTTTAGAAAGAGGGCTTGAAAAAGGAAGTGTGATTCAAGTCAGGCTTAGGATCAATAAACAGACTTAGGGTCAGGGCTGGAGTAAAACTGGGGGATGGAGAAGGCAGGAAAATCTCAAGGAGAAGGGACTCAAGGACAAGGACAGATGGTTCTTCAGAAGAAAAGTGAGGCCTTTTGGCAGCGCTGGTGGATGGGTGGTGATGAAGCAGCCTCAGCACAGGGATGGCCAAGGTGCTCCAAGTCAGAACTGGAAGTGTTAATTCTGTTTGGAAAAAAAGCTTAATCCTGGCAGCTGGCAGCCTGGAGTGTCTCAAACTCCAGCACAGCTCTTGGCTTTGAGGTTTCCCTCCCGCAGGAACACAAGTCCCCCGCTGCAGAGGCAGATGCACGGGAGCCTGTTCCAAGAGCAGGCGCTGTCAGGACAAAGCAAGGGATGTGTCACAGCTCCAGAGGGCCCTGCCTCTCTGCACAGGGAAAGGCAGAACTGCTTCAAAGAGAGACTAATTCAGCAGTAAAACATTAATTATCCTGATGACTCCATTCATTAACCTCTGAAGTGAGAGGAACTGGTCCCTCTCCCACTCCAGAGAATTTTAGCCTCTTACAGCTCCAGCGCAGGAGACCCATTTCAGAAATTTAGGTACATGAACCTGTTAAAAATGGGGCAATCTGGGGAGCAAATATCCCACAAGGGCCAAAATCCCCCACAGGCACCAGTGCAAGACCATTAATGTCAGCAGAACTTCTGCCTTCCCCAAACTCCTCTGACTCCAGGTGTGAGCATCAGGCTTGTTCTCCAGCAACTGTGCTTGTGATTCCCCAGCTGTACTCTACCAAAAAGAAAATCCCATCTTTTGGCCAGCAAAATATATGGATCAGTCCCACTGGGACTGCAAATAATATTCAGTGTAAGAGTTAGTCTGAAGAAAGGCTTAATTATGTGCACAAATATTGCTTTGGCAAGGAACTCATGCTGCGAAGGCAGTTCGTGTGTATGAACTGATCCTGCAGTTCCCCCTGTGTTTGTAAGGGCCTGCATCTGTCAGATAAATTAGCTGGGAAGCTTGGAAATGGATGGAAACTCTTCTTTTTCAAAGAGGCTCTGGTCCTGCTCCTGCTTCTGACACTGGCTCCCAGCTCATCCTGTCTCCTCTCTGCCTGGCTTTGCTTCCATGTAAACTGCTTTATGATCTATTAATTACAAGTGCTGCATGAGAGCTGGAAACCAACATTATTTCTGGATCGAGCCCACCGCTGCCCTTGGGTGACTCAAGGGCTGCCTCTGAAGCCGTGTGCTGATTAAATTCAGCTCCACAGTGTGCTCAGGTCATGAACAAACGCAGCCTGCAGCTCCAGGGGTCTCTGTCAGGCATTTCCAGCTGGGGCTGACGCTGCATACTTCACTCTGAGCTCCTCACTTCCAGGCTCTTCCAGTGCAGCAGAGTCTGTGTGATCCTTTCTTGGACATCAGTGTCTCCTGCACACTGTGTGTCCATGCACCTGTGATCTCCTGGGCTGGATTCTTCCTCTCTTGAGTGCCAGGATCCCCTGCCATCTCTGCCTTCTCTGCTGGATTGCTGTCGAGTCACTGGAGCTGTGTGATCTCTCCTAAGTGCTGGACCTGAACTGGATCCATCCTGGACTTAAGATGCTTTCCAGAAGCCTTAGCAGAGCCATTCCAGAGCCCAATAATTTTATTTTTAAAAAGCTTTCAATTTCTTTTGACAGGGCTGGAGTGTTTAAAGATGGCAAAGTGAAGGAGATAAATAGATTATTGATTGGACAGGCTTGTAATTCCTTAGTGAATTGGATTTAGCTCCTTCACTGAGATCAGGTCTGTGCCATAAATCTCCCAAGGAATCAATAGGATGGAGAGTGCCTGGTGAGTAGGACTTTTGTTTGTTACCATGGCCACAGGAAGGGACTGGGAGCGGGTCTCCCGTGGGAGTGGAGGGCAGGAACTTGGATCCATCCACACATTTCTGCTGAGGCAGCCGTGGCACAGCCTTCCCCTGGTGCACAGCAGCTGCTGCCAGGGCTGCAGGGACTGTCCACACTGGCCTGTTTCTGCCACATGGAGGCAATTCCAGGTGCACTCAGTGCTGCCACAAGTTATCCTGGCATCAGAGGACAGTTCAGCCACAGGGCTGGAGGTGGGAGTGTGACCTGACTCCCTGGGGGCAGGAAAGGCAGCACAACAGGATGGAGAACTCCCATCAGGTGCCCATGCTGTCCATTCCTTGTCACCTCCAGGCCCCTGTGTGCCCAAATCCTGTCTCACTGCTCACTGGAGACAGCTCCAGAGCCTTCCTGGCTGGGCTGGGCAAGGATTCAAACCATGATTAGAAAGACAGTGGGAGCTGTCAGCAGTTAAAAACACCAAAACCCCAAACTTCACTTGATTCCCCAGTGCAGCAGTAGTGCCAGGGAATAAAAACTGGCTGCTGGGGGAGTAAAAACTCCCTGCAGCCCTTCAGTCCCTCCCAAGGGTCTGTGTGTGCTCTGTGCCTGGCACCAGCACAGCATTTGGGAGCTTTGGGACACAAAGGACTTGCTGTTTGGAATGACTGGAGTACATTTGGAGCCTGGGGTGCAGAAGAGCCCTCGTGGCCTCATGTCTTGAGCTAATTGGAGAGCTGTGTCTGAAACTTTGTGGGTGTCCAGACTGAGGTTTCACAATGCCCAGTGCACTGGGCTGGTGTGGAGGTCAGCCTGTCAATGCTCCTGCTCTCTGCTCCTCCTCCTCCTCTTCACCAGCAAATTCCTTCAGAAATTCCAGCAAAAACCTTCAGAACAGAAGGACAGCCACTACTTTCCTAAAATCAGTTATAGTCAAATGTATCAGCAGTCACATAAATGAATGTGAGCATGAACCTACAAGAATATATAAATCCAGACGTTCCAGGCTAATTTTTTTTTCCCCAGTCAGGTGTACACTCTTCCAGTTCCCACCAGCCCTGCTTTCCTCACAAAGCTGAAGTTTTTGGGCTGTATGTGGCATTTCCCAGAAGTTCAGCCACTCTGCAGAACCTCTGGAGCCTCTGGCCCTGACAAAGTGAGCTGGAGTTCTTCCAAAGCTGGACTTAGTTGGGAGACTTCCAGAGCTTCCTGGTTCCAACTGAGCTGGCAAGGAACAAAATAGCTTTTTTCACTCTATTTCATTCTCCTTCTGGTGCTGGCTACACCCCAAAAGGCAGAGACAATAAAAGGGAAAGGAGGAAGGAATCAGCTGCATCTTTTCAGTGCTGAGGATCCATGGGCCCTCAAGCTGGGATCCAGAGTGGGGTATGTGGGAAAGGGATGACACCTACACACCTTGGTCAGTTGTGGAAACTGGGGGGAATCTTATTTAGAACCAGTTAGAAAAACTCATTGGTTTCCCATCTTCCATGGAAAACCAACATAGGAACTGGCTGTGGATTTTTTAAGTTTAAAGAAAAAAAAATCCCCAGATATGTCACTGAGAGCCTTTGAGGGGAAGGGGCAGAGGGAGTTCTGCTGAAAAAGTTCTTCAAAGTTTGAGTTGAACATTTTATAAACTGACTTCATTTTAGAACTGCAGTCCAGGAAGAGATTCTGAGCCAAACAGATTTGTTTGCAAACTTTTTATCTCGTCAGAAAATCCACAACCCATGAATCACATTTGCACATCGTGAAAAACTTCTCAAACACATGAGCTGCTCAACCAAAACTCATCTTGTTTGGCCATTCCCAGAAGCGAGTGATGCAGAAGAAGCTGAGCTACCTAGAGCTGCAAATCCAAAGCCAGTCCAACTTTGTCATTGTGTACAAACCACGGAGCTGCAGTGGCGTGAAATCCAAGCAGGCTCCCAGCCCTGCCAGCTCTTGCTCACCCACCACGCTCAGGCCTTGCTGAGGGGACAGAAGCAGCATCAGTGAGGCTGCAAACTCCTCCTGATGGATTAGGTGAGGCAGATTCGGGAGCTGCACGGTTCCCTGCCACCCTGGCAGCCAGCCTGGAGCTGCCAAATAAATTTGGCCACATCAGAACCCCAAACTCAACCAGCCTGGAAGTAAAACAAGTCCCTGGATGGAGCAGGGGTGGGCTGGATTCAGACCCAAGCAGGGAGCTCAGCCAGACACGTTCAATCCAGAAAGCAGCCACAGCACTGCTCGGGGAGCTGGGCAGTGCTGAAACCTCGAGCAATGAATTCTCTAAGCCCAGGAGTTCTGAAGGGACTAAATAAGAAAGTTCTGAGCAATAAAACAGGTGGTTTTGTCTGATGAGCAAGAGGAGCTGGGTCATGGATTCTGTCACACAGCCATGAGCAGCATGGAACTGTTCCCCTGTGGAGACCATCAGGGGTCATACAGCTATCCCTGGCTCTAGGAAATCCTTTCCTAGCCCAGATTCCCATATCAGCAGACACAAGGTGCACACAAGGAGGACAGTGCTGGCTGATGGGGCTGGGGCCTGGGAGAAGCCAAAGGGGAAGCTCTGGAAGGGGCCAGCTGGGCTCTCCTGGGACGTGCAGAGGGAGGTGGGGATGGATTACTCTGCACGTGTGGGGTCTGACACAAAACTGAGGTTTATGAGCAGGAAGGGGAACTGTTCCACCCTTCCAGGGTTAATGGCCTTTTCTAAAGTGGTGACTGAGGGGGACAGAAGACTTCAAAGCAGGCTGTGGTGACAGCCACAGGCTCTGTGAGCTCCACAGCCAGTGGCAGTGTGGAGCTAGCTGTGGCACCTGGCTCTCACATGTTCCTGCAGGGGTATCACCTGTGAGCAATCACAGGCTGGAATTTGGAATGTGCAGGATGGTGATGATGGGGGAAGAAGTGTTCCCCACTTGGCAGGGGTGGGCATGAAGCAACACAAAGCCCTCTGTGCTCTCCTGAGTGCTCGGTAAGCAGAGCTAGGGGTGGTGACAGGGAGAGGTGCCAGCCTGGCCTCCTTTCCCAGCTGGGACAAACCATTCCCAGTGCTCCACCTGAACCCCTGCACCAGCCAGCCCCACTGTTAGCCCGCTCTAGCACTCAGCATGGGAGCCAAAGCAAACATTTCCCTTGCTGGTGAGACAGACTTCCCATGGCTGGAGCTCTCCTGGCTCCCCTCAGCTGCCACCCCTCCCCTCGTTCTCCACCTTCATTTGTCAAGCACCACATGAACACTTCCCAGGCTGCCTCTCCCTGGAGCTCCAGAGCTCTGAAAAGGTCACCTGTCTAACAGGAGAGGTGCTGGAAACAAACTCACCTGTTTTTCCTCTTTTCCAACATCCAGTGTGATGTGGGAGGATGAAGCAGCTGCCAGGAGCCCTCTTGGTACACGAGGTGCTCTGCAGTGGTTTGCCTGCCACAGACTGTTCCTGTTCCCAAGCTGTGCCTCTCCATGCTATGGATGCCTGATTTCTCCTTGGGAACAAGAACCTGTGGCTGCATTTGAAGCCCAAAGAACTGTGCAGACACCCCACTCATGGATTGTCTGGGAGATCTGACCCATCCAGCACCACAGGTAGTGCACATGGGAGGAAAAGGGGGCTCCCAAGCTCTGTTCCTCCTGGGAAAGCTGAGGATGCTGAGCTGGGAGAGACTCCCTGTGACAGAGAGAAGCAGCTCTCTGCCTGCACCAAGGGCAGCAAACCCAGCCCGAGCTGTTATCTTCATGTGCTGTCAGAGCTCCAGGGACTATGACCTTGCTTTGAAAGGTATTTAATGTCTACAAGGAAGATAGAGTCAAAACAATTCTCTTCCTCCAAAGTGAAACACGGCAGAAAAAGAAGTGAGGAGAAGGAGAGAGAAGAGACTGGGCAGATTTTCAGTGATGCTGAGGAGCAGCTCTTCACTGTTTTGAGCTGATGTCTGCTCGGGGCAGCTCTGGGGGCTGAGCTGGGCCTGGCTGCTGATCTCTGGCTGCTGAATCTGAGCCCCCTCTGGGGATGGCACAACTGGAAATGGCTCAGGAGCCAGAGCTCAGAATGGATGTGCTGGGAGCTCTGGCATTCCCCCTCCCTCCTCACCAGAACTTCTCACACCCACTTTCCACCTGTAACAGAGCAAAGGGGGAGCTCCCATCCCTCTCTCCAAACTTAGTGTGCAGCTTGATGACCCATCTGGCTTCCATCCAGAATGGAGGTTTTGGGATTCCCATTCTGAGCCCTGAAGCCTTTTCATTTACCTTTAAATAGAACAGGACTTTGAGGGAAACTGGAACTGGAACAAAGCTCCTTCCCCACTGTGGGGCCAGCGGGGTCGATGAAGAAGCAGCTGAGGGTGAAATCAATTAATTCATTCATTACAGAGCTACTGCAGTCACAAAGATATTTCAATTGTGCTTGCTGAGAGGTCCTCATGAGAGATACATCTCATTTTCAGAGAGGTTCCCAAGGGGAGGGCATCGTCAGACAATTTCATTCCCGCTGACTAGAGGGTAACAGACGTTCTAAGGAAAACGTACCCTCCTGTCACCTCAAATTTCACTCCAGAGCAAGCAAGAGTTTGAGTGAAATCAGACCCCACTTCAACCCAGGGAGATTTGTAACAGAAAACCACAAAAACTTGGGGAGAGAGGAGGTGGTGAATGCTATTTTCAAGGTTTAGAGAGCAAGAAAGTGAAGCTGGAACTTTCTATTCCAGAGAAGTTTGCTGTCAGGCTTCTGTTGATGGGCAGGACTTCTGAGATGGCTCAACACTCACAGGGAAACCTTCCAAGCCCCTTGATCATGATTCTACCAGAAACCAAATGCTCTGGGCTGTAGCCTTCTGCCCCAAATTCCTCCAGGTGGCTTGATGGGCACATCCTGCAGCTGAATTTGAGTCCATGCCCACCGTAGCCCTCCCTATGCTTCACACAGCCCTGTACTGTCTGATCTTGTAAGGGAAATGTAATGATTTTAAATATAAATTTAGGTCATTTAAAAAAGACTGTGGAGGTCTGATCACTGAACAGCTCTTATAACAAGGTATGGCACTTTATCCATGCACTTTTGTGCCCCAAACCAGAGAACAGGATGTCAGTTGCTTAATCACAGTCGTGATTTCAAACCCTTTGCTCCTTGCAGAGAGATTTTTCAAGAGTCCTACAATCAGTACCTCAAAATCTTCTGAAGATAAAGCTATTTATTGCAGGATTTGGCTGGGTAATGTTTCAGAGAAAAAAATGTCATCCTGTCTGGATATTCCATGTTAGCAAGAGAGAAAATGCACCTATTGGCAGATGAATAGACAAAAAAAGAGCCTGCAATTCTGGAGAAAAACCAGAGCTTTTCAATCATTTCTATGTACCTGACAGCAAAGTCCACCTGCAAAGCAAGGGCATAACCTAAACACCTACAGCATAATCCAAAAAACACTGAAGGGAGCAGGGCTATGGGGTAAAAGCATAAAGTGCTGATGAATTTAGTCCATTCCTTTAATATATTGAGGATACAGATGGCACAAGCAGTCCCTTCCCTGGCTGGGCTGAAACCATGAGAGGAGCAATGGATCATAGGAGGGAAAGGCTGAAATCCATGGAAGGTTCAGTGACAGCAATGGAGCAAAGCAATAACCGCTTTTCCTTGCTTGTCTTTTTAAACAAGGATCATTCATAAAGTGGAATCAGCTTCCTCAGTTTGGAGGAAGGATGGATGGAAACCTTGGGTTTGCAATTCTGTGTAAAGAAAGTTCATACACCTGATGCCATCATGATGTGAAATTTTGTCAGGAGTCTGGTTTAGTGTTGAGGGGTATGGTGTGAAAAATACTTCTGAAGGGATAAAGACTTAGTAGAGTCTGGAAGTTTCATGCTTCCATGTCCCACATTCAATGCTTTTTTATTTTCCTTTTTTTTTTTTTTTTTTCCCTTTCTTTTCCCCCCTAAAGCTCCAATACATATCTAGAGCTATTTTCTTGCTTCCATCCTCATTTTCAGCCCTCAGCCAAGAACTAAAAGTGCTCGAAATACTTCTGAGGGCTGTCTGCATAGCCAATTGTCCAATTTCACAGGCTTTAATGGCTTCGAGTGCAACTCACACATCCCTCTCTGTCTGCTGTGCTCCAGCCCAGACACAGCTAATGACAGTGACAGAAAGTCAAGCTAAGTGGCCAAAACAAACCCTTTGATATACAGGAAGCTGAAAGGGATCATTACTTTTACTATTTAAATTACCTTTCTTTTTAAACATTTTCAAGATATTTTGTTCTTAGTGTAACTACTTTCTAGTGATGGAAGAAAAGACATCAAAAGTGTGACACAGACAGCTTTGGGGCTGATTTGAATAGCTCTTCACTGACGTATGTCTTCACATGAAAATCCCAGATGGTCACTTGCTCAGTTCACCAAATTTGCAATATTCAGCAAGATATGAAAAAAAAAAGCCTTCTCCCTAAGCCTTCGTCATTTGTAGCTCTCTCTGGACTGATTTTTTCAGCTGTTCAGACACTGCTGTCCCCACAGCCAGATACAGAGCCCCTCTGTGAGGGTGGGTTCATTACCTCACTTCCTTGTTTGACTTCTAATCTTTCAAAAATACACAGAAAAAAACCCAGAAGAGCCAATTAACAAGAGAACCTGAGAAACAAGGGGGATGATTCTCCTGCTCCAAGCCCATCCTACACTCCCTGTGTCCTGCAGTGGGGTCTGCCCCATGGGAAGAGAAGTGGGAGCTGCCCCTGAAAGCCTCAATCTCTGTGTTTATTTGAGCAAATCTTCTGCTGGCTGATGGGGAGCAGTGTAAAATGAATGATTCCACATGGCAGCACAGACATATCCCCCTGCATCCTGGTTTTTCTTTTCTTCAAGGAGAATGAAATCCCCAAACTCTGCTGCTCTCAGAGGGTGGGTTGTTGCTCTGCTGAGTTCAACTCTGATATTCTCAAACTCCAGAGAAAAAGTATAATTAAATTAACCTGGAAAAGCCTTCTGATTCCAACGTGTGGATATGTTTTCTGAAGAGAAAGTGCTACAGAAGGACTTATTTTCTGTGTTCCTGCTGCAAGATTTAAACCCTCTCTCCTGGTGGGATTCTGCTGTGTCCCAAAATCCAGACTAATGTTCATGACATATTCACTAATTCAGTGCTGCATTATCATTGCCTTGCTGGGCTGTGCAGGAGTGTAGATACAGGAAAATGAAATCTTCCTCCTCATTTTCTTTATTCCCACTTGCAGCTGCTCTGATCCTTTCCCAGCTTTGCTCTCTTCTCCTTTCTGGTTTGTGTTTTTTTGCAAGGATGGGAGAGCAGTGGGTGGGTGCCTGTCACACCGAGCCAGGGAGCACCAGGGTAGGGACAAATCCCTTTGGAATCCCAGGGCACTGGGGTTGTTCCCTCTGGCATTTGTCCCTGGGGGCTCCAAAATCCTCATCCTGGGATCCAGGTGTGTCTGCAGAGGCAGCTCTGTGCCCTCATCATTTCATGGGAATGAATTCTCCAGGCCAAACCCTACAGTTCAATCGGGGAGTGAGAATCCTGCCAGCACCAAGGCAGAGATGCAGGGAAACCAGTGGGCCACAGGAGCAAATTCAGGCAAGGTTACAATGGGGAAATAACCAGAAAGGCAGAATTTTCCTAAGCTTTTAAGAGAATTTATCCTAGATATTTAGAACCATAGAAAAGTTTGGGTTGCAATGGGCTGCTAAAGGTCATCCAGTCCTACCCCCCTATTTAGGACTGCCCTTGGCAAGGCAGGACAGTGGCAGTGCAAGGCCTTCTTAGGGGCTGTGCTTGCAACTTTTCCCATTGAAATACTCTGCTTTGAAGTGCTTTTGATTATCTGGACTCTGGTGTGTCGTGCTGAACAGCTGCTGCAAGTTAGATTCTGCATGAAGAGTTTGAGATAAAGTTAAGCAAGGTTCTGTTTCCCCCCACCTCCACCTTGGAGATCATGCTCATCTCCAACCCATTAAGAGAAAAAAACTCTGGTAAAAATAGTGTGAGATGATGTCATTGAAAATTATCATAATGCATCTGCAAAGAAAAACCATTGGGGATACCTGGGTGATCTTAAATCTGACTTTTTTTCCCTGATTTATTAATTTTAACCTGCTTCTAGCAGGAAAGAGGACGTGATTTGTATTTGCAGAGGTTTGGCTCTGAGTAGTGTGGGAGAGGAGGGTGTGACTTTCTGTGATCATTTCTTGTCCCCTTTCCTGCACAGGTCAGAGCAGGGCCAGGGGTTCAATGTGCCCTCCTCAAGGTAGAAAGTAGAAGCAAAAAGATCACCAAAAGCTTCAGGCTTTGTGCCATCCCCTTAATCTTCCCCAAATTGAATGGAAGGAGAGGCAGAAATGAGGACAGGATGTCCAGGCAATTTATATCCATCCTCTCCCTGATAACATCTCTGCTTCCTCAGGAAGGCCCCATTTCTGTGCTAAGAAATAGCCTGAGCTGGTGGCTGTGCAGCATCTTTTCCTCCTGACGGGCTGGGGCCATTCCAAATGAGGATAATAAACGATATAAGGAACAATATAAGCGCTGCTATAAATAAGAATGCTGCAATTCCACTGATGACTTATGGTGGCATTATAAATGATCGGAGCAAAGTCAGGAGGTCTCCTCACACCACCAGAGCCTCATGGTAGAATTATAGATCTAATTTAAGTGCATTTTGGGGGTAAATTATTTATTAAAGTGTAAAGCTTATGGAGACAAATGTTCAAGTAGTCAGACTCCTGGACTAGGTGAGCATTCCTGGTCCTAATAATTACAGGTAGAATTTGCTCCCGGGCAAAAGGACCAGATTAAGATTTTAGTAACATTTCAGGTATCCAAAAGGACTGCAGAACACTTCTTGGCACAGGGCTGCAATCTCTAAACTTACAATGAAATGGGCTCCTTGTACAGGTGATCAATCCAGAGCACCTACTGCTCATAAATCCATTTTAATGATTAAACTGGAGCTAGGAGATGAAAGCAAGGATAAACTTCTCTCAGGCTCATGAAAAATCACAGGTTGTTGTCTGACAACTTTTGTTTTAAGTTTTCCTACATTTCAGATCTGAAAAGGAATCCTATGGCTGGTGTTTTCACCTCTTCTTGCATTTTTCCTTCTAATTTCAGGCAGGATTTGTCACTGTTGCTAAACCAGGAAAGTGCTCTCAGGACCGTGGGGAAATTGCTTCACATAAGGGGTTGTGAAATATTGGAAGGGGCTGTCCAGGGAGGTGGTGGAGTCCCCATCCCTGGAGGTGGCTCTGGGCTGGGTGACAAGTGGGGATCAGTCACAGCCTGGAGGTCTCTCCCAACCCTAATGATTCCAAATGGAATTCCCTCCTCCACTTCTTTTCACACTTCTGCAGTGAAATCAGGCAACTCATGAAAGCCTCTAAAAACAAATAAAAATAAATAAATAGCCACCTTGAAATGTCTAGTTTGTAGGCTGCAAGGACCTCTCCACACCAGGCTGGCTGCTCTCCCTGATTCCAGAGCCTGCAGATCCCACGAGGCTGAGCTCATGGGGGCATTCCCAAGTGCAACACGAAGTCTGCTTTGGGCAGGGGAAGTAGAGGAAGACTCAGCTTATAAATCCCCCCCAAGACTGAATTTTCTGGAATCTTCTGCACCACAAAATTAGCCTATGGAGCAGGAGGCTCAACAGCTCTTGCACCAGTGGGCTGCATCGAGGATAAACACATTAAAGCAAGGCATTAAGATCCTGTGGTAATTAGGAGCCATATAAGTAACTTAGATATAGAATGAAGTTACTAATAATGCATGAATGCAAAGCCTTAAGAAGTTTGCTTCATATAAAGCACCCAGCTATTCGGTGGCTTAGCTCAATTCTCTGAAGCTGCAAATTCAGGCTGAAGATCTTAGAATGTGTTCATTCTGGGAGGTTTTTTTTTTTTCCCTTGTCATACTTAAAATATTGCTGAGCCCAACTTTTTGTTATAGGCAATGTTTCTCCCACAGCTCCCAGTCAGACTAGAAAATGTAGAAAGGGAGGGCAATTTTTTTTCTTTTTTTTTTTTTTTTTATTTAAAAAAGCACATAAAATTAGGCAGAAGGCTTGGGGGAATATTCAGATTAAGGGAGTGTATCTAATGGTCAGGCCAGGGAGATGGAATCAGTATTCCTGCCACTAATTTACTGTGTAACCTTGTGCTGTCGCTAAGCTTTTTTGTGCTCTACTTTCCTCATCAGTAAAATGAGTATTATAATAGTTACCTTCCTGATAAGGGTTTCAGTTAATCAATTTCTAAAGCCTTTAAGTACAGAGAGACACAAGATATCATATCAACAAAGTCCAGCATTTATCTGTGCCTGGATATTCCCTGAACTGCACCAGCTGTAAAGGAAAAGAACCTGAACTGTATAAACCCAAAAAATTCCCGTTGACTTTGATGAATAAACACTATTTCTTGCAAATACTACCTGTGGGGTCTTTTTTGTTTGCTTGTTTTTTGCTTGATTTTTTTTTTTTTGTCATAGGCAGGATTTGTTGCTTAAAAATGTGTTTGAAAAGCAAATTATAAAGGTTTCAGGTGGGCTGGAAGAATTCAATTCCCCCAATGACTGAATTGCTTGCACAGTTTACCTGTGCTGCTTCCAGTAACGTGAGTCAGTCTTTGTGCTGCTGCTGGTAGCAGGAGACAGAAAGAAAAAAAAAAGTGCAGCTGTGGGTTTTGCTCAGAATTCTGAATTTTTGCCAAAGAAATAGGAGGAAGAAATAATGAACATTTGACGGGGGTTTTTCAAACAATAGAATACTAAATTATGGTCTGGGAAGGAAGATATTTTCTTATAAGAGCTGACTAAGGAGCTTAGCAAAACTGAAGGGTGAAAGAGAGGAGGGATTGTTGTATATAAGTAGATCAGGGTGTAGCAGCAGGGAAGGAAAAGAACCATTAATTCAAAAGGACAATGCTGGAGGAACAAATGGGTATAATAAACAGTCCTTTAATAAATTCAGGTGTTAATTAGAAGAATGCATTCAAATATCAGAAGAGCTGGATTATAGCCAGCAGGCATGGGCAGGTAAGGAGCCCACCCAGCTATAAACTGGGCAGGGGAGTGGGCCTGAATCCAACCCCATCCCTTTCTGATGCTCAAGCAAGGAAATTGGTTTAAGCATTTCACTGGTTTTTCTTTCAGTTTGCTACATTCCCAGGAAAATGTAGAAGATACTCTCCTTTCTTTGAAGTTCCTTGTTGCACATATCATGGCAGATTTTAACTGGAGGTGGCAGCCACACCTCACCCCTGTGTCATACACATCTTCCTTCCAGCCCACTCCTTGCTCCACACTCGGGGGTTTCTGCCTTCTCTCACTTCAGTTACTGCCCAATCCTTATTTCCTCCTCTTCCTTCACCTTGCAGCCCTGTCCTTCACTAAGTCAAGACAAACAGTTGATGGTTACAAGCTTCAGCACATGTGGAGCAGCTTGAATTTAAAACTTGTCTCCTTCCTTGCCCTGCTCACTTTGGGCTGCCTTGGCTTTCAGTGCACCAGCTCTCAACCTGCTGGAGACCCAACAGCTCGACACTTGAATAATTTAGGTGATTTACATTCCCCAAAGTGCATCCAAACAGGTTTATTATGAGTCTTTGTGACTTGTTCTTTTAAAGCACTTCTCTGATGTCTGTTCTTCATCAGAGTTCACCACCCAAGTCAGTTCACAGTGGTAATGGGAAGGTGAGTGCTGTTTCTTGAAGTTTATCATGGGAGCTAAGCCATGCAGGTGGGTTTGTATTACGGATTTTTGTGTTCTTTGAGGCTGTAGAATGTGCAGGTATGATAAAAATGAAACACACTGAAAAAAAATTAATTTGTTCACATGCAATTTCTGTCTCTGTACCAAGAAATTGCACATGCTACTTCATGAGATTTTAGGCAAATTATCGTTGTTTGCTTGCTTATTTATTCTCTGCCAATTTATCATATGCCAGCACATCCCTTGGGATACACAAATCATCCTCTTCCTCCTTGGACCACTCTGGTCTGGCAGAAGAGGGTGTCCCTTTCTCCAGACCAGCAGCTCCACACTTGACAAAGCTTCTCTTACTCTGTGTTAGGTTTTTTTTTAATTTTTATTTCCCACAGCTCTCCTCCACACCAAGGTGGGGCCTCCTGCAGCTGCCTGCCCAATTCCAACTGGCCTCACACACACAAGCTTTGCTCTGCTGCTGGAAAATCTTCTCTTTCCATTTTCTGACCTGTGTGCAGAAGGTATCAAGTCCTCCCTCTGGATGTGCCCCAGTGACTGCAGCATCCCTGAGGGGCACAAGAAAAGCATTTTTAGAGCTACTGTGGAACTGAAAAAGTTTTCATCCAAGGCTAAGTGAAATTTGGTAGAAGAGTTTGTACAGAATTGGCACTCCACACTCTGCCCTGTGGATCAGTCCTAGGTTTGTCCTTCCTGTTGAATTTGTACAGGTTCAGAGGTTGTGCCTCTGTCTGAGTTGCCTCAGTTTACTTTGTCACATCTCACTGTGCTTTCTTCCATCCTGTTCTTCACCATTTTCCTGCCTGGTTTGAAGCTTCCCTGCCTCACTGCACTGCTGGTCACTCAGCTTTCCCAGCTCTGCCTTGTCCATCATTCTGAAACTCCTCTCCCTGTCGGAGGAGTCTGTCTGCTCGCATTTGAACACACAGCGCTCGTGTTAAGCAGCAAATCAATCCTGCATTCCCTGTCCTAATGTGTCATGTGGGAATCTCTCTGGAGCCCAGAGTGAGGGTTACAGCTTCCCCCTTGACCTGTGAATTCGCTCCTGCTGTGGGAACTGAGCACTGGTCCCTCATCCACTAAAAGAAGATTTCAGCCTCATTTTTCACTGGCAGTGACCAGAATGACCAATCTGCTGCCTGCTGAGGAGCAAAAGGTCAGGCCAAGTCCACTTTGTGGCTACTTGTTTTTCTCCACAGTGACCAATTTCAGGCAGTAATAGAAGCATCAATAATGTCTCTGTCTTCCCTGACTGCTTCGTTTCTTCTTTTTCTTTTTCCCTATTGATTGAAATATTGCAGCCTCCATTTGTTAGCTGGGCCCCTGCAAGGCAGGCTGAGGCACTCACTCACAGCTCGTGTCTTCCCCAGGAGCAGGATGTGAGGAGCTGAACTAATTTGGGATTGTGGAAATGGCCACAGAATGCAACTTGTGATCTCCTTGGCTTGGGCTCCTCTGTGGCTGAGCTCTGGGTGCTCTGGGAGACACCTGGCAGCTGGAATTCTTCTGTGGTGTTTGCATGCTGAGAAGTACAAAGGAAAAGCCCCCTCAGCTTCCTCACACCAGAGGAAAAACCTTCTCCAAGGGCTGATCGCTGTCCCAGTTCCTGCTCCAGAGGAGATGGAGATGAGAGCAAGAAGGAACCTTAAAGATGGCAGCTGTGTGACACATGCGTCCCCAGAGCCAGCCCAGCTGTGTCCCTGCTCAGCTCCATGTGGAGCATGATCCATCCAGTGGGAATTCTCTGGAAACCAAATCTTCCTTCCATCTTAAATAAAAACCTAATGCCAATAACCACCACCAAAAAAACCCTGAAAATCTCAAACCACCAGAGAGGTTCATCAGAGGCCTTGTTTCTTCCCTGAGGCTGGGTCAGGCCTCCCTCAGCCAGGAGCTTTGTTGAATTTCACAGGTCCATTTTCTCAGGATAAGTTAAAGCTCAGCTGCGCCCCCAACCTGGGACTTGTCATTTATGAGCTGTCACCCCATATCATTTCTTCTTGCACAGTGGGAAGATGATATGCTAATTTTGGTTTCTACCAGGCAGACCCTGTCTTGTGTGGAGTCAGGCCCTACTTCTTGCTGTTTTCCTGTAATTCCACTTCCAATTTCTAATTGGAAATTAGAATTAATTCCAATTTCTAATCCAAATTTCTCATTCCCCACCTTGTAACTGCCTGTTCCACCTCACCACAGACCTCGATGGCATCAAATTGTCATCAGGATTTTGTTTGGGTGGTGCAAGACATTTCCTGCCCCTGTACTGACCTATTGCTCTGTAGACTCTACATCCCATCAGAATCCTCTGGAATACGGCTCCTTGAAAATCCTGATCGCTGTTAACAGCTGAAAACTTGATGGAATTTGGTGGTTTTAAACAAATGTATTTCTGCAAGCACAGGCTTTTGACTGCAAGAGCTTTGTAGTTTAAAATTGCTGAAGTTAATTGATATTCAAGAGTGATTATTCGATGGTAATGCATTCATAAACAATGTCACCGTTCGCTTGAAAAATTCAAACATTAATTTAAATTAAACTGTAAACAAGGGAAAGATGTTGTGTGAGTAAGGATTGAGAAGGCCCTGCAGAACGTTTGACTGCAGTGATACTGTACCGATATCCATATGGGACACGTGCATTTTTAAATCAGGAGACTCAAAACCATTCCAGGCCCTGTTTTCTAGCTCTTCTCAAAGTCTTTTTTACTAAGAGATGATACTCAGTGGCCACTGAATCTTCAGAAACCTCTGTCAACAATCTTCTCCATCAAACATCTCATCTGACTGGGACATTTGACCACTCAAGCTGGGATATGATGGCACTCCCACCCCATGTAATTCTTGCTGCATTTAAAATCAACCCATTTGAGGCTGGGAAAAAAAAAAATACAACTGCCTGTCTTCACGATCTCGGCTTATATCACTTCCAACAGGAAAGGTTTCTTGGGTAGAGCGTGGCATTTGCTGAGACATTTCCCTGTCCTAATAAATCCCTGCTTTATAGATAGATGAGACAGGTTATAAGCCTGGGTCAATAAGGGAGGCTACAGAAGTACACAGAGCAGTGAGTTAAATCTTGGGTGACCTGGCTTCAGGATTCTGCACTGCTACAGATCTCTCTAATCTTGAATAAGTCACCTCTTCTCTCCTGTTTTTTCCTGTAACTTGGGTCTGTCAACACTCTCTTGCATCATGGGATTTTGAGAGTATGAAAAGAACTCCAAAAGTGTGGAGGCAGTCAATGCAGGGGTAACGAGGGTCATCTAAATACCATCCTTAGATAAGTAAGGACGATTATTTTCCATCTCCTTTATCCCTGCATGATAAAAATGTTTCCAGAAATCATTATATACAACACATGAGCGAGAAGCAGCAGGAGAGTAATTCCCTGTCCTCAGCTATCTTCTACATGTGGATGAGGTATATTTTTGGAGGGGGGGTGGTTATTTTATCCCTGAGCCTTTTCTTGACACATTGGTAAATAGGGTACATTTTGCACAAGTTTGTTCATCACGCCACCCCAGCAATATTAGCAAGTAAAATATATAAAGTTATTTGTGGGGAGTGAGAATCAAATCTCCTCTCAGGGATTACTGGCAATAGAAGAGGCAGAATGACTTTAATCCTGTCCAGCACAGAGAATTCCCAGTAGTTTCAATGTTAGTCTTTTGTTTTCCAGAAGTTTACCTCGGGTTCCCTGTGGATCACAGCAAACTTGATTTGGTGGAATCTGATCCCTGATGTTTCTTTTAACACAGTCTCTCTATCAGATAGGAATCCTTTTTTTTTTTCCCTTATGAGTGCAAAACGAGGGGATTGTTTCTTAAAATCAACAAGAAAACTTGAGATGTCTAAATCAGCTTTCTTTATACGGCAAAACATATTTATTAAATAATAATTTGTAGTAAAAATACAAGAAGCAGAACTCCTAGGCTCTATCTTTCACAGCAAATGACCAATTTTACATTCTGTCCTTTCATGCCTCAGTTTCCCGGTGTTCAGAAAACCATAATTAATTTTCAAGGCAAGATATGCCCTATCTATGCAGTTCTATATCCCATTATGCTTGGTATAACCATTAAATTATTTTTTTAAAGCAAATGATTTAAAGCTGATAGTAAGAAATACTTTTCCTACACAGCACATAATTAACACGTGGCACTCAATGCCACAGACGTTATTGAAGCCGAGAGCCTTGGAGGATTCACAAAAGGATTAGGGATTCATATGAATAATGGGAAATTCTATTAGAGAAAATAAAAAATGCATGAAGGATGGAGGATGTCTTGCTTTGGGGTTATAAAGCAGCTGCTAATTGAGGACAGAGACGTGCTGGGTGCTCAGGACATCCTGGGATGGTTTTCCACCGGGTTTCTTGGGCAGGACAGCAAAGCTGGGCTGCTGAAGGGGTTGTTGGGCTGCCTGAACCTCTGCTCTCTCTCAGTGAGGCAGCTCCTGTCTAAAGGTAACAACGAAAATAAAACCCAGAGCCAGCTGTGGATGAGCCACCATGGCCTGGTAGCCCATGGCACAGTGGAACTGGGATTCTTGGCATTGTTCCCACTGCTCCTGACTTTGCAGGGGAGGTCTTGGTGCACCTCCCAGAATGATGTCCCAGGCACTTTGGGACAGGTCCCAGCACATTACCCCATCCTCCCATGGAAACCCCACAACTAAAACCCTCACAGGTGAATCACACCTGGCTGCTCAGCTGCTCTGAGGCCATTCCTGTCCGATCTCCACCTGCCTCCTTACCCAGAGCCTTCCACAGACACCTCTGCAGAAGTCCTGGAGCCATTTAACAAACACCTCAGGTGCCTGACCGTGTTTGCAGCTCCTGAACAAGCAATTATAGTTCATCCAACCAAAGGCTTTCATTTGATCCAGCCTCAATTAGAAGTGGAGGCACTGCCACACCTGCCCACAAGTTCAGAAGTGTCCACAATTCCACTTAGATTATTGCTGTATTTCTGCAGCCTTTGATAGACTAAGATTGATTACAAAAAAATAAGAAAAGAGAGTGACCTTCCTCAGACTTTTCCAGCGGTATTTCTGTTAGTATTTTATAATCACTGTTTAAGGGAGAAATTGCTCTGTGGTTATTAAGGTAAAAATTATCACCTTCTTTGACTAATAAAATCAATAAAGGCTCCTACCCTTTGAAAAGCCCAGAAACCTGCTCTCTCTTCATAATTAAACATTTCAACCTAATCTGGAGCAATAATAACCTTCAAAGTTTTATAAAATTCCTAATAATAATATCTTACAGAACACCTTTCTGCTCAGCAGGTTTCACAAATTGCAGCCCAGATTTGAAAAGCATCTTTATTCACGGCTGGACTGGGATAGACATGTCAGGCTTTAAGGAGTTTTTTGTGGAGTTTCATCATCAGTGGTAAACAAATCCATGTAGGATGTCTGAATGTCGCATTCCTGGCACAATTCAAGGGCTGCTGTTTCTGGGTTTGCTATGTAGCAGCCAGGGGATGTAATTTTTAATTGCTGGTGCCTGTAGTAGGGCATTTGTGCTCGTTCAGAGACCTCTAGGGGAATCGTGGAATGGCTTGGGTGTGAAGGAGCTTTGAGTTCCTCTAGTTCCAATCCCTGTCATGGCCAGGGACATCTCCCACTGGACCAGATTGCTCAGAGCTCCATCCAGCCTGGCAACCTCTGTCAGGGATGAGGCAACCTCTGTCAGGGCCTCACTACCCTCACAGCAAAGAATTATCTACTGTTATCTCATTTAAACCTCAATTTGAAGCATTTCCCCTTGTCCTGTCTCTCCAGGTGCTGTGAACAGTCTCTCTCCATCTTTCTTTAGGCTCTCTTCAGGTACTGGAAGACAACAATCACCCCAGAGCCTTCTCTTCTCCAGGCTGAACAATCCCAATTCCCTCAGCCTTTCCTCACAGCAGAGCTGCTTCATCCCTCTGATAAACTTTGTGTCCTCCTCTGGGCTCTGTCCACCATGGCCATGTCCTTCCTGTGCTGGGGACCCCAGGAAGGATCAGACTGCTGCAGATATCGACCATTCATAGCTAAGTTCTACTAAAAAACTTTTTATTTTTTTCCCAAATATTTTATTTTTTATATGTGTGCTGGAACATAGTGGCCAGAAACGCTTTTTGATGTCCCTTGATCCAGCAGGGTTAGCTGTGGATGTTGAGGGTCACTGATGGTGTAGTGAGTGAGGATGAGAACACCAAATATCTCTTCAGCCCAGCTGGAGTGTCACCTAACACTGACAGTGCTAGAAGGGGGATCAAAATTCCTAATCTCACATGGAGAGATACTGCTCCTGCCTCTCTAATTTCTCCTGTCCTTTTCTGGAGTTCCATTTATCAGGATTACTCGCTCCTCAGACAAGTTATCTCTGTCAGGCTTGAATAGCTGCTCTCCCGGGCACCAAGAGACATCCCAGCTAATTAACTATCATCCTACATTTGATGATGACGAGCGTCCACGGAGAACCTTCCATCCCAGTGGATCTCTTGGAGCTCCACGTATTAAACAAACCTGCCTGTGCCAAGCCCAGGGATTTCCTCCTCACAAATGAGTGGCAACCAGTTTGGAGCCGAGTTTAGGAGCAGGCAGAGGAGCTGTGCTCCAGTTCATGGCAAGGGGAAGGAGCGCCCGTATGGAATGATTAACTTGTCTAGGAAAATGATGTCTCTGCAGGGATTTGATTTCACACATAGCTGCCACCAGGAGCCCAGTAACAGAGCAGGAAATACAGTTCAGGAATCCCCTCTCAACAGTGCCCATGTCCAGAACTCCTGCAGGTATCCTAGGTGTGTGAGTCAACTTAGAATTAGGCAATCATAACTCAAAAGTCACCATTTTGATCTAATCTAACCCTTTCCTAGCCATAACCATTTCAAACCATGGGTGTTTTCTTATGAAAGGACTTCCTTTCAGTGCCTGTCCTTGAAACCTCTTGGCACTCCCAAGGGATGCCTGGGCTTGTGCTTGACTATTTTTATCCATATTTAAGTCATTTCAGTGAGGAATCTTAACCAATGCTCTGTGGCCCTGAGTTGTGCTGTATGGACGAGTCCTCTGACTCATTTAGGCACCTGGGAAATGCCTGTTTTGGGGCAAATCTTATCTCCAGAGGTTCCAGGTGTTTGGTTTTGTTTGGAGATGGCTTGGCTCTGGCTTTCAGCAGCATCCTCAAATCCCATAACAACCAAAATGCACATTTATGTTTAGAAGAAGAAATGAAAATCCCCAAGGCCTTTGTACCCCCTCCCTTTCTCCCTCAGTGGGTGAAGACAATAATTTGTGCACAGCAGATGAAAGAGCTGCCTAAACACTGAGTGCTGTTGTGAGCAGGACTCCGTGGGTGTGAATCTGTGCAGCCCCACTGGAGGGGATGAAACTGTGCTGATTTTCACCTGCTTTCCACTCAGGCCCTCTCGTGTTTATTACTGTTATCATCTG
Source organism: Poecile atricapillus (assembly GCF_030490865.1). NCBI lineage: Eukaryota > Metazoa > Chordata > Aves > Passeriformes > Paridae > Poecile > Poecile atricapillus. The sequence goes on along the minus strand of NC_081268.1, from coordinate 7,758,155 downwards.
AACCTGAGCTGCAGCTCTCCCCCATGTTTACTCATGGCTGACCTTATCACATCTCCTTTCATTTGCCTCCTATCTAAACAATTTACATTTCACCTCCTTGGAGCTTTTTTTTTTTTCTTTTGGACGAGACTCCTTTCATCTCTCATCATAATGTTCAATAATGACATTTCCATTTACTTTCCTTTTCATGAGGCTTCTTTTTGAAAACAGAATCTGACCTCTCTCTTTGTATTCTCCCATCAGCCAAGAATCACATTGTGCATGAATTTAATTGACTTATTACTTCTTGACAGAATGTGGGTCCTTTAGGTTTGTGTGTGTTCTGTATGTTTGTTTGTTAATTCCTGGGTTTTTGAGAAGTAGATTATGCAATTTCCAGAGCTTATTTCCAATTACTATTGAATCTTTCAATTGAACTGAATTTCATTGTGAGATGGAAAATAGAATGAACTGAAAATTCTACTGAAAACATGTCAGTATTGTTGATACATGTGTTAGTGCTATTATAGACTTTATCAGCTTATTTTCTCTTCTGGGGCTGAGTAGGGAGGGGAAACATCAAATAAACAAAAGCAAGCAGAAGGTTCTTTTTTCCCTTCCTCTGAAAGAAATGTCTATATTACACTGAACAAAACCTTATTTGTCCTGTTTTGGTGAACATGAAACCGACCCTATCCTGTTCTTCAGTCCTCAGATACAATGGAAAACTCATCTCAAGAAGTGTCCAGCTTCACTTTTATTCAGCAGCCTCCTGATCTGATGCTAACTGTCCCCTCTCTATCCATCCAGAGGGAATGCCATTGATTTTGCCTGCAGAGAATCTGGCCCATGATGATAAAAAGTGACATTAGTGCAGGTGGCCCCTTGTGGCTCATGCCAGCAGGGAGCTGCTGTGACACACAACAACACAGGGAAAGGAGCAGTGGGTACAAAACCTGTTTTCAGTGTTTAGGTTCCATAAACAAACGTTGCTTTGTGGTGGGGATTGTGGCAAGATGCAATATTTCCCAGGAAGGAGAGGATGGTGAAGAGCTCAGTGAGCTGCAGTCCCTCTCTCCTGGGTTGTACCCCCAGGGAAGGGGATCCGTAACCACCGTGCCTCATCTCTTCTTCTCTGATATTCCAGCAGTTCCTCCATTTCATTTGCCTCTTTGAGCATTTCTGAGCACTAAACTAGCATTTTATAGAAGTAATTACAATGACTCCAAGATCCCATTCCAGACTGGAAATGTGGAGTTTGGCTTATTTTCCCTGTGTATATAACTTAGCACTTATCAAACACTGAATTCCATTTGTCATCACTGAATCCTTATCTCAGGAGTATTCTGTGATTCTCTACATTCAGGTTCAGGTTTGACTATGCTCAGTTATTTTGTGTCTTCCACAAACTTCATCTCCTTTCTATGAACCCTCTTTTCCAGCCCATTTATGAATATATTAAGTATGTTTATTCCTGTCTTTTTTTTAGGTGATTTAACAAGAAAACTTGTCTCATCCCATGAGCTCAGAGCTGCTTTAAGAGCTTTGAGCTGTTACCATGAGAGGTTTGTTTTGTTTTTTAATTTCTGAGCACTGCATTGACTAAATCATCCTTATTGATATATTCCTTAATCACTTAGAAGAGCCTGGAATGATTTGTGAGAGATGACTTCACTCTACAGCTGCTCTATTGACTCTTCCAAAAGAATGATGTGCTGCCCATGTGTTCACTAATTCTGTTTGGGTTAGTTTCTAATAATTTGGCCTGGTGCAGCAATCAGACCTGGTGATTTGGGCTCCAGAGAGTGGGGCTTTTATTGGTAGGGTTTTTTGTTGTTGTTTTTTAAGGCTGGATTATATTTGCCAGTTTTCCTTCTGGTCTGGAGATTTCTTTCCACTGAGGTCAGGAGGTGGCTGGCACAACTCTGTATGATGCCAGCCAAGGGAGGATCAACATGGACTGCAACCTCTTTATTTCAGGCTTTGAAATCTCCCATTTGTCACAATCTTTCTTTTCATCACCATTTTTAGGTTTTGGGGGCAACCCTTCCAATCCCTATTTGTCCAAAAAGTCCCAAAGGGGCTTTGTCAGTGCAGCAGGTAAAAGCTGAATTTATGGAGTCTGAGCACATTGGGAACATGTGAGGCTTTTTAAGGATAAAGTTTTGCCTGACAACCTGGAGCCTGAACAAGCAATTCTTGTGCTCAAGGCTTCCTTCTGATGGGAGGAGAAGCAGAGCTGTGAGCAGCAGGAGATACAAGGGTCCTTCAAATCACAATCCTGCTTCAGTCCCTCTTCTTTCTGAATCATTTGTCCAGCAAACTCAAGAACCAAACAAATGTGGATTATCCTCAGTGGAAGAGGATTTTACCTTTATCTGGTATAAATCAGAGAAACTCCAGGGAAGGGTTTTTTTTTCCATGAGCTAAGGATCTGGCCACTTTCACACTATCCAGTTATGTCTGTGGATCAATAAAAAAAAATTGAAATAGTATTTTTTTTAAGTGACACAAATCCCACAGCTCTGGCAAAAAGCTTTGTATCATTCTAGCAATCCCAGCCAGCCTTAAACTTGTGCTGTCCATCTGTCTTTAGGAGAGGTTTGTGTATTTTTGATTGCTGGGTTTGTTTTAAGACTGGTTCCCTCAATAAAATGCCCAGGTGGATCAAGGTATGGTAAAAACCCAAACCAGAGTATGTCCAGCTCAAATGGACATGGTGATTTTCATGTCAGTAAAATCCTCACTTCCGACATTAATTGAAGAACAATCTCTCAGCACAGCAAAGGTTTAAACTGGCCCCACTCTTGTTTTCTGGTGTTGATTTGGTGAATAAATTTGGGACTGCTGCCTGCAGAGCTGTCCTGCCCCTTTTCACCAGCATGTATTTCACTTCCAGCATTATATAAGCTTTTATTTTCTTAATCTATTCTATAGGCCTTAAATGAGAAGCCAAGCCCTGCAAAATTGCTTTTCCCTTCAGGCCAGGATCAGCCTCACCAGTCCTTCCTACCCAGTTCTGCTTCTTTCCCAGCTGCTTTAAAGTCTCATCACTCCTGAGTGGGAAGCCTTAAATATTTCCAGTGACATTTCCTTGGCCTCCAGTGATTTAATATTATTAACCTGGTGTGTTATTAAAGTGACAGGAGGTGTCTCCTCTCCACAGGTATATTTTCCTGAAAACTCATTTGAATTTTTATTACTTTATTCTGAGGGGCAGCTGGTGAAGCGCAGTAGGGGCAGGGAGGGCACAGGAGGGAAATGCACCTGGTTTTGGGGATGGAGATCTCCTCTGTACATATATTACAGGTTCTGGTATAGCTTATTCCACCAGAGTTTACTTCAGATTTAAGTGTATTCCTCAGCTGGAGCAGTCAAACTAAAGTATTTGCAAGAAAAATGTCTCCTTCCAGAGACTGCAGCCCATTTCAGTGGCATAACCTGGGGGTAAATGGGTTTTTATGTCCTGTGCAAATCCCACAAATTTTATGCTTTACCCATGTCTCAGTCCAACTCTGCTTAAGTTTCATCTTTTTAGTTGTTACTGTAGGAAAAATCTAATGTGCAGAGTGAAAAATCTATAAACTTAGGACAGTGGAGAAATAGAGCCAGACTTTTAGCCAGCATAAATCAGTGGCACTAAAATCATTGGAATGGATCTGTGCAAGTTCCCTCTTACTGCACACAGAGTCTACAGGGCTCGGTTTGCACAAATATGAGGGGGAACTGATTTCAACCACTCAAAGAAAGAAAAAGTATCTCCACAGTGAGAGCCCTGTTTAACAAAGGTCCGTAGATTTTCAAGAATGTTTTGAAAACTGTGAGTTATAAAGTGGTTTTTTTTAGTTCTAGAAGTGAAGAAAAGATGAGATCCTTTTTAGCCACTCATCCAGAAAAGCCAGGTTATTAGATCTCCATCAGCTACTGACTTAATTCTGTTGTGTTTTTCTCCTGCCCTGTCCAATCTGTCATGGATAATTTTTAAGGAAATTTGAGCAAATTCCAACATCTCCAAATTGTTCGTGAAACAGCCCCTTTGTGTTGTTCTCCAAAAGGTATTTGGTTCAGGACTTTGCTCCAAGCCCATCTCTTTGCTTTGTTCATTAAATGATGTCTCTCTGAAAGGTTATTTGAAGATATTTCCTTTGTCTCTGGCTTATCAGCTCCTTTCCATCTGCCTATTTCGGCAGCAGCACATTGGTATTTTAGACAGTTCACTAAAAACTTTGCAAGGTAAGAAACAATATCCAATCCTGCCTGGGCTTCATTCTTAACCAAGGCATTCATGACTTTTCTGTCAGGCTATAAAACTGGTTTTGTAACAAAACCCTCCCATTCAGGTTTAGTTTTACCTTTTCCTTCTATATAATCTTCAAAATCACTTTAGAAAAATACTGTATCAAAAGCTGATATTAAACTCTCGAGTGCCTGGCAAATGATTCAAAGCAATAGCTCACACTGGGGTAAACCCAGAGATTTCTTTTGTAGAGTTCCACCTACATAATCTCTTAGAGGTAGATTTTTAGAGCTTACTATTTACTTTAGTCTGGAGACATTTTCTGGCTTTTATGGCTTATCTACTTGCTGTCCACCAGCCCTCTTAGATAGGAATGTTGCTGTTTTCCTACTCTTTAATCTTTCTCTCTTGCTCAGAAGTTGCCTTTGCTGTCACCCACCCCAAGCACAGGCAAAGCACAAGCAGCCCACCTGCTCTGTAGCTGATGGCCAGAGCAAAGGCAGGGATGCAGCCTGGGAGGGAAGGAAAACTCTGCTGGGAAAGGCAGGATGGGAGAGGCTTGCTTCCAACTGAGACCAAATTTGGATTAGAGATTGAGAAAAAATCCTTCCCTGGCAGGGTGGGCAGGCCCTGGCACAAGTGCACAGAGAAGCTGTGGCTGCCCCTGGATCCCTGGCAGTGCCCAAGGCCAGGCTGGACAGGGCTTGGAGCAACCTGGGATGGTGGAAAGTGTCCCTGGCCATGGTAAGGGGTGGAATGGGATGGTTTTGAAAGTCCCTTCCAAGCCAGGCCTGTAGGATGATGCCTGTAGGATGATGGAATAGCAGGATGGTCTGCTGAAGCCTTTCTGCTAACGTGCCCCTGGACTGCTGAGACCTCCCTTAACTGAGTGCTGTAACATTCTGGCTTTGAAAGGATGCCTGGCAGAAGTTTCCCTCTGGGACCTGTGTCATCCTCCCTGTCTGTCCTCTCTCTCCCTCTCACAGGGACTGAGCTGCTGCTCTCCCAGGCCTCCGTGGAAAGCCAGGGCTCCCCAGCTTTACAGACACTTGTTCTCTCTGGCCTGCAGCAAACACTGCTCTATAATTCATGGGATATCTGGGAGTGAAGCAAATGCCATGTGGATCCCCATGGAGGAGCTGCAGCTGAACATCTGGATGGTTTTACATGCAACAACAAGCATGGGTTTTACAAACCTCACTACCCCAAATTTCTCTCACAGAGTTCTGCTCAAAAACAAGCCCTGTCAGGGGGTTATGGAGGGAGCAACTCGAGGATGTGTCGTGGAAGTGTGGTGTGATATTTTCCACAGCATTTATGTAGCAGCCATTGCTGATCTCTGGATCCACATGGGGAAGTTTTGCCACCTATCTTAGTTATAGTGAGCTAAAACATAAACCCCCCTACCCTTTCATCCGAAATAAGGTTTTTGTCCCCCTTGAAAGGCCCTGATGGTGTCTCTGCCTCCTGCACCTGTTTCTCCTGACTTGTGCACAAACCTCCATGCCACGGCAGGGTGTTATCCTTTATTATTTCTGACTCAAGACTTCTCAGTCCTCACCACCTCAAAGCATGACTTGGCCCACAGCGCTTCAGAAAAGAGACAGGAGAGGGAGTGTTTAAAATTTATTCTTTTGTTTTGTTTGTGTTTAAGAAGAGGTTACAAAGTGCTTTGTGGTCTGTTTTTTTCCCAGTTTGATTTAAATTCCTTTTCTAGTGAAAACCCTGACATTAAAACAGAGATCCATTTCTGTCAGAGTAGGTAATGTCCATTAGGTGTTTACATCTTTAAAAATATTCTACATTTAAATGAATGCCTTGTGATGCACTGAAAAAAAAATCTATTGCGGGAAATTCTCATTTTTTTTTAATGCTAAGTCTCTAAAAAGCCAGACTTTAAAAGGAACAAAAGGACTGAGTGGAAGTAAAATGATATGTGTTCTTTCTGAACTAGTCTGATGCAAACATTGAGAAACCCCACAGCCAGCTCCAAACAGATTTGTTCTGTTCTGTGCCATGTGCTCTCCAGGAAGAAGGTTTTTTTGCTTCATATTTTCTTGTATTTCCTGAGCTGTGGGTGGCCATGAGCCTGACCTGGTGGTCCACAGGCCCTGCTGGAAGCCCCTCTGTGATCTTCCTCAGATCAGCAGTTGTGTGAGAGGGAACCACCCTCGGGAACTGGGACAGATCCTATGGAGACTCCTCAGACCTGGAGCCCTCACATTCCTGGGTTTTATAATTTTCCTACTGGGTATCCCTGAGTCACCCTTTGGGTGAAGAGCTGTGGATTCCTGGGTGCCCCAGGCACAGAGGCCTCCCCTGTGTGGGTGGGTGCAGCTTTGGGACATGGTTTTTGTTCCAGATACACAAATAACCTGCACACATTTCAGCCACAGGCATTGAGCATCCCCTTCCTGCTGATTTTCCTTCCACAGGCACACGGCAAATGCAGGATTTCCTTCTCATTTGGGCTCTCCCACACCTTATTCCCAGCCCCAACCACAGACAAGCAGTTCCCACCCTCACCACTCCATCCTGGACACACTTTGCCTGCTAAGCCTTTATCCAGCAAGGATGTTCACACACCCAGGTGCTGATTGCCTCCAGCAGCCCAGGAAACCTCCCCTGTGCTGATTCCTCCCAGGTTCAGCCTCCCCAGGCACATCAGTGCCACTGACTGCTTCAAACACAGCACCTGCAACCTCCCAGCCACGCTTTCCTGCCTCTCCTGCTCCACCTGCAGCCTCCCAGCCATCCCTGTGGCCCTTCCAGGGCGTTTTGGTGTCCAGGTGATGCTCCAGCCCTCTCCAGCCCCACTGCTGTTACATAAGGCTGGGTGCTGGGTGCATGAGCCATCCCTGAGCACATAATGGATGCTGCATTTGCCTACGCTCACTGTACTTCCCGTCTCTACATCAGTGCTTTGTAAAGCCCTTTGGGATACTGGGAATGTGAAAGACGCTATAAAAAACCCAAAGCCTATTCTATTCTAGAACAGTGCTTTTAAGTCCTTTTATCACAGAATGAGGCAAGGGTTGAATTGAGCCCAGAAATAGCAATTTAAAGTTTTCATGAAAGACTAGAACAGTGTATGTTTGGTATATTTTAACATAATCTGAGAACACTAAGTGCACTAAAAGCATTCCACTTATTTGTGGGTGGGGATCTGGAAAGGAGGGGGAGAAATATAAGTACTTGTTTTTCCTTTGGGAGTGTGCTCATTACAGAACCTGACAGAGATCTACCAGGAGGGCAAAAGGGAGGGGTAGAAAAACACCCTCACAAAGGTCTCTGACTGTGGGTTCTAGAGGATAGCAGCTTCCTTTGGCTTTTTGAGTGTGGAGGATTATTTGGGATGTGATCTGAAGAACATGAGGGAGAAGGTTTTGAGTTATAATAACCTATAAAGTTCTCAGGCTCTGAGTTAAACACAGTCATGGGTAGGACAGGCAAAGTCGTGGCTGTCAGGACGTGCCAGGGGTTGATCCAGGGCATGGGGATCTCAGGGCAGGCAGTAGGACGTGGCACTGGAAAAATAAGAGCAGGAATCAGCCAATTCAGAATTCAGGCAGTTGTCTCCAGCAGCACACAGGACATTGCAGTGGGATCCAGGAAACGAAGCAAAGGGGATCTGGAGTGTCAGGATTTTGTGTCCAAGCCCATTTCATATCTCCTCCCTTGTCATCCCAGGTCACCTCTGATCCAGACCAGCCCCCAGCATGGCTGGATATTTTATTAAATGGACCTGTCAGACAAATCCAACACAGCCTGGAATACCTACAAGTACCCTCTCATGCCACTTCCTCAAACTTTGCTATGTTGACACATTTTGGCAAGAGTGAACATATACTGATATTAATTTGGGGGTCCAAATATGTGTATACATAGAAATTCCCAAAGAGAAAATGCTTGTGGTAAAGCCCCATTAATTAGTTCTTGCTGAAGTCACCAAGTTCAGTACGTTTTTAATCTGTTTAGTCTATTTTCTATTAGTGTAGCTCTAACTTTTAGAAACAAAACATTTTATGATACTGAGTCAGAGAGGCTTTGCTGAAGCCAAGCCCATCAATGTGATTATCAGTTCAACTTGGAATCTCCCCAAATAATTAAATCAGGCTTATTTGATAAAACCTATTTTCCATAAAATCATGTTGACAGTCATTAATTCTATTCCTATCCCTTAATTCTTTATTAATTGGTTCCTCTATTAGCTCTTCCATTATTTTCACTGCATTTATGTCAGGATAAATTAACAATCCAAAGTAACTTGTAATCCCATATAGTAGGTTTTATTTTTAATGTTACATTGTTATCAGACCATCCTGTTACCTGTAACTCTCATTTATGACTTTCATTTGTATTTATGGGTTAGATATCTTCCAAACTGTCTCCTGATTTTCATTTCAAGTACCCAAACTGGTCTATAATAACTGTTCCTCTACTGGTGAACCTAAAAGATGTCTTCACCTTCCTTGCTGTCAGCAGTTTTCAGTTCAGAGGTTGTGCCCAGCAAAATCAACTTCTCAGCTGGTTGTTTGCCAAAGCCTCTCAGCTGATTTATCCTCTCTCTGTGGAGATCTCCATGCCTTGCTCTTCTCTTCCTTCTTTTTTCATTCTGCACTTCCTTAAAAGACCTTCTTTTCCAGTTAGTGCACACTTTTCTTTAGAACTTCTCTTTATCAACCTCAGTTATCAGCCCCTGGCCAGGGGAGCAGGGCTGTGGCCACCCATAGCCCTGTTTGACATTCCTGGAGAGCTGGGTGGGGTAGGGAGAGGCAACAACTCATGGATTTCCATGGATTTCCATGGATTTCCATGGATTTCCAGGGATTTCCAGGGATTTCCAGGACTGAATGTAGTACTTGTGGGTTCTTCCCTCTGGAAGAGATCTTACCCCTTCAGTCAGAGGGGATGCTCATACACAGCAGAGCAAATTATATCTTTTTGATAGAATTTTGATGCCTCTTATCTTCCAGATCTCGACTGTGATAGACACAACTATTCCTGTGCCTCACTTCCTCCTCACACTCTGTGCACATCAACTGCCTTGATTTATTTCTAAAGCTAGACACAAAACCACTCTGAAACCTGCTTAGGTCTTCTTGCTTTTTTAAAATCATCAGCTTTTACTTTTTTTTTTTTTTTCTGCTCGAGATGTTATTTTTGTCTCAGAGATAAAAGAGTAGGGGTAATATTTCCCCCCTCCTACAGCAAACAAAAAACCTATTGGGAAATTCTGGGATCCAGGAGGACTACACCAGCTTGTAAGTGCTGTGAGGAGCAGCTAGGGAAGCTGGAGTTGTTTAGCTTGGAGAAAAGGAGACTCAGGGGAGACTTTCTCACTCTCTACCCCTCCCTGACAGGAGGGTGGAGTCAGGTGAGGATTGCTCTCTTCTTCCTAAGGGACAGGACATTGAGGACATTGTCTCAAGTTGTGCCAGGGGAGGTTCAGGTTGGAGATCAGGAGGAATTTCCTGACTGAAAGGCTGCTCAGACATTGCCAGGGGCTGCACAGGGAAGCTTGGAGCTCCCTGCAGGTGTCCAAGGAGTGCCTGGACATGGCACTCAGAGCTCTGGGCTGGGGGCAAGGTGGGCATCGGCTCAATGGCTTGGGGGACCCTTTGAAAACTTGGTGATTCTGTGATTCATACTTTGAATTACAAATCAGCCTAAAGCTCATTTCAGGCATCCTCTAAAACCTTTCCTCAGAGCCATCTCTTTACTGCAGTTTCCAAAATGATATTGAATAGAATTCCCTTTTTTCTATTGTTATTAACAGTTTGTCATCTCTGCTTTACCATCCCTGGCTGATGTATATTGGAACAGGTTGATACTTTTGTTAGGGTTTGCTTTATCCATTAGATACTTTAAAAACCATCCTTATTTTCTTTGGCTCTGCCAAAGATGGATTTTCCCCTGGTATATGTTGTCTATATTAAAACACATTCTGTTTAAAAGGGCCAATAGGCAGTTAATTTCAGATGTGGATTCTGGCTTTCATATAACAGTAATCATCATCATAATAAAAATATGGGGAAATAGCACTTATGTATTTTTATTTCCCTTGTCACTGCAGGTCTCTGTACAATATTGTTCAATACTATTATCTTGGTTAATTTTTAATGTCACAAACACTGGAGTTTCTACTGTTTTTCCACAGTGATATTTCCAGAGTCTAACAATATTCCTTTTCCATTTTTTTCCCCCTAATCATGACCTTACATTTTTACTCCAGTGAAGTTTTGCCACATCTACACTGTTGTATTTGAGGGCAAAGCTTGGTCCTTTGACATCAATGGAATTATAGTAGAGATGAATCTATTCCACTTAGAGCATAAAATCTTTCCTTGTAAATCAATCCCTCCAGTCCCTAAATCATCTCTGAAGATGTTCTTTGAGTTCCCTCCAAGCTGTCAATACATTGTTGATGCTGAGATAGTCAGAACTGACTGCATGTTTGTCTCATTGAGCCCAGAGGGAGAAAAAAAAAATTACCTCACTTGACAAGAATTTATATATATCCTAAATAACCCTGTTCTCCTGTTATTTGCTGCCATATTAACCTGATGTACTAATGTGTGATTTATTCTTATCCTCTCTGAATAATTCACTTCCTGAATAGCTGCAATTCAGGTGGTTTGTATTGGTTCATGTTGTTGTGCAGCTCAGATGTTGCTGCCTCTCCTGATTCCAGGCTGACCAGCTGCTTTACTATTTTTGCACTTGGGCTTTTTGCTGATTTTTCACCTCAGACAAATAACCTTCCCTTTTTTGGTTTCACCTCCAAAACGAAGCTAATAATGTGGCCAGGCTGCACTTTCCAATTATGGCTTAGAATGTTTGCATTTTTAAAAGATGTTTATGCCTCCCCATGGGAAGTATTATGACTCTAGTTACTTCCCAGTGCTCTCAGAGCCAATGCAGAGTTTATTTAAGCATATAATGACAGTTTAATTGATCTGGTCTTGCAGTGCCTTTGTCACCATGTTCCTCTCCCCTTGTGAGTACATGAGACATTGGTTGGGACAGAGTTAATTTTCATCTTAGTAGCTGGGCCAGTGCTTCATTTTGGAAGCAAAATCAGAAGAATATTGGTAAGAAACTGATGGTTTGGTCACTGTTGATTCCCTAAATCCAGGACTTTCCAGCACTCTGCCAATGAGGAGGTGCACAAGAAGTTGAGAGGGAGAAAGGCCAGCACTGCTGACCCAAACTATGCACAGGGACATTCCACACACAGAGCTTCTTGTCCAGCAGAGAACCTGAGGGGATTTGGCTGGAAGGGGCTGAGGCTGCTCAGGGCATCAGGCAGGGGCTGCTGAGCAGCTGTGTTGGGCAGCACTTGTTTTTTCTTGGGTTTTAACTCTCTCCTTCAGTTTTTCACTATTATTATTAGTAGTAGCAGTAGTAGTAGTGGTTTTAGAATATTTAGAATATTTTACTTTTTTTTACTTTGTTTCAGTTATTAAACTGCTTTTATCTTAACCCATGAGTTATTCTTTTTTTCTAATTCAGCCAGTCCCACTCTGGTAGGAGGGGATGGAGTGAGCAGCTCTGTGGTTCTTTGTTTCCAGCTGAGGTTAAATCAGGACAAAAGCCAAATCCTTGTGAAATAAATCAGCACCCATCTTTTAACACTGGCTGAGGAACTGCCTGCTTCAATGACTCATTAGCTGCAAGCCTTGTTTAAAGGGTGAGATAATTTATTTTCTTTTATTTTTTCTCTATTATTTTAACATTTCCATGATTTTTCCATGTTTTCCATCCTACTTAAGAGCCTTGCTTGGATGAGCCCAGCCCCAGACTGTCTCTCCTTGGCTGGCTAAGTCAGACAGTTTTATTTCTGCTTCTCATGGTCTTTTTTTAAGCTGAGTGCCAGAAAGCAGTGAGGTGAGCAGGGTGAATGGGCTGGGAAGAGGGAGTGGTGAAAGAGAAGAAAATTCTGGGACTTCTCTTTGAAAGAGCAGCTCTGAAGGTTAATCTGGAGCCAGCTGGCCCTGCTGGCTGGCACTGCTGATAGACAGAACCTTTATCAAGTGTCAGCAAAGACATGTGACATTTATCACCGTGGAAAGCCGGATGCTGCTGCACTGACAGTAATTCAGCTCACGCCATCTCCACTGCACCCAGGTCCCTTCACAGCATCATTTCTCCCTGAGACTGGGACAGCTCTTCCTCCTCCTCATCTCTGCTTCTCCTCAGCTTCCTCTTGATACCTTTCCCTCCGTACGTTTTCTTTCTTTTTTTTTATTTTTCCTCCTTTTTTTTCTTTGTCATTCCCTGTCATTCCATCCATTTTCTTTTCATGCCTGTTTTTCCTGCTCCTTTCCAGCACTTCACCCCTTTCCTCTGCCTGTCCTCCCTTTGTTTCTCTGCCCAAGCAGCCCAGGAGAGCCCCACCAAACCCCACATCCACAGGCATCGTGTGACTGCAAAGGAACAACTCCCAGCCTTGGCTTATAAAATCTTCCAGATCACTTCAGGTCACAGGGAAGTTACCTGTCAGCTGCTGCCGGTGAAATTCCTGCTAAAAGGCTGGAATTGCTTCATCAACAGAGTTAAAGCCTTTTCCAGGTACATTAGGGCTGGGAGAGGAGAGTGTGGACACGGCTCTGGCTGCACCGAGCAGCGCAATGGGAACAAAAGAGATGCGAGGCCCTGCAATTAAGTGATTATGCAAATCCGAACAGGGATTTCGTTTTAAAGTATTTTCCAGCACGACCATGATGTGATTGCAGGAGACATGTGAGCCATCCCCAAAGCCAAGGAGCAGGGCCAGCTTGCCCCTATGGAATGCACACCTGGGAATAAGGGAGCCAGTCACTGGATGTCACCATTGAGCTGCAGAAATGTGGCTTCGGGTTCATTATTCATCTGCTTTTAAAAGTACTGTGTTTTTAAGGAAAGCCTCTGTCTCTGGCAGCCCAAAGTGAGTCAGCACCTTGCTGGGGGCTGGACCTTTTGCTGGGACTGGTGTCTTTATCCCTGAGTAGGTGGAGACAAAAATCTCATCCTGGAAGGGAACAGAGGGATCTGGGGCTGCTCTGAATTCTGTGAGCTGGGTTTGGAGGTGGCTGGGTGAATGTCCTGAGAACACAGTGACTCAGAGCCCACCAGAACTGTTCCCATGTCTGCAGCAGTTACACAATGGAAGCTGGAGGCTCCACTAATGGAATTCTCATGGAAATCCTATTCTGCATCCAGCTCTGGGGATCCCCAGCACAGGAAGGACCTGGAGTTGTTGGAGCAGGTCCAGAGGAGGTCACCAGGTTGATCAGAGGGATGGAACAGCTCTGTTGTGAGGAAAGGCTGGGAGAGCTGGGAATGTTCAGCCTGGAGAAGAGAAGGCTCCAGAGTGACCTAATTGTGACCTTCCAGTTCTTGAAGAGGCTACAAGAAAGATGGAGAGAAACTCTTTACAAGGGCCTGGAGAGACAGGACAAGGGGGAATGGCTTCACACTGACAGAGAGGAGGCTTAGATTAGAGATTTAGAATAAATTCTTCCCTGTGAGGGTGGTGAGGCCCTGGCACAGGATGCCCAGAGAAGCTGTGGCTGCCCCTGGAAGCATCCAAGGGCTGGATCTGGGTGATTTTTAAGGATCTTTCCAACTCAAACTCTTCTAGGACTCTATGATATTAGTATTGCACAAAATCCCTTAAGCTTCACAGAAGAGCTGAGACCAGAATTACCCAACTGGACACTCAGAAACCACCAGCACCAGAAGGATTTGGTGACCTAATGCATAACTGCTGTCCTGAGAATGAGACCTCCAAACAGAGGGAAAACAGAATAATTTTCATTTAACTGGAAATGTTCAGTTGTTTCGAGTCTCTTAGGCTGTTATGTAGGAAATTATCTCTGATGATCCAATTAGTAGAATGGAATAGGGATCTGCATGGGACTGAGGATGTACTCAGAGCATAGATTAAAAGAAAATTGTGTATATCTATTTAAGAAAAAAAAAAAAAAAGGGTGGGGGAGGTGAAAATAATCCAAAGAAAAGAGAGCTCTTTTCTCAGATTCTCTCCCAAGAAATCATAGAATTTCCTGAGTTGGAAGGGACCCAAAGGGATGACTGTGTCCAGCTCCTGGCCCTGCACAGGCCACCTCAGCAATCCCACCATGAAAGATCATCCAAGGACTGATTGGATCATTCCCAAAAACCAAAAAAAAATAGCAATACTTCATTTCTGAACCCACTTGGCAAGTATTTGGTGAGTCTTAGGATAAATAACTCACTTGTTACGCACAAGCCTGGCTACACACTTGGGTCAAACATTCTGGAGGTGAAATTGCAGTGATTTTTGTGGTCTGTTGGTCATTGTGGGTGAGCATGAGGCTGAGCTGCTTGGGAATAATCTATTCCAGTGGAGGAGAAGGCAGTGCCAGGAGGGGCTGAGCAGAGCAGGGTGCAGGAGAGCACTCAGAGCAAAGGGGAGGAGGAAGAGAAGGGACAGGGAGCACTAATTTAGCACAAAATCAAGATGTTGAGAACCCGATTAATTGAGGTACCAAGAGAGTTGGAGGAATAGAAAATCTTTAATTGCCTGTACACCAATGTGAAGATTCTGAGTAGGAAAGGAGGAATAGGAATTCCACACATATGAGCACAAATTCGACCTACTTTGGTGCTGCTGAAGCCTGATGGGAAGATTTGCATGAGTGGAATGTTAAAAACATTGGTTATGATGTCTTTAGCCAGCAAAACCAGGCAAATAAAAGTAGGAGGACAATATTCTTATGTCAAAAATGGCATTTCATGTTTCTGAGTCTCTGAGAACTCTGTAGCAAGTGATCTGAATTCATATTCTCACAAATACAAACCAAATCAGGTCCTTTCTGCTACCCACTGCAGACCAGAGAGAAACTTGATTTCTTGTCTGGCTCTTTACACACCTCTCTGTTATAGGTAGGAACAAAAAGACTTTTTATCTGTGTGGCCTATGAAAGAGATCTCACACTGCTAGAACTAAAATATGCTGGATTATTTTATTTTATTTTTTTTTTCAGAAATGAAGATGAGAATTTCCCAAAATGTTGGATAAAAGAGTTTTATCCAGCAGGAGGATAGTGCTAGTCCTCATCATCTTGACAGATAAAGAGAGTTCAGTCCCAGAATGAAAAGTCAGAGAGCTGTTTGTATGCAAGTGGCATAGACTTTAACTCTTGCCACATGTAAATGAAATAACATCCAAACTACACGGACACACTCACACCCAGAGCTGATTTCACAAAGATGAAAGCTATTATGAAGCCAGTCGTTTGGGTAAAAGGATTTAAAGGTGAAAACAAAGTAAATAGCCAGGAACTCTCTGACAGTATTTTCTGTGCTTCAAAAATACCGTTAGCATCAGCAAGGGAAAAAGAACTTTTAAAAACCAAATCAAACAAAAGACATACTTGAAGAAGGGCTGGCCTGATGTTTAGAGGACAATTGAGAATGTAAAATGTGACCTAGAAAACAAGTGCAGGTGCTGGATTCAAGGCTCTGTGTTCGGGTTTGCTCAAGGTGTGAGTGCAGGAAGCGCAGCCCCCACTCAGAGAGTTCCACAGTTTGTGAGAGCCCAGGCTCAGGATCTTCAGAGCAGTGCCTGAAGTCTGTCTGGATGAGCCCTCGGTCATTTAGCTGCTCACTGACATTGAAATGCAGCTTTGCATCCCCTGCCAGCCCGAGAGCAATGCACCATCTGGTGCCCACACCCGCTCTGCTGAAGGGACAGCGAGAATCCACAGCTTGGCTCGTGCCAGCTCACGAGTGAACTCCAGGATGGATGGGGAGGGAAAGGCCAGCAAACACAAACAGGTCCTGGAACACAGAAGGAATTCATAAGAAGTGGAAACAGGCTTTAGGCAGAAACCTTTTTTTGTTCTCAGAAATGACTTTTCTGTAGCTTCTGATTTCCTCCAGCCTGGATCCTCACTGGCTCCATTTCAGTGGGGACTTAAGAGCCTGAGCTCACCGAATGTCTGGGCCCAAATCTCTGTGTGTGTCTCTTCTTTCCCATAGGATTGGCAAGGGTTCAGTGGAGACTGTAGAGTTGAGACTAGAAATAGCATATAATGGTATTTTACTGCCTGTGCTTTAAAACACCCTAGGCTTTAATTAGGATAGCAGCTGTGCTAGAAATGTGAGCTAGACTTCGTGATAGGGAAAATTGGAGGGGGACTTTTGTGTCTTACAATCCCTGTTGTTGTTTTGGATTTTTGGGGTTTTTTGGTGGGTTGGTGGTTGTTTTCTTTTTTGTGTGTGTGTGGGGGTGGAGGTTTGTTTGTTTTGTTTTGGTTTTTTTTTAATAGATTTATCTGAAATACAGTTTTCAGAGTTCCTGTGTACACTAACATGTCCTTAAAAAAACTTTTCCATCCATCTTCTCCATGCCAGGTTGATGGATTGGGAACCTCTGAGCAATCTCTCTTGACTGAATGAACCATCTTTGCACCTCCATGGGGAAAAGAGACATCACTGGGTGAAACACAATGGATTGTTACTCTTTTCTTTTTTATTTTTTATTTTTAATCAGCAACAGAATTGAGATGTTTTCCAGATATTGCATAATTATGGAATGTGGATGATACTTAGTGAAGAAATAGACAATTAAAAACAATTATATTACATGCTAAAACACATCTCTAGATATCCAGGAGAATCTTGTTATGAGCCAGACAGAACTCTTTGCCTTCAGTGTGAATCCCTTTGGTTTCAGAGCTGTCCCATTCCAAGCTGTGGGTGGGGAAGGGCATCACTGGGTCCTGCTGAAGTTCATGAAATGAAAGCCCCTCTCCCAAGCACTGTTCAAACGTTCTGCCTGAGTTGTGCAACCAGAATTTTCACAGTGGTAACTTGGCCTGAGCCCAAATTTGAATGTGGATTATTCAGCTCTGCTGCTCCTATCTGCAGGTCCATGCTCCAGCAGTCACAAGAGCTATTTAAAAAAAAAGGACACAGATGCCTAAAAGTCTCTTTCAAACTCCAAGATGCAGAACTGTGAGCCTGTGTTTGCAAAACTGGTTCCTGATTAGGAGAGGGGGAGATTTACAACACAGAAGTTTAGACAACTTGTCTTTGAGGTGTTCCTTGAGAGTTCAGAAGAAGAGGGGATTGTGCAAGGGGAGCTTCAGCTCTGCTCTGGAAAGGTCTCCTGAGAAAGGTTTTTTTTTTTCACTGACCATGTGTAAAGGCTGAGGAACCAAGAAACCACTGCAGGTTAGAGAGAGACAGGAAGGGACATTGATGCCCTTCCTGCTTCTTAAAACCTCTCTCATTGACAGAAAAGTGTCCCAAAGGCACTGCATTATCAAAGCACCTCTCACCCCATGGACCAGAGCATCCCCCAGACCACAGCTCACCAGCACAGTCCTCCAGAGGCTCCCTCAGCCCCAGGCAGTTTCTGGCTCTGTGGGCTGTGTCAGGGACCCCACTGGGTCAGGACCCTTTCCAGAGCAGCCTCTGGCCCACCTGGAATGGTGGTTTTGTTTGGGGCATCCCAAGAGTTAAATCTCTTTGCTGTTTTCCCTTGGTGGGAATGAGAGAAGTAAAATTACATAGAAATTAAAGAAACAACAACAACAAAAAAAACCAAAAACAACTAAGCCAAAACAGAAAAAAAAATAAAATAAAATAGAGCTAGGAAGGGGGAGGGAAAAAAAAAAAAAAAAAGAAAAAAACAAGCCTAAAACAAAACTCTGGAAAGAGAGAAACAAATATGATTTAATAACTGGGACGCAATCTACAGTTTGTGAAATTAAAGCCCTGCTTTCTGCTGGCTGGCTGCCAAAGTTAGACACAAACAAATCCAGGGAAAAGCAGGTTAATGAGAGACATCCCGAACAAAAAATAGCAAGAAAAGGGAAAGCAACAAACTCACAGAGCTCCTACTGATGAGATAAATAAGATTTGAACTGACATTATCTGTTCCGCTTGCTGCGCATATTTTATTTGCTGCAGCCAGTCTTTAAGTCTCCTAGACACAGCTTCAGCCTCATCCTCTCAGCAGCCATCACTGCATCCATCTTATCCATCCTTCAACTTGTCCAACCCTGATTACTGTGGGATTTGGTTGCATCCTCAGCCTGTTGCTAGGACAGAGGCAGCTGCGTTGGAAAGATGCACGCTGCATCTATCAGGAGGCTGCAGAGCCAGAATATTTCTTGATATGATAGCCCAGGTGTCAAAAGCAATAAATAAAAATAATAGTGAGAATCCCTGATGAGAAAGGAACTCAGCTTTTCAGAAGCATAACCCTGTAGCTGTCTTTGCCGAAGGTATTTTTAACTTATTTTGATTGTTTTCCAATCTCCATCTGATGTTCCAGCTCAGATCTCCTGCAATTATTTCTCCCCCTGGTGTAGGCTTGTTTGAACTTTCAAGACTAATGGGATGGTGTAAAGGACCAAATCACAAAATCTGTAATTCCCACCAGGTTTTCTAAACCTGCAGGTTTGAGTCCCATGGCCTGACTTAGAAGTTAAATTCAGGTTACACTGAGGTTACAGCTAAACTGCTGCAAAAATCCATCTCCTCTGGAGCTGTTGACTTCCAAAAGGATGGAGAAGGAAACAAAAATCCAAACAAGTTCTTCCACCTCATGCACACACCCACATGCCTGAGTGAAAAGAGCAGTCAGGGGCCTTTGGTAGTGAGACAGAGGCAATTAGGAGGAAACAGAGAAGCTGATATAAAAGTATTTAACAATAAATCTTTTTCATCTCCTTTTGGGAGACTTCAGGACCATCTTCCTCACAAAACCACATGGGACAGGTTTTTTTCTCTTTCCCGGTTCTACAGGAATCTGTCTGGGTAAAGATCTATGACCCCACCCAGAATAAAATCCCAAAGTCTCTAAAAATCTACTCTGACTTCACAGACAGAACCTCAGTATTTTGGTTTCCACGTTCACAAGTCCCATCCTCTGTTTCCTAATGAATTGCACCTACCAGCTTTTTCCATATGTCCACTGGGCTGGTGGCCAAAGGCATGGAATAAAATGTACATTTAGCAGGGTTTGAGCTCATGATTTGAGCATGAGTCTTCCAGAAAACAACCTGGAGCTTTCCTCTTTTAGCTGCACATGTTCAGCAGTATTTATCTGTTGGTCAAATTTCATTCCAGAAGTACAAACATCCCTGATTTGGGCTTGAATATGGACACAGCTTCAGCAACACATTCATTTACTCTGCTTGAAAGCCCCTGTGGGACTGATAAATTAAAATCTTGCCCAGAATTTTCTTAGAGAAGGGGTTTTCCTCTATGATTCAGGACTGTATTTCCCTCCCCTTTCCAAGCCTTATACAATCAAGGCTGTCAGAGGTGTCCAGTCTCTGTTCACATACAGTCTGGTCTCCTTTTCTATATATTCAACACACAGAAAAATTCCAAAAGAACACTTTATCCCACCCATTTTAATAACTATTTAGTCAGGGATGACTGAATTTGGGTTGGTAGGTCAAACAGAATGCCTGACCTTTTGGCTGCTAAATTTAGGGGAAGTAAGTCTTATTTTCTTAGACAAATCCCTTTAAGAACTCTTTGTATTACAGAAAATCCAGCTCCTGCTCTCAACCAGAACGGTGGAGCATCCCAGCCTTACACAACCAGAAGATCCAGGTGTAGCAATTCACTCATCTCACAATCCTCTCCTTGAATGGAACCCCACTTGTCCATTTTCTGTGCTAATGCATCATAAAAATCCCATATGCAAAAATAAATAGAAGCATGTATTTTTTTTCCCTATTCTTAAAGTCACATGCATTGGGGAGCAAAAAGCTTTCTCCACATAATCCCATGTTAGTTCCAACAGGAAAAGATGGCACTGAAAAGCTGCAGAGGGTTTGGAACATCTTCCTGCTGACAGGACAGACAGATGGCCACTGACGTGCTATTAATCAGCAGAAAGAAGAGTCGTGGATTGAAAAATCCTTGGGACCACAATCTTTTTTTCTTTGATTTGTTTCAGGTCTCAGTCTAGGCTTGGAGCCCTGTGCAGCTCTCACCACACCAAGAACATCCTTTAGCATCTAAAAGATGTGTGGAGACACACCTTTGATGAGTGCAAGGCTCCAGGAGAGAGCCCACACCCTCACAAGTGTGAAACCCCACCGGGAAAGCCAAGGAATGCGAGGACAAAGAAAAAACAAATGAGGAAAAATGGGAAAAAAGAGGAAGAACCAACCATGTGTGATCTTCTCCAGGCTGAGGAAATCATTGCAAGTCCTCACATGTCCCATTGCAGTGAGAGCACCGAGAGGAGATGAAGGGAGTGTGATGTGCAGGAAGCCAGACACAGTGGTGGGTGATAAGAGGCTACCTCTGCACAGGATAAAACATAAAATCATTAAAAGGATGACATTAAGTTATTTAATTTTTTGTGGGGGAAAGGTTGTCTTTTAAAGGAGGAAGAAAATTTCTATGCTGAGCTCTGGACTCTGATGTTTCCTACTCTGTGCACTTTGGTTCCCTTCAACCACAAGACACAAAGATGCAGTGATTAGCTGAGAACTCCAGTACGTAGATTTGTACATAATTCATATTTTGACTTCTCTAAGTTTGCATAATAAATAGTTTAAACACTGCAGAAAATGTCTGAGAGAGGAAATTAGGATTCTGAATGAAAAAGTTAATTATACCTCGAAGGATATTTTTTTCAGATATATAAGGGCTAGAAAAAAAAGCCTAGAAGTGGATAATTTAGGAGATGGAAATGCAGAAAATTATGGGAGTGGTAGCGACAGGAGAGTTATCGCCTTAAATAGGATAATTAAACTAATTTAATTTTTTAAACTGTGGCATTGCATTATAGACAAACAATTCAATAAATACCAGCCTGAACACTGCTGCTGCAGCTCCTGATGCTTCTCAGGGCTGTGGAGAATTTGGCTTTTCATTTTCAGCAGGGTTGTCTGTAGCAGGAATACTGAATTATCATAATGGGTTGCTTCCTATAGTAAGTCATAAAGGGCAGGGACAGGAAATTACGGAGGAGTGGAAAGGAATATTGACATCATTAAATCAATCACTGCTGATTGGGCCCAGGGAATGATGAAGCAGTGATTGGATCTGAAGCTGGAAGACACTGGGGACCAGCTCTTTAAAGATATTTAAGGACTTAACTTTTGCTGATTAAAATAGGAATTAGTCACCTAAATAAGGGCTAGATGGCTGATATCATGAGGAGCCCAAAATATCTTAGGCCTGAATATTGATCCTGAAGGAAAGCACGTTCCTTCCAGTTCTCAGCAGTGAACTGATCACTGTACATAACTATGTGAATTATATATATATATAATGTTATGTTAGTATATGTTATGTTATGTAATGTAATATATTATTATATTGGTGCATTTTCTGCAGTGTTTAAACTATTATGCAAACTTAGAGAAGTCAAAATATGAATTATGTACAAATCTACGTACTGGAGTTCTCAGCTGATCACTGCATCTTTGTGTCTTGTGCTTGAAGGGAACCAAAGAGCACAGAGTAGAAAACATCAGAGAGATTTACACCGAGTTGTGGTAGAGTAGGAAACATCAGAGTCTAATGATTTACACCAAGTTGTGGTTTGGGATATGTTTGACAGTGCAGTTACACCCCTTGTGAGTGAGAGGAGGAAAAAGAGAACAAACAAATAAAATAGCAGACATGAACTAAAGCAGATATTAGCTTAAGAGAGAGAGATAAGAGTTCTTGTCCTGAAGTTTCTCTCATTCATTTTCTAGTCCATGCAGTGGAAATGCTCCGTCCAGCCCTTTCCTTGCAGCCCCTGGCACTGAGCTGTGCTGGGAGCCCCTCTGATGGCTGATCACCACCTCAAGGCACATCTCAGGTGCCTTTCAGCTCGGGAGCCTCAGCTGTCACCCACACACTGCCCTGCAGCGAGATAAACTCCTGCATCCTCCTGCTTCTCTCCCCTCTGCTGCTCTGTCACACTCCAGGCTTGCACTGATTCTCCAACACATTGAGGAGAGGAGGGGCAGGGGTGCAGCAGAGCAAGCTGCCTTCAATTCCACAGCCATGAAGTGACACCTGCCAGGCCTCTCTCACGCATCTCATCACCAATTAACAGCATCATTTATGGTGGAACGAGAGGATGCCCTTCCAGCCTCGCAGGCTGTTTGGGGAATTCACAAATTCACCAATTCACAGGAGCAAGGAGAACCTGAATTCTCTTGGCAAACTCATCTTTGGCTGCAAACTTCACTCATCAGCTCATTAGTGCCAAACGCGGGGTAAGGAAGCTTCAAAATGTTTTATTTGAGCGTGTTTGAGTTTATTGAAGAGGTGGGGATCAGTGTGGGATGATGGGATGGGGAAAGGCCTTTCTGCCAGCTCCAGGAGAGGTGGTTCAGGGTGGCCCTGGATTTTGTGTGCAGAGCATCAAAGGGTGCTCCCAACCCTGCAGTGGCAGGGGAACAAACCCCCCTGACTCCAGCAGGGTCTGCCTATGGAACTTAAAATTCTCCTCTTTTATATTTGCTATTATTTTCCTGTGCATATTAA
This sequence comes from Poecile atricapillus, assembly GCF_030490865.1. Taxonomy (NCBI): domain Eukaryota; kingdom Metazoa; phylum Chordata; class Aves; order Passeriformes; family Paridae; genus Poecile; species Poecile atricapillus. The sequence continues at coordinate 7,735,444 of NC_081268.1, read as the reverse complement.
TTGTGGTATAATAGCAAAAGTTTTAAGAGACTCCAGAATGGGCAGCCAGATGACAGTAAAGTGTTTTGTTGGTTTTTTTTTGGTTTGTTTTTTTTTTTTTAACCTGATGTGATTTATGTGACTCTTAAGAAACTTAACATAAAGGAATGGCAACCTACAGCACATACAGCAACAGATCCAGATGGAGGAAAACATGGAAGACTCGAGTTATGCACCTGCCAGACTTGAAGAAACTAATTATGCAAGTCCTAATTTTCATGGCATATCAAATTAAAATTGGTTCCTGGATGTCTGCTAGGGGATAATGGTTGGTGGGAATTGTATGAGGACCAGAGAAGGACAAACATGGTTCTGACATTTGGAAAGGGGAGAAGCGGCCCCAGGGAACTACAGACCAGTCATTTTAACCCAGAAAAATAATAGATTAAATTATTAATTAATTTATAAACACCTGGAGGATAATAAAAATAAAAGGCGCGGTCAACATGGATTTGCAAAGAACAATTTCTGTCATATCAATCTAATTTTCTTCTTTATAAAAGCCACCTGCCATACTGGAGGAGTTTAGGAGGAGTTTAGGAGGATGCAGCATCTGGCTCTGATACATCAGGATCTGATGTATCTTGATTTTAATATCATCCCACTGCATTTTCTTAGAAGCAAACGAGGAAAATATGATCTAGAGGAAGTTCTGAATCAGGATAGGTCCTCAATTGGCTGAGGAGTCACACATGAATAGTTCTCCTCTAAACTGGAAGGACATTAGGATTGCAGTCCCACACTACTTCAATATTTTCATTATCCATGTGGATGATGTACTGAGGTGCACATCTATAAAATTTGCAAGTGACACTTTGCTGGAAGGGACTGCAAGCAGTTTGGGAGACAGGATTGGAATTTAAAATGATTCTGATTCATCAGAGGAGCAGCAGGAAATCAACAAGCTGAAATTCAATAGGACAATGGTGCAAATGACTCCTCAGGAAGGAGAAACCATGGCTGTGTCCATGAAAGGGAGAAAAACCTCCCTGATGGGAGCACTGTGGAAAGGGCTCTGGGGTTCTGAAATTCCCAGGATGGATGTGAATTTGCAGTGGGGAAAGGAAGGCAACACCAGGCAGGTTGTCTGTGCTGCTTGGCTGGGACTGGGGAGGTTCAGCTGGGGAGGGAGGGCTTGGGACACCCCTTTTGTGAAGTGCACAAACTGCAGGGATTCAAAAAGATGCCACCGTGAGGGGGAGAAGTTCGAGGAAATGGGACCTGTGAAAAGAGTTTTAGTTAAATTTTAATAAGAAAAGACTGAAAGTGGCCACAGTGCAGTTTGGTGACGGGCTGCAGGACACCTCAGCGGCTTCTGAGGGGGTAAGGCAATAAGTCTGAGGTTTAATTCCCAACAGGAAGGAGAACTGTGTTAAAGTAAGAAATTTTAGCTCTTAAATCAACTGGAAAGGACAGCCACGAATTATCCTTTACTGGGTGCTTTAAAGAATACTTTAATAAGCTTTCTGTTGATGGACATCTAGATCAGGGCTGTTACATTTCTTTAAGCTGAGAAGTGACTTCCATTTCAATTGGGATCACAATCTCTGTCTTTGGAAGTGATCAGAAAGCCATCCTGCAGATAAATCTCTCTGCCAAAAGCTCCATCAAAATCGATGCAGCTCCATACAATACTGAAACAGATTTAAGGAAAAATAAATTGTGCTCAGAGGAGTTGTAAGTACATACATTACCAACCAATGTATGCTAATCCATTCCTATCAATCCAGTGATAAAATAATATCATCCAAAAATAAAGTTTTGCTGCTCCTATTTTTCTTGAAAAAGAGTTCAGTGTCTGAAATCTCTTCTGGCTCTTTTATTTTTTTTCCTCCTCAATTATATAATTTGGGATAATAAGAAGTAATATTTCTTGCAAGCCTTTCCTCACTTACACTATAGTAGCTACAATATTCTTCCTACTCTTCCTACCCACAGCAGACTTCTTCATAAATAAATTCTTTGGGAGTCTGGTACTTTCACACATGAATATCCTGTCTTTCCACATGCTCCTCACAATGGTAATCCCTGCCATGGTTATTATTTATTCAAAAGGTAATGAATAATAATAAATAATGTAGATGATTACTGAGGTGTGATTAATGAATAATGATAAATAATGGTGGGGGGGAGCATTGTTGCTTGTCAGATAATATCTATTTATTACAAACCATGAAGTAGGGCAGGAAAGCCTCATGCAGCGATGAAATAACCACATTCTGTCACCATTTTCAGAAGAGTTGAAGGCTCTTAAGAGTGACATTTTCTCCAAAATGCTCCATTTTCTATGCATTGATTCCCCTTAACAATCTGCATCATGGCAAAACTGCTAGAGGCAGAGAAATGGCACAAATGTACCCCTTCTTTTAGGTGGTTAAATAAGAAAGAAACTCCTCTGAAAATCAAATCAGCATTTCAGGTGTTGAGGTCTTGGGAATTTGATTCTGAGGGTTTAGTCTGAGTGTATTATTTTCTTAATATTGGCCTCACATGGCCAATTACACACATCCCACACTTCACTGTGGTGATAGAAAGATCATGAGCTGAAAGAAAGAAGAAGGAAAAATGAGGAAGCGAATCCTGCTTTTGATTCTCATCTTAATGGTAATGAGAAAAATTGTGGCTAATTATAAGGGTTAATTGGCGTTTGCACAGGTGCAGATGTGACATGTAGGCACACACTCTGCTACAGATGTTGAAACCTAGCGTTAATTTCCTAAGGAATTATTTTGATTTAACAAAACACAGGCACCTGAACTGGATGTAAACTGGCTCAGTGGCTTAGAACAGCCAGGAATCTGCTCAGTGCATCCAGGTCTTGCACTAAAACCTGAAATCACATTCCTGGGGAAGAGACTGGGTTGGTTTCTCTCTTACAGGTGAAAATCTGGAATAATAGTGAGGAAACTGGACCTGCACTGGCAGAGGTGCCCAGAGAAGCTGTGGCTGTCCCTGGATCCCTGGGAGTGTCCAAGGCCAGGCTGGATGAGGTTTGGAGCAATCTGGGGTAGTGGAAGGTGTCCCTGCCCATGGCAGGGGGTGGAATGAGGTATTTTAAGTTTTTTCCATCCCAAAGCATTGTGTGATTCTGAAACAATTGGGTTTTCTCCAGCTTCATCGCCGGCCTGAGCAGAGGTGCCCTTTCAGCTGGCTGTTGCCAAGGCTGCAGGAGCCATGGCAAGGCTGTCTCTGCAGCAGGGAGATGTTTGTGTCTGACAATACCTGGGGCAGTAATAAAAGAACACTTTTAATTTTATTGAGGTGCAGCAGAGAATGGAACACGTTGGTGTGCGAGGCTCCCTGGTCCTGTTCCAGGGAGGAGTTGTGCAGCACCTCTGGGTTCCTGATAAACATCTGATGGTGATTCACTGCCTTCCAGATCTCGCTGGAGGGAACATCTAACAGCTGGATCAGCATGAACTGCTGCTCCTCTCTTAAGGGAGAAACCTTTGGTGTGTAAACAGCCTGGCAAGAAATCAGCAAGAGTCTGGGTTGGGAAGAGGAGGAAAATTACTTCAGATGATACCAGCAAACTCTGCCAAGATCAGTTTTCCTCCTTTGGGATTATTTGATGCATCACCCTGCAAACTGAAGCAGAAAAGACACAAGGAAAAACATGGAAAGGAGAGGCTGGAGTTCACCAGGCTCCTCTAGTGTTCTGTCAATGATTTGGTGATTAATAACAGGAAACTCACTGAGATTCTCGTGGGATTTGCCACCTCTCAGGCTTTGTGCTGCTAATCCATTTGATAGCCTTTAGGACACTGTTTCACTTTTCAAATGGAGAATTACTATTTTATTTCTTTTTAAACAAAACAAAAATATGAAAGTTCCATCACAATTTCAATGTACAGCTGCACAGAAGTAAGACCAAACCTCTGAGCCTCATTAATTTGTTTCCTCCCCATTTTGCCTGTTGATAGCACATGGAAGTGCATTTTCATTTCTCAGTTCAATTGCTTTTTGCCATCAGTTCATGCCCCATGTCCAGGTGTTGTGCAGACCACAGGAGGAGTTCTTCACAGATTGTGCCATGTGAGAGCAAATGTGGCAAACAGAAGTGGGCAAGTTCCTGAATGACCTCTAGACAACCCTTTTGCTTTTCAGTAGGGTCAGGAAGAACAATGCTTCTGAAGATATGAACTTGTCTGGTCTTTTAAAAGCCTCCAGTGATGGTGATTTCACATTCTCCCCAGGCGCAGCAGAAGGAGCTCTGAGAGCTCAGATACCTTGAAAATTGAGGCTGAGCAAGGCAAAGTTTTCCTTCCATCCATGAAGACCTTGGAAAAGCAGAAAAGCAGGCAGGAAAAGCCCAGAGAGAGCTATTAATGATCCCTCTGGGAAGGCAGCAGCTGGCAGCCACCTCAGCCTCAGCATGTGGAGATGAATTGCAGGTGCTTCCATCCCACAAGCCTATGAAGTTTCCTTTCACTTTAATATTTATGGGAAGCCACTCTAACATATCAAAGGTGTGCTCATCTTTACTCCATTACTCATGAGAGGGATAACTCAATATGTCAAAGTTGCCCTGATCAAGGGGCAATTCCTCTTCTCTCCATGCCAAATGCAGACCAGGTGTAAATGGATGCATCTCCATGAAAATTGTATCTTTTCATGCTGGCACTGAGCAGAGCCCTCTTGCTCAGTCTACTGGAACATTTCCCAGATACCAGTGTCAGCTCCTCAGCTCAATCCAGTGCACATCACATGGCCCTTTTCTTTAAGCAGCCCTACAGAAAGAACAGGCTGGAATCGTGCTTTCATGCCTTAGTACTTTGTGTAAGAGCATGAAATTGTCTCTTGGTGAGAAAGATGGAGGCTTTCAAGCTGGCAAAGAGATGTTTTTAAGCACCTTAGCCCAGAGGGATGTAATAGCTGCTGAGGCTGGGATTCATCTCCCTTCCCTTTGGAAAGGGAGCAGGGAGAGGGCTGGGATAATCACCCCAATCTCTCTTCAGCCTGGGGCTGTGGGTGCTCCCCAAGAGGATTCCTCTGACCCAGATTAGAGCCTGGAGAACAGCCAGAACCTGTTCTGGAGCAGAAATGAGGCATCTTCCAGAGGAGCCTTTTGCTGCTGGCTGCAGAGGCAGCCTGGTGTGACCACATCAGCCTCAGATGCTGAACACCCAGATGTTTAAATTAAGGAAATGAGTCTCCCTCTGCCTGGTGTACAGAATTCCAGCAGTTTAAGTCCCTGTGCATTAAGAACAGTTTATGAAATTCTGCTTCAACCTTGTGTCAAGTTCTGAGAAACAAAAAAAAAAAAAAAAAAAGGGGGGAGAAATATCATTGTGCAGCCATTTTATTTCAACATTTTAAAAAATTGAGAAATTCTGGGGTGCTACCAGACCCAAAAGTTGCTTTGCAAATCCCAGGGAAATTCCATACACAAACCAGGCTTAGGGAAAGTACCCAAAAAAAAAGAAAAATCTTTGGGAATAAAATGCATAGGGTACAGAAAATGAACAATGAATCTTCTAAACATTTTGGTTTTTCTCTTGCCTTTTCTGACTCTCAGAGATCTCAGAATTCCTCTGGCTTCATCATTATCTGTCATACTTAGGAAGGCTTAGTGTGAGATTTCATTGACCTTTGGGGTTTTGTTGTTGTTTTTATTTTGGAGTGGTTTTTTTTTTGTTTCCCTGACTTACTACACTCCCCTCTTTTTGTACACCTGCATCTGCAGGTAAATCTAAGAGAGCTTTATTATTTATGGAGCAGCATCAATATCTCTATTGTTTTATATACCAGTACAAATGCATTACCTGCCCTCAAAGTGCTCTCGGTTTCCAGAGGACACCAAAGCCTGTGGTGCAAGTGGAGAAATGAGAATTCCCATTTTCCATTGGTTTGGTGGGATCACCACTGTCAGGAGTTCTGTGGGAGAGGCTGACTGCCTTGTGGGGTCCTGCCCATGGAATGAGATTGGCTTTAAGGTCCCTTCCAGCCCAAACCCTTCAGGGATTCTGTGATCTTCCCTAAAGGGAGGATTGTTATGTCCTGTAGCCTTCAATGTGAAAAGCAAACAAAGAAATGAGAAGCTGTGGACCAGTGGTCATTTTGTCATAGAATCATAAAAACCTGGAATGTTTGGGGTTTGAAGAGAGCTTAAAGCTCATCTCATTCCACGGGCAGGGACACCTTCCACCATTCCAGGTTGCTCCAGGCCCTCTCCAACCTGGTCTTGAACACTCTCAGAGATCCAGGGGCAGCCTGTGAGCAACATTTTATTTATATTTCATGAAGGGTTACTTCAGACAAGCTCAATTTTGTCCTGGGGGCTGAGTAGCAGTTGTCACCTGCATTATTTAATCAGGAGAAACAGAGTCCATCCTCCCCCCACAATGGGAACCCAAGTCCAGTGGCAACTTGAATGTTCCATGAGGACAAGAGGGGACTGGAACACTCCAGCAGAGCTCATTTGGATGCCACCTGGGTCTGTGCAATTCCAGCTCAGCACTGTCAGTAGGAATGTTCTCCCTCTTCTCTGAAAGGAACATTTTGAGTGTTGCCTGTGTGGAAAGTAAAGAGGTCCAGACATTCAATGTGTTCAAGTACACGGCTTTGAATGGGGTGAGGAAATGTAAAGTCATTGAGAAATAAAATATATTTCTGGGTACTGATGAAGTACATCCTGTGCTGGGTAGTCTTGGAGCACGGATGATCTATTTTGGCTAAAATAACTATGAGCTGTTTTCACAATGCAAAAAAAAAGCTGGAATTAAAAAGAGAAAAGCTGGAATTGCTGCTTTTAAATCAGAAAGTGAAAAATGAAAAAGATGTACACAAGTGAGGCAGATCTCAAACACATCTTCCTTGGCTCTGTGTTATTACAGTAAGCACTACAACATCTGTGGACACAAAATGCATCAGGCTGCACGCCCCCATGGCCCTGCACACACCAGCACATGCACACACTCCTCCTTCATCCCACAGGAGTTCTGCTGTACTCGATTTTCCAGCTCCAGAGCTGCTTAGGAGGCTCTCCTGACTACACACAGACAAGATACACACAGTCACAACCTCAGTCACAAACTGCATTCTGCTCAGTGATGCAACAATTAGTTTAAATCATTATCACAATAAGAACTGTGCTTGGTGGGATGGATTTCATCAGCCTACATGAGCAGGTGAGAGGGGAAAATGGAACCACCCCAAAATCAGACCCAGGAAGATCTGCCTGGGTAATGCAGGGATATTCTCAGAGTTCTTGTAGGTGCATCCACCACACCAAAACTCACATGGATATCCTAAATTTCCATTCCCTCCTTCACCCAGGAGCATACCTCCATCTAAACCTAGGAAATTCTACCCAAACCTCAGCTGCCATCTACTTACTCCCACACACTCCCTTCCATAGACAAAAGTTTACAAAAAAAATTCCCATCACCTGATTCCTCCTTCCCCTGCAGTCAGAAATAAGTCCCAGGAAGCTGGCAGAGGTTTAGAAGCTAAGCCAGCCATGCGCAGCTCCGGCGCTGCTGACATTACCAGACAGCATTAATTTAATTCCACTCAGTTATGCTTTTAAATTTGATTTGAAAAATGTGTCATAAAATACCATTAAGTACAGTGCAGCATTTTGAAGCAGGCTGTGATGTTCCCTGCACTGACAAAGTCATGGGGAAGGGAATGTAATTTTCATGGCTAAGTACTGGGGGGCATGTTGGGAGAGATTCCTTTAGAGAGTGGGTTGAGTGAATCAAGAATCTTGAATAAACATTATATTCACTAAATAATTTCATGGTGTAGCAGATCCAGAGACCTCTGATTTCATGCTTTAAGGGCAAGGGTTGATGGAGAAAGAAAAGGAACATATAAAGGCATGAGGAAAGGGGAAAGGGGAAAGAGGAAAGAGGAAAGAGGAAAAAGAGGAAAGGGGAAAGGGGAAAGGGAAGGGAAGGTGCGGGAAGGTGCGGGAAGGGAAGGGAAGGTGCGGGAAGGTGCGGGAAGGTGCGGGAAGGGAAGGTGCGGGAAGGGAAGGTGCGGGAAGGGAAGGTGCGGGAAGGGAAGGTGCGGGAAGGGAAGGGAAGGTGCGGGAAGGGAAGGGAAGGTGCGGGAAGGTGCGGGAAGGTGCGGGAAGGTGCGGGAAGGTGCGGGAAGGTGCGGGAAGGTGCGGGAAGGTGCGGGAAGGGAAGGGAAGGGAAGGGAAGGGAAGGGAAGGGAAGGGAAGGGAAGGGAAGGGAAGGGAAGGGAAGGGAAGGGAAGGGAAGGGAAGGGAAGGGAAGGGAAGGGAAGGGAAGGGAAGGGAAGGGAAGGGAAGGGAAGGGAAGGGAAGGGAAGGGAAGGGAAGGGAAGGGAAGGGAAGGGAAGGGAAGGGAAGGGAAGGGAAGGGAAGGGAAGGGAAGGGAAGGGAAGGGAAGGGAAGGGAAGGTGCGGGAAGGGAAGGGAAGGGAAGGGAAGGGAAGGGAAGGGAAGGGAAGGGAAGGGAAGGGAAGGGAAGGGAAGGGAAGGGAAGGGAAGGGAAGGGAAGGGAAGGGAAGGGAAGGGAAGGGAAGGGAAGGGAAGGGAAGGGAAGGGAAGGGAAGGGAAGGGAAGGGAAGGAAAGGAAAGGAAAGGAAAGGAAAGGAAAGGAAAGGAAAGGAAAGGAAAGGAAAGGAAAGGAAAGGAAAGGAAAGGAAAGGAAAGGAAAGGAAAGGAAAGGAAAGGAAAGGAAAGGAAAGGAAAGGAAAGGAAAGGAAAGGGAAAGAATTTCATAAAATCATGGAGTGGTTTGGGGTGGAAGGGACCTTAAAGATCATCCAGTTCTATCCCCTGCTATGGCAGGGACATCTTCCACTGTCCCAGGCTGCTCCAAGTCCATCCAGCCTGGCCTTGGAGACTTTCAGGGATCCAGGGGCAGCCACAGCTTCTCTGGGCACCTGTGCCAGGGACTCCCACCCTCCCAGGGAAATGAGCCTTCCTAATACCAATCTAAATTTAAACCTGTTCAGTTTAAAGCCATTCCTCCCTGTCCTACCACTACGTGTCCATATAATTAGAAAAATCAACACTTTTTGAGGGCAGGGTGAGTTTTAACTGGTGCCCATTTTAACTCCAGGCCACATCCACTCTCTGGGGAGTTCCATCCCTTACAGCAGGCGATAGAATCCAGGCTCATTTTTGGTTTTCCAAAACACAACTTTTCCTCCAATTTCCATAGGCAGCCCATTTGTTCATCCTTGTGCTAGGCACCCTCAGAAGTACCCGCACACAGAGCTGGCTTGTCATCTGTAGAACCTGGCACATAACTCCTACAAACCCATACCTGGTAAAGAAGAAGCAGATGGCTTCATGAAAAGGACTGTGTTGGAAACAATTTATCCTATCCAAAACCTCAGATTCATTTTTTTCCCTCTGCACAATCTGATTTTTATTCTGAGAAGGCAAAATCGTTACTGCCTGATTTGTAAGGAAAAAAAAAATATTTAAGTGAATAGAAAAAGAAATATTTGAGTGAATAAAAACAAATTATCTGTTAATTGTCATAATTTTATTTCAATTCTGTTGTGAAATTGTCATAACTTCAGACAAAAAGAAACACTAATGGGGGAGTTATGCATTCCTCATGCCCAGTATGTCAGAACTTCCTCCTGATGGTTTTCCCCCCAAGGGATGGGGCTGATGAGGAGCTGGGTTAGGGGGCTGCATCTCTCTGTGCAGGTCCTCAGCTCTCCCCCTGCTCCTGTTGTGATCCTGTGTGTTTGTGGGGATGAATCTTTTATCACAGAGCCTAACACTGACCAACACCAAAAAAAACGTGATAATGAGTGTGTCTGGACAGCTTTGCTCTGGGTCCTTAAGTCAGCCTTAGAAAGATGGAATGCATTGCCTTCACCCTTTTAATTTAAACCTGAAGTGTGGCTCCTGCAAAGTACCCAGCGAGGGGCTCAGAAGTCTCATTTTCTGAAGTGCTGCCCTTTCATCACTCTCCCTTCTCATCTTCCCCACTTCTCTCTCCCTCTTCTCTCCATTATAATTTTCCCTTTGACCCTCTGATTCTCCAAGCAGAGAATGGGATGGCTGCCTGTCCTCAGCCCTTCCCAGGGACAGAGTTGTGAGTACGGAGGGACTCTCACCCTGGTGAGCACCCCAGCGCTCCCTGACAGCCTTAAAGCAACTGGAGCACGCCTTAGGAATGCTGAGCCATCCCCAGCTGCACAGTCCTGGCTGCTGCTGCTGGCACACACCTGGAATACTGAGCAGCCCACTCCTCACACTGGAATATTGAATGACCCTCAGCCTCCAGCGCTCCCTGAATACCAAACAGCTCTGCACCTTTACAGCGTCTGGAGGGAAACGTGGAGACGTGGCTCAAAACCAATCCTCCTGCAGCAAAAATAAAAACAGAAAAAAAGGGTTTGAAAAGATACAGAGAGTCAGTCTGAAGCTGTGGAGTTGGATCCTGAGCTGGGATTTTCCGAAGATGGTATGGAATATAAAGTGCCCAAACGTTACTGGAGGATGTGTTGGGAGCTGAGCACCTAATGTGGTTTCTCCAGGTATTTTTTTTAAAATCCAGTTTAAAATTGAACATGTTTCCTGGTGAACAGAGAAGGGCACTGCTATTCTTGGCAGGTCTTGGTGTCAGCAGCACAAGGACAAGGACCCTGCTCTTGGAGGGGCTGGGTCAGAGAGGCTGCAGACCTTGTTTGTGAACTTTAAATGACCTACTGGTGAAGCCAAAACACTTCCTGATTTTCCCTTTCCTGGGGTACCTTAGACAGGAGATGCACAACAAAGGTTATTTGGAAACTCATTTTTCCCCTCCAGGGTATTAACACAAGCTTTACAAAGGCTTATAATCCCTTTAGACAACAGCAGCAAGAGCAGCAGCAACTACAAAGCCCTAAGCTTGGAACTCAATCCCCTGGTGACGGGCTGAACCCTCTGCTGAGGTTGCAAAGGAAAAGAGAAAGGTGTGAAGATATTTACATCAAACACATGGAACAAGAGGGGATTTTAATCAAACTTCTCTTTTTCATCTCTTCTTTCTTCTCTTGGAACCTGCTTTTTCTTTATCCTGATGAAACTCAGCGCTTGTATTTTTTTCCTCTTTTTTTTCCACCTATATAAAGGAGGATTTAAAAAAAAAATATAAAAATAATCACAATCCCTGAAAACTCTGAGTATTAAAACTCCAGGGCAATGCATCTCCAAAATCTGTAAGACTGTAAGAAGATAAGAGACAAAAACCCACAGAACTATTTCCTCCCTGTGTCTTTGGAAGTTGCAGACGCGTGTATAATGCCCCTAAGCCGGGGTAATCTGCTTTCCTCCTCCTGCCTTTCCTGGTGCACGCGGATGTTCTCAGCATTAATATTCCTCACACTCCAGCAAATGAACACCCAGGAGGCAGCTGACTCAATCAGTGCTTGTTTTACTTACTGTGTATCGCTGGGAACAAACCATAAACCAGAGCACGGCAGATCTGTAATGCTCATCTCAATCTGCTTCCCCTGCTTGCTGCAGCCCTGATGAACCTTCCCATCCAGCCAGAATCAAAGGAAAAAAGAATTAAGAAATACATTATAACAAACACATTAGCAACGTGTGGTAAATTACCTTCAGAGATTCCTCGTGGTAGGAGGGTTTGTGGATAAACACATTTCTTTACTTCCTTTTTCCTGCTGTCTTCTCCAGCGTGTGATTATTCCTCGGTGACATCACAGCTCCCAGGTCTGATGTCATGACTGTTCCCACAGCAACAAAACTGAATCGAGGACCCATTTGAAACCTGGAGTAAAGATAATTTGGAAAAGGTATTTGTCCATTCTTCCCCGTAAAATTGATGGGCTCCCATGACTGCTGTCTGGAGGTTGGAATTTGTTTTAATTAGGATGGCACAATCACAAAATGCAGAGGAGCTAGCTGTTATTTTTGGAACAGATACAGCTGCAGGGGAATTGAGAGAGAAGCTGGTACAGACCATAGAGATGAGCTCATTTCACACAGGCAGGATCACATGCCCAGGTGGATGGGGTGTGACATATGGCCCTTGGATTGCTCTGATCAATTCCTGCTGCCCCTGATGGAGATCTCCAGTGCAACCAGCACTGGAGGCTGTTGGCTGGATCTCTCAGGGCTGCAGTGGGAGCACAGACACTTTAAAAGCAGAACCCTACACTGTGCATCCTAAGTGAGGAGTGATGGATTGTGCCTCACATTCCTAGCATCAAAGCCTGCCTTCCTATCAATTCCTGGTGGATCTACCCACCCTAAACCTCATTTTAACCCATCCTACCATTGGTCACTGTATTGACTTGCTCATGAGTCTCCCAGAGAGGCTTTAATTGAATTTGCAGCAGAAGATATAGATCCAAAGAGACAGAGAGGGAGATGATGCTGGGGCAGTGGAAAAAGCTTCAGGAGAAAGTTGTCTTTTGGGAAGGTGATGCTGGGGAAGTTCCTTTGATTTATGGAAAGTGGAGAGGGGCTGAGGGTGGTGAAACAAGCTGTAGGCACAAACATGACTGTAAATCACACCCAAAACTGTTAAGACAGAGAGGAAATGAACCAAGACTTGAATCCAGGACACAAGATTTAGATAGAAGGATATTCCCAGTGAATTTCCTAACAGATACATGGAAGCCTTTCAGAGGGAAGATTTGGTAAGTGAAGGGCAACTCTTAACAACTCCTGAACTGGGTGAGTGAGGGGATGACTAGGATGGCTGGCTGACCAGAGGACTGTGTATAAAATTTGGATTAAAATTCAGTCAGCATGACCACAGTGGCAAGAATTTTGCCGATAGTGAGGTTCCTCTTTGCTCAGGCTCCTGATCCTCAGGGGAGGGACAAAGGTGACCATGTTTAGCCAAAGTTTAGTCAAGCCAGACTCCATCCAACAGCCTTTGCTTGGCTCAGAGGCAGGAGAAGGAAAGAGAATGCAGCTGGAGTTGGAGGGGGTGCATTTCACGCTCTGGTGACTCTCCATTCACTGCATCCATCAGCTCCAAAGCCAAGAGCAGCCCATGGGATCCCTGTCTCCTGCCCTGGGACCTGGATGTGTCTTTGCCCACCCGTTCTGTGGCATTGTTTTCCAGCAGTGTGTTCTTGGAGCAGGCTGCACTTACAGCAGAGCCTGGGCAGCAGAAGGGCTGGCAGTGCCAAGCTCTAATCCAAGGGCTGTGCATGTTCTTTGTGTCTGATAAACAAACAGGGAGTTTGCCTGGTTTTACTTGGTTTGTGTTTTAAGTGAGACTCAGCAAAGCCATCTCAGTACCATGGGATATGCCCAATTCCCAGGAATCTGTGTCTCGATTTGAGGCACAGAATGGCAAAGTGTTCAGCCTCATGCTGGGTGAGGCTGAGTTCAAGTTGATCTCCTAGCCATAAGAAAAGCATTCTGGGGGGCCTTGAAACAAGCTCTCTTGTGATAATTCTGTTTTTCCTTCACTCGGGTTTTGTTTATTCACCTCAGTCTCCTTACCCAGAGCATGCAAATAATGACAATGCAGATGGGTGCCCCAGGTTGCTTCCTATCCCATTCTTCATGAAAGGACATCCCCTATTGGTCTTTCTAAGAATTCCAAGTGGTTTTCAAGGACCTGGAGGGACCTTGATGTGATAGCTGGTGATACAATGCCTGAGTGCTGTAAAGAAAACAATTTACCCTCCAGCAAACACCAGTTCCAGCAGGTCTCAGCCAGGTCTGACTTCTCCCCACCCTGAAGGGTTTCTTCAGTGCATCGTCTGGCAGGTCAAGCACCTTCTCCTTGCTATTCTTTCTGAATCCAAAATGAAAGAGGCAAAAGTAAAGGTGGCTCTGTAGGATTAGGTGCTCTGAAGATCAAGGTAAAGGCTGACAGGTCACAAGGAATTTCTCTGCCAGTCTTGGCCCATGTTGTGATATAATCTCTGGGCATATGAAATTGTGGTCAATTTGCCCACCTAGAGGTATTTTAATAACACAAAGGTCTGGCTTCCTTCTTATAAATGGAGTTTTAATCACTTGCTGTCTTCTTGAAAATATGGAGCACTCGCTCCTCCAGCTGAGCCATGGCAGGAACAGGGATGGAGTAACCTCAGTGCCAGCCTGGCTCTCCTTGGCCCATACTTTGGTGCTTTAGGATCACAGGATCATTGAGCTTGGACAAGACCTCCAGGGTCATTCAGTCCAGCCATGGATATATGGCTTATACTGCCAGGTCCATTAATCACCACATGTACATGGTTTATTCAACACATCCAGGGTAATTCCACCACACCCCTGGGCAGCCCTTCTCACAGGCCAAAGCCTCGGTGATGGAAAGTGCCCAAATCATTCACAGGAAATGCTGGGAGGATGTGAGAGCTCCCAGCCAGTCACTGTCACTTCAGGGACATCTTCAAGAGGTTCATGAGTTGCCCTTAACTTGCCAGATAAATCCATTCTTTTGTGTCACATCCCTCAGTGATGCTGAGATCACTTCCTGCTCCAGCTGGCATCCAGCTGCCCCAGCTCCCAAGGAGAAATCCTTGCACCCTTTCCAGCATACATACCTTTGCAAAGGATGGGGAAAGAAGTCCAACTTCCCCAGTCAGATTTGGAGGATTCATGGCTCCAGAGCAGGCAGCCCTGCTGAACTGAGAGCCAGGAGCAGGCATGCATTTGGTTTGCCTAAAATAGAATGGTTTCTCTGTGTCAGCATCTCCTGCTCCTCCATCCCCCATGACATTTTCTGATTACATCCTTGAAGTGTCACCTGCACATCACATTTTGGAGAATGGCAGCTGAGTCCTGGGTTTGAAGGGAGACTGGGGAAGAAGAGAGAAGCTTCATCAGCAGAGTCTGAGAGGGAGGGAAAAAAAGAGGAAGAGAAAGGAAAATATCAGTCCCAACATCTTCCCTTCAACAGCAAGGCTCTTGCTTTATTACCTGATGGGGCATAATGACAAATGTTGGGAGAAGTGCCTGGGAGCCACTGGTCAGAATGAAAACCAAGAACAGCTATCAGTGCCTGTTCTGGGGTGAGGAGTGGAGGAACTGTGACACAGCCCTCAGGACCTGGCACTGTGTTACCAGCAATGCACTGGTTGCTGATGGTGCTGACTGCAGAGGTGCTGCTCACCTGCTACTGCTCCCCTCACCACCTCCCCTCCAGATCCAGGAAACCTTTAAGGTATGGGATTTGTATCCCTAAATGCAGGGATTTCATCCCCCACGTGCCACATGGGCCCAGAGCCTCATTCCAGCCCAGCCAGGGCCACCAGTCCCTGCCCCAAAGGGTTTGTGAGATGCTGGGCTGCCCTTCCTGTCCCCATCACCCAGATCCCAGACTCTGGCACTCACCCTGCCGGGTCCCAGCCCCCAGGGAGCCCCAGCTCTGTTTGCACCCTGATATTCTCTCTGAAGATGAGAAGTGGATCAACCAACTTCAACCACAGACCCTCGAAACAGAGACTCTCCCTTGTGTACATACAGCACTCATATTTCAGATCATCTTGGCTTCCTAAAATAATACTAAGTAATACTTTAGGAAATTTCCCACCTCCTCTGCATACCAAAGATTGTCTGCTTTTGGGATCAGATACCACTATTTTCTCCCTGAACGCACGTTGTTTACCACACAATCCATAATGGATCGTACAGAAATACGCCGTTTTATTTTTCTTACAGGCATCCAGCTAATGGATGAAGTAATTTAGTGTGGCTATTGTATTTCATTCAATAGCCTGTATGTAGATTTGTTGTGAAGGATAAAAATGTTCCCTCTTCAAACACCAACAATGGGAGCACAGTCTACTGCTGACCTTGTACTCTGCTGCTGTGCCGTGTGCAGGGAACAATGGGAGCCCTGGTGATGGGCAATGCAAACACAGAGATGTTTATTTTCAATAGCAGGGACCCAACCTCTTCCACAGAGCATGTGTACAAAGGTACAAATATTCACAGCGTTTTGAGGTTTAAATTAATGCCTCCGATTTCTAATGGTGCTGAATATGAGCTGTTTGTAAATGCCTGTTTCACAGGTCTGAAAATTTAAAAAAGGTGAGTTTCCACTGCTCTTTGTGTGTGGGTATGTGTGCTTTCAACAGCTCTGTTGTGAGGGACCTGGACTGCCTTCTCTCCTCTCAGAAACAGCTGAATTTCTGAAGAGTAACAATCAGCATTCACTCAGGCTTTTAAACCCTGCATTTCCTAATTATGGGTGCAGGAAGTTCTGTTGAACCTGTCAAACATTTTCATATCTTCTAAGGTGCAAAAAGATTAGCTGAACTTCTGATGGTATTATTCTACTCTCTCCATGAATTAACAGGGAGCATTAATGAAAGTGTTCTCCAGTGTCACTGGGATGGGATCCATCTCATTTCATCAACCACCTGTGGTTTTAGATCTTGTCTGGGCTGGTTATTCAGGATCTATCTAAAGGCTGTGCACAGCATTGTCAACCCCACAATGGTTATTTTCACACCAGCTCTGGTATCCAGCTAGATGGGAGCAGTAAACTGTCTGCAACAGATGCCTGTCGTCCTCTGGATGCACCTCCAGACTAAACCCCTAAATTCTAGTTGGCTACATGTAGATCAGAAACTTTTCCTCCAATTAATTAACAAATTAATGAATGTCTCAGTGGCCTGGGGGTAAATGTGACATATCCTTGGTACTCAGCAGAACATGGGTGTTTCCTGAGCAGACATCAGTTCTTCCAGTCCTTGCACCATCCCTAAAGGTCATATCCCTGAGAAAGAAACTGCCTGACAGGTTCCCTCCTTCTGCTTTGGCCTGAATGCCAACCAGAGGAGGCTCAACCCAATAAAAACAGGTTTGGAAAACACCAGGGATGACACTGTGGCCACATTCCTGCAGGCTTTCATACAGAGCTTCATTTCCATTCTGATGTTCCCTTTTGTGCCCTTTCCATGAGATTCCTTTCAGGCCAGTGGAGGGTACCAGCTCGGGTGAGAACAAACAGGTGTAATGGTAATTCTGTGTCCTGTGGCTCTTTCCTGGCCCTTTGATCATGCCTAACCTCAAGCCTTTAATTGCAGCAGGGGAGCCCTGCTGCTTTTCAAATACTTGGATTGCAGATATGAATAAACCCAGAGTGCTGTGAAGCTGTTTGCTTGGGTGTCTGATATAACTGGCTGGAACCCCTAAAGCTCCTTGTAAAACCAGCAGAAAAAGACTTGATAAAAAGAGGAATCCATGCCAGGATCCTGACTTATCTGTTTCAAATCTGGACAAGCTAATCCTTCCTTGCTGGCTACAGAAGGAGCCGAGGAATCTGACCCACTAAACTTGGATGCCCAGGATGTCTCACATGAGTCAGTGTGAATGAGAGATGATGCATTAAGTCTTTATTAGTATCTGACAGCCTTTTGATCATGGCAGAGAGCAGCTACAAGTAAAGACAAGAGGGTGGGATGGGTGCCAGCCTGTCTGACTCTGGGTTTGTTCCAGCACGTCTCAGCTCATGGCTGTCCTGCAGCCTCCTCTCCACAGACCTCTTCCTCTGTTAATTAACAGACAGATTCCCAAAAGTATTAAAACTGTGCCTTCCTCTCCTAGAATTTAATTTCTCTAACTTCTCTCAAAATAAAGTTTCTTTTTTGCTGTTGCCAAGATAAAGATTTTTCTTCCACAAACTTCATCCTCTTTTTGTTTTCACTTCTCCCCGAGCAGCAAAACTCTACCAGGCCTCAGAAGAGAGATTCTCCTCCAAATCTGTTCCTATCTGCAGTCTTCACACTCAAAACCTTGCCCTCCAGAGCAGTATTTTCCTGGTCCCATGCTGGGAACCTTCAAGCTTCTAAAAACTTTGTCCAACCAAGGCCCCCACCAGGCTTTTCACAGCTCAAATGGAATTTTTTGTAGAGCGCAGGGTACCAAATTTCTCTCCTGAGCAGATGAGATTTGTGACTTCCACTTCAGGGCCCCAGAGGTCTAAAAATCTCCCCAGATAGCCCTCTCTGAAGAGACTGCCCTCTCCTCATGCAGGCACTGATGTTTGCTGCTGTTCTGTATCATTCTGAGGGTGTAATCATGGAATCATTAAGGTTAGAAAAGAACTCCAAGATCCCCAAGTCCAACCTTTGACTGAATACTCTTTTGTCAATTAACCATGTCACCAAGTGCCTCATCTACTCATTTTCTGATCAATTCCAGCACTTGGTGACTCCACCACGTCCTGAGGAATCTGTTCCAAGCCATGCCACCCTCCTTTCCCACTGGGAAGGATCTGGATTTTGCCCTGGCTTTTCCTAGTTTTCCTATGCAGGATTTCCTTTGTGCCAAGCAGGAAAGATGCCTGGAGAGGGGCACAGGAGGGAAAGCATCCAGAAAACCTCGGGAAGTGTTTTTAGGGGGAAAGCATTCCCACAAGGAGCCCTATTTGACTGGTGGAAAATGTCCTCTTCATTGATAGCAGGTAATGCAAAGCACACTGCCTGCAGCTTTTTCTTTTAATGTAGACATCTGAAAGTGACTGTATGATGGAGGGAGAGAGGGAAAGGTTATGTGTCTTTGCAGGCCCAAAATGGCAGTATAATGAATATAAAAGCCATCCTCTCCTCCTCTAATATATTCACTCGCCATTCCACCCTCTTTTCTAGTGACTGTAAACAACATTTGTCATCAGCAATGGGCTACTTTTCATTATAAAACTGATCTGAAAACTACATTTTTATTTCACGTACATCAGCAGTGACAGGAGAAGAAACAGGCAAGGGGAAAATATATGTCCCTAGCAGGAGAGGGACCTGGGACAAGCGTTGCCTGCACAATTCTGGGATCATTCATATGTCTGGCCTCCAAGACAGAGGATGGTCTAATGCCTCATTAAATCCTACTGAGCCAACGATGATGTATGGGATCCTTTCAATCTTCCACCAAGTAATGCAGTAAAAAATCCCTAATTTGCACGTTTAATGCATTCATTAAGCTATTAGTCTTTCAACAAGAGATTTAATAGCAAATTAACAGTTTTTATGAAAGAAAAAAACAACAACAAAACTCCCCACTTAGTAGAATTACTTTTGTGTCAGAGCACAATGCAGGGTAATGGGCAATTAGGGGTTTTGGAGTGGAGGATGGGAAGATGGGTTTAATTTGTGTTTGGTTTATAATTAGCTGGTGCTTGGTGCTTGGAATGAAATGAACTGGATCCCCTCGATGTGGAAGACACTGACTTGGGCAGAAAGCATGGGGGGTGATGAAATGGAAGAAGATGGGAGGAGCTGGAGGGACTCAGAGATTCATCCCTGAAGATCTATTCTCATGGGACACATCTTTCCATGCCCAAGGAATATTTCCTTGGGGCTGAGTTTGTGGTGCCTTGAGATTCATGCAGCTCTTCCTGCACAGCAGCTGGCAGGACAAACTCCTCCCAGGCACAAACAGGTACAGTCAGAACACTTAAAACTCAGCAAAGTTGCTTTCTCTCTGTTGAAACCTGTGCTCAGAGTTGAGCAAACTCTCGAGTGTTTTGCCTAATAAAGACGGATTGTTTGTTTAGGTCCAAAGCCTGAATTTCAGGCTGCGTTCAGCTTGGCAGATATGTGCCAGTGCAGATGGCTGGCACAGGGGCTGTTTTGTAACTTTTAGTTTGTGTAAGTCTCTTGGAAAAAAAGAAAATAAAAGTCTTAATGAGAACACTGAATTCCGAGGAAGAGTTTGGTGAGGGAGAAAGAGAATTGCAAAATCAAGTAGTTGTCTGAACTTACTGAGAATAAATGATACTTTACTTGAAAAGGAAAGAAAGGAGTGGAGCTGTGTTTGTTTGTTTGTTGATTTTTAAATGTCATTTCTAAGTTTTCTATTTCTTTGAAAAGTCAGTTGACAGAATATTGAACACCAAATCCACAGGATTTTGGGCCTCTTTTTCCTATTCACGCAAACTTTAGGGAAAAAAAAGAAGTCTCTTTTATTTTTTTAGTTTTTTCCTTTATCAGAAAAAAAATTCTTAAAGGGATCCTACACTGAGCTTTGATTTTCAGCTGGAGTGAGACAGAAAAAGGGAGAATAGTCTAAAATCAATTTCTTAAAGGTCTGAGGAATCATAAATACAGTTTGAATCAATATCTCATGTGTGAGAGTTTGTATGTGTGTGTGTTTTCCCTCACACACATTTATTCAAACAACTGCTTTCCCATAACAGAATAGTCAATTCCGTAGATATAATAAATTGGCTTTCCAAACTGGAATATTAACATCAAGCAGTGGATCTTTACATTTGCTTTTCCAGAACTTTTCTCTCCACAGAGGTTTGTCTTCAGTTCCTGACACTGATTTTATGTAGCTGCTCATGCATTGACATTCAGGGCAGGGAAACACCCCTTATATATAATATATATATTATATATATATTATATATATTATATATAATATATATATTATATATATTATGTATATTATATATTATATATTATATATTATATATTATATATTATATTTATTATATATATTATACATATTATACATATTATATATGTTATATATTATCTATTATCTAATATATAATATAATATATATATATTATATATATTATATATATTATATTATATATTATATAAATATATGATATACATTTATTATA
This sequence comes from Poecile atricapillus, assembly GCF_030490865.1. Classification (NCBI taxonomy): domain Eukaryota; kingdom Metazoa; phylum Chordata; class Aves; order Passeriformes; family Paridae; genus Poecile; species Poecile atricapillus. Next base: position 7,714,908 of record NC_081268.1, on the reverse strand, counting down.
TATAATATATTATATAAATATATAATATATATTTATTATATATATATATAGTAAATATATACATAATATATATGTATTTTCTTTTGTCAGATTCTGAGAACCTGCCTAAAATGAAGCATGTGCTTAAGCCTTGTCACAAGTAGGTAATGCAGCAACATCTCAATGTCCTTGAATTTCTGTAGGTGAGGCTGAGTTAATCCTTGCATCACCACGGACTCATAGGGCAGTTTTCCTGCCTAAAAGTTCAGAAGGATCCTTAGGACACGAGGCTGACCACGCTGGCACCCCAGAGCACGGTGTTGTGTGAGCTGCTCCTCCAAAATTTCTCCAGAGTTACAGACAGGAGTGACAAGACTTTGCACTTCATGGAGGCGCAGTTAGAATTATCCAGCAGCATGTGCAGCTTGGCTGGGGGAGCTCCTGGCAGAACCAGAGGTTATTCCAGATGTTTCAAAGTCAGAGATTCTGGGCTGTTGTTTAGCTGTAAAAGCAGAGGCACAGAGCTCATGGCTCAGCCAGGGAGGCTCCTCCCTGGAATGCAGCTGGGCTGTTTTAGAATCATAGAATCCTAAATGGTTTGGGTTGGAAAGGACTTCAGAGCTCATCTTGTTCCACTCCTGCCATGGCAGGGACACCTTCCACCATCCCAGGCTGCTCCAAGCCCTGTCCAGCCTGGCCTTGGGCACTGCCAGGGATCCAGGGGCAGCCACAGCTTCTCTGGGCACCTGTGCCAGGGCCTCACTGCCCTCCCAGGGAAGGATTTCTCCCTAATACCCAAATGTTACCCACTCTCTCTCTCAGAGTGAAACCATCTCTCCTTGTCCCATCTGTCACTACTGAAAGGTGCTGTAAAGCCTCTCCAGAATAAACAACCACCACTCTCCCAGCCTTGCTTCATAGGAGAGGTGCTCCCGCCTTCCAGTAATCTTTATAGTCCCCTCTGGACCTGCTCCAACAGGTTTCTTCCCATCTCTATCAGTTCCAAAGGGCCCACTGCTCTAATATGCAACAACTTTCTCAGGCATGATGCTGAAACACCACTTTGGACATGGATCTCCAGGTCGCAGTCTCCTGCCTGTCTGCTCCCCTGGCAGCAGAAGCAAGGGATGCTCTCAGTGAGCCCTGAACCTGTCAGCTCGTACCTTTCATGCACTGGAAGCCAAATGCTATTTTCCCACTAGTTCCTTTCCCTACCTTCCCCCATGGAGCCACTCCAGCAAGGTTGGGGTGGACTCTGCCATGGCCAGCGCTGTGTCCAGAGGTCTGTGGCTGCTGGAACCCGTGACAGGGGACACGGAGCCTCATGGCACCCAGCTCTCTGTGGGGAGGATGCATCTCAGTCTCATCATGTCAGCTTTTCCTCTCCAAGCAGCTTGGTGTGTGGGCTGCTGCCTGCTCTCTAAAAGCTTCTGAGATATTTGTAGCTGCTCTGCTTGTTCTGATTTTGCTGGAACAAAAATAATTACTGAAAGGACAGGGGGGGGGAAAGAACTGTATGTATGCGTAGATGTATATTCAGAAAACACAGTTTGAAGTGTGCCACAGGACTGCACTGGGTTTTAAAGGGATGTCATGAGGGAGACAGCTTTTATCTTGCTGTACACTGAAGGTCATGAATTAGGAAAACACCACCAGAGAAACATTGCAGGTTTTAGAAACAACACCATGACCACAGCTCTGCCCTGGAATTTCATTTCAGTCCCCTGTGTACCTGCAGTGGTAAGGAGGTGAGTCCTGCCAATCTCTAAGGGTTATGGGTGAGTGTATGGCTGGAGGGCTGATCCATACAGCTAATGCATATTGCTGATATAATACTGAATATTTCTTCTGTCTGGCCTTCAACTTTCTGGGATTAATTTCACACATGCAGAGAGAACTTGTGACTTTCACAACTTTTACTCACCTGGGTGTAATGACAGATAAGGCAGATGTGGCCATTTCCCAACTTGCCCTGGTGCTGTGACTAAAGATATTTTAAACCCTTCCAACCTCAAATCAAAGAACTGTTTTAAATTTAATCTCTGAACACTTTCAGCTGAGTTTAAGGGTGAAATTTTCCTAATGGGAGTCCTCAAAAGTGAGCTCAGGTGGGACTGAAATGAAGTTTCAGCTTTTGCAATGGGTCATATCCCAGGAGTTTAATTCTCCCTGTCTTGGGCAAACTTAGCAATCACTTTGCCTCTGAGAGATCAGCAGCAGAAATTACTGCACACACGTGCCTCCAAAATCTGTCTCCCTCTTATCCCTCCCCCTCTGAAGCCCAGCAAAAAGCTGGGACTGGCACAGCCAGCCTGATGTAATTGAATTTCCCTGCTTCTTGTGTTATATTTTATCAGGTGATGGCTTGGAGGGACAATGCACAGAGCTGCCGAGGAGAGTGGCTGAAAAATGGTGTGAAAATGCTGATAAATAGCTCTAAATGAAAGCAATTTTAGCAAGAGCACCTGTAGGCAACCTTAGTCTCATTTTTGGTGACTATCACTGCAAAGTGGGAGCTTCCAGCAGCAACAGGCACACAGAAAGGGAGGTCCCACACAGCACCTGAGGCTTCAAGAGCCAAAAAATGCCTTTTCTTTGCCTTGCAATTGAGCTGGGTCGAATTAGTGGCCAGATTAAAGCCCCAAATCTCTGCTGCTGACCCATTCATGGCTTCCTTTTCCCTTGTTAATGGGAAGTAGATGAAGGACATTGGTGTTAACAGCCCTGGGTGACACAGCTTTTCCTCTTCATATTCATCTCATGACTGAAGCAGAGGTGAGGGGCAACCACAGCTCCTGGCAGTTCTGGATGCTGAGACAAACACCTCCAGGGCCAGGAGACCACGAGAGAAACCCAGACAAACACCTCCAGGGCCAGGAGACCACGAGAGAAACCCAGACAAACACCTCCAGGGCCAGGAGACCACGAGAGAAACCCAGACAAACACCTCCAGGGCCAGGAGACCACGAGAGAAACTCAGATTTTGGTCTCCTCCATTGTCCTTCAAGTTTCATGCAGCTCATTCTGAGATCAGAGCAAGGAACCCATAAGAGGTGCAGCTAAGACCCTACCACATCAACTGGTCACTGGTGGGTGGAGGAAAGTTTCTTTCCAGGTTATTAACTTTTGATATTTGGATTGAGACTAGTTTTGAAGCTCTTTTGAGATACACTTCACACAGGAAGAAATGGCTGGGAGGGTTTCTAGGCTTGCACTAATGGAAACGACATATGGAAACGTGAAGATAAAAGTACTTTTTTGTTTGTTTGGGTTGTTTTGGTTTGTTTTTTAGGTTGTGTTTCCATTCAAGGATACATGGAAATAGCTTACTCCAGCTCCTTGTACTTAAGGATCCATTTGTGCTGCTGCCTCAGCTCCTCCTGTGGAAGGCAGTGAGTTGAGAGAGTGATTTAGACACTGTTAACACAAACGAGAGGAGACAGGCCAGTACTTAGCACGACAGACTCCTCGGAAAGTGTGGACAGGGAAAAGCTGTTTCTTTTCTCTCTGTCGTTTCCCCTTTGCAGACTGCAGAGGAGAATTTCATAGCAGAATAATTCAAGGAGCAGGAACCCCCAGGTAATTCAGCTGCCAGTCCTTACAGTGCGTGCCCTTTGGGGCACAGCTCTGTGCAGATGTTGTGATCCAGTGCATAAAACAGAGGGGATTGTGAAAAATGAGTGACAAGGCACATTCTAAATATCCACTGCAAGAATTCAACAGGGAAACCCAGAAAACACGAGAATGAGAGGGGCTGAATGGTAAAGTTGCTGCTTTGTCCCATCTGTGTCCTAAAATAAAGGAGGTATTGGAGGGTGAAGTAAAATGGGTTATGGGGCAGTGGGCTGGCTGTAAACCACCTTTAAAGACTAAAAAACCAACAACAATTCAGATCCATAAGGTCTGAATTAAAATCTAGTGTGGATCTCCTATTTTTTGCATCAAATAACCACGTTTAAACCTAATTCTTAGAAGAGTATTTCAGTTTAAGACCAAGAGGCAAGAAATGGCTCTATCTACTAAAGTGAGATTCATCTCTGTACACTAGAACACAAGGGAAAAAAAATCTTTGCTGTACATGTTACAAATTTATTTTGGGTAAACTTATGTAATTCATGAATGAATGTATTTCTGCTTGCTCTCACTTTATAGGAGCAAATCTGACTTTGATAATCAAAATAATGTTTTTCAGATTAACTTGACCTGTGTTACAGTGTCCAGCTTTTGGGTAGACAGGAGGAATCCCTCCAGCTGCACTCAATACCCTGGGTAGCACCTGAATTTCTGATTAGAGTGAGTAGCTCTTTTTTTAATTATTATTATTATTTTCCCTCCCCTAGAATTTCTGAGGAATAAGATTATTCTCCTAACTCTAGAAATGATTCCATTAATATTTCTGAATATAACTGATTACACTGACACCAGGGAACTGGCTGGAGATTCTGGGATAAAACAGAATCTCTGGTGTAATTCTCTAGATTAAAACCATCAGACAAGAAGGTTCATTTAGAAAGTCAAAAGGAGAAATGTCCTGTGACAACAGAAAAATCAAAGTATTCCAGATACCCGCTTGGGTGATGAGTAAATCTATAAAGAAAGGGACTGATCAGCAATGGGAGCAACATCTCAGATGAGCTGGGGAGATAAAGTGAGACTTGTAAAATGTCAAGGTTTTAATTTCCTTGTGAAGGAGAGCCTTTGTAGAGGAAATTAAAACAAACAGTAGAAATTCCTTACCCATAGTAATAAGGAGTTTATAATAAGAAGCACTGACACCGTGCAGGAAGAATGGGACCAAGTTAGAAAGTGATCTGCATTTGTCCTCAAAACAAAATGAATAATTTTCTTTCAAATTCAGTGAGGATGTTGATAACAACCGTGGCAAGGCAGGGTGTGAATGAGAAGAAGTTTATGGACATTTAAATTACTCTAGCTGAGGTAAAAGTAAAATTCAAACTTCTTGATGTGATGATAATGAGGAGAACAAACTGCTTTTGTTTGTGATTTCTGAAAGAGCTCTTCTGCAGAGTGTTGGTGCAGTAGCTGGTTGACATTATTCAATACAAGAACTGTAAGCACATGTATTTAAAAAAAAAAATAATCAAGGCATTTGCAAGTGCATTCGTGTGACCTCTGTAGTTTGCAAAACCAGCTTGGAATGGCACAGTCATTAAAACGGTGTCAGATGGATCATAACACATTTTCTGAGGAAAGATCAAGAAAGAACAACCTGGTGTCTTGCTTTGAGAAGTTAACTAATTTCTGTTTATTTGGTGTAATTTAGATCTGTGTCCAAATAAGCCAGGAACATTTGAGACATACAGTATGAGAAATTCTCACTAAGGCAGAGGTAGGTAAAGTGAAGTTAAATCTGATCAGAAGAGTGTTGCAAAAAGATAATTTCTCCTGGAAGGGAAGCATTTCTGTGAGAGTGGTTACTAGTGAAATTCTTCAAGCAGCAGTCTTGTCTGATCCAACTTCACATTTCCATTAACAATGGAAATTACCAGTGATGAATGGTGTTGGAAAAATCTGGTATAAACTGGGTGGAATTTATTCATGCTAAAGTTCTAATGAACACTGGACAAGTGACCTGAGAAATCTGTGTAAGAAAAACAAAGTCTGAGAGGCTGAGGAATAGCTGGAGATGTTAGACAAGCTCAGAAGAGTGTGCTGAGGGATCAGGATGTGATGGAACTGCACAAGAGGCAAATTCTAAGATGCCTCGGGCAACGTGTGTCTAATAAAGCAAGAGAAATGGAAATATTTTTGTATCAGAGCTTGGTACACATTAATCCACAGTGCCAGCTACAGCTCCAGACACCCGTGCCTAATGGAGACTAATCCAGATAAGAGCAGGTACAGAGAGGGACTGATGGGATAATCAAGTGGATGGAGAGGCAAAGACTGGAATTTTTAAGACAAGTAAACAACTGCTGTTGCTAAACAGAGTGTTGAGGGGTATGTGAAAAAGATGAACAGAAGGATTCAAAATGCCAGAGAAGGAGATGATTTGTTAGCTCAAGGGTAACATTGACACAAGAAGAAATGAACGTCAACAAGCCACGATTAAATACAAGCTGAAAAATATAAGCAGGCAACTCAAAGTCAGAGGAGAGAGCAAAGCCTGTCCAGGGCAGAGAAAAGCTGAGGTTCTTCCCACCAAACTACAGACACTGAATGAAGGTATTTACCCTTGTGATTTATCATATTAAATACACCCTTTAATTAATGTGAGGAGCCTCCTCCAGGGTGTAACTCAGATCTTGGGTGTGTTGAATCAGCTCAGAGGGGTCTATCCTCACACTGACCCCAGGGCTAAGGTTATATCCACTCCTGGTTCCCCAGATCCATAAAGAATGATGGGTGACTCTGCAAATGGAAAGGCCCAATTAATTCTTTGATGAAGGATGATTATTTTAAGGCTGTTATATGGAGTGCCTGCACAATATCATAGATTACCTGCAAGAGCAAATCACAGTTTTGAAGGCTCAGTTCTGCTTTAGATCAGATATCACAAAGTTCCTACGTGCTGATGTCATATGGGATACCTTCACAGCCAGCCTTGTCCTGCATTTAATGTTCAAAAATGTTTCAAAAGGAGGGTTAACCTGCCACAGATATTTTGTCTTAACTGTGTGGAGTCTCTGGATTCTGCATTGAATTATAACATGGGCTCAGGTGTCACAGGAAATCATGGGAAGTTTAATTTTGGGAAGAAGGATGGGATGGTCAGAGTGTCCATGGGCAATAGGTTTTGTATCTGTTGGTTAAAGTGCAGAATTATTGAATTCCAGCTTCTAGAAATGGAGTCTAGATTTATTACAACAAATTTTCTTAATTTTACCTGGATTTCTGAGCTGTTTATAGCAGGGGTGAAGTGGTACCACTCTTTTGGCTGTGGGTGATCCTATCACCCCTCTATTCCACAATGGGTAGTGACGTCTTATTTTGGGATATAATAGTGTGGCTGTCTCCTGATGGTAAAGAAATTACATTCCATTCTCTCCAGCCTAAGCAGGTCAAGCCTCTGTGACTATGTTTTCTACAGCAAAACATTAAAATGCTCCTTGCCAGGCCTCTCCCTGATCTCTTTCTCCACTGTGTAAAGTGGTGTTAATTTGAAGGCATTTTAAAGAACGCAAGGAAGAAAAGTGCAAGTGGAAGTTTGAGGGCGATGGGGCCTCCAGTGAGTGTGAGGAGGAGGAAAGGGAATCTCGATAATGCTGCCCTTCCAGGGATTCTGCCATTAACTGATGCATTATTTTTCTAAGCTCATTAAATAACCCTTAGAACTGTGAAAAGGTCAAAAGAGAGGGGAAGGAGCTGAGGCTGCCTGTGGATTTTTGTTGTACAGCAATTTCCTGACCAAGCTGAGGAAGGAAGAGGGGGATGGAAGAGTCAAGAAAGGAGGAGAGAGAAAAAACTGCAGATTTTTCTGTTGATCTTTCTATGTAAATGTGTGTTTCTCCTCAGAATTTTCATTACAGAAGTCATCTTCCAAACCCCATTGTAGCTTACCTGTAGTAGCTGCTCTCTGGTGAAGCCACAAGCTGTTGTTTACAGCAAACAACAAATTGTAATCTTCTTTGGATCAGCTTAGACATGGGGTTGATGTCTTTGGCCATCTCTGAATGTCTGGGGCAAGAATTATAAGTATTTTATTGTCCTTGCTCTAGGAAGCTCAGAATCTCTTTGGAAACACCACATGCAGGAAGATCTGAGGATCATTTGTCACTTTTTAATGGGTTTGTATTTTAAATCACATTTCAGGACACACAGATAGGTCTTTGGAAGTCACAAACTTTCTAAAGAGATAAGGAGAGAGAAGTACAGAGGAACAAGGTCTTCACTGATGCTGTGGGAGCCTGGGACATGAGGAACATCTTTGACTCTTCACAGATCTGTCCCTTAGGTACTGCAGTCAAATTCACCTGAACAAAGAAAATGTTTCCTTTTAACTGCTTGTTCTTTCTTAACTCATGAAAGAGAAGATGCTTGTTTCCTTTCTTTTCTTGCTTTTGCTTTGCATTGCAAGGTGAGTTTCCAAACTGAACTAATGGAAAAAATCAAGGTTAATTCTGCCTGATCAAATAAGAATCATGAAGCTCACCCCTTTGCAGAGCAATGGATGGTACTTTTTATGATGTTAATATGACACCAAGGTGAAATGTGAACCTGGAACATCATGCAATCAAGAGTTTATGATCAATCAGTGAGCAAAAAACATCATTTGGGTCCACTCCTCAAAGAAACTCTCCAAAAAACCCCAAATCCCTAAAACTTTTTTTGTACAATTCACTGAGACTCATCCAGTGAACCAAACACAGCCCCTGCCACAGGATTTGATGCACTGTTGTTCCCTTCTTCGAAAAGAAATTACTCAAAAATTCTGCACAAATAAGAATCCAAGCAATTGGATTATATATGAAAAAATACATTGTGTTGTGACATTTAAGATTTGGGTTTTGTCCAGAACAAAAGAATATAAAGTACAAATTTCTGCCCTTTGCCTTTAGAAAGCTGGGAAAACGTGTGTTTATTTATCTCAATGCAGAAATGGTGTGAAAGCCTCATTTGTATGGGTCAGAAAGAGAACAAGGTTGTTTTCTAAATTCAAGGCTATTCCCATATAGGACTAGATTTTAGTAACTGGAGTTCTTGTGCATGAAAGTGAATCCACAATGCTGCTGATGGGGTCTGAGTGTAATCAGTTCTCCTGTCTGGGTGTCACAGCACCCCATTTTGCCTTTTTTTAGGCTTATTAATCTTATTGCTCTGCTGAGTGTGCAGGAGTCGGACTCTGCAAATGCAAATCCCAGGAGTAATTTCACTCAGCTCCACGAAACACATTTGTCTTTGGCAGCCCCTGAGTAAGAGCTGTTTTGGTGTTGTCAGTGTCCGGTGCAGATCTGGTCTTTGCAGTTTCTTAGTCCTGGACCAGGGAAACACAGGTGAACAGGTAAAATTCCATGTCCTGCAGGTCTGTGGGTAGATCCTGGCCTGTAGGATGGGGTCCAAGATCTTCCAGGGTTCTTCTTCCAAGCCACATGCACAGCAAGAGTGAATGGAGACAGCACAGGGAAGATTTGATTGCTTGACCCTAACAGGGAGTTGGTTCTGCCCATCCATTTCTGCCCACAGAAATCCCAGAGAGTGGTTAACCTCCATTTATCCACCATAACTTCACGCAGCAGCTTCTGTCAGGGGTTTTGAGCACTCAGAGCAGGGAAGGGATGCTGAGTGTTTACAAAAGGATCGAGATTGAGGTCAGTGGGATTAGGGTGTTCATCCTTGCTGGGCACAGTTACAAATCCCAGCTGGCACTGCTTGTCTGAGCTCACACAGAGCAGGAGAGCCTTGTCTCGGGTGTTAGGACACGGATTCCTCCACCTAGGAGAGTGTGAGGGCACAAGCAGCACATCTGTAAAGCGGGGGAAGTGTTTGGCAGGCATTTCCCTTGGGATTAGCACTTGAGCAGAGCGGTGTGTGGAGCCAGAGTAACACATCTCTATTTACTGAGCAGATTTTGCATGTTCACTTGTGTGAGCGAGTAAGTACAAGAGCGAGAGGAGCTTTTCCAGAATTGGAACAGTTTCTTTGTCAGTGCTGCGACTCCTCCATTTAATTCCACAAATCTGCTCTAATCAGAGTGCCTTCACCCATCAGCTGAACCGAGAGCAAGCACGGGAGGGAGGAAGCATCTCTCTCTTTCCAGCTTTCTATGTTCTCAGGCATTGCATCAAAGTGGCACAGAGCCTCCTGGGAAGGGGATTTGCTATCACTCATGTCAGTCCCAGCCACATTATGTTTATGGATATGATAGGCTGAATACTAAAATTACCATTTGCACAAATGATCCCACAATTCCTTCAGGCCTACTGTATCCCTTTAATAGTCCAATCTTTCAATAATGAAGTGGAGATCAGTCAGGACTCCCTGAAAATCCCATATTTTTCTTTCATTCCTCTCTTTTTATTTTTCCTCCTCCTCCTTTTTGGGGGGCCTTTTTATTGCACACATTATTTTCATCCTTTCTCTGAGCTGGATCCATTTACCAAGCAGTTTTAAGGGAGATCAAGAATGAGATTCTCAATATGATGTTAATACCCCAGAAGTAGCAACGTGGCAGACAATTCATTGCTGCTTGGGGCAGTGAGTCATGCAGAATTCAGAAGTTTGGGAACTACACACAGAGAAGAGGGATGCTATTCCTGAGGCCTCAGGAGCAAATATTGTGCAGGGATGATACCTGAGAAAGCAGGCTGTCCTTCTTTAGTGCTCTTCATTGCATGTCCTGCTGCATCTCCTTCCCATGATACTTCCTGAAGTTAATATCCAGGGAAAAAACAGCTGCCTGATAGTTCTAAACCCAAGAAATTATAAATTGCATAAATCAAATGAAGGCTTGGACTGAGGTCTATGCCAAAACAAGGAGGGTTTGAGCCACTTAATTTTGTTCTTAGAATGGTTCTATTAGAGTTGCATTCACCTGTTTCTCAGGAAAATAAAAATTGCCTGAGAATCAAAATGACTTTTTGTAAAGTGAGTTTTTAAAGACTCAGCCATGGTTAAAGGGTGTAAGGGAGAGTTAGTAGGAGTGGGATGTGCAGAGCAGGTTAGAAGATAATTTTAAATTTGTCTGACAAATAATTCAGTGGGCATGGACAGAGACTGAAATCATTTCTATGGTCCTTAACACAAGACATGGTCTGGAGAGGTGATGGGAATGGGAATCCTGCTGACAGGAACAGAAATTCCTGTCAATCATATTTAGCAAATAGTCTGGGGAATTGGGAGCAATAAAGAGATTGTGTCCTAGGAAGGAATGGTGCTGTGTGTGATGTATCCTGAGCCACAGGCTGAGGTGCTGCCAATCCATAAAGCTCTATGAAAGCCACAAATCCCTATAAAAGGGGCTTTACGAAAAATATTTGGAAGAATTTCATTGCCTAAAGGGTCATCAAGCACTAGAACAGTCTGCCCAGGGCTGTGGTGGAGTCACCATGCCTGGAGGGATTTAAAAGATGTGAAAATGTGGCATTTGGGGACATGGCTTAGTGTGGCCCTTGCAGTGCTAGAGGAATGGTTGGACTCTCAGAAGGCTTTTTCAGCCTAAATGTTTCCATGATTCTAAGTCAGGGACCCGGACTCTCACTGGGGATTGATGGAGCTGTACCAGCACATAGAAATGGAAAACCTGGATCTGGCTTTTTCACTTTGTATTCATGCATTTGTTTATTTTTGTGTCTCAGCATTTCATGCTGTCCTCCCACTTCCCCATTTTTCTCCTTCACTCTCCTTCTGTTGCCTGCAGTACTTCTCTCTCTCTCTCTCTCTCTCTCTCTTTTCTCCTAAAATCTTCCTTTCTATTTTATTTGACACACATTTTTCTTTTACCCCTTTTCTCTTTACCTCCTTTCACATTAGTACGTGAAGGGAGGCAAAGAGAAAGTATTACTGCTTCCAACTAAAACATGGAGATGGTCCTGCTGAGGGGAGATGATGTCCTGGACATCAAATCCACCCAAAATTGTGGTCAAACCCATGAGATTTCAGGGTGAGCACAGTCCCATTCAGCCCCTGATCATCAAAGTGTTGTGCTCAGGGACAATTTTCTGCCTCCAAATCAGTCTGCTGATTTCAGTGGAAGGCTCTGCAAAGTACAGGAGGAAAGTGCAGAAATTGGGAATGTGAAACTCAGAATTTCAGCAGTCCCTGGGTGGAAGATTCCACTCTTAATTTGGGAAGCCCCCATCTCCCACCTGCATCTCCAAGGGCAGGTAGCTGCCAGTGTATTTTTTGTTATTTCCTCTGTTGCATTTGCTCTGTTTCCTTGATTATATTAACACAGCTCTTGTCATTGTGCTCAGCTGCCCATTTCTCATTTGTGCTGTTTGATGGGTCGTGGTAATCTGTGTGCACCCAGCCTGCTCTGGGATTTACTGATGGAGCTCCTTGTGTGCAGAGGCTGTTGGCACTTAAAGGATCATGGAAAGAAAAACCTCCTTGACCCTGGCCAAGCAGCAGAAATCTCAGCTATGGACAGAGGTATCTCCACCCTCCTCCATAAGATAGTCAGGAAAGAGCCCATAGGGGAAGAGGAAAGTGGAAAGAGGGGGAAGTAGGGACTTGGGGTGTTGAGGAGAAATGAGCTTGGATTTTGTGCAGAGGAACTGCTGAGAGCAGCCACCAGGGGCTGAGGCACATCACCTTCTCCTGGGCAGCACTGTAAGTGCTGGGAAATTGTGCAACAAACCCAAATTAAATTTAAGTGCCTAAAGCAAAGCACTTAAATCCATACTTAATGGCCCAATTCCCAGAAGAGTGCAGTCCATGGACCCAAAAGGCTCGCTCTGACACATGACTGTGGCCTTGAGTGTATTTCTGTGGGTTTTAGGATGAAGTATTAGAGGATGAGTTACTGCCATGCTTTAGCCACAGCCAGCAAATCGCTCACTCACTCTCCCTTGGCAGGATGGGGGAGAGAATTGGGAGGCTAAAGCGAGATAACTCGTGGGTTGAGATAAAGACTGTTCAAAAGGCAAAGAAAAAGTCACAAATACAAACAAAGCAGGGGAGCCCTTGGTGCCACGTTCTCCTGGCCCCAAGGGCTCCCCAGGGCCCTGCACAAAGAGCTGCCCAGGGTCAGGGGATGCTCTGCTGCCCGGTGTGGCTTGGCAGCACTCCACACCACCCAGGAACGGAGCTGAGCTGTGCTTGTAATCCTGCTGCAGGGTTTCAGGGGAGCAGGAGCAACAGGGCTGAGCTGAAAGGGATTAGCAGGAGCAATTTCCAGCCAGGGATCTTACTCAGAGATATTCCTTCATGGGTTAGAACACACCAGTCTGTGGCTTTTAGAGTCTCTGATACAAAGGCAATTATCAATGACCCAGTCCAGCCCAAGAGAACTGCAGTGCCTGTCACCTTTTACTCATGTTTGAATAGCCAAAAGTTTTTTTTTTTTAAAAACTACTTGTTCCCATTGTTTGACTGTTATAAAATTGAGCAGTTTGCTGCTGGAAGCTGAAAGTGTTTTGTACAAGGTTTCACAGAACCAGCTCAATTGAAATGAAATATGTCATGAAGAATAGTTAAATTGTTTTGACTTCATTTTGGTAATGGCAAAAAATTTTCTTTTGAGAACAGGAAAACACTTGATTTTCACATTTTTCTCCAACCTAATTTTTATGGATCTTATATTACATTCGGCATTAATTTTAAATAGCTTGTAATGGCATAGAGTGCCACACATTATGGCATTTTGATGCCTCCATGTGACTTTTTCTTTTAACACAATTTCTCTTCTGTGGCAAGGTTTGAGAACTTAGGCTGCTGCCTCCCATTCAGAAGAGGAATTTCCTGTAGAAATGGAAGTTCACTTTATTAACTACAACTACAACCCCAGCAGCTCATTCCCTTCTCAAAATACCCACCATCCTTCTGTCCTCTGTCTTTAGCACTTCTTCCTCATTCTTTTCTCCTTCTTATCCTTATACTCAGTTAAAATCTCCTGTGCTTCAAAGGAATACTGAAGGTGTAGAAATAAACCAAATGTAGTAGGAAGAAAATAAATGTGTGTATGGGAACTTCAGGGTTAGAATTTGTTCCAGTGCTCGGCCCTTTGAACCTTGAATGCTTTTTTCTGGGGACAGCAGAAGAGGACAGTGAGAGGATGTTATTGTTAAGAAAACCTTTCTCTTGATGAAATGCAGATTTCACAGGGACATTGAATTTTGCAGGGTTGTCTTTTGCAAGTCAAAAGGGAGAAAAAAAATCTTAATATTTCAATCCATTCATTACTTGGGACTGCTAAATGTTGGTGGAGACAACACCTGGAAAACCTCTCTGGCTGTGTAGCTAAAAAGGACAGCAGCAAACTTGTCCCTCAAATAAATTGTTTGCACTTTGTCTTCTCAAATACATTAGATAGCTATTTGCGAAGAGTGGAACTCAAATATAAACAAACACATGTAAACACATGTAAATATATGTATACACACACACACACTGTGTGTATTTATTCAAACTGTAAATTCTGTTTGTTGGCTACCAGTGAATTCATCACTTGCACAGACGCAGTGGGAGCCCAGGATATTTCCTCTAGCAGAGCCCACCTTTGCCTGCAGCCTGAGAGGTGATCATGTATTATAAAATTCCTGCTGCTCAGGCCCATCCCATTCCCTGATCCAGACCCTTCTATCCTGGTGAAAGGGCCAAACACCTTTGCTGGTGTGAAACCCATCCCAAGGACCTTGTGAGTGTCTCCCATCCTTCACGGGCAGCCCGGCGCCGCGCTCCATTTCCCGCAGAATTTCAGCTGCTCGGGTATTTATCAGGAGCATCTGTTAAACAATCTGGAGGGGAGCAGAGCTGGTGCCATTAGTGTGGGGGTGAGGAGGGAGCTCCTCAGCAGTGCAGAGAGCAGAGGAGATGAGGCTGTGCCTGCTGCTTTGGGCGGTGTCGTGACCTTGACTTCTGTTGATGAGCGATGCCGAGTGTCTCGGAGCAGAACTGACAGGGATAATGTTCCTCTGAATGGATGTGTTCTGGTCACTGGGGCTGGACAGGGATGGAGAGGAAGGATCATTAGAGAGACACAAACAATTAGAGCCTCACTGCTGAGTTCTCACAGAGGTACTGGCCATGAGTGTAGTGAAGAAACAAGATGTAGTGAAGAAACAAGTGTTTATCCCCTTTCCCCTAAAGGTCATCTTTCATGTGGAGCTTTTTTTGCCCTCCCTGACCCACTGTTGGTACTTTTGGGGTTCACAGAGGGTGAGCAATAGTGTGGACAAGAAACTGAAATCCAGGAAGATGATTAAGGATGCTCATGGAATGTAAATCCCTTTGCAAACAGAGAAGCTCAGCTGGACCTGCAAGGCTCCTGCCATTCCCCTGCTGGCCCCTAACCCCACGTGTAAATTTACACCCATAACTCCATGACCTTCCCAAACTTCCAGAGGCTTCCTGCAAAATCAACATCAAACTTCCAGTGCCTCTAGTTTTGTGTTGAGCCTGATGCACTCTGCAAGGTGTTGTGTAGGAATCCTCTTTGCCCAACCACCACGACACAAAAATGCTTGGCAGAGCAGATCCCTTTCTTTTACCTCAAAACCAGCCCTGATGGGATCACTCAGTGCCTATCAAGGGCTGTCCAGTGTCCAGACCCCCCAAAAACAGTCCCACCTCCTTTCTGGAAGGGAACTGGTTTCTAACAACAAAGTTTTGCCTATGACATATTTTTTTCTCTTTCCTTTTGGCTTCCACATCTGCACACTTCTAGAGTCCTAATTCATTTCTTTAATGGCCCTTCAGCTGTTATATTTTTGCTTGTCAGGGTGCTTCTTTAATTTCCCCCTCCCCTTATAAACATATCAAACATTTAATGAAGAAATAATGATATTTTCTCATGTCACTGCCTATTTTTCCTGTCATATTTGATGTGTTTGTAATGTGGGTGGACATATTATTTATGACCAAGGAAATTAAACATTATTTCACTACTTTTTTTTCCCCTAATGCAATCTGTGTCATCTTCCAGTTCCCAATTTCTTTCCATTAAAGTTATTGTCTTTGCAGTTCCACTTGACCGTTTGCTGTTGGTTTTGCAACAGTGCTGCCAGAAGATGCAGAAAAACATAATGGGGAAAAGAAATGGCATAATTTGCAGGAGATACTTTTCTCATCTCATTTAAATGAAGATCGTTTGTTCCTGGGTGTCAAAAACATCAAGAGCAACAAAAATATGGAAATTGGTAATTTCTTGCACTAGGAATACTTCCAAAACTTTGGAGATTCTGTCTGATTCTAGCAACTACTAAAGATGTGTCCAAGCCAAACTTCCAGCATAAAATCAAACCTCAGAAGCTTGAAATCTGGGCCTGAATTTTTAAGTCTTTGGCCCCAAATGCTTCTCTCATCTGCTGCCAGAACGTCCTCAAGACTGGGAGAGGAATCACAATCCCTAACATATTCCTTAATCATTTGGATGAAATACAGACAAAATGGAGCTGAACAAGGTGATCATGTGCTGTCTGACACAGCCTTTCATGTTTAGCTCTGCTTCTGCATTTTCCAGTCCTTCCATAACACACAACATGGGATGAGAACATGGGGCAGGAACCCTTTGAGCTCCCAGAATCTGCTACAGCCTTAAAAGACTTCTCAGAGGCTCTTGGATGGGATTTTTCTGACTCAGGAGAGGTGGGATTAGGTCTTCATTCTGAACTCATCCCGTTTGATTTTATTTTTCTGTGACCAAAGACAGATGAGCTCGTCTGGAGCTGAGGCATCTCCTCCCTCTTCACTGGTCACTTTTATTATGGGTGGAATTGCCTGTGGTGGGTGACAATTCCTCCAGGGACTCTAGGAAGCCTGGAGAACTTCCTGAGTCTTGTCTGTCAGCTTTAGTTTGTATAAAATAATGTGTATGATGGGGGACAAATCCCACCCAGTCTTTCCATCTGTCCTGTTCCTATTTTCAGCCACAACAGCTCCAGTACCAGTCTCCTGTAGGAATCAGAGGCGCAGGCCAGCAACCTCGAAAGCTGGAGGAATGAAGAGCACCCTGACCCATCTTACACCGAATATTCTTTCCCCAAAGCTTGTGTCTTTTCACACTTTCTCCCTTTTTCCCCTGCCTCCTTTGTGGTGCCATGGCTTTGTTTCACAGTTCCTACTCCTTGTATCCAACTCAAACCCAAAGAGTTTTCTATCACCTTTCCTCTTCTTTTCCTTACCCCCCACCCCCAAACATCTCAGCAAGACTGCCTGTTAATCTCTTCTTTTGCAAAGATTAGAAACGTGGCTTTTCTATGACCTTTCTGAACAATCAGGATCTTAGAGCCCCCAAGATGGGTCGCCATTATCTCATCTTTTCGGTTGTTAACAATGATTAAGCAGGACAAAGGATGTGCTCAGAGCTGTGGAGTTTCAATCCGTCCTCAGGGAGTACCTGGAAATAAAAGCAAGCAGAGTGGGAAAGCTCCTGCAAAAAGAAAGGTTCGACCTTTAGAAAACATCCTTGGTTGGTGCTTTCTCACCTTTTCAAATATACATAAGAAAAATTTGCAAAAATAGGCCTGTAAGTGCAGACACTGCCTCTGGACTGATTCACAGAATTCACAGAATTCCCCAAAGTGCTGCTCCCACAGCATGTGCCACTGGACCGAGCACTCTGGATTTGGGAAAACCAGGTCACAAACAGAAATGCAATTCCAAACTGTTATTTTTGCTTATGATCTATCTCACTGTCTGTCCGTCCATCTGTATGCTGTGATCTTTACAAGTTTTTCCCCCGGTTTTGATTACCTGAGTACAGCAGCTCCGAGCGAGGGATGACTGATGCTTCCTCCACTCCCGATCCATCTCACAGCAGAGCTGGGGCTCTTCAAGGTGCAATTCCTCTGCCAGCTCCTGTTTCCAGCAGTTTCTCATCCGTGGCTCACCTTTCCCAGGAATAAAGAACACCAGGCAGGGCCAGGTGAGTGAGCAGTGGGTGAGTTGCCAGGAGCGTGGGAGTTTTCCCATCCTGCCCAAGGATTCAAAGGGCTGTGGTTTGGTTTTGTGGATTCAAAACTCCTGCAGTGCTTGTGCAAGATCCTTGTGTTTGTCACGCGCTGCTGTCATCCCACAGAGGGCAAACAACTGAGCAAACAAACCAGGAATTGATTTGGAATCTGCTGTTGCCCTTCCTTGCCCACAGAACAGACACATCTCGTGAGAAGACCATGGGCAGAGGCTGTCTGAACCAGATCAGATGCCAGAGGAATGTGTACGAAATGAGCTGGCTCATACACACATTCACACTTGGGTATATAATGGGATGCCCACGGAGACACACAGAGACTGAGAATCACAGAACACTTCGGAAGGGACTTCAAAGATCATCTCATTCCATCCCCTGCCACAGGCAGGGAAAAATTCCACTATCCCAGGTTGCTCCAGCCTGGCCTTGGACACTTCCAGGGATCCAGGGGCAGCCACAGCTTCTCTGGGCACCTGTGCCAGGGCCTGCCCACCCTCACTGAATAAAAGTTCCCAATACCACATATCCAATTCTCTCTGTCCTGTCCAACAACTCTCTGCCTCTTTAGAGCATCTCTGCCAAGTGGCTGCAAGGGAAGCAAAGGCAAGGAGGGGAGTCATTAACAGAAAGTTTAGAAGAGAGGAATAAAAGATTTTTATTTTTTTTTTAAATGGGCTAAAGTGTGAAGAATGGCCTTTGTGAACAATTCAGTCATTTATCATTATTTCACTGGCATTGTATGAATTATACATTCGAGGTTATAATGGAGTAATATCTCATCTCCTTTCCCCCTCAGTGGGCACCGAATGAATGTCCAGGTGAGCTGCACTTGGGCCAGCACCATTCTCCTGGAGTGTCACTGTTCACCTCCCACTGCTCTCCTGAACTTCTGTTCAATAAGTGCATGTTGATCTTTTATCAATTTTTCTGGGTGTTAAAATTAATGACTAGTTAGAAAATAGCTTTTAAGGGTTTTTTTTTTTTTCTTATTTTTCTTTTTCTGTGTTGAAATAGAAGAGTGGAGGGGCAAAGAAGCATGGAAAAAAAGCTAGAGCCAAGCAATATGGACAAGCTTTGCAGTTAAGGTATAAGAGTGGTGGACACAATCTCTGTTGTAGTAGCTCAGTTGATGGGTGGGATAATGCTAAACTGGCTTAACTCACCAACATTTTTTTTGAGTGGTTTTGTACTTGCACAGTTGCCTGAAAAAATATTGGCTCACAGTCCTGATGTAAATGGAATTTGCCCCTTCAAAACTGGTGTTTCACTTAACAGAAAGAGCTTTTCCCCCAGGAGAAGGGTTGACTCAAACACACTAAGAGGGTTAATAAAAGTGTTCCTGCTGCAGGAGACTGGAGGAGCTGTGAACTCTGGTTTAAGAGGCAGGTAGTGAGGTGTTTGCTTAGCAGACTATCAGGATCCATCAGAAACTAACAGGAGCCATAAACCTCAATGGATTAACTTCCATCCATTTTGATTTCCAGCTGTATTACACCGTGGCTGTGTCACTGCCAAAATAAGAGGTCCTAAATAGAATAGCAATTATCTCAATGTCATTAATTCAGTGAGCACTTTTTTTCAATTTTCTCTGTTATGTGTTGACTCCTGCACCTCTTCCCTGCTCCCAGGTTTCTCTCCCTCTTCCACAGAGGTGTGCTTCCTCCCCCCAGCTGATCTGTTACGGAAATTGAGCCCTGGAACACTCCAGATTTTGGGAACAGAGGTCTCTGATGCAGGGTACGTAAGAAGGAACATCCTGTGTTAAAAAGAAAATTCCACAATGTACCCTAAGGAATTATTGTCGAATTATGTTTTCCCCTGAGAATCTCACTGAGCCTGACTCTCAGTTACACCATCCTCCTTCTAGGAGCAAGAAAAAGGTGGATAGAGAAGGAAAACAGGGTAGGAGCCTTAACCCAGCTTTGTGATCCTTCAACCCCAGGGCTTTAAAGACGCATGACATCTGCATTTGAAGAGGTCATTCCACTCAAGCTTTGTTTCTTAAGTACATCTCATTTACACAGAGCTCCTCAGCACCTCCACACAGACCGATAAAAGCCTGGCAGCAACGCAGAGATTATTTTGTTTGAATTTGAGGTTTTCCAATAAATACCTAGTCCATGTCCTTTCAAAAGTCAAAGGGTTAAAACTTTCCATCAAGGCAAGGTATTCCCCAGGCAATCTGCATCGAGGGCTCTCTGAAGCACGAGAACACTGTTGACCCAGACATCACTAAGTTCTCTGCTTCTGAAAAGTTCTGGCTGCTGATAAACCTTTGTCCTTTTTCTTTGATTAGCTTTACTCTGGCTGTAAATCCTATTTTGTTTTGTGCTGGGGTCTAGCCAAGGAAGTATTTCTATTAACCTGGAGCAGCTGGAGAGTAGCTGGCTCTTACCATCAGGGGATTGCAGCCTGAGTATCCTGTAACACTAATGCTTTCCACTGCTGAAACCCCAGCCTAAAAAGAAGGAGATCCATGTTCCCTATGTGGTTATTTTTCTACCCTGGAAGATGGCAGAATTGTGTGGGCAGGATGTCATTAGCTTAAAGATGGCAGCCGTTAGAATTTCCATCTAAAATCTGTTCCCACCCAGACTCCATGTCTGCCGTCTTTGCTGGGAGCTTTAATTTATCCATTCACAGAGTGGGAACATACTCCTGCTACCTTCATTACCCAATTGGCTTTAATTAAAAAATCTGTAACGCCTCCTGTCTTGGAGGGCTTTGAGTTTGGTATCCCGGTGCCAGGAGCCCTGGGAAGAGAAGGGGATGGCAGTCAGCTGCAAAGCAGCAATTCCCATGCTGGGAGCAGGGATGGGCTGTGTGCAGCACCCTCATTCACATTCCTGCACAGCCACCTGTGAGTCCCTGCATCTTCCACATCTCCTCAGCCTAAAGGAGGAAAGAGAGCCTGCTTTTACTCCCTGATGCTTTCTGCTCAGTTACAGCGTTTATTCTAAGCCTTCCTGCCCCGAGGCTGTGGAGCCTTGCTAAGTTCACTACCCTCATTACCAGAGCATCACAGCAAAAAGAAAAAAATCTCTCTCTGCCTGTGTCTTTTGCCCAGGGTCTGTGACATCCCTCCATATCTC
This sequence comes from Poecile atricapillus, assembly GCF_030490865.1. Lineage (NCBI taxonomy): Eukaryota > Metazoa > Chordata > Aves > Passeriformes > Paridae > Poecile > Poecile atricapillus. The sequence continues at coordinate 7,694,307 of NC_081268.1, read as the reverse complement.
ACAGGTGTAAAATGAGCACCAAGTAGGCACAGGAAATGTTAAAAGCCCTTGTCCCTAAAGGCAAATTCTGTAGTGACTAATCCCTGGGAGAATCTGGGATTTTAAAATTGGTGTATTTTCTCCTTTCTCTTATCTCTACTCCCTCTGAGCCTTTTGCCAAGTATTTACCGTCCCTTTTCCCCTTTCCCTGTGCCACCTCCCCACTCTGCATAGCCAGTGCCCTCAGCCAGCAGCACTTTATCTGCTTCCAATGTAGCGTGTCCTAGAAAGAATTATAGCATTGCCTTTCTCTCGACAGCCAGTCATCTCTCAGTAACATACAATAAGCTGTACTTGGGCCAAAGGAAATGGGTTTAGCCTGGCGGGTAATTAATTTTCTCAGGGTTCAGTTTCCCACACTGAAATTGGTCTCCGTCTGATCAATTAGAAGAACATTTCGCAAACGAAACTGATTATGAATCATGGGTTTCAGCTCAGCTGTGGAAAACCTGATACATGGCTATTGGAGCAAAAAGTAGAGGGAAGCTTCAGCCCATTTATCCCAGCTACCACTCAGGAGTGAAAGCAACACTCAAACACACACCCCACTCCTCTTCAAGGAGGAAAAGATGCTGGGACTGCACCAGTTCCCAGCATAATTCTGAAAATGGTCCTCAAAGCTCCAGAGAGTTGTCTCCAGGACATGGAAGTTTGCCCACTGGCTGAACACTGTCCTGGGACCTCCCCTTTGAGCACTGGCAGAGCTTAACTCTGGCAGATTCTGTTTCTTTTTGATCCCAGACATGCAAATAAAAAATGGAAAAGCTTTTGGGTGAGGAGCATCCCAAGACATCTTTAATTCAGATGTAATGGCTTTGAACAAGGAAAGGAATGATCTCAGACATATGAGGTATCAGTATCACAGTGAGCCTCTCCTTCCCATTTTCCTCTGCTGATAATAGCCACAGAAATGATGGCAGCTGAAATTTAACTTTTAAGAGAGTGACATTTCCATTTTCAGCCCTGAGCAAGCCTGCAGGAGCCAGCTCACAGTGGGAGCTGTTACCCACTGTCCCACATCAATAAGAAGAACCCTCTCCATCCCCTCTGCCCTTCTCTCTGCCCCATGTGCCCCCCAGCAGCCACCAGAACCATTAGTTCAGTTTTTCCTGTGTCTTTAAACCATGCCCAACACTTTAAAGGAAATAAATAACGTCAAGTTTCCAAATGAAATTTTGCTGAGAACCCTCTTTTTCTCCTGAAAAAGCCATGACACTAAACTTTCCAGTCATCTCAAGCCTTGAATAGTTTTTCATTTGTGTCAGATTAACCAAGTTAAAATTCCCTCTCACGAACTCGGCATTTAGAGGTATTACGCCAGAAGTAGCTTAATAACTTTCACTTCAAAAATAAAGGAAAGAAAAACAGAGGGGAAAGAAAGGCATTTCTTGGCATCATGCAGAGTAAACAAAGAAATGCAATTTCACAAAGCAGGACCTGCTAAAGGGGACGTGCTGCAGACAGAGGGGGGACTGAGGCTGGACTTTGCAGTGAAACAAGGCTGCATATAAAAAATTCATCATCTAATATCCCAGGCAGCAACCCTGGCTGTTTTTATACACCAAACTGGGTCAAGCCTAGTGCCTGGGCAGGACACTCTCTAGAAAAAACTACATTAGTCAAAAGAAGTGCCACAGAAAGTGGTTCTCAGAGGGCAAGTGTGTACACAGTTCCTATCATTACATATATATATATATAAATATGTTACTATTTCATACAGCTCCTTTTTCCTCTGTCTCGCTGACATAGACCTCTCATAGAGAACTGCATTTGCAGAAATACTCTTAATTTGGAATTGAAATATGTAATGCATTTGCTATCTCACATACTGACCTTTACTCATGCTGGAGAAGTGGATTTGGAAGAAAGAAAAAAGGAGGTTTTTGATGCTTAAAAGCTTCTGCAGGAGGAAACTCTACACACCTGAGGTCACACCTGGGACAGCTTTGTCACCAGCATGGTTTATTCCTAATGAAGGAAGTCTGATTGTGCCAAGGAAATGGAGGTGTTGACTGCAGCTTTTAGTGTAAAATATAATATTTCTATAAACCCTCAAACTGTGGGGCAAGACCTGGAACATAAAGAAAGACAAACCTGGCTATTATCCTGATAGACTCAAGTGCAAAGGAAAGAAGGGCTGCTGCTCCTGTGGTAACCCCTGTTAAGGAATGTTTAAAGATGGAATTTCTGAACTGAACAGTCTCAGCCAAAATAGTATCCTAGCTCCAGGCTCTTCGAGATGTTGCTTTTAAGATGCGATGGAAAACTGATGCCCTGACCTCTTGTGGTCACTAAACACACAGAGCCAGATTTCCCAAGCATATGATTGTTTTCAACACAGTCTCCTTCAGAGATTTTTATTTGCTTTACTGAATAATGCTCTCTCCAGGGCTCCCTTCACAATTTCACCAGGGCAGGGACTTACTCAGCATTCCCCATTCTTTTGTAGAGAGCACAGTGTGATGTTGTTGGAGGTGTCCACCCCCAACAAATTCCAGAACCCACTGCAATGGGCCACAGACAATGAAATAATATTGGAATGTGATTTCTTGCCTTGCATAGCTGCTTCCAAGTATTCCTTGGGAGCAGTGCTGCCTTTTGGGGCTGGTGAAAGCATCCTGGAATGTAATTTGACAATCAAAAAGTTCACAAGTGACAACAATATCTTTCAGAACGAGAGGATGCAGGCTGACTGTAAGAATGTATTTTTGCCATTGCCTCAAAATGTTTTGGGACATTTTCAGCAGAGAAACCATTCTTGAAGAGCTGACAAAAGGAGTTGGGTGAAGGATCTTTTGCATGGGTGTCGGCAGTCTAAATTATTCGAGATTTGAGTTTCCAACATATCTTATGGTTACTGTCTGTGTCTAGTGAGTTTTGCTGTAAAGAAATGATGGGTTTTGAGCCAACCATCTGGTGTGACCACATGGGAAAGCAGAATTTGATTCACACCTCTGCAGGCAAGAGTCAGATGCTGGGAACATTGAGGACCTGACTGCAGGGCTTGAAAAACACCATTCTTCTCACTCCATCTTTGCCCAGTGCTGATGGGGACCTACAGACACAGATGCTGCCCAGTGGGATGACCATTGAAATTTCAGAAGAGGCTGAAAGCTTTGAGGGTGAATTGAAAACAGAGAGAAAATATAATATATATAACACAAATTAGTTGTTAATGTGTGTGTGACCTACTGCCTTTTGGGCTGGCTTCTGGGTCTTCTGTGAAGGAGAAGTCCCCACTGTGAGATGTGATTTTCTTCCTTCCATGAAGCTGAAGGAATAACTTCCTTGTATGAAGACACAAGTGGAGGGAAGCAGGGTGCTTCCCAGGGCATCATTAATTTGCAATGTTTTTTCTTTTCAAACCAAAAGCTTGTTATTTATTATGACCATGACACAGCTTGAGCTTCCTTCTTCCTTCTTTCACTCCCTCTCTGGTGACCATCACCAGGATCTGTGATTCCTGCCCTGTGACCCCCAATTCAGAGGGAGGATGGGATAATTCCCAAGGTCCTTGAGTAAGGATGAGGCTGCTGAAGGACTCAGCTAATGGTGTTTGGGTTAAGAGGAAGTTTGGAAGTGCAAACCCAGTCCAGCAGTTCATAGGCTTCAAACAGGGCAAATGTGAGACAGAGTGAGGCTGTGAACACATTTCCCACCGTGTGCCCAAAGCCAAAGGCATTCCCCTTCTGGAAGGCTGGCTCAGGGACAGTGTGACAGCGCTGGAGCTCTGTCTCAGAAAGGTCTGTGCTGCTGCTGGCAGGTCACCCCAGGATGAGGGAAGAAGAGATCATTTCCTACCACAACACACTGTGCACAAACAGCAAACAGATACCCTCGGAATGTTTCTGTCTGAGATGGGGAATAAAGCAAAAATAATCAGCAAGACAGAAGCAGAAGCCCGTCTCTCCTTTAATAATCTGCACTCAGCCATGTTCAAAATAGCCACTTGGCAACAATTATCTCAGAGGGAAAGTGGTGTGGAGTGCAGAAAATAAGGGCAGAGCTGTAACAAAGGCAGCAGAGCCGAGCCAGGATGTTGTTTTTGTTCAGTTCTCCTCCCAGAGCCGGTCCAGGCTGGTTCTGCCCCAAGCTGGTCAGAGCTGGATGTTTTTAAGATGGCAGAGTGAAGAGGCAGAGGCTTGGTGGCAGCACCAAGGTGTCAGAGCACGGCTTTAGCATCTCCCTCCCTGCTACAGTCTGGACTCGGGCTGTGTTCCTAGGGAATTCCTCCCCAGGAACAAAGTCTGCTCTGTGGACTAATGGGTCAGTAAGGAAGATTCCAAACCTTCTTTATCCTTCTTTGAACAAGAATTGAAAGGAAAAAAAAAATGCCCACAGGGACAAGGAGTTTTCCTACAAATTCTGTTTCCATGAGATATTTCAAGATGTCCCTGGTATTCTTGACTTCTAATATCAAAGGATTATTTAAGTTAGAGGGTGAAAAAAGGTATACAGACTGTTTGGTACTGATTAGAAACTCTGAAGAAGCAGCTGAGGTAGGGACTAACTCATGATATTATTTTATTTACTGCAGATAAGGTGAAGGTGAGAGAGAGAGGAAACATGAAAGAAGCCCTCTTGTTTGCCACAACATTAGAGTGATTTGGAATCCTCATCATCTTGTGAGATGATGCAGGAATAAGCAAGATGAGGCTGGGATTACAGTCCATTAATGCTCCTTTCATTCCTGGTGAATCCCCACTGGTTTCACAGGCCCTCATGCAGTCAGGAATGGCTCCTGACCAGGTCATTGGGGTGATATTTCAAGCAAGAATAGAATAAATTTGAGAATGGTTTATCTCCTTTCCGGCCTGCGGTCAGGAAACATCCCTGTGGCAACCATTTCAGTTGTCTATGTGGAAAAGTAATGTGCAGAAAGTAATTTAATGTAATGGATTGTTTAGCTTTCTTTTAATTAAATGTAGCAGCTGGAAACAAGGAGAAGACATCTCTGTAGCACCAAACAGGTCTCTCTCTAATTGCAGGCATCCCCCACTGACCCCACTTAGTGTGCTGCACTTTCAGCCCAGCTTGAAAACCCAATAATATTGAACACCCCAAAACCTTATGATTTTTTTCCACCTTTCATGAAATATTTCAGTGGGTTGATTTGTTTCCTTTTGCTGTTTCTCTCTCTCCCCAAAATTCAAACTCCTGATGACAAATATGTGTCAAAGCAGCTCAACCAGCTCCAGAAATCATCTCCCAGAGGAGCCCAGCAGCTAGACAAGGGAGGATAGAGCTGAAGTTCCTTGGGAAGATGTCCTTTTCAAATGAATGACTGAGGAGCTCTGACTGTTTATTCCCACCAAATGTTTCCAGCTTTTTGAAGATGACTGAGCACATTGCTGGGCCTTTCAGCTGAGCTCCTTTCAAGTGAGAACAAAAAGCTGCTTGTAAAGTGTATCCATGCAATTGTGACTCCCATGGTCACTGCGGGTGTGATGCTGCCCTGGGAGCAACAGTGACTTCAAAGCAAGACCACTCAATGGCATTTACTCCATAATTTTGAGATGGATGGCTTGGGGAAGTACATCAGCTGGAAGAACTGGGGGTCTTTTCAGTGTAAATGATCGATATTCCACTTTACAAGAGTTTACAAGAGTAGGGTAACCAGGGTGTTAAAAGTGTTTATTTTCCCTATTTCCAGGGAGAGGCCCAGAGTGACAGCTCCAGTGGAGGCACACGTGGCAGAGGGCTAAAGACAGGTGACATAAATCCACCCCATGCCTTGCTCCACTCATTTCCTTTTTACCACTCACACTCCCTTCTTTCCTCCTCATTTCAGAAGGGTTTTGTGCGTGAACAGAGAGATGGAATAGCTTTTGTGAGGTTTCCCTCAAAAAGCTCGTGCAAGGAGGTCCCTGTAGGAAAGGTGTGTTCTCCTGGCTTGCCCCTCACCCTGGCTAATTGCCCAGTGCCCAAGGCCTTGGCAAGAAGCCCAGCAGGTCACATTAGAGCCTACCTGAGTCTAGGTCATAGTCTCTGCTGCTGGAGAGCAGCTTGCACTCCTCCTCCTGCCTGGATCCCCACGAATTTCCTGCTGGCTGTGCACAAGGCTAAAGACAGGTTTGGAAGCAACATCTGTACTCGTTGGGAAGCTGGGCCAAGACTCTGAGAGTTTGCCAAGCAGCCCTTTGTCTACGGTGTGTAAATCTACACCAGGAGCAAGGAGGGAAAGGCAGTGCCAACTTGCAGATTTGTAAAAGAGGCTTTTAAGCTCTCTAGAGGGGTAACTTGCAACTGCTAAATATACTTCAGGAGAAATACAGCCAGATCATTTCTTTCCTCAGCCTCACTACAACTCTTTGTATTTTTCCTCTTGAGAGAGGATAGGAATGCAGCATCGGCAGGGAAAGGGCTGGGAGGAACAGTGGGTTTGGTCTATTTGCTGTTAACTCCACCATGTGCCTAATCAAGGATTTTTCCAGTTCTCCTGTCTCAATCCACAGGGAAAAAGAATTGAGAGGGAAAGATGTGGAAAAGGAAAAATGAAGGGTTTCTGTGCGTGCAGAGGAAGATATTTTGACAGAATGGGTGATGGTGACTAAGAAAAGGGGGGAACAGGCAAGTATTAAATGAGTTTGTGTTCCTGGCTGCTGAGTAGCCCCAGGAGGTTCCCAGCAAGGCTGCCGCTTTTTTATTGGAGTTTTGTGCCGGAGTTATAAACCCTTTAAATGAGCCTAGATCATTAGGGAAGCTTGGCTGATCACTGATGAAAAAATATAACAATTAAAACAAAGGGCTGGAAGAGGGGAGCAGAGGGAGAAGGAGCTGAGGGTGAGCAGTTTTAATACTTAATAACAAATACTAATAATGGTGCTGAGTTGGGGACTAATTAAAAGTTTCTAAAAAGAGAGAGGAAGAGAGTGGGATAAATCTGGAGTGTTTTGTCTGGCAGCTCCTGTCAGGGCCTGAAAAGGTACCCTGGCAAGGAAGGTGGGACAGAACACTGGGGGACAAGGAGAGCTCTGGACAGAGATGGATCTGAGCCACGGTGGAGCCCAGCTCCACCTGCTCTTCTGGGCTCTGTGTTCTGGTGCCTGCTCCATATTTCAGCACTACCAATGGTCATTCTCCCACATGGAGCAAAGGGGCTGGGGAAGAGGACCAAAGGAGAGAGTCTGAAGGGTGGAGAGAGAGAAATTCTTCTGTGAAAAAGGGACTGTTTTGGGTAAAGAGACCTGGGTGGCAGCAGCGTAGATCTGAGAACTTTGTGACACCCACAGCCATGGCAGGAGCCAAGGAAACAGGACCCAGGAAGGACCACAGGCATCAACAACTCAGGGAGCCACTGCCATGTAGCTCCAGGGGCTGGAAGAGCATTCAGAGGAAGAACTGCTGTAGGTTTTCCCTGTTGCTGTGCTGCTCCCAGCTGGTGTCAGGGCATGGTGGCAGATTGGATGGGTTTCCTTGGCTGTTCTTCTACCATTCCTTCTACCAGCATTGTGTCTCAGTGCACCTTTACCCCCAGACAGATCAATGCTCCCAAAAGCAACAGTCCCACAGGTCTGCCCCCAGCTGTGCCCCAGCTGTGTCCTGAGGCCTATTTCAAGGCTGAAAAAACTATTTCCTTTCCCTCACCAATTCAGCAGCTGCCTGAGGGACAGCTCAGCCTGGAGAAACATCTTCTGTGGGTAATTTCAGCTGAAGTCTTGCAGGCACCACCACTGCCCTGTCCCATGCTTCATCCTTGTGGGTAAAGGAGCTGGCTGTGGGGAATGCCAGCCTCAGACACCATGCTCCTGCCAGCATGAGCTCCTTTTACTTTCTTGTCTGTGCAGGTGACTCTAGGTTTTAATTATTATTGCTTTTTGCTGTTCTTTGTCTTAATTAAGTCTTGCTGACTATTTCAAGGGAGTTGATGTCTGGGAAATGCCTCCCTGCCTTGAGTTTTGGATTGTGTGAGGAGAGATATGAAGCCAGGCAGTAGAAATGCAATGTTGTAGGGACTGGAGGTGCAGTGGGACTGGGCAAAAGCTCAGTTAAAATGGGACAATCCACCTGGAATGAGCACAGAGCAAGAAAGCCACGGGGATGTGTGCCTGGCAGGTAGAAGAGATTTCCCAGAAAATTCCTCTGTATTATTCTACTGGGATCTGACTCAGAATCATAGAATCATTAAGGTTGGAAAAGACCTGCAAGATCACCTAGTCCAACTGTTAACATCACCATATCCCAAAGTTCCACATCCACACGCCCTTTAAACTCTTCCAGGGATGGTGATCCCTTCCTGGGGAGCCTGTTCCAATGCCTGAAAATCCCTTCAGTGGAGAAATTCCTGCTGCTGTCCCCCCTGAGCCTCCCCTGGCCCAGCCTGAGCCCGTTCCCTCTCCTCCTGTCCCTGTTCCCTGGGAGCAGAGCCCGATGCCCCCGGCTGTCCCCTCATGGCAGGAGTTGTGCAGAGCCAGAAGTTCCCCCTGAGCCTCCTTTTCTCCAGGCTGAGCCCCTTTCCCAGCTCCCTCAGGAATTCTCCAGCCCCTTCCCCAGCTCTGTTGTCCATCTCTGGATACACTTTCCCCCCTTTATTTCTGTAAAGCAGCACCAGGTAAATTCAGATGCACAATATGAACATCAGCAGCACCCCCTGACTCCTCAGCCACCCAAAGCCCCCAGCAGCCACAGACAGCTTCCCCATGGCTCTTCTGGATATCATCTATCCCCACACAGGAAGATGTTTATGGTGGGCTGTGTGTGGTTTGGCTTGAGATCTCTATCCTGGTTCCTGCCACAGCCCTGGAGCATCCAGCAGGAGCTCTGCTATTCTGCAGCAGGGCTCTCTCTGTCTGTCTGCAAATGCTTCCATTCCAGCAGCCTCTCTCCAGCATGACAGATTTGCTATGAGGAACCTGGCAGCAAAGGTTTTTCCTCCTCTCTCTCTCCTTCCCTGACAAATGTATAAAATGTAGTAGCTTTTCATGTTCTAATTTATGATATAATAAACTCCTCTGTGCCCTGGCCTCGTTCAGGGATTGGAAGTGAAGTGTTCCACTTGCCTGCATTGGTGAAATTCTACCAGACTGTTGTGAGTTGGAGAGGGATGGGGCAAGGGCTGGAATTGCAAGGAGGAAAGGGAAAAACAGGACGTAGAGGATGTGAGACTTCAGGGGCAGAAAGGGGAAAGAGGAGGTAGAGATAATTTCTATATTTTTTTTCCTCATTTCACTGGATATGATGTGTTTCTCTGTGGGATTTGCATGGCTCTGCTCCTGGTGTTTGAGGAGCTTCTCCAAATGACAGAGCCCTGTCCACCTTTGGACCTTCTAGGAAAAAATAACATAAATGCATAAATAATATATACTGCAAGAAGGGAATGAGTCCCGTCAGCCTCACTGAGGATGAAAAGATGGAATGCAGGAGTAGGATGTGGGAAGCAAGAAGAAAAGCTGCAGTGAAGGATTGACTTGACAAGACCACTTTGAAAAAGAAAAGGAAAGTGTCTGGGCACACACTTGGCAGCACCTTGGACAGCTGCACCGCAGAAACCAGAGCTCTGAGTCAGATCTGCTCATTCTGTCACCACAAATCTGCTTTTCTTCCCGAGCTTTTCCTCTCTTTTGTTTGCAACTCAATCCAAAGGGACCTTCTGACAAGGTACCTTTATCCATCAGACTGCCAAGAACTTAAAAACCTCTCATTTGTCCACCTAATGAAACAGGCACTGCTGGCCTGGTTGTTTTGGTTTCCTTTGCTCTGAATAAATGATTGCCCCCCATGTGTAATTTTTTTCTCAAGTAAAAAGATTTGGTCCTGATATTTTATTATTACTCCTAAGGAGAGAAGGTGGTATTTTCAGAGATGATGGATATACACCGATGATGTGCAGGTTGCTTTACACCACAGAAGGCTGCTCTATGATGGACATCCAGAGAGGATGAGAAATCACATAAAAATAGAGGGAAAAGAAAGTCTTCACAAGAAAAATCCCAACATCAGTGAACCAAAATTGGAGAAAAAAATGACTGAAGTGGGCAGACGACAAAAATGAAGAATGATGGTCTGCAAGGTCCCAAAGAGCCCATCCTCATCTTGATCAATTACAGATCTGTTCAAATCAAGGGATTGGAATAATCCAAATCCCCAGATCAACCATTTTAAATCTTAGGGCTGAGACTAAAACCTTTCTGAGTACTTGTAAGATTTTTGCTGGTGTCGGTTCATTGTCAGGTTTGTGGATCTCCAGCACTGAGCCGTGGTTCAAAGCTGAGCACATCTTTCCACCTGCTGGCTTTTCCCCTCAAGGCAAAGCACGAGGTGTCCCAGCCAGTGCCTGGAATTTCAGGAGCAGCCTGTGCCAATGGCATCCTTGGGAAAACCCAGCAATGGCATCCTTGGGAAAACCCAGCAATGGCATCCTTGGGAAAACCCAGCAATGGCATCCTTGGGAAAACCCAGCCTGTGGCAGGAGTCAGTCCCAAACCCACTGCTGTTACTGCGGTGCAGAAACAGAGTGCAAAGTTTAGGATAGTCAAAGTTGCACCCCTCACCTGCAAGGATAACACATCCCTGCCCATTCTCCTTCCCCAGAGGACACAGAATTTCCTAGCACTGCACAGGAACTTTAAAAAATGCCCTGCTCTTATTTTGGATTTTTGTTTATACAAACAGAAAGGTGGCAGAGTTATCACCCCCAGTCCTTCTGCAGGGAGGAGCCCATCCATCAGTCCCCAGGGACAGGTTTGCTGTAGGATTAGCTCAGGTGAAGGACACACAAAGGTGTCTGAAATGCTCTGGGATGGATTTGCTGAAGGATTTGCTCAGGTTCAGATGTTTGGGGTCCTATTGATGGATTTTCTGTAGGATCTGCCAGAAAATAAATCTATACCATTTATACCAAAGGCCCCGGGTACAACAGTCTTGTAGGTTTTTCTTGGGCAGTACAAAAGTGTAAAACTATATAACTATAGAAAAACTATGTAAAACTATAAATAAATACTTGAGAACAATTAATGCTGTAGGATTTTTCCAGAAGAGAAACAGTCTCACAGGCCAAGCCCTGTAAGTGCGTTCTGCATTACCCCAGCACATGTTGACAAACCAAGATGACTTGTTGCTTATGGAATTTCTTGTGATCATCAAACCAGCTGAAAGTCTGGCTTCAGTAATTAAAATGCTAATTGGAAATTCACCATTCATCAGAGGAAATAGCAATGAGTTCCTTTCTTTTTTTTTTCCTTTTTTTTTCCTCCAGCATTTTCTCTCTAGTGGTGGCAGATGTTGGGGTTGTGAATTCATTGTCTGTCAGAGACACAGCAAAATCCTCTTTCCAAACTACTTTTCTGTATTTTTGTTGATTGTCTGCTTAAATTAACCTTCTCTAATGAGATGAAGATACGCAGGGTATGCCTGTAATTTACGGGCTGTGAAATTAGTGAGTACAGATATGATACATCCTGATGGGTGATGGGGACTGGAGAGCTCTGAGGGTGCCCACGCAGAGGAGAGGATGGCAGTGTACCTTTAATGCCTGCTTCCCAGTGCTGTGGAAGATTATCCAGGCTGGCTGCTGGCACACAAACACTCAGGACCATTAGGCACGATGGCTGGTGCCTGCTCTCTCCTCTCAGAAGGATTTTACGCCAGGAAAAAGGGAGCATAATGTGGATGTAAAGTGCTGCCACGTTTCTCAATTTGGATTCAAAAATTGAATCAATTCAACAAAAATGTGAATCCTTCCCTATGAGTGTGCCTTGGCACAGGTGCCCAGAGAAGCTGTGGCTACCCCAGGATCCCTGGAAGCATCCTGGATGGGGTTTGGAGAAACCTGGAATAGGGGAAGAGTGTGTGGCTGAAACCCCCAAGGAAAAGTGGGTGCCTTCCACAGGGCACAAGCTTCAGGGCTGGACACATCTCCCTCACACCACCAAAGCTCCCACTCACGATATCTGTATCACAAAGTCAGATTTCAGTATTTTGACTCGATGGGAAGGTGGTGTTTGAGTTATTTCTCACTCAGGCACAGATCAATGCACAAACAAACAAGCGAAGCCTCCTCTTGAGACAGCACATCAAGACATCCACTGGCACACACCGACCCAGGCCGGGGGGAGCACAAAGTGTCCACATCTGTGTTTGTTCTGCAGACTGGGGAAGGGAGCTGAGAGAATTGCAGGGAGGCCAGCTTCCAATATTTTAGGGCTAATTTATGGTAATAGATGTCTGAAGCACTCTCAGCCCTCAAGACATTAGTACACACCTCGGCTTTCATCAAAAAGGAAAAAAAAAAAAAATAAATCATTCTTTGTTTTCATGCTGAGCAGATAATCTGGATATTGTCTGACAGATTCAATTTGAAGTCCAGAACAGAAAGACAAATAAAAAACCTCCTTCCCTGCTACCCCTGACAATTTTTTTCCCTGTGTTTGGGATACTGTGATAATGGATTTGTGCCTGTAGGACCCACTGGGGGTTGAGAGACCTGGGTTTGTGTATATGCCAAAGATGCTGCACAGAATGGTGAGAGCCTCCAAGAAAATGAAGAGTGCTGAAGTTCTTTCTGACAATATCCGTTGCTTTAATAGAAGATATTATCACTGTGTGTGAATCTTGTCACACATTAGGCCTCAAATCAGATGAATTTACAGCCCTGTGTTTTTAAAAAGGTAGAAGAGCAGCGCTATGGATTTGAGTTTGGGTTTTTTTAAGTTTTTAATGTAGTTATTCCAAGGGAAAAAAATCTTTTTACTTGGGTTCCAGTTCTGATGGGTTCTGGATCAAATGGCCAAAGTTACATCCTGAAATTTGTGAAGATTCATATCATTCATATCTATGTGTGTATTTATTAGGTGAAATGAAACAAAACACATACATATTCTGAACAAATAAATGCACAAACAAAACTGAAGCCAGGTCCCTGAGCCTGCTGCTGAATCCGGAATGAGAGCAGATCTAGGCAGAAAATTCTAATCCACCCTCTCATTCCCCCTAATTGTCATTTTTGGTTTTGTTTCTGTTTCCAACATATGCCAATTATTTGTGTTTTTATAAACACAGTCCTTGCCCAGAGGTGAACAAGAAGGAGGAAAGACAAGGAAAGGATGGCTCTGCATTCCAATTTCCCTGGCAGCAAAGGCAGATTAAGAGTATCCCACCCTTCTCCAGCCTCTTGTTCCCTTTTCCCACCAGGGAAAATGCCACTGCAGCTCTGCACAGGGGCTCAAGTGAATCACTTTATAAAAGGATTTATTTTTGGTGTGGTCCAGCATCAGCCCAGCCCTCAGGGCAGCTCCCTCCATGGGTCTGGAGTAGGAAATGGAGCTGCAATGGGTGGGAAATTCTGATATCAAAGTGGTTTTGTCCCTGAGAAATGGCCCCTGTGGTGGGGTGGGAGAATGTGGTCCAGAAGGAATATGGTTCACTTCTGTAGAATCATGAATAAAATAAAACAAATGTACAAATTTTCAGCTATGATGCAATGTTTTATTTTTTTATTTTTTTTATGATTTTTAACTAATATAAGAGTTAATGGAGTTGCTTATGCATTTGTTCTGAAGGGGAGGAAAGGAGTCAGAATTCCTTCAAAGCCTGTGGCAGAAGTCTTGAAGGAGAAGGCAGAGGACTGATACCACTGCTAAATAATCATATTGCTCAGGTGGTGTAAACTGGTTTAGTTCTGACAATGTCACAGTAATTGGCATGAGATGTGAATCAGGTTCCATTCAATCCAAGAATGATATCAGGGAAAATGTTCTAGTAGGAGGTGAACATCAAAGAGGGAAAAGGAAATCAGAGGAAGGTGCAAAATAGAGTTACTTTACCCTTAATATCAGTGTTCATGTCCTACAAAATTACTACAAGAAACAGCATGACACGGAGCTGCTTGAAAAAGGGTCTGCATGTCCCAGGGAAAATATCCAGACAGAAACTTGAGTTTTTACAAAGCTACATTCTGGTTAGGGCAACAATAGAAACATTTCTGTGGAGTTTTCTTTTGTCCTTTTTGGCCATTTTGGCATTTTAGCTCAGTTTTAATTATTGGGAATACTATATGAGAATTCATTTCAGTCTGTGGAAAAAAAAAAATAAGATAGAACTTTAAAACTGTGTCAATTATCTTTAAAAATAAAATACAGGAAAGGATTTATTAAAACTGATTCTTTCCTGCAAATGGCTCTGATTTCCAAGAAATGGACTTTTTTAAGGAATAATGGGTCTATTGAAAGTCCCCAGGCAGCTCTTGTGCTGTGGCTGGGGTGGGTGCAGCTCTGTTTTCCAGAGCTCTGCTGTCTGTGGAGACAAGAACCCCCCTGGCTGGGGAGTCAGGGCACGCTTTGTGTGGCTCCTCTCTCTGTTCTGCCTCCTTCTCTCCTTCTCCTGGTGCACTCTAAAGGTCACTCTTCCTGAAAGGAGATATTTGCTCTTTGTGCTCAGGGTTGACAAAAAAAAAAAAGCATAAGCCTTGCATATTACAGGGGGTTTAGGAGGCATTAATGGACTCTCCCTGTAAAGTTGCTTGGGCATGGATCCCTTTTTATATTTTTATATTTTTTTTATTATTATTTAATTTTTTTTTTTCTGTCAAAACCTGGCCAGGAATGCTCACACTTCCCTTCAGGAGGGGATGGAGCTGGTTTTTTTAATTTTTTTTTTTTTTTTCTTTCAGGCATCCTGTTGCTCTTACTGTGCTTGGGGCTGTGCTGTAAAGCAGCAGCACCTGCCCGTGTTGTGCTTGCTCTGCAGGGATTGCAGCAGGAACTTTCCTTGGTCCTGCTCTGAATTCCCTCTCGAGGCCGTGGAGTTCATGTTGTATTACATGGCTACTGTAAATTGGATAACAGCTGATCAATAGGTGCTTGTCCTGAAGATGAATGACCCTGGATCAGCGCCTCTGAGCAGAGGAACCTGAAAAGCTGAATTGGAGGTGTGAAATGAAGTAAGATAAATAAGGATGGGCAGTTTGCATTGGCACTTCATTGTGGCGCCAGGAACCACCGAGTCCTGCTTGCAGACAGACTGTGGGGCAGTGCATGCTGACCAAAACAGGGACAAAATGTGATTAGTGGGATGGAGGAGCTGGAAAACCACATATCTTCAGATTGGGACTTGGATCAGGCTTGGACTGGTGAATACACACCGTACCAAACCTGTACCAAACCTCTTTGGGAGTGGGGATGAACATTTGGAATGCGAGGCCTGAGCACAGAGCTCTGCCACTTAAATGACACAATTTACCCTGTTAGATAAATTACAGCAGGATCTAAATGTCCACGTGGGTCAGCCACTTCACAGGAATGTTTTGCAGAAGTTGCTTGTCAATGCATGAAATCATGAATACAGTAGACTGAGTTTCCACCCAGCCTGATCAGTCTTGAGTTTAAATAATAATATTTCATCTTACTTAATGAACTGTCAGCCATCTCCTGAGGGAGACACTTTAATGAGTGGCGAATCATGCCCAATGCTTATTTATCTAAGTCAGGAGCACAGATCTGATAACGATTTTTTTTCATCTCCATGTCTGAGCCGTGTATCTGTCAGGCCATTTCCTGATCCAGACAAAGGGAATTTGCATAAGAAAGGAGGAACAGGCTGGATGGTCACAGAGTTTCAGCCTTCACAGGCAGGGAACTTCAGCTGCTTACCAAAGTAGGCTGGAAGACAACTCAGAAAGGAAGGAAAAAGTGCAGGAGCTGAAAAGGAATGAAAGGGTGGAGACCAGGGCTTGGACTCCAACTCAGGTTAGTGGGAAGAGCTCTTAGGGACTGGGCAAATGTTTCAGTAACTATCAAAAATTAGTTCATCAGTGACCTAGGTCCTCATGCTGGTTCACAAAACAGGAAGTTCAGAGAGGAAAGAAAATGTTTTTTAACTGGCAGGCCTGAAATTCAGTGGCTGAATCATGTAGGGAAAAACTACAGGAGAAGGTGAGGGAGCTGGAACTGAGAGATACAGGCTGGGTGAAATTGATAACACAGAAACCAGGATCCTGGCATGCACTTAGATCAAGGGAGAAACATAAGAAACATTCAAGCTGCCTCATTTCAGATATTATTAAAAAGACTAATTAAAACACAGACACCAGCAAGTCCATGTTTCCTCTCTGTTGCCTACAAAGGGAGCCAGCACAAAGTAGTTTCTAACTAAAGGAGCAAAATTAGGGCAAGATTTTGGTGGAGGAACATCCCCAGTGCCCCAGGTAGTAACTGAGCCCAGCCGAAGTGTGGGAGTGACCTTCAGCAGAGCTCAGGGGTGGTGCAGAGAGCAGCAAGGGTTTCTCCATCAGCCCAAACAGGGTTAGTGTGGAGTGGGACAGGCACAACAGGTCCCCCTGTGTGAAGCCTGGCTTCCAAAACATCTGTGAAACTGTTAGGATGGCTTCTGAAAATTCAGTTTTCCGACAGCTTCTGTCAGGTGTGACACTTCTTGTAGCTCTTCCACAAAAGGAAACATGAGGTGGAATGAAGATGAATTATTCTCCAGGCTGGAAGCAGTGCCCATGGAGTCACAGGAAAAGGGATTTCCAGGAGAGGCCTCCTGGGCTGTGCCCCGAGGCAGGACACCTTCCTCAGCTCTGGGGGTTATCCTGCCACATCCATTCTTCCACACATGAATCTCTGCTCTTGCATTTTTACCAGACCTGACTGGGTAGAAGAGAAGGTCAGAATTCAATGTTCTCATTACTCTGAGGATGAGGAATTGAGTGAGATCCTGAGTCCCTTTGGACCAGGATGATTGTGTGACCACAACTTTTGTCAGGTGACACCCCAAGCTCACACACTGCTGAAGAAAAAGCATGAGCATGGGTAGAAATGTCATGATATCTGTCATGAAGTGATGAAGCCAGCTCAGTGTCAGTGTTTATTTTCTTGCTTTCTTCCAAAGCCACAAAATCAGTGCCTCAAATTTTCCTCCCTTCCAGCTCTAAAATCCATTTACTAAGAAATCCTTTCTCTCCTTCTGGTTTTCCCTTTTTTCTTTTCCCTTAATGAGCTGCAAGAACTTTCTGGACAATTTTCCCTATTCTTCACTTATCAGATATTTGCATAGTCGAGAAACATTCAATATGGGCAAACAGAGGATTGTGACTAGTAATAAGTACGTTTGCTGTCTCAAAAGCAATAATTTTCAAAAGTTGAGAAAAACTACAAGCAAAATTGATTAGAAGAGAAACTGTAGGCAGGGAAAATGTTGATTGCAAATTGGTGATTCTGTAAGAGGAGTTTATTAGAGCGCCAAAACCCCAAACACCACAATTTCATATGAAATAAGAACAAAACATTGGCTGGAATCCAAGCCTTGCTCTGTTACAAAGCAAAAGAAGGATGGAAAATCTACATCCACACACAAGGATTACACCAGAAAATTCAAGAGGGGAAATGGAAAACTTGCACCACGACCCTTTGAGGAATCAGCTGAACTTCCTCTTGGTCTGCTGACTATAGTTTCTAATAAACCTCACAGCGTGATAGGTAATTGTGTGAACTTTATGTAATAACATTATTTTTCTAAAAGGCCAGAAGGCTGTAGCTGTGTAACAGGTAACGTGTTATCAGTCAGATCAAAGAATGGGGCCACAGAATCTGATGCCAATTGATAAAGAATCAAAGGCTAGAAAGAGAAACCAGCATTGCCAGCACAATTCTGTAGAAAAAATATAATTTCAAAGAGAATAATTCTTGCTCTTTGAGACTGAGGCTTTTATTGATAAAAGTGTGGATGAACATAATGGATTGACTTTTGCTGAAGCAATTCCCAAGCCCCTGGCTCTTTGTGGTGCTAATTTCATTTGAGATTAAGAGCATTTACACATCTGAAACTGGATAACTGCAGGTCTTATGGACATTGGGTAACCTGGAAAAACAAATAAACAAACAAACCCCAACAAGAATGTTTCTGAGGTTTTACACAGAGAGCAGTGCCAGAACTGTTTTTTTCATACATTTTTCATAAATTATTTGTAAAGTATTTTGAAAACATCAACTGGGGAAGGAAGGGTGACTTGGACACTGTTGGAGTTCTTTACAGGCACTTGCACAGGCAGAAAATCCTGGGTACTGAAATGTTCTTCAGTCTGGAAAAATCATAAGGAGAATCAGAGGCTGGAAGCTGAAGGCAATAAATCCAATTTAAAAATTAGATTTCCTTTTTTTAGTTACTTATTCATTGATTTGCTTATTTAAATATTCAGGGTGCTTAGAGCAAACTATTATGGGAAGATGTAGGCTCTTGATCACAGCGTGCTGGTGGTGGGGGAAGTTTGGAAAGGCCAAAAGCCAATCACCATAACCTCCTCTGGTTGTCAGCTGATGGAACCAGACTCCTCCAGCTCACACAAGCCAAATTCCTGCTTCCCACAAAGTGGAGAGAATTTTTTCCTCTCCCTTGACTACAAGGGGAGTATCACTCAGCTGAGTGTTAGCTGGGGGCTGCCACCCAAGCCCTTTCTCCCAAATGATGGCAGCTTGGAGTCATTTTCCCAGGGTTAGTGAAGAAAATCTCAGGGAATGGGTTTGTCAGTAGAGCTGCTCACAGAGGACCTGCTGCAAATGGCAGAGAGGAAGAGGGAACAGGGTGAAGAGAGAGAAAACACAAAGCTGCTAAAACCTAAAAAAGACCAGAAATAAATCTGATCTCCCTTGAGCCCAATCTGAAGCTTGAATTGTGGATTCCACACTGCCACCAAGACAGGCCTGGGAGGATCATTTCTTCCTTTGTACCTGGGCCCAAGGCAGCACTGTTTGGGTGCAGAATAAATGAAAAATGAAACCGAGAGAAGGGAGCTTCTCTTCCTTCTTGGCCCTAAAAGTTTGCATCCAGCACAAGACAGAGCTGGGAAAATTGTGTCCATCCTGTGCCTTGCTGCCACTTTGGGGCAAATGCTAATGAGTGGCTGCTGGGAATGTGCCTGTCTCCTTGTTCCCTGGCTGCACTTCTGCCTTCCTCACTGAATGGCATTAATCATGTCAGCCCCCCTTTCTACAAGAGTGGCTGGTTTAATGGGAAACTTCATCCAGCATCAATATCCTGAGGGGAGGAGGAAATGAAGAGAAGAGGAAAGTGTGTAGCAGGGAGTAGCTGATGGGGAAAGCAGTCACTGCCTGTTCCAGAGTGTGGATTGGAGAGGGGAGAGGCGGGGAGCAGAGACTGGATTTACTCTGAAAGTCCAGGGACAGCAGGGATGTCAGCTGGATCTGCAGGGCTGGGGCTCAGAGAGGGCTCTGGAAAGCAGAGAGGATGGAGGATGGTGTGGAATGGCTGAGATCCAGAGGCAGTTGCCAGGAAAGGTGGGGGACACTGGAACAGAGATGAAGCATTTGAGCCCAAAGCACTGGGCTTGAAAATGACTGAGGAAGAGGCAAACAGTGCTCCTGGAAGGGGGTCAGGTCAGGGGTGTGCAGGAGAGGGAACCAGCCTGAGCACACCCGAGGGAACAGCTCGTGTCAGAGGCCGCTGCTGGTGCTCACCGTGGTGCTCCCTTCATGTATTTTCTACATCTCCTCTGGCTTTTCCACACTTTGTGCAGCATTCCTGCCTAGAGCCACAGGCCTGCTGCTCCCATCCTTGCCCTGAGGTGTGGCTGGGTGTCACCCAACTGTGGGATCTCCAGGGGCTGCCATTCCTGAGCTCTCATGCATTTCTGTGCCCAAATGCTACCTGCATTTCTGCAGGAAGCTCAGAGAGGGTGATTTAGCCCAGAGATCATCATCAGCTTAGTCTGCTTCTCCTGCTTCCTCCCTCCTGTCTGTTTTCCTGTCTGTTCCTCTGCTCCTCTGACAGCTGGTTATTACAAATATTGCTGTATATTGGCTGAAATTAGGTGAAACATTGCTTTGTCACCCACGGTGTGACTGACAGGGCTCTCAATGGAGCTGAGCAGATGAGCTCCATCCTTTCACCCTGGCTTCCACAGTGACATCACCTCTCCTTGTATTTGAGCTTCTCCATCTATTTTTGTTTTCTCACCCATTTCCCAGCTGTGATGAACACCACATTTACCACTCAGTGTACACAGAGAGCAAGCTCCCTGCAGACTTCTCTTGGGATGCTTCCTCTGGAAGAGAAGCCCCTAGTGATGGGTACTGTGAGGAAGGTGATCATCTTAGCCTATAAAAACACTCCCCTTTGGAGAAATCCAGACCCAAAAACAGCAGAAGGAAACGAGGGTGACAAAGTATAGATAGTGTAGGCAGCATGGGAAAACCTTCCACGTATGTGATGAACCGAACCTGTGGAATTTGTCACAGGATATTGCTGAGATGAATAATTTAGGGGGAATCAAAGAGTTTGCAACCTCATTGAGAGCTGTGTCCAGCCAAACATTATGCAGGTTGAAATTTATAATGACTAAATCTGTACAACATAATCTAATTATCAGACAGGGTTAGGCAAAAATGACCTCCCATGGGAAGAAATGCACAATTAGATGTGTTAGATCTGAGCTGATGAGCAGGTATGTTAAACCTTCTTCTGAATCACCCAGCACTGAATTTTTTATCAGATTGCAGTAGCAGATCAGACAACCTTTGCATTTCTCTTCTCCCCATTATTATGTGATCTTTTGAAACAAAATATTTTATTCCCTTTCACATGGATGTTTTAGCAAACGATTTCTCAGAGGTCTTAGAAATCTGATTTCACATGCACTTGTACAAATATAGCCTCAAACAGACTCTCAGTCTAGTAGTGTCTAGGTAGCTGATCAACCTCCTACATCATTGTTCAGTTCAATCTTGGCTTCCAAGAAATTGATTTCCTCACTATAAATTTTATGGGCACCATTTGTTTGCTTTGGTGTACACAGCGATCCACTGGAGCTGGAAAAAAATTCCCATTGACTTTGGATAGATATCCATCCCTTTTTCCCCTTCTCTCTTTCTCCACTTCTCCCTTTCTCTCCTTCCCTTCCTCTCCCCTTCTCCCTTTCTCCATTTCTTCCTGTCTCCTCTTTCCCCCTTCTCCCATTTTTGGAGAATATTATGCTCACTGCTATTGCCACAAAGAGGTTTTTTGGTGTAAGGAAGTCTCCCTGATCTCCCTTTCTCTGTCACTCAGCCCCACAATCACAAAGTCCTTGCTAATGCTGATGTTTTCACTAAAGGTGGTTTCCAACCCGATTCCTGCCTCTGAGCCATGACATGACAGATCATGAGAGAAACCCTCAGGAGTGTTCTGCAGCACTGAGCATCGTGACCCCAAATTTGTGAGTCAGGTAATCAGGGAAGGTGTCCCAGTCTGTCTGGGGGTTTGAGGTGTATCCCACCCTGCAGTGTGGCACTGTGCAGTCAGACTGTGTGCACCCAGAAATGCCCTGCCACTGAGCAAAACGCCATTCTCCAGGGAATAACAGGAGTGTCCCCTCCTCTGTGTGTCATCCTGCACCACAGGGACAGCGTGTCGGCTGGAGCAGATCCTGGAGGAGATCCTGACGAGTTTGCAGTCAGAGCCAGGGGCAGAGGGCTGGGGGCTGAGCCTCTGCCCTGCTCTCAGAGCTCCCCCAGCACCTCTGAGTGCAATCCCTGCCTGCTCTCGGCAGCAGCACAGGGCCCAGGTGCTGGGTTATTTTTAGGTGTATTCTGGACTCCGCTGCAGGCTGTGAACTGGCGTCAGCAGAAGGATTGAAAAGCAATGAAGTGCTGCTCTTCACTTAGAGAGGTCATTTTCCTGCACATAGCCTCCCTCCCAAGGATCCTGGGCTGCCAGGTCCTGGCTGCTCGGTACGTGCGGTGCCTCAGCGGGGCTGGGGGGGAAGGGGGAGCATCCAGAGATCCCCAAAGCATCACTCACTACTCACTGACACCCCCACAATGCTCTGATGGGTGGCCACAGGAAAAGGGGGATCACCACAGCCACTTTCCATGCTTTCCTCCCTAAGTATTTCTCCCTACAAACCTGTTCCTCACCTCCAACGCTCAGCCCTGCACAGGGGTGGGGTGCAAGAAAAGGGATGCAGAGCTGTGAGCAAGGGATGTGGGGTGTCCCTTCCAGCACCTCCCAGCAGCTCAGTCCCACTGTCTGAATCCCACCCTGACCCCACAGGTTCAAGAGCTCCAAGAACAGCCAGGTCTGAGACAGCTGGGGGGAGGCAAGAGGGACGTGCTGCAAGAGAGCTCAGAGCCAGCTCTGAGTCTCCCCCCTCAAATGTCCAAGGCTTGACCATCTGCCCCTGGATTTGAGAGGTCAGGAAAGCAAAGTTAGCCTGCCAGGATGGCTCACACGTGGTTTTGGGAGCTGTGGAGGGGATGTGGCTCTTTTCAGACTTTATTTCCCAGCAGAGGCAGCTGTAGGTGTGAGCAGAGCCTGTGACAGCAGGCTGCTCACAGCAAGGACGTGCCCCTGGTCCTGCAGAGCAGCTCAGCTGTGCCAGAGCCAGCCTGGCAGGGCTGGAGAGGGGACACTGGGCATCTGTGACTGCCACAGCCACACAGGGAACCAGGCTGAGTCCTCACACCCTGCTCCTCACTCCCACCTTTCCCCTCTCACCTTCTGTGCAGAAAAAAGTCTTCTAATTCTGATCTCAGGTGTGATTATCAAGTTCCAAAAAACTTTTTGGCACTGGCTTTATTCCTAATATATTCTGCAAGAGCTGCATCAGCACTAGTAGGATTTTTAGTCTAATTACCAGAGGTGAGTCTAGACACATTTCATGTCTCCAGGAGAGTGTTAATAAAAGCTCTGAGTGATGAGAAACAACACAAAATGCTGCTGCCAGCTCTAAGGAATAGGAGGAAGAGACAAACCTGTGCATAACCTCAAAAAGTTTTTCTTCCAGGACAGTGTTGGGAAGGAGCATTTTCATTGGAGGTCGGTGCTATTCTCCTTAGTGCAGGTAGGGAAACTGAGGCACAGAGCTGCCAAAGCTGGCTCAGCCTCCCCTCAGCAGAGCTGGGATATAGATCCTTGTCTGAGGTGCATCTCACAGAGAAACTGCATGAATGAATGGCCCTCAGCTCCTCCTTTCAGTCATTTTCTGTTTGCTTGGCACAGAGAGAGCTTTTCCCACATCTGCTGTGTGAGGGAGCCACAGCCGCTGGTTTTGGGTGAAGATCCCCAGGATCTCGGCAGATCTGTGACATCCAGGGGGAATTGTCAGCAACTCAGAGGGACACAGCCTTGTTCTCATGGGGCTGGTCTGCTCCCTGGGCACAAACACATTCCCATCTCTTTTTCCAGGGGTTAATTTCACAGAATTAACTACAGAATTAACGAGGTTAGTAAAGACCTTTGAGATCATGGAGTCCAACTTAATTTTTTTCCCACTGCTCCCTAGGAACTGATCACTGTAGGGCAGGGCAGGTTCAGAGGAGTAGTTCAGGTGAAAATCAGGGACATTTCTGTGGATGGGATGTCTCTGGATAGTGGAGGCAGTGCTGCAGCAGTGTAAGTGAAGAATAGATATTAGAAATTAAAGTCAGCAGACCAAAATGGATTTCAGCTGGTTCTTCAAAGGGTCTTGGTTCAAGTTTTCCATTTCTCACCTTGAATTTTCATATGTAATCCTTGTGTATGGATAGAGATTTCTCCACTGCTTTTTTCTTTTGAAACAGAGCAAGGCTTGGATTCCAGCTAGACTTGTGTTCTTATTTCATATGAAATTCTAGTGCTTAGGTTTTGACTTTCTAATAAACTTTTCTTGCAGAATCACTAATTTGCAATCAGCATTTTCTCTGCCTACATTTGTTTTTTTTTTTCTAATCAACTTTGCTTGTAATCTTTCTCAACTTTTGAAAATTATTGCTGTTGAAACAGCAAATATTGCTTAGTGAAAATCCTCTGTTTGCCCACACTGAGCATTTCTCATCTTCTTGCTGGATCCTGTCACATTCACCTCTTCTCCTCTACCTCCAGTCCTAATAACATTATTTTAAAATTTACATCTCTATCATTCTTGGTATTATTTTTAACAACCAAGTGGATCAACTTCCATGATGGTGACAACTTTTATGTTTCATTTCGCCTCTGAGGCCAATTTACTTTCAATGCTTTCCAAACAAATCAGGGGTTGTTTGAAAACTTGCTCCAGTGAAGTCATTTTGTAAAGAGTTTCAAAACTTTGGCTTATCTTCAGGAATCAGGTACTCTTTGAAATAAAATTACAAGAGCTCTATTAGAAATAGAAATTCTGACTCTTGTCCAAAACTAATTCTACCTGTGCACGGAAAAAAGAAGAAAAAAATGAGTGGGATTATTAAAAAAAAATTACTTATGAAGGTCAATGCAAAACTGAAAAGGAAAAACAAAGTTGTAAGAAATTCTGTAAATATTTTAAGCCAAATAGCAACAACAGAAGTAAAATCTTATCTATTGAACAGAATCCAAAAAAAAGGGTTAATCAGGGAGTGTGGGAACAAACTTGTGAACAAAATGTTCGGAGTATATATAAAATTTTAGAAAGGAATGTGGAAAAAACAATATAAGGACCAGCTAATGGCTGTGGGAAAGCTCACAGTGATGCCAGAAACTGTGGAGCAAATGGAAATGCAACCCCCAGGCCCTGGAGGGGGAAGGACACAAAGTAAATGCCTGTAATCCCTTGAGTTCAACAAGAAAGGCAACAGCTTACTGGAGATAAAACTGCATTTTGGAGGGGGGGAATCTATGTCAAACATAGAACAAGGTGGAGGAGAGACCATCTAAACACAGCCTCAACTACTCCTAGAAAGGGCAGAGAAATCCTGGAGTGAAAAACCAAAATCACTCAATGCTAAAGCTGCAAACTCGCAGCAATAATCAGAGAGTGTTCACAAATAGCCCTGGGGTGAAAACGAATGGGATCTTCAAGGTTACAATCAAACCAGGCCTTTGGGGAAGGTCCAAACCTTTAGGAAGGCAAAGATGGAGCTGAAAGCTTGGGCAAAGATGGTGAAAATGTTTTGGCCCACCAGAAACATTTTGGGCAGATGTGGGAAACAAAAGTGAGAGAATTTATTTGAGGAATGATGGAATTTGATGGTTAAAATGGGGTAGGGTCAGAATCCCCTTCAGTCCCCCACAGCCAGGCAGTTTTCTGCAGCCATATCAGAGTAAAGGAGAGGTCATGGATTTGGGAATTCTGGAATCTGAAACAATCCCAGAAACAGAAACTGCTCTCTGCATGAATGCTGTGATGGGGAAAGGAGCTGTCCTCATCCCCTGAGCTGAGCCTGAACAGTTCAGACAAACACAAAGAGTGGTTCAGACAAACAGAAAGGCTCAAAGAGCGGCAGAAGTGCCACTGGTGGAAGTTCTGTGGTGGAGGGAAGGCTCTGTGTCCAGCAGGACAGTGGTTTTCCTGGGTCTCTGCTCAGAAAAGGGCACACTGCCATTTCTCAGCTGTCACTGTAGGACAGGGAGGGCAGTGAGTGCCCTGAGCTTCTGCAAAATCCCTGGGTTAGAGAGAAATGGGTCCCTCAGGTGGGACCTGCAGCAGTCAGGAGGGGAACACTCCACTCCTGCTCATGCTAGACAAGAGCACAAGCTCCTGGGACACTCCAGATTTGGGCTCAGCAGCTCCTTCAAAACACCTGGAATTAGCCAAGCAGGGATGCCAGGCTGAATAACTTCAGAGGAATTAAGTGATCCATGGTTTGCCAATGGGGAGTCAGTAATGGGAATATTATTTGCCCCAGGTGGCAAAGTGAGTTAATAGCAAAGGCAAAAGAAGGCAGTCCTGGGTCTTGCCCTTACCCAGGATGGAACTTTTCTGCCTTAAACATCTTAATTGTCCTGGAGGATCTTGATTTCCAGCCTCACGTCCCAGCTAGAGCTAATTTAGGAGGTGGCTGGAGAAGATTGGTTTAAGAGAAGTTTTTAAACAAGCTCTCTGGTCCCCTATGGAGGGATCTGGGTGGGAGGAGGCTTTTTCCTCCTGCTGCTTTTCTCTGATCTTTACCAGGAACACTGGGGCTTTCCAGGTTGAAAACACAGCAGGTGGATAACGTATGGAAAGTTTTAGAAGTATGAAGTGCTAGTTCAGGTATTGTTGCTAGGATGTCGGGGAGGCTTTAAAATGAAACACAGTGAAATAAGGAGGTGGGATATGGTAACTTCTTTGTGCTCCCTTTTCCTATCCTGAGGCTTCCCACTAAGTGATGACTTTGTGTAATTAAAATGAACAAAGTAAGTGGCAGCAATCCATCTTCACAATCACAGCATTTTCTCCTTCCCTTTGTTGAAGTGCTTTGTTCATCTCAAATTGGTTTAAAAAAAAAGTAAAAAAATAAATAATAAAAAATACAGAAATAGAAGTTGAATGGGTGCCTGCAGGGGCTGTATTTTTAGCAGCTCATCAGTTTGCAGAGAAGCTCAGAGGTTGCAGATTCTAATTGCCAACCTGGAATGTGGAAAGCAGGACAACTGAAAGAGTGTTTGTGTTGTGGAGAGTGGTGATTTCAAAGCAGGGAAGGAAGAGATAATTGGCACCTTTTTTACATACAAAATGTGGAGGGACACCGTGTGGTGAGGCCATCTGGCCAGAGTTTGGGGCATGAGAGCCTGGTGAAAGGCTCTTGTGGAATCCAACTGCAGGAGGGATTTTGCCTTTTCCCTGGCTGGAGCTGTGAGTGTTTATGCGGCCACTCTGGGGAGGCTGGATTGGGATATCTGCAGATGGAGCGTGTCAGATCCAACTGAGAGGCTGGCTGGGAGTAGGAAGTGAGCAAGTAGAAAATGACAGAACAGATCTCTAACAAGAAGGTAGAACAGAGGGTGATCCCTGAGCGCAGATCCTGGAGCCAGGGCTCTAAAGAAGGTGAAGTGTGAGCTGCTATAGCCTTAAAGCAGTAACTAGATTGAGGTCAGCCCTGGATCTATGCCCAGCAATGCCTGTCTGGAGAAGATTGCTGTGAGAGGAGCTGCTGGACTTTCTCTCTTGGTGCCCTTTCCCAGCAGAACCCTGTGGGATCCCAGAGGCTTGCCCAGCACAAAGGAGGAGGTGCCCGGTCTATCCTTGCTGACACAGACCTGGTTGCTGTCCTCCCCCGTTCTGCTGCACACCCCCAAAATTGGCTGCCATGATTTGCAGCTCTGGGTCCTGAAATGGATGTCCTGGAAGTGCTGAGTGTACTGACAGCTCAGCTGATGGCTGTGGGATGCAGGAGCTCATGGCTTGGAGTACGGGAGAAGGCTGCCTTGTGTTTGTGTGGTGGAGGAGCTTGGCAGGTTTTTGGCTTGCTTTCCTGATAGAC
Organism: Poecile atricapillus; assembly: GCF_030490865.1. Classification (NCBI taxonomy): domain Eukaryota; kingdom Metazoa; phylum Chordata; class Aves; order Passeriformes; family Paridae; genus Poecile; species Poecile atricapillus. The sequence goes on along the minus strand of NC_081268.1, from coordinate 7,667,164 downwards.
TATTTTCATCTCCCCTGTCCTACTTCCTTCCACACAGGCCTCATTTCCCCCCAGGGACTATAACTAAACTCTTGTCTGCAATTCCAATTGGTTCATCAGCTCTTTGGAGCATTTCCAGGCACACAGCAGAAGAGGATCACATGGGTAGCCCATCTGATGCCATCTACGTAAAAAAATGAGCTATGTACAGACTGGACTGTGCTAAACAGGACTTGCTATGGCTGCAGATTTGCTGTCAGGACTTTGCCACCTACTTTGTCACAGGCAGATGAATAACATTAAAAAAATACACCTTCCTCTGCATGGAAGACCCAATCCTAACACAAACAAGGCCAGAAATGTCTGACTGGGAGGGCATAATGGGTAAATGCTAATTTGCTGAGGTAAAGGGTTAGGGGCAGAGAAGTAGGACAGATAAATCAAAAAACATGGGTAAAACCATATGTAAGCAGTGCTGCCAGAACAGGACTTGAGGGGGAAATGGAGACAAGCACGGCCATGGCTGATTGCAGATCACATCTGATGTGCAGAAATGCTGAGTGGAGCTGGTAAGGTCATCCTTCCATATGTATGAGCTTGCTCATCTCCTTGCTGGGCACCCCAAACTGGAGGCTCCAGATCTCCCTTTCCCTGCAGTGCACAAGGAGGGCCTCGAGGCAGCTTGTGGAGCTCAGCAGCGTGCAGGACACACTCCATCCCTGTCAGGGGACAATGCAGCCCCTCCAGCCCATGCTCAGCACCCTTTTCCCCCCAGCAAAGCCGTGCTCCACAGCCCTGACGTGGCCTATGGGATGCTCCTGACGTGGATTACTCACGCTGCTGTGGCTCGGCTGCCTGCAGGGCTGTCACTTTGCTCTTCTTCAAGGAAGAGCCAGTGGGCTGAGGAGGCTCCAGTTCCATCTGCCAGCAGAACCCGTAGCAGAGAAAGAGCAGCAGCAAAGGGGGGAGGTGCTGGAAGGGGGGAGCAGTGGATTCCCTCGATAATTAGGATGGCTGCATCATCACTTATGCAAATAGGGGGAAGACGGAGATTTTTGCAGCAGGCTCACTGGAGGAGAGAACAGAGAGATGGAGCTGTTCTCCATGAAAGAAAATACCTGGCCTGAACAAAGGATGTATGGTCACTTACAGACTGTTCCCCTATCCAGAAAAGGGAAAATCAGGAGCCAAGCAATCCCTTGTTGGAGTTTGGCTGCTGTCCTGTGTTGCACACTCGTGCAAACTGATGCTTTAGAAGAAAGCTCTCTGCTTTAGGAGAGCAGGAAACTCTCCCAGCTCTGTTTTATTGTCAGTTGAGCAGCCTAATCAAAAAACATTGTCTTGTTTGCAGGCTTGACAGGTTTTAATGCAGGACAAAGCTAAACAAACAAGTGGAAGAGGAAGGCTCGGCAAAATCAGTGCTGCCAACTAACTAACAGGGGATCTCGTCAGCACTCATACATCTCCAGCAATTTCTCAATCTCAGTGGAGTCCTGCCTGCTGAATGAGGAATATCTCCTCATCCCAGACCAATTAAGCCATACCAAGTCACTTTTTTTTATTCCCCCTCCAACACAGATAGGCAGATACATTAATAATCTCTCAGCCCTTCTCCTTTTGCTGCTGGCAAAGAAGGATCAGCCATCCTCTCAGTGTTCCCAAAAGTTGAGTGTAAATGGACTGATATGAGGGCAGGAGAACCCTGAGTAATGCTGCACCCATAGCTAAGCTTGATGTGCCACCAAATGGCACAGCTGAACCAGGAATCCTGGCACTGGAGCAGCCTGAGCTACTCTCCTCAGGCACAATTTGTGCAATTTATGGTTCCTGTGCTCCAGGCAGGGCTGATTCAGGTGCACTTGGGCAGTGTCAGCCAGTGGCTGATGTAGGCTTATTCTAGTCTTGGGCAAATTCATTGGAAAATGCATCTGAGCAGGAAAAGAGTTCCTCTGGCAGCACTCCTGGAGACACCAAAAGTTAATATTTCTCCTTTAGTGTGGTGTAACAAAGACACTTTAAGGCTGGATGGATTCTGCTCACACCAGAGGCTTTTCCTACAAATGAGGAATTCATGGGAGGGCCATGGCTGTAGCAAATGAGTGTTTGTGGGTTGCTCCCTGCCTCCTGCCCTCCATCCCAGCAACAGGAGAATCCTACAAGAGCACTCTGCTTCCTGATGAGAGAACCTTTTTGGGGAAGGCAGAGCTGAGGGTTGAATTGACTTCCACGACTTGGGAAGGGCCGTTACCTGAAAACACCGTGGAAAAGGTGCCTTTATGTAAACATTAAAAAGTGAAGTCTGTGGAGTCCAGGGCAATCTGTCTTTTAAATCTGCCTTTTATAGCATGATTATGTGAGACAGCCTCGTAAAAAGCTCTCTGTAGGTGCCATTACTCCGCGTTGTGGCTTCGGCGGGCGAGCTGGAGAAGCTGAGAGTTTGTGCAACAGCACACGTTGGAGTGAGTTATGGGGTGTCAGGGGCCCCGTGTTAACGATCCCACAACCCATTCAGCTCCTTTTAGGTTAATCAACTCAGCATTTGTGTCAGGTGTAATGTCTAATTAAAATGATGGAAGAGGTGTGGATGCCTCCTGGCAGAGGAGGGAAATGGCACAAAGAGGCAGCGTCAGTGCCATATTGGTTTGGAAAAATCAATAAGAGGAGCTCGTTTTATCCCAGTGTATCTCTGTGTTTGCCATTCAGTGGCTCGTTTGGAAGAGAGCCAACTGGCTGCCCTGGAAGTGTTTGGAAACACTTGGAGACAGCGCTGGTGGGAAAAGGAGAGGGAAGTGGCAGAGGTCAGGGATGGGAGACTGGGCCGGTGTCCTCACATCTGACAGGAGGAGAGGGAACAGCCTCAAGCTGTGCCAGGGGAGGCTCAGGTTGGACATCAGGAGGAATTTCATCACTGATAGGGTGGTCAGGCGTTGGGACAGACTCCCCAGGGAGGTGATGGGATCACCATCCCTGGAGGTGACCAGGGAAGGCCTGGATGTGGCACTCAGTGCTGGGGGCTGGGAGACAACGGTGGCACTCAGTGATCTTGGAGACTTTTTCCAACCTGGATGATTGTCCAAGGGCAGCCTGGACCATGGGAGACACCATGGAGATGGAGAAAGAAAGGATGGGCAAGCAAAAAGGGACAGGAAAGGACTAGGCATTCAAGGGGTAGAAAACCAAGAATGTCTGGGTTGGAAAAAGCAGGTCTTCTGAAGGAGACACGTGGAACACCAACTGGATGGAATGGGAGGAAGAAAAAAAGAAAATAATCTTGGGCATTTCTGCATTCCCACAAATTCCAGCTACGTTATTTACTATTAAACTGTCGCTTAAACTTCCTATCTATAAGAAGCTAAAAAATGGATAAGCTAAGAAGTCTGAAAGCAATTTTCACTCTGTCAATACTTCTGTTGAGGAAAGGCAACTTTCAGACAAATTGAAACACTGATAGAGGTTTGTGAGCATTTTTTTTCCCCTCCTATATTTTCAGTTGTTTGAAAACTTGGGGGTCAGAGAGAATGACATAGATGCTCTCTGAAGATTTCCTCTCTTAAGGACTAACTCTATAAGGCACTGCAAAAAAGAGTTAAAATTTCCCCATATTTTTTAATGTGCTGTAGCCATTTTTCAGGATGTAACAAGTGTTCCATTGCTGGTTGTGCAGCCAGCTGGACAGACATCCATCCAAAGAGCTGTACAAAATGCGTGAAAGCTGCGGCTAAATCAATAACTTTCCATCCATGCAGTTACACTTCTCTGCAAATATAAACATTTGCTCATTATCACCACACACAGTTTCATCTCCTCTGAATTTTTAATGAAAAGGAATGATAATTTATTCACTAGCTTTTTTTTTTTTTTTTTTTTTGAGAAAAATGGTATCTTTGCTTAATGATTTTATTCCTTCTGGTTTTGTTAGACATTTCCTGCTTTCTCTCAGTCTGTGTTGGTTTTCAGGCTCACTGAAAATACCTGCAGTGAAATATTCACCTGTTAAAGCACCTGATAATCAATCCCAGAGAAGTAAAGAAAGACAAACTCTTCCAGGGGGCAATTTAGGCCCTGGAGGGGATGAACTTCCCTCTGGACAGGCTCATTTCCTCATCTTCAATGGATCAGCTACAACACTGCACTTTCAGCTTTGTTGTTTGACAGAGCTGGGATCAGCACAGGCCTGGAGGACATCTGAGAAGCAGCACTCAGCTGATTTGTAGCACAGTTCTCACCTCGCTTTTCAGTGTCCCACATTCAGATTTCACCTTTCCTCCTCCTTTCCCCTACCCCAAGAACAAGGCCTGTGATGTTGCTGAGATGACACGTATTTACGTGCTCTGGAATCTCAGATTGGGCAGGAAACGTTCTGGGATTACCCTGATTTAGGACTTTTAAGTACACGGTGCAATGACAGCATCTCAACCTGAAAGCTCTTTAAGGAGAAATTAATTTATGCCTGACAGTGATTAAAGGAGAGAGGAGATGGAAATTAGCAAATCCATCTCTATTGCTGAGATCCCATTATGATTATAAGGAGAGGGGAAAATCAGCGTTATGGGTGTCAGCTGCAATCTGGTGCATTCATTTAGCAGCCCATCCTACCTGGGAATTGTCCTTGAATGGATGGATATACCTGTCACACTGGCTTGGCCTGAGATGAATCAATTGTCTCCATGGTGGAACAGAGATGGAAACCACTTGGCAGGATAATAACTCCCATTTGGGGTTTAATGCAAGGACCTAAAGCAAGGCCCATCAAATAAAACCTGCTGGGGAAGCTTGTGGGTCCTGCAGACCTCGTGTAGAAAGATGTCAGAAATGACATGGCCACAGAAATGGAGCTGCTTTATTGTGGCCAGGCAGGATGGCCATTTCATCTGGAAACTGAAATATAATCCAAACATTAAATAAAACTGCCCTTCCTTTGACAGGCAGAGTAACACGTTTCTCTCATACTCCAAGATGGATTACAGCAGTTGGGATGCAAGCTGGCAAGCAGCCAGTGAATTTGCCTACAAATAAAAAATTGGATAAAATTTCTAATGCTTAAAGTTTTCAACCCAGTTTGGAATGTGAATGTTTCATCAAAGAAATATCTAGAACACCGGAGAAGAAAAAAATACTATTGCTCTCAATGATATGAAAATTGTCTTATTTCAATGTTTACACAAAAGTGATCTTAGTTCTTTTTCCCAAGGCTGGTGATAGCCAGAAACATTTTGTTTGGAAATGGTTTGAAATTGCTTTGAAAGTGTCATGATTCTTCTCTGTTGTTTTTAAAAACAAGAAATTATTTTAATTTCTTTTTTTTTGGTGGGAATCAAACTGAATTTTGAACACTAAAGCAATATTGCAAAGCTTTAGGCAAAGAGAGAATGGGATAGCCAAAAGAAGTAAATCTTTTATTTAGTATGAGGTTTGTCTGGTATTGTGTTGAATGGGAGGGTGGCTCATTCCTGCCACTATTGATCCATCCCACACCTACTGATTTCACAGCCCTTTTCCTTGCAAAATTTACTTGAGCTATGAAAACATCAGGAAGTGAAAGGAGAAACTTTTTGGGAAGGGCCACAGGACCCCTTGTTCAGCATCTGCTTGCACTGGTTTGAGGTCCCTGTTCCTGTGGTTTGTTTGTGCTTTGTGGACTCTGATTCCCAGCTGGGAACTGGAATCTTGTTAGAAAGAACTGGTTAATAAAGTAACAAAAGTCTCTGACCTCTTCAGCAGTTTCATACACCTGTGAATATTTCTCCCAGCTCCAGAAGGAACAAAGAATCAATACAATGTGCTGCAATATACTTCAGTGGATATAATATACCCAATATTCAAAGGACAATCCCTCACTTAGGTGTCAAAATGCCTGGTTAAAGCATTTTCTTCCATCCCTTCTTAAGATCCACATTTTGGAAAGGTGCCTCAGCATATCTCCAGCAATGATTTATCCTCCTGCTCTATTCAAGGAAATAAAGTGACTTCAGCCTCCTTGTTTAACAAAATAAAATAAAATCAGACACAAATCCAACCTGGCAGGATGAAAAAAAATATGTACATATAAAGAGAGAAGTTCTGCTTTAGAAGAAGAATATGAAATTACATTGTAAATTAAATTACAGGAAGGGAGAATAATATGAACTGAAAAAAAGATTAGATCCAAGGCTGAGTTTCAATCATTGGCTTTCCTGGATTTTACTGGGCCCATGAGTCTGGCTCAGCTGCCCTCAGACAGACACAAGGGTCTGGTTAATTCATCTCTTCCTTCTTCTGTAATAAATACAGCCCACAAAGAGGAGCAGAGAAACCAGGAGGAAGAGGAGAAACCTGCTTCCAACTGGAGCCTGGGCAATTACAGCATCACTGGGAGGGATGAAGGGCTGGCCTGGACACACCCTCAGGAGGTGCCCGGTGGGGAAGGGGATGCTGGAGAACTCCAGGCTGGGTGGGAGGAAAGGGAGAAAGAGAGCCTTAACTAGCTAGACAAGGTAATTAATATGGAATTGAGAGGGAAGGGGCTGAGCAAATGAGCAGCCTGTGGAGGAAGATGAAGCAGCTGCAGTTACAGAGGAGGGGGCAGGTGAACAGGCAGGTACTGAACCTTATAGAGGGAAGGGCCAGGGTGAGGCTCCTGCAGCGTTTTGCTCCATGCTCTGCTGTGTGAGGACAAGGGACACCTGGCAGTGAGTGAGGGATTGTCCTTGGAATATTGAGTATATTATATCCACTGAAGTATATTACAGAACATTGTATTAATTCTTTTTTTCCTTCTGGAGCTGGGAGAAATATTTACAGGTGTATGAAATGAAGGCAAAATTTTTATATTTTATTTCTCTTAAACGCATCTTTGATTCAGTTGTACTTAAATTTTCCTTAAAAGGGAAATGAATGCTTGATTGGGATCTTGAATAGAAATATCTGCTTTTCAAGGGAGCTGAGCACCTCAGCAGAGATCTGCAGAGCTTTGAGCACCTACTCTGTTCTAGAAAGCAGCCAAACTCCTTCCTAGGGGAGCTGCCTGAAGAAAAAAGGGAGAAATAAATATAGAGTATTTGGATGAATTCATTGGGATGTGTTCATCTCCCAGAAAGAGATGGGAGGGACAGGCCACCTTCTAGAACTGGTTTCAGGTCCTCCCCAGGGTTTATTTGAAGATACAAAAAGGCCACTGTGCTGGTCTGAGTCATTGTAAAGATGATGTAATGATGGCTCTGTTTAGGTTTTCTTCCAGTAAGGAAGAAAATTGACTTTATTTTTTCAATTTTTGCTGTGCTGGAGAGCACAGAGTCCAGAGAGCAGGAACATCTTAGCTGCTCCATCTAGGATTCACCTGGGTGTTCAGCCATGGGACAGGGAGAGTCAGGCCCGGTGGATCCCTCTGGAAAGAAATCCTGGTTCCCTTCCATCCCTCCAGCAGAGCAGACGGGGGAATCCTCTCCACAGCCTCCATCAGAAGAACAGTTTTACCTCAGCTATTCTTGAGCCCTGTTCTTGTTTTGGTGCTGGATGAAGGCTGCTCTCTGCCCAGAAACGAAGCCACCGCTGCCCTGCAGGTCCCTCAGTGCTCCTGGTGGGGCTGGGCAGCAGCACAGAGGCTTTGAGGGGATGCTGAGGGATGGGAAGAAGAGAGAAGACAACTTTTCCCCCAGGGAGGTGTCAGGCAAAGGGGCTGGCATTGCAGCTACATCCAGACGAATAAAACGAAGGAAATAAATAAAGGAGGCACAGCGCGTCCTACAAACAAGAACATGTGTCTGCATTTATTAACATTTCCAGCGCGGATTTAATTCCCAGCAAAGTGTTCCTGCCTACACGAAGCCTGGGCGTGTTGCAGGAAACCTCTCGTTAAGTTCCATACAAGCCATCTTCTTAGCGCGTCCTCCAGGGGAATCTTCAAACGGATTCTGTAATTTCACTGATAAATGGCTCTTTTGCAAAACACTATTTACATTCCAGCATCAGAAAGGCTGGCGACTCTTCCTCCCTCCACTCCTCTCCATCGTCTCCTCCCAGCGCCTTTAGGGATGGAGCTCCCGCCCACCCCAGGGAGGCAATAAAGCATCTGCAGGTCCTGTAAGGAGGGAGAAGCTGGATTTTCCCGATTTTTCCAGGCAGAAATGCAGCTGGAGGAGAACAGCAGCAGTGCCTTAAATGAGATCTCCCTGGATTCTCGTGGAAATAGGGAGACATAGCCAGATTTGTCTCAAGGACTGGTATTAGGATTCTGAGACTGTGTGTGGGGTTTTTTTTAGCTTGGCATTGCCACAGGTTTTCTGGGTGGCCTCAGGCAAGCCACTTAATCTCTTTGGGGTCCTGTTTTCATAGGCGCTCACAGGATGAAGACGGAGACTTTATTTCATTTGTTTGTCCTGCCTATTCTGATTACAGCTCCCTGGGGGCAAGGATTGTCTCTCATTAAACAAAGCTGCCTGTACGTGGGGATCCCAGCTTTGGTCTGGCCTCTGGGCATACAGAACAACAAAACAGCATCTGACAACCAGTCTAGACAGGAAAATAATTTGCCAGAGAAATGCAGTTTGGTCAGTGCTTCCCTTTTTCTTTAGTGCTTAACTGGGCCTTTTTTGCTTTTATTGGTCACGTATCTGCTGACCTGCATTTAGGAGAGACAGAGTTTGGGGTGATTCCTATCTTTATCCACTTGCCTGGAAAAAGGAATTAAAAATCAGCTCATGGCAACCCTTCATGTTCTCTCCCTTCCCACCACTGGGTGTTTGTGCAAGGCTGTCAGGGAGCAGCCAGGGCCCCTGGAAGTGTTGGACAGGTTGTGACTGAGCTCTCAACAAGAAAAAAACCCCAACAGTGAACGCAGTAGGCAGTGAACACAGTGGAAATGTAGACTTCTGCATATTTCTTTTCATGACAGACCTCTGGGTTTCTTTGCCAACGCTGTCTTTTTTGTTCCTGTGGTGTCCTGTGGTCAGCACAGCACCAATATATCTGATTTACAGTGGGATTAACTGCGCAGTCAGAGCACGTCTGGAGGTCCCAGCTGCTGCTGGTTTGGAGCTCTGGCTGTACTCCTGCATCACCTCCCTCCTGGCTGCTTCTGGGGACAGAAATCACTCCTGGAATTCACAATAACCAACACCTTCCCACTGCTATAAATACATATTATAACATGAGCTATTCCCAAAACATTGAAATAGACATAATGTTAAAGAAGCTTTGCTATAGTTTTTATTTCTATTAACTAAACTTAGGCATAGGAGTGAAATAGCTGGCACAGATCTGCTCGTGAAGTGTCTGCTTGGTTGGGATAACATCCAATGACACATGATGAAAACCTCTGCTGCTGCATCCATCTGAAGAAAGGATGGACCAAAACCCAAGCAATAAGAACAGACTAAAACCACAGCCACAGCATTCACTAAAAAGGCAGAGTCGAGGAGGAGCCGTGCTAAAACAGTTCTTAGAACATGTAAACTAGGGTGGAGGAACGTTTAAATATGCATAATTGTTTATGAATATGCAAGAGGCTGATGCAATAGAAAAGGTGTATAAAGGGTGTCTCTGAACTAGCAGGTGTTGGCTGGATGCCACACACCCGGCTGTTAAACTTTGCTTTATTCTCTTTGTCTCCTATTGTCTTTATTAAACTTTAAAATTTCACCAGGAGAGTGAACCTCATTTTTCACACCACCAAGCCTTCTAGCTCAAGTTTCAATTCTGCATCTACAGCCCTCTGAACTGAGTTCAGGTAAATTTCTGAAAGGAGGGGGAATCAATGCAGCAGAAGAAGGTTGGCTGCTTGCTCTTTTTCCAGAAACAATACCAGATCTCCAGAGAGCACACATCAGGCTCTGCAGGTTTCAGCACTGACTTCTACCTGTTCATCCCATCCACGAGTATCTCAACTGCTGCATCTCAGTAAATCCTCACCTTCAGGTTGTTACTGGTTTTAAACCCTGTGGGTGAGGACAATGCATCTTCCCCACAGCAAAGGAAAATTGCAGACGTAGAATCCTCTGGACTCTTGAAGATGGCACCACACACTTAGCAGAAATTCAGTTTATTTTTAAATTGCTTCCCAAGTAAAAAAAGTTTCCTTTCCTCTGTCAGCCCTTCCCAAACAATTTTTTCATAAATTACAGATTCAAGCACATTTTATGCAGTAGGAAGGAGTCATGAAACTCCAACTCAACTGGTGAAGCTGGCAGAGAAAAGAGTCTGAAGCTGATGCTGCTCTTGACCTGTGTAGGGGCTCATCCCAGCTCTGTCTGCTGCCATTTATTTCATGAACTTATTGCCATTTATTTCATGAATTTATTGCCTCCTGGCCCAGCACTGCTTCAAAGCCAAGAGGAATTGGGGTTTTTCTGAGTTACTGGTGGGGAATCCAGGTTACCAGGCTACAGGACAAAAAGCAAACTTGGCTTTCTTCTTGCTGCCTCTGGAAAAACTTATTTATTTGATGGATCACAAGAGCATTTAAAACCCTCACCAGGATTTATGCTGAGATACAGAAGCTCCTGCCTTTTTCCCAAGTGCTCAGTACCCAAATGAGAGCTCAGTGTGTGGGTTAAATGTTTCTCACGAGAAGATCCCATTACACCAGGGCACCACGCTGTGTGCTGTTTCAAGTTTCCAGCAGAAGGGTATCCAATGGTCTTTGTGAAGCCAGCAAATCATACCTGACTGCAGAGAAACAAGTTCAAAAAGAGAATTCAACCCTTTTCTTCCAACACAAGAGCATTCAGCCCAGTTGTGTCTTGCGAAATATGATGGAAATGTTCAGCTTTAGTTCCAGGGCAAGGAAACACCAGGTGTTTGGCACCCTGAAAGAAGCTGTGAAATTGAATTTGTGTTCTCTAAACTACTTTGCTCAACAGACTGGAGGGGAGGAAAGCAAGCAGGATCCTGGGCTGGCACTGGGGAGAGATTTGAGCTGGCAGGGGAAGGATGGGGCTGTGCAACTTCACAGCTGCTGTGCCAGCCCTGCTCCATCAGAGCCTGGCCTGGGCAGGCAAAGAGGAACCTTCTCTTTCCCTTCTCTTTCTCTTCTCTTTTCCTTCTCTTTCTCTTCTCTTTCCCTTCTCTTTCTGTTTTCTTTCCCTTCTCTTTCCCTTTTCCTTCTCTTTCCCTTCTCTTTCCCTTATCTTTCTCTTCTCTTTCCCTTCTCTTTCCCTTATCTTTTTCTTCTCTTGTCCTTCTCTTTTCATCCTCTTTCCCTTCTCTTTCCCTTCTCTTTTCCTTCTCCTTTCCTTCTCTTGTCCTTCTCTTTTCCTTCTCTTTCTCTCCTCTTTTCCTTCTCTTTCTCTTCTCTTTCTCTTCTCTTTCTCTCCTCTTTTCCTTCTCTTTCTCTTCTCTTTCCCTTCTCTTTCCCTTCTCTTTCCCTTCTCTTTCCCTTTTCCTTCTCTTTTCCTTCTCTTTCCCTTCTCTTTTCCTCCTCTTTTCCTTCTCTCAGTCTCAGTTTGTTGCTTCCCTGACCAGACTGGAGGGATGTGTTAGCCATGAGTGAACTCAGGACAGATGTGCTGTTTCATTTTCAGGTCAACCACTTGTCTCTGGGGGGAAGAGGAGCGAGGGTCGTCCTGGCAGGAGGCAGAGCCTGATCATTATCTGTTAATGGGGAAGTCAATTAAACGCCTGCCATTGCAGAACGCTTTCTGATGGCTCTAATTAGCCATTAATTGTGTTATCTCGTTCAGTGGTGTGATATGGTGCAAGGCTCCACAGAATGAGGTGGGGCTGGACAGGCTTGGGGAGTCCTTCAAGCAGTGGCTATTCCTCCCAAAATCTGTTTTTCCTCACAAAGCCACCAACCGGCACAAGATCTTTTTGAGACTGGAGGGAGCTGTTCCCTTGCAGCTCTGAGTAAAGCTCTAGAGAAAATTTGGATTCAAATCCACCTCCACAACTTCCCAGCTCACATGGCTCCCAGCACCATGTACTGCCTGTTCTCAATCCCACTCCTGGAAGAGAATTCCTCCCAGATATTGTACAGGAAACCTACACTGCTGTGCTGGCCTGGACTCCTCTGGTTTGCTGAAGTCCCTTTATTAGAGCTAAATCATTAAACTATGAGCAAAACATCGCTGAAATCTACTCACAGTAGAGGTAATAATAGTACTTGTAATAACAGCAGTGACACCACCTTGGTCTCCTGTGGTAACTTAGTGTGGATAATTTCAAAACCTTCAATAAATATTAAGAAATTCTTAAAATGCACCCTGGGACTGGTAGGGATGATTTTCCTCTTGCAGATGGAGAGGTGGAAGGAAGCATTTCCAGGCAGGAGTTGGGATGCAGGAGATGTGGCTTCCTAGAGGGAAATATTATTGGTACCACATTTGCCAAGTCCTCCACACTGGAGTTTTATGATACAAATTTTTATCCCAGTACTGCAAAAGCAAGTGCCTTCCTGAGGAATCTCCCTGGCTGTGGGTTCCTGGTGCTGCACACACACTCAGAGGGAAACAGGGGGAAGAGAGGAGGAAGCAGAGGCAGCCTGGCCATGGCACCTTCCAGTTCCACTTTCACACAGCCCATCTCTTCCCAGACACTGCTGCGCCATTCCCTTCTACTGACCGTGTCAACCCTAACTTTGTATCTGTTAAACCGCAGGTAATTGCTTTTAGATGGGTGTAATTAAGAAGCCATTAGTGTAAAGTTTCATTTCAGTTTATGCTTTGGTCTCCATTTGAGCAGAGAAATATGAAATTAAGGTATTAGCTCCTTTCAGAGAGATGAGTCATGAGCTAATAAGTTTCAAGAGCGGTTTCTCAGCTGTAATGATTTTCCTTTTTTTTTTTTTTTTTTCCCCAAATCTTCTTCTCCCAAATTCTTGCTCCTGGATAATTCCTTTTTAAAAGAATAAAAGGGGGAGTATGACTGAGTCAGTGAGGAACTGCTACTAAATCCATAAAACCACAGCCAGAGACAGCCACGAGCATTTGTGTAGGATCTCCCCAGCGCAGGGTAACAGCAGATGGTGTGAAGGGGACACCCAACAGCAGGGTCCAGCTGTGCTTCTGGCCAGGAAAGAGGACAGCAGAGAGTGGACAGAGTGCCCAGGGAGAGAGCAGGGAAGATGCCTGAACTTCCCAGAGTGGAAGAGAAAGGAGGGATGGGATTTTGCCCAGGTGTGTGGTGTGGGAGGGCCCAGTCGAGCAGAGCCAGGGCAGATGATGTCCCACAGGCACAGAGGCTCCAACCCCAGCACAGGGCTGAGCCAAGGAATATTTTACTCAGAGCTCTATAACCCACAGAATAAGCTGTAAGAGTTGGTATGGATTTATTCAGCACTGAGGTGTGTGGGGTGTAGCTCCTCCAAAAACATGCACACCCTGGAGACTTGCCCCTCTCTTTCAATTCTCTGCAAGCTAGGGTTACACAATGCACCTAAAACACATTCATCTCCTAACCCTGCCTGTCCCTGCTCCGTATTAAAATTAGCTCCACTCCTCTTTGCCTCTTTGGTCACTCTGGTGGTCATCTGGGGGTCTTTGGGGCTGAAATAAACAGTCTTCCTCTCAGCTGAACTTTTCATCTTGTCTCCTTGTGCATGCTCTTTCTCAGTCCTTTGGCCATTTTCCAGACTTTGATACCATTTTTCCTGGCTTAGGGGTCCAAAGAACCCCCTCATCCTGTGGTGCTTTTGTCCTTGCATCCTGTTTGCACACTCTAGCTCTTTATCTTACCTTGCAGCCTCGCTCTCTGCCTGTTCTTGTAAGCACAGTAAATGTTTCATAGGGTTTTGCCAGCCCCTTTTTAGCCAAAGCATTTGTTGATGCTCGATTCTTAATTCTTGATTCCTCTGTCTGGGTATAGTCACCCTGGCAGGAGCCGGGCTGTGCTGCCAGGGGCACACATCTGGCCAGATGTGCTGGCACTGGTGGGGAGCAGCTGAGACACCCCCAGGGGACCCTTCCCTGCCAGCAGGGCCCTGCTCCCGCTGTGTGGTGCTCAGCTCACAGCAGGGCCATTCCCAGAGCTGAATCGGTGACAGCCAGGCGTGTGTGCACAGTTAATCACGGCTTAATTAATCTGCTCAGTCTCCAGCAAAGGGTGCTACATGTGAGGAAGGGAGAAGGGGAAGAGGTGTCCTCAGTCTGAGGCAGTGAAATGCTTGTGATCATCAATAATGCATCTCAGTAATGTTCCTGTATGAATTGGAAATGCCAAGCAATCAAAGGCCATATGTATTTAGCTTAGATCCACATGATGTCCATGTATTTTTAATAGTGGGCTTCTTTGAAGTGTGTTTATGAAGCACAGTGTTCCTCTCTGTGGCTGTGGAGGGAAAAAATCACCCCTGGCTGGCAGGAATGCTCTTCCTCCCCTCCCCAGGCTCTGTGAGGATGAGGACACACCGCTCCTGGCAGGAAGGAGTGGAGGAAGGACCACACTAAACCCCACACTGGCATGTTCCTTCTCTCTGTCCAACGATGGAATAGCTTGTTAGAAGTTGGTGTAAAATCTCTGGTCTAGTGGGAAGCAATGGGTGACTTCTTAATATTTTCTAGAATACTCTTCTCTATATTATTCTAATCCCAGTCTTCTGTTGGTTTGACAATTTCCAGTGCATCTCTAGGACAGGTTTTGTTCACCTGTTTTCTAGCTGGGAAATGAATGGGTAAATGGAAATCATATTATGGGACTGGGGACATCCATCTCCAGGTCAGCATCCTGGGCTGCTGGCTGAGTTTACACACTCTGAAACTGAAAAAGGGAGGGAGAAAAGGAAAGAAAGAACAAATCCCACACCTGCTTAGCAAGGCTTTTAAAATGTTGGGACAGCTGACAGGGGAAGTGGGAGTTTTTAAATCAGTGCTAGAGGTCTGCTTTAAAGCGATGCATTCTCATTCAGCTGGGAAGTTTTGCAGAAGTGCCAGCTTATGTTTTTAAAATGAAGACCCAGATGCCTGAGGTTTCTTTGAGACCTGGAAAGTTTGAAATGAAAATGAAATTCACCTGATTCCAGCAGTTCTGTTTGTTTATTTTTTGCTGCTAATGTGGTGTTAGGCTTCCATTTGTAAACATTGGTGGGGAACTTGCTGGGAACCTTTGCTGAGTTACCAGCCTCACATGATAGTGGGACACTTTAATATCTCTCAGTGTTTCTGAAAGCATTTCTGCCCGAGTCAGACATCAGAATATGCCACTGGTGATCCCCCCACTGATGCTCCCTGTGGCACTGTGTGGTTCCAGCAGAAACACGGGCTTTATCAAGGCCAGAAAAACTCCTGAAAGCTGCAAATCCTTAATTCCAGCAGAGATTTTGGAGAACAAAATAAAAATGACCTTGCCATTGTAAAGCACTGGGAGGGAGTGTGCTCCCTCACCACAGTTAAGTCACTGGGGAGATGCCCCTGTTTTTTTCCAGCTGCCTCAGACTGTGGCCCCTTGTCCTGCTGAGATAATGAAAAGGCACAAATGCCTCAGACACTTCCATGGACGCGCTCCAGAACCCAACAAAAAGTAAAGAAGATGGGAGAGGAGGGTGGGGAAAGGGCAAAGAAGGTGTGTTCATACAAAACTAATTCTCCTTCTCTCCTGAGCTGTGAGCCTGCTGAATTGGCTGTTGGGTTATGTAAGAGGAGTCATTGTGCTGCTGGTGAAAGGGCAGCCTTGTACCGAGAGCTGAGCGCACCACTGGAATTTTAAGCAGCCGGGCTGTGTCCATCCAAAGCCATCCATCCATCCTGCTGCCTTCCAGCTGAGGCTGGGCACATGGGCAAGGTCACTCCATGCACGGATCCCTGTCAGCCTGGCCAAGGCTGCTGTGCTCCTCCTCTGCCTCCCCCTTTCCCTCCTCTCCCTCCCCACCCCAGCCCTTCCCCTGGATCACAAACACCCCGTGCTGCTGGCACTACAGCAAAATTAACAAACAGCCTATAAATTTTACATGAGTTCCTGAGACCAGACAGAAATTAATTTGATGTTGTCTTTTGATAAAGATGTAGCCCCCTTTTCTCTGACTTTAATTTGTTGGCTCCCCCCCCCGCCACCGCCCTTCACAAGCACGGGTTTTTTTTTTTCTCGAAGGTTGCAATTTGGTTCTTGTGATAATAGAAGTGCATAAATAAATAAATAACCCTCTTCAAATAACCTCTGGCTTGTAAATAGGAACAGAGAGAACACCATCCCCAGAAGAACAAAAAAAAATAAAAATAAAATAAAAATAAATAAATAAAATAATCAAATCAAGTCCAATCACAGTTCAGTTGCCTCTGGTTTGGATTAGCTGGGGATATTCTCTGCACAGGCTTTGGTTGCTCCCCAAAAAGCCCTGATTTTGCAGGCACAGCTTAGAGGGCACAAAGGATGAGCAAACCCAGTAATCTCTGGATTTGGAGACAGAACAAGCTGCACGAGGAGTAAGCTCGAGGCCATCACCAGGTGGTCATTTTGAACACAGAAACGTTACCTGGGGCTTCATTTCTTTCCTAGAGAGGCAGCAGGAGCTATTAAAATGTGTTGGCATTTAAGGGATTGGGAAGGAGGATGTGCAGAGAAGGGAGGGAGTTGAGGAGTGTGATGAACCACTTTCAATACTCCAGTGGAAGCTCATGTAGGAATTTGTCCTTGAGTCTTCCCCAGTCCCTTTGGCCATTTTGTTAACAGTGTTATTGAAGCCCTTTCAAGCACTGTACAAACAACAGCTGGTACTCTATCTTTTTCCAGCAGTTATCAGTGACAAGAGCTAAGTTAAGGACTTTTTTTTTTTTAATATATATTTGCAAAAGAAGCTAAAGAAAAGTGTCAAAGGACAAAATGCACTTCAAATCATTTAGAGTTTGAAAATATATTTGAAAGGGGAATGAAAGGAGAAGAAAGAATTTAAAGAAAAGTGCAAGCCCATGTTTAATCTGGAGCACAGCATTTGCTTAAGATCTGAAGGTCTCTTCTCAAAGTTATTTAACCTCTTCACCTAGTTTAACTTGAATATGATTTTTAAAATGAAAATGCTGATGCAAAACAAAGAAAGGCTTAGAATAAAACACTTAGAAATCTTTTAAAAAAGTTTGAAATGTTTAAAGATTTTCAAAATTCTTTCTGTCCCTTTTTTGTTTTTTTTTTTTTGGTCCAAACCTCCTCACTAAATTTGATCCCAATTCACTGTGATTTTCAATTCTTTGACAGTGAATGTTTCCTTTAATATTTCTGTAATTTTTAAAAGGGTACCCAGCTCATGCCAAGGCCTTCCATGGCAGAGAATCAGCTGCCTCTGCTCTGTTCTGCCTCTGCTCTTCAAAATTCATCCAACTTCCCCCAACAGATTTTCCTCTTTGTCTCATGTTGGTTTTACATGTCATTGATTCAGTAATTTTGCCACTTAGAGGGTCTGTTGTCTTCTGTCCTTACACTTCTCCTTTCTTTTCTCCATGGTGCCTGGATCATCTCTTCATAGCACCAGAATTGAGTCCATAAATCCAAATGTTTTAACCACAGATGGTGGCGGTGGTGATGGACTTTGCTGTCTCCAAGGATTCCTTCCAGCTTTGCCTCCTGGAATGGCTGAGATTTCCATTCTAGAAGCTGGATCCCCCTGACACTTCCCTTTCCTCTACAGACAACAACATAACTGCTGAAAATAAGATTTTAGATATATATTTTTAGGAGCAGAGTTTAAAGGACACTTTGCAAGGCAAAAAAGATAAGAGTGTGTAACAAACGCGTGGTGTCTGACTCTCTCTTGGAGACTTTGCTTTGATTTTTCTTGAATTGTTTTTTGTCTGAATTTTTAATATAAAGTGTTAGGCAGCTTGTCACTCTTTATGTATGGAAAACATAATACTCTTTGATGTTCTCAGTTACTGTGTCATGTTTATGTGCTCTGACAGTCTTTGAACCGTGGCTCACTGCAGACAATGGGAAGGGATCCTCAGAGGGGTGGAAGGAAGGATTTTAGAAGAGCTCCATTTCCTAATCCCAGAATGGCAGTGTGTCACCAACATCCACACTGGTGTCCAGTGCCTTCAAAACAAGGGAATATTTGACTGACTAAGCTGCACAACTGAGCCCAAGGCGTGTGACATCACTCTGAGTTATGTCAACACTTCAAGGGTTTCAGTGAACACTGGAGCTACTCAGACACTTCCAACAATTTGATGTAAGGAAAGACAAACTTCTGGAGCTTCACAGAATTATTGTCAATTATTTAAAAAGAAAACAAAATTCAATGAGAATAAAAATCCATATTTCACCCAAGTGCTGATCACAATGACAGGAGCTGCTAGTAAAATAAATACATCCCTTCTGTAAGGGCTTTTGTAGATACCCAAGAACATAAAAGTGACAGGCGGCTGTTGCAAGGAAATTAAGGATGAAAACATCCAGATCTATTCCTGCTGAATACTAAATACACACCTGAGATCCCTGGTGATGATGCCCAGGAGCTGTCCCTGTTCATCCTCATCATCACAGTGACACTTAAAAAGAGCCACCACTGAGCAGTGTCCTGTGGAACCCTGTGCATGGCTGGGTGTGTTATTTAATGATCCTCAGGGCACGAGGCAAAGAGCAGGAGTTCACACTGCCCTTTCATGAAAAACCACAGCCAGGCATTTTATTTAGTCATTTAAATGAGGATTTAAATGATCTTTTTTTTTTTGCAGACCCTAGTAGGGTTTGTTTTAAAAGATTCCCAGATTCAGCTCAGAGGGATTGTACCAAAACACGCATTATGTGCTTGTTTCAGTAATGGAAGAGCAGACTCCCACCTCTGCAGGTGTGGGTGCCAGGGGCAGGGAGTAGCAGGAGCCACATGGAGGGAGAGACACAGGGATGGGTGCTGTGCACACAGGGATGGGTGCTGAGCACACAGGGATGGATGGTGACACACAGGGATGGGTGCTGAGCACACAGGGATGGATGGTGACACACAGGGATGGGTGCTGAGCACACAGGGATGGATGATGAACACACAGGGATGGGTGCTGAGCACACAGGGATGGATGATGACACACAGGGATGGGTGTTGAGCACACAGGGATGGATGCTGAGCACACAGGGATGGGTGCTGAGCACACAGGGATGGATGCTGAGCACACAGGGATGGGTGCTGAGCACACAGGGATGGATGCTGAGCACACACGGATGGATCCTGAGCACACAGGGATGGGTGCTGAGCACACAGGGATGGGTGCTGAGCACACAGGGATGGGTGCTGAGCACACAGGGATGGGTGCTGAGCACACAGGGATGGATGGTGACACACAGGGATGGATGGTGACACACAGGGATGGGTGCTGGGTACATAGGGATGGGTGCTGAGCACACAGGGATGGGTGCTGGGCACAGGGATGGATGCTGAGCACACAGGGATGGATGATGACACACAGGGATGGATGATGACACACAAGGATGCTGAGCACACAGGGATGGATACTGACACACAGGGATGGGTACTGAGCACACAGGGATGGGTGCTGAGCACACAGGGATGGATCCTGAGCACACAGGGATGGGTGCTGAGCACACAGGGATGGATGATGACACACAGGGATGGGTGCTGAGCACACAGGGATGGATGCTGAGCACACAGGGATGGATACTGACACACAGGGGTGCTGGGCACACAGGGATGGATACTGACACACAGGGATGGATGTTGAGCACACAGGGATGGGTGCTGAGCACACAGGGATGGGTGCTGAGCACACAGGGATGGGTGCTGAGCACACAGGGGTGGATACTGACACACAAGGATGCTGAGCACACAGGGATGGGTGCTGAGCACACAGGGATGGGTGCTGAGCACACAGGGATGGATACTGACACACAGGGATGCTGAGCACACAGGCTGGGTACCCACCACCCTCAGCATGAGCAGCTGTGTGCTGTGCTTCAGTCATGCTGACACACAACCCATCTGAGTTTTGTCTTCTCCTTGTCAACCCAACACACAGGGGCTTTGCCTTTCAGACCATCCCTGACCTCATGAATTTGGAGAGATGTGAAAGGTGAGTTTTGTCCTAATCCCCTGCACGGCCAGCAGCGTTGCCTTCCTCTTCATCCCCATCCTCGCCATCCCCCTAGGGATAACCTCTCTTCATGCCAGGGGAAAGAGTCTCCCAGCTCCTGTTCAAAAGTCAATTTGGCAACCTGGCAGGGGGACTAAGCAGTCGATTCCATTTTCTTCCCCTTTTTCTTCTGAGCACAAAACCTAACAGACCCCTTCAGAAAAGACTCCCTTGTCACAGGAAAGGGCTCCTTTGTATGCCAGTTGCAGCGTCTATTTTTCAAGATAACCTTTATTTCATGTACTGAGTGTTAGCTTTGCTGGAAAAGAGAAAAGCTGAGATAACTCCTTCACCTGTGGAACATTATTACGCTTTCTGGTAAAAAAGAAGAATGAGTTGTTCTGGTGCATGATAATGGAGGTGGAACAAATCAGGCAGGAGCAGGAGCTGAATTGCACCTCTCTCTCTTTCTCCCCACCTGTCTATCTTTGCAATCTCCCTCTCTTTTCTCTGCCTGTCTTCCTGTCTCCAACACAGAATGATTTTTCTCTATCCCTTCTCTCATTACCTCCAAATTCTCTGGTTTTCTTATGCACACTGTAACTTCCTCTGGGGCTCATCAGCCAATCTCCTGACCAACAGCTCTATTATTTGTGCTTTCGGTGCAGGGGTGCCTGGAGATCTGTCCTGCTGTGCTTGGAGCTGTACCACCAAAGCACAAAGTTCTGCCTTCTGCACTGAAGAGTTTCCAGGCTAAACATTTTGTGGTTTGCACTCAGTTGTAAATTGGTCTATGGAACATTTCTCCTCTGGGAAAAGGCTGTTCTTCTTTAGGCAATAGGTAAAACTGTGAATGCTTCATTAGAGTACTCTAATTCCAATGACATTTCAAAGGCAAAATATTGAATCAATTTGAAATCAGAATGGATTTTAAATTTTTTATTATTTCAACTTTTTCCTGCTCCATTTCCCACTTGTTTTCACTTCTATATTAGAATCTTAATGTTATTCTCTTACATATCCATATCCCATCCAGTATTGCAGTACTAAACTGTGTTTCAATAATATCAAAATGAAGCACTTCAGGAGGTGGTGGCATAACTTCTTGTCTCGGTTTAGAGACAAATTTTAGGAGAAAACACCCTGGAATAAATGTTTCCTCTATAGAGAAGGGCTTCAATAAACCTGTTTGCCAAGGAGAGAAATTAATACCAATGGGTGACAGTAAAAAAAAACCCAAAAAACAAACAACAAATTGTTTATTAACCAAAAAAAAGGTGCCTGCAAGGCACAGATAAGGATTGAGTAAATGCTAGATATTGAAATTTCAAAACCTTAACCCCCATGTCCCTCTAGGCGTTGTGGCCATGAGGCAGAGATGGCAGCTGCCCCCTTTGTCTCAGCTCAGCCACTTGGGAAGAACAGATGGGAATTTTTCTGGATTATTCTCCTCCTCACAGCAGGAGAAGCTGGTGGGTTCTGGTGTCCTTTCTTTTGCTGGGTCTGGATCATCCAGCACAGCCCCCAAAGGCTCCCGAGCACAGAGGGGGGGAAAAAAAACAAACAAAACCCAAACTGAAACAGTTCAAGGAAAGAAAATAAACCCAAATAAATAACTGTAGGATCTCTGTTGGAGTCCAGGGAAAAAGGTGGGGAAAGAAAAAAAAAAAAAAAGGCTTCTTGCCTAAGCAAGCAAAAGCTAATCCAATAATAGGAATAATGAATAATGTAATGTCCCAGTCTGCCGGAGCACATCGAGGTGAGAAAGGATTTGAACCAAGTCATGCAGGAGCCCAAACCTCCCTGCCCCACCCCTGAGCTCATCTTAAAACTACAGCAGACTTTTCTGGGCATAAAGCAGATGATTAGGGGATAAAATACCATCCTTAAATCACCCCAAGTCACTTCTGAAGAGAAATATTTCAAACCCTTCTTCCTGGTTTGGTCCTATCTGAGACATAAACAATAATTTAGTTGCCAGATTTCTCTGGACACCAAATGCCTGTTTTTTCATCAATTTTAATGATGAACTCTAAGAAATTCTGAGCTTGAAAAGATATAACAGGGCACATTTAAACTTATCTTCTGTGCTGGATGCTGAAGGGGCTGTGTGACCATGATGTAAGGGAGAGATTCCAGTTGTCCCTTGGAACACTCCATCCTCCTTGTGAAAACAAGGAATCTTGCCTCCCCCTGCTCCCTGCTCATGGTTAATGCCTCTTTCAACAAATTATTTGAGTAGAGGAACGAGTTTGGTGCCACAATTACAAGAGGGTAAAAAACCAGACCCCACAGCAGCCCTTTTCTATATCCCAGCCCTTGGGATCCAGTGAGGAGCTGCTGCAGGAGGGGGCACGGAGCCCTTGTGGGAGAGAGGGGCATCCCAGATGGGATTAGGGCTTTGGAAGAAAACCAGGAATAAAGTGGGGGCAGTCACATATCCTACAGCTCTGGAGAGCTGGGTTTGTGCTCTGATCATGGCCAAGTGTGTCTGCAGAGCTGGAGGTTCCACACCCCGAGGATCCTCCTGGCAGGGGAAAAGTTCTGCAGCTCACACCCCAGTGAGCTCAGCACAGAGAGAGCAGCTCTGAAAGCTGCTGCACGGAGTCCATGCTGCACCATAAATTACAGGGTAGTTATTTCTTAGTTATTCAGCAGTTACAGTGTAATTAGTTCCGCTTAATGTCAACTTTTGTCAATACGTCTTTCATTAGCCAGAAAATTAGAGCTGGGTTTTGAAGCGATGGCAATACATGACTTTCTCTGAGCTTGGGCTGGGAGGAAGGAGGAGAAGAGGTGCTGTGGGGAGGGGATGGGGCTGTCAGGTGAATTCTGGGGCTGTCAGGTGAATTCCAAGCCTTTCTCACGATTTCTGCATTCCTATGAGCTTGCACATGCTCATGTACACAAAGCTTGAATACACAAAACTCGCATCTCTTCTCCAACACACAGATACAAAACACCCATCTCTTCTCCAACACACAGATTCAAAACACCCATCTCTTCTCCAGGATCAATATTCCAGCCCAGACTGCAGAGAGGAATCAAACAGGTCCAGAGAGGAATCAAACAGGTCCCTGGAGAAGTTTTCTTTTGCTGCTCAGAAACAAACAGACAAATAAACAAGGAAATAAACTCAAGGAGCTGCCTCACAATAGCATTTTTTGCCTGTGTTTTGCAGAAGAGACTAATTAAGCAAGATGCTTTTAGATTCTGGGGACTCCAGCTTTCATTTAAAAGGGGCTTCATTTCCAGGCTGCAGGTTTTTTATTCTTGGAGATCTCAGGTAGTCCTTCTGCTGTCCCTTCTTTTTTTTTTTTTTTATTTTTTTTTTCTTTCAAGAATGTAGACATCATTAGGAGATTGACTTTTCTGAGTTTTGCTATTGCTTTGAACAGTGACAGCATTTTAGTCCCTGGTCCAAAAATGGTCTAAATCAGGGGACTTGGCTTTAGGGGAAGCACAGAGAAAGATTTTCCTGTGTCCTGATTTGCTGAGAAGTGAGAGACAAGGCAAAATGTGTTTAAGGGTGTTATCCTTCCCCCTAAAACACCTCACTTTAGGCCATCACCAGCTTCTGGAAGCAGTTTCAGTGTTAAAGATCCTTCTACCTGTTTTAAATTTCAAACCCACCTGAAAGCACATTGCACAGTCTGGCTGTGGACTGAGCTACGAATGAAGGAATGATTAGAAAATTGTAAAATAAATTCTTTTAAGATTACTTTGTAATGGTGCAAATCCAACTAATTTGCTCTTTATTTGTACTACTCACCCAGGCCTAGATAAATGGCTGGAAATAGAAAAGATTCAGCATGGGTCTGGATTTTTTTATATATAGTTTTCATAATTCCAGCCTCCAGTAATCCCCTCCATATAATTTTCCTCTGTGATTATGCTGTGTTGATTTCACACAGGGCCCTACATATGCTAAAGCTGGTTCTTGAAGAAGAATTAAGTATTCAGTTCAGGAAAAAATATCAGACAGGAAGAATATAATGGTAACATTGGCATTAATGCATCCTCCAAATATATAATGAAGTTCCTTCAGGTGTCTTGCACCCCTTGGCGTCCACCAGGAGACCAGGGACAATGGAACTCCTCTTGCTGTTAT
Organism: Poecile atricapillus; assembly: GCF_030490865.1. Classification (NCBI taxonomy): domain Eukaryota; kingdom Metazoa; phylum Chordata; class Aves; order Passeriformes; family Paridae; genus Poecile; species Poecile atricapillus. Next base: position 7,643,161 of record NC_081268.1, on the reverse strand, counting down.
GAAATAAACAGTAATAATAACAGCAATAAACATTCACCTCACAGAATTTTACCAAATGAACGTGAATTCCAAAATTAATGTGCATGGCTATTTAGTGGTTATTGCAACTTCCTCCTGTTGTGACTAATAAGAGCAGGGACACACAATTCAACTCACCCATTGCAACTTAAACACTGAGACCAACTAAAACCTCCTCAGAGAAATCTCTTAGAGGTTTTATCTGTACATCTACATATATATGTATATATGTAAAATCCTCAACTATGCTTGAATAATGAAGGGCTGTGGGGAAAAAAAAATCCACAACAATCTGAGGAAACCATGAGCAAAAAATAGAAGATAAACTCCTCTGATAAATTATGTATTGCAAACTACTCAGTTTGAATACTCAGAATGAGTCCATTCCACCTTGCACAGGTTGAAATCCATATGGAGCATTCCTTCTCTCTGTGGGCAACCTCTCCCCAAAAGCACTGAAGGAAATACATGCAGAGATTTGTGTCGCTTCCTCTTGAATATTTCAGACCACGTTAAAACAATTCTGCCCCACCAAACTCCCTTGCTTTAGTCACCCAGGAAAAAAAAAAAATGTCTTTGTGTTAATGTTTGGCTGCACCATCTCCTAAAATGTGTGGAATCAGCAGGGACTGGAAGCTGTGGTGGTTTGGGTTTGGGTTTGGAGGAACATGAGCTGGGAATCAGCGTGGGGTGAGCTCTGGGTCCGTGTGGGGTGAGAGCGCCCCGGGCACACGAATGAAGCCAAAGGTGTGGTGTGGTGTCTGCCCGTGGGGTTCTGGCTGTTGCTGTGTCAGAATGAGAGCTGAGGGTGATCTCTTCAGCAGCAGCTTTAGAGTCCCCCCTGTTTGACACTGCTCACCCCCCAGAGCTGCTCCTCAGGGTGGCTCGAGGTCTCCCTGTCCCACCCAGCTGCTGCCACGAGGCCAAGGGTGCTCCCCCTGCCCTGCTGGGAGCGACCTGCGAGGAGGGGACAATCTCACCCAGACATGGCCCTTCCATCCCTGTGGCATTTGGTTTCTCCCAGCACATTTCCCACTGCTCTTCCCTGGGTAAACACACACATTTCCTGTGCTGGAGATGGTTATTATGGGTTATCACCATTTCTTCCTGCCCACACTGCTGCCTGTCACTGCCCTGTGTCCCTGGATGAAGCCTGGCTGTCCCTCAGCCTCCTGCACCCCAGGAACACAGATTTCTGCCAGCACAGGAGGGGACAAGGAGTAAGGGAGTGGATGAGTTAGAAGAGCACTTTGACAAGTGTCAACACCGAAGGGAGAGCTATGACAAACTCCAGGGTAATTTCTGCCTCTGGACAATGATGTCAGAAGAGAGTTTCCAGTGGCATCAAGTGTTTGTCACCCCTTTTTGTCTCCTACACAAGCCCATGCCTACTGACACTGAACCTACACCCAGGCTCTGCTGTTCCAAATCTGGAAGGTGTTGGCTGAGGAAGGGGAGGATCTACTGAGTCATGGTCTCCATGCTGCATCCATAACTTCTGGGGCTCACTGATGGATACAAAAACAAGCTACCACCCACAGCAGCCTTGTGACAGAGGCTATGGAGTCACAGCTCAGGCCTGTCAGAGAGGTTGGTGGGGTGTGAAACACCTCACAGCCTCCCTGTTCTCTGGAGCTAAAATCTGGCCCGAAGAGATTGGAACTCAGTCCAGTGGAAACAGGGATGTCTTGGTTGAGTCACTGGGATGGGTCCTCAGGGTTGCTCACAAAGATTTTTGTGCTGCTACATCCATGGCCCAGCAAACTCTGTGGCTGCTGTTTCTATCAACAAGCAGCTGGGTAAGTTCTTTCCCAAGCAGGAAGTCTCTGGTAACAGCAAGTCTCTATTGGGGCTGAAATTTGGGACTGGGAAATGTAGAAAAGAGCTGCTGCTACTTCTCCTCGTAGAAGAGGGACAGAATAAGGGCAAGAGAAAGAGGAGATGGTGTAGAAGAGAGCAAGATGCAGTGGAGAGCATCAGCAGAAAAAGGGAGTGGAGAGTGTGTGCTGTTAAAGAATCAACAGAAAAGGGAAGCACCCAGGGGAGCGGAGTGTGAGTGTGGAGCTGGGAGAAATGTTATTGAAGAAAGATATTAAGGCAAAGCAGCTGATATTTGAAATGTTACTTGAATAGAAGTTTGAATCTGGCACAGATAGGGCACAGACAGAATTAATGGGTTTTCAATGAGTTGTGAAGCACTTAGGGACAGCGCTGGAGCAAAGTGAAAGTTGCAAGTTCTGCTGCTGGAGGTCAGTGCTGCATCCCCAGCATGGAGCAAGTCACCAGGAATAAAAAAGGGATTGAGAAACCAACTCCTGGGTAAATTGTTCAGAGATAAGGGAGAGTTTTGAAAACAAAACCAAAAAACACGGTACCTCTCATATCTGCTTTTTTTTTAATTACCTGAGAGTTCAGTTTGGATGGCTGGAATGAGGGATGGGGAGGTGAGAAAAGAAAAAGAGGTGTCAGTGAGGCATCTTTCATGTCCTTCAGAAGATGAATGGCTGTGCCAGGCAGGGACCTGCACTTGTGCACAGGCAGGAGTGTGGGAGGGACTGGCTGGACTGCTGGGAAAAGCAGTGATTTGGGGAAAAACCAGTCACAGTCCAAAGGCTGCTTGGCAAAGCTGGCTGGGCAGCATCCACTGCAGTAGCCTGCATGGATCAGTAGGTCCTCTGCAAAGCAGGAGGCCTCATTTTTGCTATTAAAGAGCAATGGAAGGGAAAAGAGAAATAGAGAATGGAGCCAGGAAAAGGGAAGGAAGCAAAATTGTGCTCACATGACAGGGCAGGAATATCCTTATATTCGAATAAACACCAATGTCTTGGGGATGAGCAAAATTCTCTGGGCCACCAAAAAATCTTATCATGTCTGTAGCTTGCTTTTTTTTGTTGTTTTGGTTTTTTTTTTGGTTTTTTTTGGTTTTTTTTTGTTATCTGCTTTATTCTAGCTTGCTTTCCCCCTCTTTTCTTTTCCCTGTTCTGTTCCTTTCATGTGATCAGAGGCCGCAGGTCTCTTGTGTTTCCCAGAATCCTGGTTAAGATCTTGTTGGTGTCTGGAAGACAGAGAACAGCAGGGGTCAGGAATGCAACGAAACAGCAAAGTTGAATCATTCCTATTATTTGAGTCTTTCTGGGAAATGCAGACCATTGGGGTTTGTATTTCTGGGTTTGTTTTTTTTTTTACCCCTGAAATTTGCTTTCACCCAGGGAAATAGAGTTTGGGTCAAAAAACTGCAAAGAAAGTGATCTCATTTTTTGCTTCTGTTTTTTTTTGACTCAGCTGGATGGAATCAGAGCCTCTAAGAAGTTCCTGGTCAGCAGAGAAGCTGCAGCATGAGGTCCAAGATTTGAAAATAAAAACTCAACAGGGAAAAAGGTATTTTAGAAAAGCCCAGACAATAAGATGCTCAACTGGTATTTGCAATCAGCCATGGGTAGAAACACATCCAAAGCCAGGCCTCCTTATTTCTTAATTCTTGCTTCTCATATCAGTGCCACCACTAGTTATTTCTTTTAACCAATTTGCCAGAGAAATGTCTCTCAGCAGCAGGTTGAATTCTTTATTACATGTGTTTCAGTATCAAACCATGAACCCTTCTGAGACTGCGTTTCTCCCAGTGCACTTTGGAAATGCAGAGCACCTTTTAATCAGGAGGGACATCTCTGTTTAGTTTGCAGACTTCAAAATTCCTTCTGTTCAAAATGCTGTGCTGCTACTTGAGTGAAACCAGAGATAAAACTCCAGCTAATATCATGATTTCAGGAATTGGCAGATAATTAATTTCTAAAACTTGAGACTGAGTAGTGCATTTCCTTTGTGGTTTGATTTTTTTTTTTTAAATCCATTTTCTTATAGAGTGAGCTTCACCCTCCCCCTCGTAACAAATTAAAGTCGTGTATTGTTGGAAGAGTATGGTGTCAGGACTAAAATACTCTGCTGGGGACCTCTTGGCTCCATTCAGTCTCCTGCTGTGATCAGTTTTGTTTAAGATATTCCGAGTCTGTGGGTCTAGAATTAGGAAACCAAGATCCAGAGAGGTTCAGTGGAAGTTCTAGAAGGTTATTCAGTGTCCTGTCTTTAGGAGCTGAAGGGTTGGAGAAGGACCACAACCTCTCAGTGCTGACTTGCCCAAATGAGACATTTCTCACATGGTTGTTTTTGCCTCTGAACTGGAATCCTAAAATAACGAATAGTCAGTGGGGATGATCCAGTGATTCAACCATCAGCATCCACAGTAGTCACCCAAGGCAGCTGATTTCTTTAGCATCCATGAAAATACCAACCACTCCACAGGACAGCTTGGAAGCCAAAGAAATAATCTCTTTATTGAAATTAAGTTGCCATATGGGCCTTAATTCCAATGAGCTCCTTTGCTCCTCATATGCACCAAGCAAACTCCTTTATTCCCTGCCTTCCCAAATCAGGGTCAATTCTTCAAGGCAGGGATCTCATCTCTCATTGTTCCCATGTGCAGCATCAGAAGAACATTTGTGTCAGAGCTGGGCCAAGGCAGTCCCTGGGTGTCAGTGACAGACAACAATCAGCTCTTATCACATTACAGGAAACCAAAGCAGAAAACTCAGCTCGAGCTGAGGCTGAGATTTTCCTGCCCAGACAAAGTACCTGGGTTTAATGGCACAGAGCAGGGAAGAGTTCAACATACATCATCCCATCAGGAAAAGCTCCACTCTGCTCCTCTGCTGCTTGTCCCTGTGTCAGAGAGGGATTGAATTAAGCCATGGAGGAAGGTGGATCTGCTCTGCAGTGCAAAGAGCCAAAAATCAGGTAATAATAGTAACTCCCAGTCCTGAATCTTTTCAGAAAAGCATTTACTGGCAGCTTTCTAGAGCAGTAAAGATTTTTCTCTTTTTCTTCTTCCTTTTTATTTTTTTTCCATTTTCCTTTGCTACAGAGAAATCTTTAACAAATAATCATTTTACACTGTACAGTTCATCAATAAAAGCAATAACACCAGGTTATGTAATAAATTAAATATGATGTGTAGTTGAAAGTAATCGTTCTTTCAGGCATCAGCTTCTTGTCACATTAAGGGCTCTGGCAAACAGGTTTAATATTTGTGGAAAGAACAGAATTATTGACAAGCAGAGGAGGAACTAGACAGCAAGTGAGCATCATATTAATTTTTCAAAGCTTGGTATTGCTTTTCCTGCTGACAGAGCAACAAACTTCCAGGGCTGGCGTTTGCTGAAGTGAGGTTTGGTAGTGGTGGCTTGTTTCTCCTTGATCTTGGTTTTCTGCCATTCTGCCAAGCTGGAAGAGAGAAGGGAAGAGGGAGAAAAATTGAGGCAGCTCAGAGGTAAATGTGGTTTAATCTTTGTTTTTTTCTGGATAACTCAATTCAAGGTGAACTCAGATTAACTCCAGTTCTACCTTTCACTGTATCAATGGGCATCTTCCATTACTTTAAAAAACAGTCCATAATTCCCATCACATTTCTAGAATTTAAGCATTGCTCCTTGGCCTAGAGAGTCTGGTGATTGAAATATTTGAGATCCTTTGGGACATGTTTTCTCAGAATGGACAATTAAATCAGAGATGGAGCTACAAAGAGAGGTCTGCTGGGTCACCCGAGCTTCCTGATATTGGGAACTGCTCAAGGGTTGAGCAGAAATGGAAATT